>NC_072425.2:22945000-23570000 GCF_028878055.3 Symphalangus syndactylus
GTAATCCCAGCACTTTGGGAGGCCGAGGCGGGCGGATCACGAGGTCAGGAGATCGAGACCACGGTGAAACCCCGTCTCTACTAAAAATACAAAAAATTAGCCGGGCGTGGTGGCGGGCGCCTGTAGTCCCAGCTACTCGGAGAGGCTGAGGCAGGAGAATGGCGTGAACCCGGGAGGCGGAGCTTGCAGTGAGCCGAGATTGTGCCACTGCACTCCAGCCTGGGCGACAGAGCGAGACTCCGTCTCAAAAAAAAAAAAAAAAAAAAAGAAAGATGGAAGGAAGGATGGGTGGATGGGAGGCGATTCTATCTTACCTCCATGTTCAGGACTGTGACTTAGAGGGATAAGTTTATGAAAGGGTGACTTTCCAGGTAAGTGGAGTGTGTTTGTAATTTCCAGAAATTTCACAGGGAGATTCAGTTCCCATGGCAGGATTTATCCATGGCTGTTAAATTGTGGATCGCTTTCTTTAAGGGACATAGACATTGACTTTTAAAATAAATTTTCTCTCCATTACTGTCCTGAATGGAGTCATTAAACATAGAGTGAGTTTGGAAAATTGTTAAGTAGTTTCGTATAGATGGAAGGGGTGGTGTAGGAAGCAGAGGGAATGAATTTGGAAGGATTGGCAGGGATTTGGATTATAAAGGACCTTGAATGCCAGGCTAAGGAGCTTTAGATCTGCCCTGTGGGCAGAGAGGAGGACTCTGTGGACACTTCAGAGGATGAGTGGCAGAGGCACGCCCAGTGGGTGGGTAAGAGCATCATTGTGGTCGGCTCCTTGAACAGATCAGATCAAATCACTCTTCCTTCCGAGCAATCTCCCAATCTTCTGTTCCTGCCCTTGCTATTTGCATAATTTACTTTTAATTATTGCTTTCATTATTTTCACAGCCCATCCTGGCAGGAATAATCTGATATTGGGTGGAATTAAACTGATGGGACCTCAGCAAACCTCCTTTGTTCATATTATTAACCCATGTATTTTTCAGAGAAGATTTTATTAAAAGAGATGGTCTGGGGTTTGCTCCTAGCTGTATTTTCCGGAGACAGCACAGCCAGCTACTGTCCCTTGCACCTGACTCCTCTCTGTGGGTACAGTTTTAAAAGCAGGTGTCACTCAGAGCTTAGGGAGCACCAGTTTCTAGTGAGTTGCTTTTTAAACCACAGGCCTCCAGATTGGGCTACTAAAATTACTAGTTTATTTAGTGAAGAAACACTAATGGTATTTTTTTAACCCTGAAAACAAGCATTTCCAGTTCTTTGCTGATGCCACATTTTTCTGAGATGAATGTTATTGTTACACATTACTGTTACTATTTATGGTGCCCAGAGCAGTGTGGGTTCTTTGCAAATGTTATTATCTTGTGGATTTCTCATGGGATTTTGCAAATACTGCTTTTCCAGAAGAGGAAACCTGGTCTCAGAGAACTGAGTCACTGCCTAAGGTCACATAGCCAGTGTGGGCCAGGCTGGGATTCAGCCTGGGGCTGGCCCATGTCCTTGTTCTTTTCAATAGCTTCTTCACTGTCACTTGCTTATTGCTTTCCATTTGCCAATGGACCATGCTTTCTGACATAGGAATTTGTATTTTTGTTTAAAAGCATCTGGAAAATAATAAAAATAATTTGAAAATATAGCTTAAGTATATTATGTATTAAACAAAACACCACTACTGTCAATTCACTTAAAGGAACTCAATATTTTCTTTTCTTTTTTTTTGAGATGGAGTCTCACTCTGTCACCCAGGCTGGGTGCAGTGGCGCGATCTCGGCTCACTGCAACCTCCGCCCCCTGGGTTCAAGTGATTCTCCTGCCTCAGCTTCCCGAGTAGCTGAGACTACAGGTGCCTGCCACCATGCCCGGCTAATTTTTGTGTTTTTAGTGGAGGTGGGGTTTCATCATGTTGACCGGGCTGGTCTCAAACTCCTGACCTCAAATAATCTGCCCGCCTCGGCCTCCTGAAGTGCTGAGATTACAGGCGTGAGCCACCGCACCAGGCTCGGAACTCAATATTTTCTTGCTATATTAGTGAAGTCCCAAATTCTAAAATTACCCCAAGGGCAAAAGTTTAGTCCTTCAATGATTATTCATGGTGCAGCCAGCCTTCCTATGCTATTTTTTATCATTTTGTTAATTTGGTCATAGTCTGTTCTTCCTTCCAGGAAAATGCAATTGTATAGAATCACTTTCGATCAGGAATTTGTAAATGTCCATTAATCTGGGTTTCGACTCCCTCACTGTTAGCTATTCATAATACAAGGATTGAATTTTCTTTGATCATACATGAAGAAAGAAATGGGCAGGCTTATAGAATCATTCATTCATTTATTCAACAAACATTTTCTGAGCATCTTCTGTGTGGGGTGCACGGGGGAATAGAGCTGTAAGACTAACCTACATGGTCTATTCCCACAAAGCCTGGATTTCAAAGGAGGTAGGTAGGCATCACATGAGTCTACAAAGAAAGAAAACAAGTGCAACGAGGCCAGTAAGTACGATGATGGGGACAGTGATGGGAACAATGAGCCATCATGTTTTTCTTGAAATGCTCACTGGAGAGTGGAGAGACAGATGCTTAAACAAAATAGATACAAGCTCTGGCTTCTAGACACCTGCAGGTGTAACATTTACTATTTTGATCATTCTTGAGCAACCATGAAGATCTGAGAAATGTAGCAGTTTGTCATTTTGCTGAGGTCTAAATGATCTTCCATTGTAAAATAAAAGGTTTTGTCCCTCGCTAAAATAATTTGGGCATTAACAAGTAGGCGAGGTAAGTGTTTGGGGGAAGTGGCGAGTCTTTCCTGCATCCACGGACTCACACATCCACATAGATCTTATTTCAGTTATTAATGCAACAAACCTTTATCTTAGTGTCTGTTACAGTCCATACGCCTAAGAAGAGCCAGGCTACTCATGCCTGTTTCTGAGAGGGGAGAAAAAGATACATAAATAATTATAATACAGTTAGCCCTTGACTGTCACCAGGTTCATGTCCAGAAACCTTTGGGAATCCTTACATTGACTGCTGTTATGCACGTATTCATTGGTCAGCGGTGCTCACTCACTAGTTAAGTGACTTGTTAATTCAAACCTGCCTCTGGGTGGGGGTGAGTCAAGGTCACGCAAGGCGTTTTGCACTCGTCATCTCATTTCACGATCGTGTGATTAGGATTATTATCTTCATTCACACCGCACATGCCATGTGACCTTCAGGACTGCCAGCGCCAAGGGTCTACTGTACGCCATCCCGAGTCCGATATGCCTGCATGAAAGGGTGTGGGAACAGCAAACAGCTCCCTTGCTTGGGGGCGCTTGGTTGCACCTTCTTGAATGAGGGGATGTTGGAGCTTGGTTGTTGCAGAATGAGAGAAGCTCATCAGACAGAGAAAGGGAAAATCATCAGGCAGTGAGAACCAAATTTGCAAACGCAGGAAAGTGTGAAAGCACTCGCTATATTCAGCCAAAAAAAAAAAAAAAAAAAAAAAAAGATTAGAAACGTGAGAGGGGGGGAGTAGCAGGAGGTTAATTTTGGCAGGTCAGAACTAGACTGCGAGAGCCTGAACATCAGGCTCAGAGATCAGACTAGATTCCATGGCAGTGGGAAAAATAGGGTGTTTTTAACTAGAGAGTGACATCCCTGTTTATTCATTCAACACTCTACAAGCATGTATTGAGCAATCACTGTGTACCGGGCACTCTTCTAGGAGCTGGGGTTACAGGGTTACAGTAGAGGAAAGATGCTCACAGTGAGATCCCCGCTTTCAAACAGCTTACATTTCAACAGAGGGGGACAGACAATACACAAGTGAGCAAATAAGTCAACAATGAAGGGCTAAGATGATGTGTTAGTGCCTGGGAAACTATTTGAGAATGGATGATCAGAGAAGCGGCCTGACTGTGAAGATGACATTGGAGTTGAGACCCGAGTGTCAGAGAGGACATGCAAGGAGCTGAGGGAAAATCTGTCGGGCAGCAGGAACAGCTGGCACAGGGGCCCTAAGGCAGGGTGAGTCTGGTGCATTTGAAGTTCACCAGACACAAAGGTAACATGGCTGAGGTGGTGGGCAAGAGCAGGAATGGTAGATGATGCTGGGGGCTGAATGGCAGATGCTGGAGTAGGAGTATAGATTTGATTCTAGGGTCCAGTTGACATGAGCTGCTTTTTGGCTACTCTGTGGACTGCATGGGAGAAGGGCAGGTTATTCTTGTCCTTCTTGGTTATTCTGAGGCCTGCAGGAGGCATGGTGATGGCTTGAACAATCTCTGCAGCAGTGGGGAAAGAGGAAGAGGGAAGGGTCAGAGTGTTTGGAGGCAGGGGTGGCAGGATTCCTGCTGGGTACAATGAGGGAGAAGACGGAGAGAGGAATCAAGGATACTCGGGATTTTGGCCTGAGCGACTGGGTAGAGGCAGGGAACACGGAGGAGTACTGATCTGTGCCACACAAATATCCTTGGGGGACAGTCCCGAGGATGAGCAGGGTCAGGGAGAACTAGAAGGCTGCAGGGCCAGTTGGCAGATGAGAAGTGTGCCCTCTGAACAAAAGCACTGGGCGAGGGAGCTGGGAAAGGAACTGATCAGAGAGACCATCATTCCTGGTTCTACTCAGCAGGCAGGAGAAGTCAGTGGGATCTGATGAGCTAAGAAACTGAGAAACTCAAGAATGATGGGGTTGAGAAGGAAACAATGAATTTACATGAGAAATGCAACAGGAAGAATAGATTCCAGGGGAAGAAAAGAAGTCCAGTTTTAGACAGGTCGACTTTAAAACACGTGTCGATGCTCAGCAAATGTTGGCTGTTGTCATCATCATCACTGATTTCATAGCCATCAGCCTGTCAGTGGTAGTTGAGGTCATAGCAGAAGGTGAGTCCACCAGTGGAAAGCCCAAGAGAGGAGGGTAGAGGAGGAAAGCAGCTCCCACCTCCACTTCATTTAGAAGCCAGTGCAAAAGGCATTTTGCAGTATTCAGGGCTCACTTTGGTGATGAACGCGGATTGACTTGAAAGTGTCTTAAAATTGACTGCAATTTTAGAAGGTAAAGCATAAGCCTTTGGTTATATCTAGCAAACCTGAGGTCTTCCTTACATGAACAGACACTCTGGGTAAGATGATGACAGGCACAACACAGTTAAAACGTTTTCATGAAGAAAAATAGATGTGAACCGTAGAATCTTAAACGCATTAGTTTTCGACATTGTGAAATTAATTGGCTCCCAAATATAGCCAGCTTCTGCCTTAATTGGAGTTCTCAGGAGCCTCCAGCTTTCCTGCTACCTTTAGCCAATGTTTCTGGGTTTGATGGTGAATAAAGACCTCTTTGTTTAATTAGAGTTGAAGCATGCTTTAAGAAGTTAGTAATCTAATTAAAATTATATTTCCAGTTTATATGAAATAGAAAAAGAGATCAGCAAATGTCCTATGGAGCCTGCTCTCTAGCGTGCAGTGAGCTAGAGACAGAGTTTCAGAGTAGAGTAAGAAATGGTGTTTTACCTCTCCTGTGGTGGGTGATTGGGTGTGGGTGAGTGAAGGAGGAGGATAAATCAAGAGAGAGAAAGTTAGCCGGGCATGGTGGCTCACGCCTGTAATTCCAGCACTTTAGGAGGCCGAGGTGGGCGGATCATGAGGTCAGGAGTTTGAGACATAGTGAAACCCATCATAGTGGAACCCCATCTCCACTAAAAATACAAAAATTAGCCGGTCATGGTAGCGTGCGCCTGTAGTCCCAGCTGCTCAGGAGGCTGAGGCAGGAGAATTGCTTGAACCCGGGAGGCGGAGGTTGTGGTGAGCCGAGATCATGCCACTGCACTCTAGCCTGGGCAACAGAGCGAGACTCCGTCTCAAAAAAAAAAAAAAAAAAAAAAAGAGAGAGAAAGTTATAGATCACAGATGGTTAGAAATCCAAGGGAGGGAGAGAGAGAGTTTTAGAGACGGAGGGTGAGGGAAGAGCCTGTAGGCTTCCCATAATTTCACCTAATTTAGAAAAGAGGATTTATGACTATGAATCAAACAAGATTCAAAAAATATAACACAGCTATTGCAAGCCCTTTGCTTGTAAGCTGAGCCTTGAGAGACTGGATAAGTGTTTGACCTGTGCCATTGTTGGAATATCTGAGAATGAGCTGGGTTGTCATGTTCCAGTAACGAAGGAAGGCGAGCCAGTCCTCTCAGAACGCTGGAGGAGGGAAGACATTTGTCCTTTCTCGGCAGTCACTTTTTCAGGTAGTACAAGAGATTCACTCACCTCTCGTCCTCACCGGCCCTCCCCCAGCCTCTTTCCCTGCTCCCCTCTGCCTTCTGCTGCCTTCATCCCCTCCTTGCTGAGCGAATGCATACAAGCAGCTGAAGCCTGGACGGCTCTTCAGAGTTGTCACTGCATCGCGGAGGTGCCTGACCTGCTGTCTGCAGGCTGGGCTGGGTGCAGGAAGCGGGGTACGATGAGCACCAGCGATTAGCTCAGTGCTGGGGTCTGAAGTTTTGTTTTGTTCTTGCTTTTATAAAATTAAAAAAAAATTATTACGAAACATTTTAAACTTTCAGAAAACAATATAATGAATATGTATGCACTCCCCACCAAGATTCTGCAGATACGAACAGTTTTGCCATATCTACTTTGGATCTCTCACTCTTTTGCTTTTTGAAAAAATAAAGAAATCGTTTACTGCTATGACATCCTTCTCCTCCTACCCCCAGAGAATCACTATGTTCTTTTACTACATAGGTATGTTTATCAAGAAAGTGACTATTTAATGTGTCCCTTTTTGTGTAAATGATACAATCCATATCTCCTTTGGCAACCAGCCTTTTTGCTTAACATTATCTTTCTGATATTTATCCAATAAGATATGTTTGGGTCTGTGTTGGATCCACATTTATTTTAACTGCTGTATAATATTTCCTTTAATAAACCCTAGTTATAAATAAACTGGGATTATAATATTTAATATTTCCCTCAATAAACCCCAGTTTTATTATAAGCAAATACTAGGGTTTATTAAAGGAAATATTATACAGCAGTCCCTCCTCATTAGGTTACTGTTACTAAGGAAAAGCCAAGTTGTTCTCCATCCCTGCTATTACAAGCACAGCTGTGGTCAATGTCCTTATACGTGTCTCTCATTCGCATGTGTGAGTTCCTCTGGGGTCAACACCTAGAGTGGAAATAGACATCTTCTATTTTATTGGTTATTTTTCTCACATCAGACTTTATCTCTTCGGTTTGCTGCCTTATCCCTTGCACCTAGGACAGTGCCTTGTAAATACTCAATAAATATCTGTTAAAAGAATGGATACTGACAAATTACTCCCCAGAGCGATTGTACTAACCTACACTCCCACCAGTTTATATGAGCGTTTCCATTGCCAACATTCTTGCCAACACCTGGTTATGAAACTTACCAATGTTTGCCAATCTGAGGTATATCAAATGGTGTCATATTGCTTTAATTTGCATTCTTGTGATCATTAATGAGGTTTATGGCCTTTTCATAGATTTATTGGCCATTTGGATTTCTTTCTCTATGAATTATCTATTCATATTCTTTGCCATTTCTGTTTTCTTAGAGCAGAAATGCACTAAGAAAATTTGTAGAAATTTCTTATTTGTAGAAATGCTCTATTTATCTTGGATAGAAACCCTTTGATGGTTTTATGAGTTATACATATGGTCTCTTAGGCTATAATTTGTCTTTTACCTTGTTTTAATTTACCTTTTGATAAATAAAAGTTTTAAATTTTATATGGTCTTATTTTTTGTTTGCAAAGAATGATGGTTTTGTTCCCTTTCTAATGCTTATAACTTTTATTTCTTTTTTTATGTCTCGTTTCCCTAATTGTGGGAATTAGGAATGTGGACATGCTTATCATGTTCCTGATTTTTTTTTGAGACAGTGTCTCGCTCTGTTGCCCAGGCTGGAGTGTGGTGGTGCAATCTCGGCTCACTGCAAGCTCCGCCTCCCAGGTTCAAGTGATTCTCCTGCCTCAGCCTCCCGAGTAGCTGGGACTACAGGTGCCCGCCACCATGCCCGGCTAATGTTTTGTATTTTTAGTAGAGACGGGATTTCACCATGTTGGCCAGGATGGTGTCAATCTCTTGACCTCATGATCCACCCGCCTTGGCCTCCCAAAGTGCTGGGATTACAGACGTGAGCCACCATGCCTGGCAATTCCTGATTTTAAAGAAAATCTTTCTTATGTTTTACTGTTGAGTGTGATGTCATCTGCGGGGTTTGGTAGGCATCTTTTGTCAGGTTATTTTATACCATCCTTGCAATCCTAGGATAAACCTTGGTAATTATATATTATTTTTCATGCTTTACTGGGTTTATTTCTAGATAATCTCTTTGGTTCTTTTCTTAGACTTATTTTTTTCTTTCTTAAATTTTTCTTCCCTGAGGATTTGATGTTCTTTCTTTTAAATTTAAATTACTTTGAATATTCTTATTTCAGGACTTTTTGGTTTGCCTGGTCTTTTTCTAGGGAGGGACATCTCTTAATACTTTTCACAGAGTCTCTTTATTTTGCTTCCATTGATTTCCATAGCCATCGAATCACCAAACATTTATTAAGCAGCTACTATATGCCAATAGAGAAGGGTGGGGGTGAATAGGGGAATCTCTGGACTCCAAGAACTCATTGTTTGGTGAATACAATTAGTGCTTGCTGTCTGCAAAACCCTTGCACAGCAAAGCAATCGGGGGAGTTGCCAGGCACCCCGGTTTTGGAGTCAGATGAATTTGGATGCAAATTCTGGCCCCATCAATTATTAACTATGTCACTGTAAGCGAGTTAGTAAGTTACTTCATTTTTGTAAGCCCCATTTAACCTCTTCTCTTAAAGCAGGATAGTAACAGGATCTACCTTATAGACTACATTTGAATATATGTGATATAAAATGTTTAGCACAGTATCTGGCACACAATGAAAGTCAACCAAAAATAGCTGTCATTATTCATGTCCAGTTTTCCACCTGATCCTCACAGTTGCTTTATGTGATAGATTATTGTTAACATTTGACAGATGTTGTCATACGAGCATGTGGGAAAATTTAGTAAAATGTTGTAAAAATGTTGGGTTTTATTAATATCTGTAAAAAGGCTTTGATAAATGTAAAACATCATGCAAAGGGAAAGAAATGTCATTTTCTGGGATGGTTTAAACCAAAATCCTTGTCTGCATTAAGTGGTGTCATTACAGAAATTCGAAATGATGTCAAAGACCTGGAGAAACAGCCTAGCATGTCTCATATGGAGGGAGCAGAGAAAGGATTGCAAATGTTATTTAACAATAGTGTTTAGGTGTTATTGTTATGTTTTAAAAGCCCACATAATGATGTAGTCAAATGTTTCATAACTATTCGCGTATAGCCCCAATTTTATTTTAAAATGTATGGTTTATGTGCATACAATATATTGGAAGGAAACACACTAAATGTTAATCATGATGATCTCTGACCTGTAGGATTATAATTTTAGCTTTTTTTGTTAAGCTTTTCTGTGTATTCCAAGTTTCTAGCATGAGCCTGCTCTGGCAAGGAAGGAACTTGCAGTTATACCTGTGTGAGGACAGGTTGACATCGAGTCCCAGAAGATTCAGTGCCAGTAGGACTCCTACTTACAGGCACACATTGGAGCTGGCGGGGGACTTTAGAAACAGGATTTCTGGGTCCTCGAGGGCAGAAGAGGAGTGAAGTCTTGTCTCTTCTCTTTCTGCAATCCAGCTTGATATAAATGCTCTTAACTGGCTTGATACCGTGGCTCATGCCTATAATCCCAACACTTTGGAAGACCAAGGTGAGGAGGATCACTTGAACCTGGGACATCGAGGCTGCAGTGAGCAGTGATCGAGCCACTGCACTCTGGCCTGGGAAACAGAGGGAGACCCTGTCTCCAATAAAAAAGAAAAAGAAAGAAGAAAGAGGTCTTAATTATATGGACTCTTGTCAGCCTTTTTTTTTTTTTTTTTTTTTTTTTGAGACGGAGTCTCGCTCTGTCGCCCAGGCTGGAGTGCAGTGGCGCAATCTCGGCTCACTGCAAGCTCTGCCTCCCCTCCCGGGTTCACGCCATTCTCCTGCCTCAGCCTCTCCGAGTAGCTGGGACTACAGGCGCCCACCACCACGCCCGGCTAATTTTTTGTATTTTTAGTAGAGACGGGGTTTCACCGTGGTCTAGATCTCCTGACCTCGTGATCCTCCCGCCTCGGCCTCCCAAAGTGCTGGGATTACAAGCGTGAGCCACCGCGCCCGGCTTGTCAGCCTTTAATGATCGAATTTGTTTGATTATTTCAGCTTGTCCTAAGAACTGGCCAACATTCTCTTCTCACACTCTACCATTGTGAGTCTTCCTCTCTCCTTCCTCTCATCTACCATTCTCCAAGCAGGGAGATCTAACTGAGTTGGCCAAACCACCCTTTGTGTAGAGTGTTTCCTTTTGGCAGTCATTAATAGCTCGGTTTCAGCCAGTCACTAAGAGACTGGGTTACGTAGGTTACTACCTAAGGCTACTTTTCCCAGAAGCGGCCAAGAGAGGGTCAGGGTACCTGGAGACCTGTCGGGGCTGTGCTCTGTCCAGGCCTGGGCAGCTGGTGTTCACCGAGCGAGGCTCTGTGCTCTGTACACGACACGCATCATGTTCCTGAGCTCTTCTCCCAGTTCATCCAGGTACCTGAGCCAGAACCCCTGGAGGTTTCCGTGAATTCTCAATGAGCCCTCTTGAGTTCAACTCCCAAAGATCTCTCAATTTTGTAATTCTGTCCATCTTTACCACTTTTGTCCAGTCGCCGTCTCAAGTTTGGAGAGCTCTAAGAATCTCCTAACTTATTTTCTCCTCATCCACACTTAACCTCCATCTGTTTCATTCTCCTTATGGCAGCCAGAGTGATCTTTTCAAAACTAAAATCTAATTGGATTAAGTTCCTGTTAAAAACACTTCAGCGGCTTTTCATTTCCCCATAGGAGAAAGATAAAATTTTTAAAAAATTTTAAATGCCTGACAAGGCCTTGTCTGATCTAGACTAGACCAGCAGTTCTATAAGTGGGGTCCTTGAACATTCAAGGTTCCCCAACATCTTGTCAGGATATCTATGGAGTCAAAACTATAGTCATCACAATAATGATAAGGCATCCTTTGCCTTGTTCTTGTATTGACTTTTGCACTGATGGTGTAAAAGCAGTGATGAGTACAACTGCTGGCTGCTTATTACTACTTAAGACAGGAGGCCGGGTGTGGTGGCTCACGCCTGTAATCCCAGCACTTTGGGAGGCTGAGGCGGGCGGATCAAGAGATCAGGAGTTCGAGACCAGCCTGGGCAACATGGTGAAACCCCGTCTCTACTAAAAATACAAAAGTTAGCCGGGCGTGGTGGTGCACGCCTGTAATCCCAGCTACTCAGGAGGCCGAGGCAGAAGAATCACTCGAACCCAGGAGGTGGAGGTTGCAGTGAGCCAAGATTGCGCCATTGCACTACAGCCTGGGTGACAGAGCTAGACTTCGTCTCAAAAAAAAAAAAAAAAAAAAAAAAAAGACAGGAACACCAAGGTGGACTAGCAGTCATTATTCGTCACTGCCACATACTTCAAAGTTTAAAACAAACAAATAAAATGCCAGATTCACTTAAGAAGATCTTTGATGAAACAGTAAAAAACCTTTTTTAAAATTAAATCTCAGCACTTGAACACGCTTCTTTTTAATATTCTGGATGATAAAGTGGCAAGTAGGTTAAAGCACTTCTGCTGCCCACTGAAGCACAGTAAGGCTCTAGTGATTGTTTGGGCCGCAAGCTGAGTGAGCCCCTTTTGTCTTGAAACAATCAGAATGTTTTTCGTGGAAAGAACAATTGGCAGACAAACTATAAGTTGTTCAGGTTTGGACATTTGTAGACATGTTCCTGAAACTAAGTGAGCTTTTCACTTCGAGGAAAACAGCCAACAACATTTGCTTCAATTATAAAATTTGAACTTTTTTTTTTTCTTGAGATGGAGTCTCACTCTGTCGCCCAGGCTGGAGTGCAGTGGCGCAATCTCGGCTCACCGCAAGCTCCGCCTCCCGGGTTCACGCCATTCTTCTGCCTCAGCCTCTCCGAGTAGCTGGGACTACAGGCGCCCGCCACCACGCCTGGCTAATTTTTTGTATTTTTAGTAGAGACAGGGTTTCACCGTGGTCTCGAACTCCTGACCTTGTGATCCTCCCGCCTCGGCCTCCCAAAGTGCTGGGATTACAAGCGTGAGCCACCACGCCCGGCCCAAAATTTGAACTTTTAAGCAAAAACTGGAATCTCTGAAAACTCATATCTGCCACCATGAGCTTGACAGCTTCACAATATTTAAAGACTTTTCTGTTGAGTTCAGTTGGTGATATTAATGAATGTGATTTTCTGATGTCGTATAATGAAATGCACAACATTTGGAAGAGCTATATAAACCAGTATTTTCCAAGTGTCGCATATAACTATGACGTTATATAGTTTGGCATGGGTAAAAGATCCAAAGCACAAGATGGATGAATGGATTTATTTATTTATTTATTTATTTATTTTTGAGACGGAGTTTTGCTCTTGTTGCCCAGGCTGGGGTTCAATGGTGCAATCTCGGCTCACCACAACCTCCACCTCCCAGGTTCAAGCAATTCTCCTGCCTCAGCCTCCCAAGTAGCTGGGATTACATGTAGGCATGCGACACCACGCACGGCTAATTTCGTATTTTTAGTAGAGACAGGGTTGCTCTATGTTGGTTAGGCTGGTCTCAAACTCCTTACCTCAGGTGATCTGCCAGTCTCAGCCTCCCAAAGTGCTGGGATTACAGGCGTGAGCCACAGCGCCCGGCTGGACCAATGGATTTAAATGTAACAGAGTATGAAAAGCTTATTGACGTGGTTTCAACTTCCATATTGCAACTAACCTTTAAGAAAGCATTGCTTGACTAGATTTGATCATGCCTGATTTTCTTCATATACTTCACTCCCCAACATATCACAGCAAACCAAATGTAGAAACCAACATGCAAATTCAACTATCTCTTATTAAGCCAGACATTAAAGACATTTGCAAAAAATGTAAAGCAGTGTTCTTTTTTTCACTTCTTTTGTTGTTTTGGAAAAAATAATTTCCCACAGAAATACATTATTTGCATTAACACATAATGGATTTATTATTGTTGTTTTTAAATGAGTGAATATTTTTCTTGCCTTCATTTCTATTTTGGAAATCGATAGATAGTGAGAGTACAAAGGACTGTTAAGACCAAAACCTTTGAACACCGCTGATCTCCCCACTAGACAGAGGTCCGGATTTCTAACCCATCTCACATCACTCCTAATATTCCCAAAACTCCCTCAAACTACCGTCTTTCCATTACTCCATCAGTTACTCCAGCCTGACTCTCTTCTGCCCCAAGGCCTTGGCACATGTAGTTTCTTGTGCTGAAAACCCATTTGCTCCCCATTCTCCACTACTCTGTAATTCACCTCTCCTCACTCTTACCATCAAAACCCCAGGAGAGCGTTCTCTTTCCCGGCATCTATGGTACCCACTCGCATTTTCTCCCTTCCGTAGGCTCCATATTAATATATTTCATACATGTTCTCTACCTTCAGATTTAAATTCTCATAATCTCCCTCCTTGATCATTTCCCCTTTGTACCTATTTTACAAGTTTCACCTCCTCTACTGTCTGCTGTGTTATATTAATCACCACTTGTCTGATACAAGAGAGAGGAAAAACTAACCGACATTTTCAGTGCTCAGGGAGCCAGTTGATCAGTCTTTTCCGTGAGACATCATACATTTTTAAGAGGGTTCTCACATGCCTCTTTACAGGCTCGGATGTAATTTAGTCTGTGGTTTTTTTCCTGCTCAGGAAGAAAAGCATCTGCATTTTGTCATTAATGAGGCCGATTTTCCTGTCTCTTGTAGTTGGAAATCGCTGAGATGTGTGCTTATTTTTTGCATCTGCCATACTTGCCATTTTAATGGTACATCATCTTTTCTCGGAGCTCCATCCTCTTGAAGTATAAACTCAGACCTTACCGAGCCTCAGGATCACTGGGAATTAGCCTTATTATTTCATTTTCCTTTTTTAAAAAAAGTGGGTTATCTAGATCTATCAGCCTGCCGTACCACTATGAAAGATTTGACAGATTTTCTTTCTGAACTGTTAAGAAAGCCTTTGTAATAGCATGGGCTCTCCATGCTGTCAGCTGAGGAGGTGGGGAATGATGCTTCCACTGGCCGCTAATGATTGTGGACAAGTCTCTTTTCCTCCCTGAATCTAGTTTTCCCATTTATGAAGTGAATGGGCTGGATGTTTGCGAAAGCTCATCCTACTCTAAGACTCTGTAATCCAAACACATCCTGAGAACCTGTTATGTACCCAGGTGGTGCCTGGTACCAAGGAAGGATGCAGATGCAGGAGAAAACACAGCCTGTGTCTCCAACAAAGAATATAGTATTCTTAGAAACAAAATATTTAAATCTACCAAAACCTTAGGTACAATACAGAATATTCATTTTTTATATATAATATACATGTATGTGTGTGTAAATGTCCAACCTAGGTCAGGCTTCTTGCTGCATCCTGGGGTGTGGCAGAGGCAAAGGAGAAGAGTGTATAAAAGTCAACTCTCAAGAACTCATAGGCTCATATTGGAGATAAATAGAATATGCAGTCCAAAGCTTGCTATGTAGGACACTGGATACAGGTAAGGATAGAACAAGGTGCCCTGAGGCTATGGAGCAGAAGTGGGTCAGGTTGGGAATGGTGATAATATCTGATTGAAGAACCTGGGGAGGCCTTCCTGAAAGAGATTCTCTATTATCAAGTCTGAATTATGAGGTCCAACGCTAAGCACTGCAAGAATTCAGAGAGAGGAGAGAAATCAGTGTGCTGACATCATTGAGAAAGGCTTGAAGGAAGATGGGGAGAGAGGAGCCACAGTTGGCATCAATATTTCTCTGCTGAGAGTGCAGAGGGACCAGTGGCTTCCCCTGGAAAGCAGGCAGGCAACCCGGGGTGTCAGGAGGCTAGTCTGCTGGGACAGGGCCCTCAGAGAGCCCTCTAGTGTTCCACAAGCCCTGTTTCCAGCATGCTCTGAGGTATTGAGGCATTTAAATAGTTCACGGGCATTTTAGTTCCATCTGAAATATTGAATATTTCTTTCTTTTCTTTTCTTTCTTTCTTTTTTTTTTTTTTTTTTAGTAGAAACGGGGTTTCACCATGTTGGTCAGGCTGGTCTCGAACTTCTGACCTCAAGTGATCCACCCGCCTCGGCTTACCAAAGTGCTGGGATTACAGGTGTGAGCCACCATGCCTGGCCTTTTGAATATTTCTTATAGTTCAGAAAGGCAGGGGTGAGACAGTGTGGGAGAAAGAAACTGGAGAACATATTACTTCTGCTCCAACAAGAAGTCTAGTCACGGCACAGCTAATTTTAACCTTGCAGCCACTTAGCTTCCTCCGTCTTCTAACTGAGAGAGGTCTGCATGCCCGCAAGGGGCTCTGAGGATGTAGGGTGGCCTGGTGCCATTAGCATGTGCTGTCTGCCCCAAGCACATTAGATCATTACCCAGCGCTTCGGTGTTTGACAAATGGGACAGGTGCCACTCAGGCAATTTCCCAGTGAATGGCTGAGCCAGGTGGAGCAGGGAGATAGCTGGCCTGACTGAGCAGGGAGAGCTCATACTAATCATTAGGACTTTGAACCTTGCCATGTTACCAGTTAATGGTAGAATAAAGTGAAACGAGTAATTAGATGGATTCCAAGCCGCTGGCTGCACTTCCCGCTTGAGCACATCCCATCTCCTCACTGTGTACAGCCAGCTGAGTACAAATTCAGTTACCAGGAAGGAGGGCAGTGTGAGATTGTGATACCTACAACCTTAATAACTACTGTTGACTAAAAACATTAATAAGTAGGCACCTATTAAGTGCTAAACTCTGTGCGAGGAAGTTTGCATTAAAACACGTATCCTCACAACTGCCCTGTGAGGTGTGGACAGTGTATCAGCTCCATCTTAGAGATGCAAAGGTCCACACGCAGAGTGGTGCAGTGACCACCAGGACCACCTGATGGCGTGGCAGACCTGGGACAGCAGCCACCTAGGGAGTCAGGAGCTCTGGTCCTTCTCATCCTTGGCCTAGGACGCTGCCACTGCCAGCTGGCTGGCTGGCCCCGGGTGAGCCATTTCTTCTGTCTGCAGCAGGTAATCTGGGAGGACGAGCATTCTCGGGTGCTGATTGCTATGGGATTGAGTTTAATTCTTTACCAGCCATTAGACTTGGTCATGTGATAGCGTGTCTTAAGATGTGGGTCACGGTTTCACTATTTGTGTAACTGAGAAAATGAACCAATTTGTATCTATACTTTCCCCAGGCAAATGATTTGGGGCTACTCCCTTAAGGCTTCAAGCTATTTGAGTAAAAGAGCTCAAATAGAGGCCAAGTGCTTTGAAGAATTGAAGGCCTTTTTCTCTCCCCTTGAGCCCAGTTACTGATACTGCATGTTTTACCCCGTAATTTACAAATCACAGCAACACGGTATGACAGGGAGTCTTTTTCCGATGTAGCCAGGAACCTGGCCTGGTTCTCTTTTGCCACTTACCTATTGTCTGGTCAGATTTGGTTTTCCTGGACATCAGTTTCCTCAGACGATGGAAGTCAGTTGGGTCATCTTTAAGGAACTCTTCTAGCTCTCAAATTTCGGAAGAGTCTTTGGGGAATGCAATATTTCCTTTAAGTGAATTCTTTTCAAATGACAGGCATTTGTTCCATTAATCACCAAAATTTAATTGTAGCCACTTAAAATTTGAAATCTTTTAAAATGCTTACACGTTTGTCTTCTTAGCAGCAGTTAATTTTAATTGTTGGTGAGTTAGGTTCTTCTTTCCGAACATTGAAGCATAGGACCTTATTGCTAAGAGGAACTGTCACTCACCCCTTATTCTACAAACACCCAAAGGAGCAAAGTGGCCTGTCTGGGGTCACACAGCTGGAGAGGGGCAGAGGGCCGGTCCTCGAAACCTGCCTCATGCCTCCCTGTCAAGTGCACTTTCTTCTTGTCTATTGTGTTATAACAACTTTTTGTCCTTAAGGCCTTGCCTTGTGTCATCTCAGCACTCAGCACAGGACCCCTGCACAGAGTGAGCACAAAAAACTATAAGGAACAAATGAATGAGCTTGTGTACCCCGCAAATGGCCTCAGCATGCTCTGTTTGTGTCTAATTTTAATGTAATGGCCACCCTTCCCCATCCCATTTTTCATACATATTCCTTGACTGAGAGAGAAGCTGCAAATGCCTCTGGCTCTCCTAAAATAAAATAGGTAACTTTTTTTTTTTTTTTTTGAGACGGAGTCTCGCTCTGTCGCCCAGGCTGGAGTGCTATGGTGTGATCTCGGCTCACTGCAACCTCTGCCTCCTGGGTTCAAGTGATTTTCCTGCCTGAGTCTCCTGAGTAGCTGAAATTACAGGTGTGCACCACCACGCCCGGCTAATTTTTGTGTTTTTAGTAGAGACAGGGTTTCACCATGTTGGTCAGGCTGGTCTCGAACTCCTGACCTTGTGATCTGCCTGCATCGGCCTCACAAAGTGCTGGGATTACAGGCATGAGCCACCGTGCCTGGCCAAAACGTGTAACTTCTATGGAAAGTTTCTGTGGTTTGGGAGCCTTTGGGGCTCTCTTCATATTTGAAGACCTTGTTTTGCTGGTTGATGTTGTCTGAAACTACATAATCTACGTAAAATCACAAAGGTTGTCTCTGATAGGCTAAAGATTATTGTTTATGCAAATGAGAAGAGAGGATTCATTTTATACTAGTGTGGCAAATATATGTTGTGTGTGTACATAAATTTTTATAAAAGTTTTTAAAATAATCTATCATGACTGTAAATGAATAGCATTTTTACAAACCCAAAGGGGGTGTGGCAGCTCACACTTGTAGTCTCAGCTACTCGGGAGGCCGAGGTGGGAGGATCACTTGAGCCCAGGAGTTTGAGACCAGCCTGGGAAACATAACAAGACCCCATTTCATTGAAAAAGCAAAACAGGCCAGGTGCGGTGGCTCAAGCCTATAATCCCAGCACTTTGGGAGGCTGAGGTGGGCAGACCATGAGGTCAGGAGATTGAGACCATCCTGGCCAACATGGTGAAACCCTGTCTCTACCAAAATACAAAAAATTAGCCGGGTGTGGTCGTGCGCACCTGTAGTCCCAGTTACTTGGGAGGCTGAGGCAGGGGAATCGCTTGAACCCAGGAGGTGGAGATTGCAGTGAGCCGAGATCGCGCCACTGCACTCCAGCCTAGCAAAAGAGTGAGATTCCATCTCAGACAAACAAACAAAAAAAATCCAAAACAAACAAACAAAAAAACTCAAAGGGGCCGGAGGAAACTTTTCGAGGTGATGGATATGTGTTTTACCTTGATTGTGGTGATGGTTTCATGGTTATGTGTACATGTACAGACCCATCAGCTTGTATGCACTAAATAGGTGCAGTTTTTAATATAACAATTACATCTCAATAAAGCTGTTGAAATAAATGAACAAATAGAAGTGACATCACATTTTCTAGAAGTAGTACCTCTTACCAAAGAGGAGCTGATTGACAGGTGGTTCTGAAACAGAATTCTTGATTTTACTGAATCACAGCCATGGCCATGCATCCCTCATGGGGGCTGGTAGCCCTCTCTGGTACTGCCCCTCCCACGCTTCTCCATCATCTACTGAGATACTTTATGATTGTGGCTCCTGGAGCCCCTCTATTGAAACCACCTGGCTGCACGTTCCATAATATCCAAGTCTCAGGGTTGGGAATAGCATCTTAACAAGCTCCTATGCTGACTTCTGAAGCACACCAACATTTGAGATTTATTGGCCTCTAAGGTAAGATCCAAACCCAATAACATGTGATGTACAAGATCCTTCATGACTAGGTTTTCCCACCTTACTAAAACCATCTGCTACCATCTCCTGCCTGCCAGTGATCTGTGCTATGATACTGAATAAATGGAAATTAATAACCCAGTACTCCAGCAGCTCTTCACTCTATTCAGAACACTCCTTAGGCCCTTCTTTGCCTTGCTAACTCCTAGTCCTCTGTCACCGTCCTGGCCAGAAAGATATCTCCCCAGAAGTCTTCTCTGCCTTCTCCCACCTTCAAAAAAAAAAAATGCCACTTTCTGTGCTCTTGTGATATTTACTATTTTATTTCAAAATGAGCAGTTTACATATTTCTTTTCACCTCCCTGGGGGCAAGGAAAATAGGTTATCATATATCTCTAGATTCCTTTACCTGAGAGTGCCTGACACGTAGCAGGATTGACTGATCCAAAAAGCTGGATCATAGTTCAGGGAGAGGGTGTTTATAGAGGATCGTGGTGCTGATTTTGTTGAACAAAAAAATAGTGACCATGAAGATCAAATTCCTGGAGAAACTGAAAAGCTTAGAGAGAGGGTAATGGTTATAAAAATATTTCTCTATCCATCTATCTATCTACATAGATACAGACAGAGCATGCTCTATGTGTCAGACGCTGTGCTGAGAGCATTGTAAGCTCTACTTCAATTCATTTTTACAACAGTTCTACTATTATTTTGTCCATTTGACAGGTGAGGAGAGAAGCATAGAGACATGAAGTAATGCTATGCTATAAACCAAATGTTTGTGTTCCTCCAAATACATATGTTGAAATCCTAACTCCACCAGCCAACCCCACCATGTGATGGTCTTAGGAGTTAGGGCCTTTGGGAGGTGATTAGGTCATGAGGGTGGAACCTCATGAATGGGATTCATGCCTTTATAAAAGGGGCCCCAGAGAGCTCCCTCACCCTCTTTCCACCGTGCAAGGCTCTCATGTGAAGTCGGCTGTCTGCATTCGCAAAAGTACCTTTGTCAGAACCAACCATGCTGGCCCTGTGAGCTCGGACTTCCAGCCTCCAAACTGTGGGAAATACATTTCTGTTGTTTCTGTGCCACCCCAGCTATGATTTTCTGTTATAACAGCCAGAGCGGGTGAAGACAAGCAGTGTGCCAAAATACAGCTGAATTGCTTGGATCCAAAGCCAGGCCTGGCTCGTGCCAAAGTTCCTGCTCCAGCCTCGAGGAGGAAGAACCACTCAAAGTCACACGGGAGAGAGGAGATGGCCTTGTTGATGGAGGCTCTGCCCCTAAGCGGCTCTGAGACTGAGCACAAGCTGCTGTCCTCCCCAGCCTCTGGATCCTCGTCTATGTCACAGGGCCAGGAAGAGCACCACCTCCAAGGCTGGGCCGTCCTCAGCCCCGTGCCTGGCACTCAGCCACTGTGCCCATCATCGGGTTGTTCTGAGAATGAAAGGGATTAATGAATGTGAATGACTCCTTAGCAAGCCTTGTGGCAGTGAACACAAGAAGTAGGGAGTTATTTTTGGATTCTAAACAAAGCCTGGGTCAGCAGGGACCCGGGGACCTGGAGGGAGAGCGTGGGGATAACAGCAAGAGTTTTAGAGCACGTGGCAATCCTTTGCCCTGACCCCTGGCATGCTGGAAATGGTCTGCGGGCAGCGCAGGGTCCCCCAGGGCCAGTTCTGGCTGTGCACCCCAGCCCCGGGCCCCTCTGAAGCAGAGACTGCTCACATCTGAAACACCATGGCTCCTTCCTGGCAGAAGCGTGTGAAGGCAAACTTCAAAGCATGTGTCAGGATCTTCTTCTGCCTCCAAAGATTAAAAAACCCCTCGAGAGACTCAATAACCTCAGAGCCTTCACATGGGTAAACTGGTATCTTTTTGAGAGGAACACAGAACCTGGAAGACATTGATATGGCAGGATTTTCAGAGCTCCCGTGGCACAAGAAAAGTGGGAAGGAAAGATGAATGCTTTATGTTCTAAAGAGCGGGCCTGTGCCTTTCATCCTGAGATTAGAGGCCTGGATGCCAGGCTCTCGCCCCTGAATGGGTGATGTTCTTAAACAAAGGGTGAGGGTGGAGGAGGGGAGCAGGGGGCTGCCATTCATTCATTCACTCCACAAACCCATCCTAAGTGCCGTTCCAGGCTGTGGACTAGGCTCTGGACACAGAGAGATTCAGAGACCAGCCCCTGCTGCTGACATGCAGTCCAGCCGGGAGACAGCTTCGGGAGCCTGTGGAGAGCCTTGGCATGGGAACCTAATGGAAACCTAAGGAGGAGGCCTCTCACCCTTCCTGGGAGGGTCTGGAGGGCTTTGCTGAGGAGGGAACCCATGAATTTGAAGAATGAGTAAATGCTCATTTGAGGAAGAGGAGAGAGGGCCTCCCAGGCAGAAGGGACATGAGCAAAGGTCTGGAGCCATGAACAGTCCTGATGTGTCCAGAAAACGGAGGGGAGGATGGTCCCGGGGTGGGGTGGGCAGGTGCAGCTGGAAGGCTGGCGAGGTGGATGGAGGCCAGGCAGTGGGAGGCCTCGCCCACCCTATCTGGGAGCCCACCCAGCCTGGGAGCCTGGGACTCATCTCCTGGGCTCTGAGGGGCTCACAAGAGGTGTTAGTAGCACCTGAGTGACATTTGGTCACTTTCTCTGGGTTCTTATTTCTACTTTTTTCTAAGCTTAGGAGAGAAGCACACATCCTGCTTGTCAGGTTCTCCAGCACTTTGGTCTTTCCTTCAGAAATGTCATGGTAGAAGATTGGAACGCAATTCTTGCTGGTGACATTAGAGATCCCTAAACAGAGCCTTTCAGAGGAGAAGTGAAGCCTGTGTCTGCTTCTTCCTCTCCTGCAGCTGAGCCTGTTCCCCTCGCCATCAGGAGAGAAAATTCTCATAATAAGATGATATTATTGGATTAAAACAGGTCGAAAAGAAACAAAATCAATATTTTGCAATTTATTTTATTATATAGAGCCCCTGGACTTTGCTTACAGACATTTTGGCTCACTTCCAGCCCCTTGTGACAAATGACTATTTCAGGGAGAGTTAAGATGTCTCTTACAAGCTGGAGGAAATCTCCGGAACGAATTTTAGATGATAAAAGTAGCTGGGCTTGACGATTTTTGCTCAGGTTAAAAAAAAAAAAGTGTTTGTTATCCCCACAGGTATTTCTGCAGGAAATTGCCTGGGCCTGTTTTTTTTTCTTTCCTCTTTCTGGAAGTGCCCAGTTTCACTGTGACCCCTGCCTTTTCATCAGGGCACTCCCAAAGCTCGTCTCTTCACCCGTCATCTTCTCCTCTGTCCTCCAGCTTCTTTTCTTTATCTCCGGAACTCTCATCTGCTCCTTCCCCCATCTTGCTTGGCCAAGTCTTTTTCATTTTCCTCTGAAAGGATTGTTCTCAATATCTCCTAACCCTCTTCAGCTACGTTGTGATGAGGACAAACCAACTAACAAATAACATTAGGCAGCATACAGAACTCAGGAAATGGGAGCCAGCCAGGGCTGTGGCCCTTGCCTCTTTTCTCTGCCCTCCCCTGCTAAGGGATCACTGCCACAGTGCTGGGGATGTGGCACTCAGATGGGAAGGAAACATCCTAGCCTCACATTCAACAGCGTCACTACACGCCGAGCACCTACAATGGGCCACGCACAATGGGAAAGCATGAAAGAGGCAGAGGTTAACTCCACTTAAGTGTGTCTGGGAAGGCTTTCCAGAAAGCCAATTACTTCTTGTATTAGTCCGTTTTCATGCTGCTGATAAAGACATACCTGAGACTGGGTAATTTATAAAGAAAAAGAGGTTTCATGGAATCACAGTTCCACATGGCTGGGGAGGCCTCACAATCATAGTGGAAGGCACGTCTTACATGGCAGCAGGCAAGGGAGAATGAGAGCCAAGCAAAAGGGTTTTCCCCTTAATAAGTCTCATAAGATCCCATGAGACTTACTCACTACCACGAGAAGAGTATGGGGGAAATGGCCCCCATGATTCAATTATCTCCCACTGGGTTCCTCCCACAACACGTGGGAATTATGGGAGCTACAACTCAAGATGAATTTGGGTGGGGACACAGCCAAACCGTATTACTTCTCTAGCACAAAAGCAAATGCAGTTAAAAAAAAAAAGGAATTCTTTCAGTTGAGGATGAAAACCAGAGTATCACTTTCCTGGGAGCAAAAGAGAGTCAGTGTGATGTTGGAAGGAAAGCTCAGGCTTGAGCCAGACAGACCAAGGATGGAACCTTCATAACTTCTGTCAGCCTCTATGAGCAGAGCAAGCCACTTACTCTCACCAAAGCCTGGCTTCTTTACCTGTAAAATGAGGTACATTAAAAGATGAATATGGTTTTTAAAGCACCTAGAACAATGCCTGGCTCAGAGGTTGTCTTCATAAGCACTGATTTCAGTTGATTCTAAAGGGGTCTTTTTGCAGTTTTGGAACAAACAACCGTAAGGTATTTTCAAAAATTACAATGGTTATGCTAAAAACAAAATTGAAAAAATTGGAAAAAAATACTCCAACCCTAACTTCTACCAGCAATTTTAAGCTCTTCTAGACCCTGTCCACCTGCAGATGTAGCTTTAATGTTTTCTTGTAACGTACAAGCTATTCGAGTTCTACTGGCTTTTAGATGATATTATGGCATAAACTTTTCCCCACATTGCTATGCAATCCTCATAATCATCTTAGTGAATCGAGAACATCCTAGGGTGCAGTTGTACCATAATTTATCCCCGTAATCAGACATTTATGTGGTACTCAATTTTGTTCTTCTTTAAATAAAACCCAGCTCTACAATCACAGGGCCAAAGGGAATGAATATCTCTGAAGATCTTGATGCAAAGTCCCATTTTGCTTTAACCCAAAGGGTGAGCTATAATTATTGCCTTTTCCACCTTTAATGCCCATGTGTGCCCCTTCACCTGCAAAGCATTAGGTGTTGACTTTCTAAAAGTAAGTGCTAACTTAGGATGTGTAAGGTGGTTTTGAAATGTGCATGTCTTTGGTTGTTAATGAGGGTGGACGTGTTTCCATATAACTGTTTGTATCTACTATTTATGTTTCATTTTATAGTACCGGGAAATTATCTGCTTATATCCCTTGTCCACTTAACCTTTGGGATTTTGAGGTTTGATATACACATGTGCACACACACACACACACACACTGAATAGATATTGACCCCTTGCCCTAAAAAAAGCTTATTTGGACATGACTAGGTTATGGGGCCTGCTTGGGGCTCTAACATACTTTCTCATTATCATGGTGACAGCAGGGGCTGCTATAGGATTTCCAGAACTGGAGTCATTTCTTCCAAGTGAGAAAAAAATCCATTCTACCCTTTGTGAGTCTCACACTTGTGGTTAGAAAATGCGATCTTTCTACTAATTCCAGGGGCACTGGAGTGTCACTGGGTGTTTTATGTCTCCTCTGGCCCAAGGTCAGCTTGCTCTCAAGGTAATTATCAGTCTAATGTAGCATTTCACAAACTTGAGCATTCCCAGACCCCAAGAATTCCTTCAGAGACTCTAATGAGAAATGCAACATTAAAAATTCAACATTGACACCTGAGGTGATGACTTGGCACCAGGGCCACAGATGATAAGTGTAGATGCACATAGAGAAAGGGAAATCACGGGACAACAGCATACTTACATTAAATCTTTTAAAAAGAGTATCAATAAAATGTAAACAGACAAGGGTGACATTCTTATGGTCTAAAGAAGTTTCCTAGGGATTATCAGTAAATGGTTCCGGGTAGAGATAGAGTTGTCCCTCCTTGGCTGGTTCAACCTAATGGGCTCGTCCTGAAATTTCCCCTGGACTGAGGAGTTGAAGTTGAAGAACAACAGCAGCAGCAGCAGCAGCTGACAGTTAGAAAGCGCTGACCAGTCGCCAGGTTGTGTGCTAAGCTCCTTGAAGATGTTATCTCATGATCCTTGAAGCACAGATGAAAAGTTTTCAGTCTGTCACTGTGTCAGGCTTCCTGGCTTCCTCCGTGGGCTCGGAGAAGGGTTCTTCATGGCAGACCATCAGCCTCTCTTTTCCATTTCCCAGCTCTTCTTCCTTCTACCTGAGGAGGCGGCTCTGAACATCTAAAGCTTAGGATTACTTCCCTCTATCTAGCCCAAGGCTTCCTTGCAGGCCTCTCTACCCTTCTCCACCATCTGCTTTGCTTCCATTCTCTATTTTCAATCCCCTGTTCCCTCTTTGTCTAACTATCCCCAGTTGGAGTGACTCATAACTTGTGATTACCAAAGCAGAAATCCTTAAGGTGCTGAGAAAGTACACAGAAATAAATTAGCAGGTGCCAGAATTTCTCCTAAGGGGGACTCAGCACTGGGGAGGGATTACTGAGGTTTAATTTACACAACAGCTGTGCTTATAAAAGGGTGTGTAAATCAGTCCAGGTGTAACTGAAAGGCACTAGGAAAAAAAATTGTTACTTAGAGGAATCCTATGGCGAGCTTTTTTTATAAAACAAATCTCATGATTCTTGGGAGTTGGGCTCTGCTGTCCCCTCTTCCTTGAACCTCTGTTCACCCCCCTGCCTCCACTGGGTTAATTGCTCCTTAATCTAAGCACCTTCAGGGCATTACTTGTATCTCTGCCTACTGGCCTTGTGATATGAATACTTCTTGGCACAAAACAGGCGTGAAACTCGTGTTTGTCGAGTCAAGGAAAGAAGGAACTAGCTAGTAAAACCAGTGAATTAAACTCATTTCCCTGAAGGACAGATGTGTGATCTGACGGACGTCTTTTGCATACCACCAGTGAGGGTTTTCCACTGGTGTCTTCCTCTTTGATTGGTCAGTAAATATTTGAATGAATGAATGACTAAAAACAAATTCACCTCTCTTAATTTATCCTTGCATAAATCCATCTGTTAACAAAGATTAAGTTTATGAATTAACTTTAAGATTGTTAGAAACTTGTTGGCAGAAGTCAAAGTAACTCAAAAGCATGAGGATGTATTATTCCAGGCTGTTGTGCATTAGCTAGACACTCTCTCTTCTTACCTTCCCCATGCAAAGCGGTCCTAGGCCCTCTATAGTGGGTAAGGATGCTCCTCCCTCTTTGTGAACAATTCCTTCCCTGCAAGGGAGGCTGCTCATCTTCATGGTCTTCACAAGACTGACATGATCATGGCCATATTTGGTGGTATAAACTCAGGGGATACAGTCTTATCCAATTGTCCTTGTGTTAGAGCAGACATAGAACAGTTTCCAGAGGTGAATCTTGGCCTTGCCCACAGATCCTACCTTGGCCTGCTCCTGTAGAGATGGGGTGGCCGTCTCTTCAGGTACGAAGCTTATTAGGTACCTCAGCTTTAGAAAAGGATGCCAACCCTACCTTTGGTTTGATTATATGTCAAAGACAATAGACTAGGTCTGAATGTGCAAGGTGGGCTATTTGCTTCCCGATGATTTGCTGCCTGGTGACATCCTTCATCATTTACCAGAGAGATATGGAGCTCATGTGGTTTAGATCATTGGATCCAGCCAAACCATCAGAGAGCTTTGCTCCTTGATACCATTGTTCCAGCTGCCTTTCCTGGCTCTGCTTTTGTGCTACCCTGCAATGGGAGACATTACCAGAAACATTGAATTCATCAAAAAAAATTTTTTTTTAAGCAGAGTCTCACTTTGTCACCAGGCTGGAGTGCAGTGGTGCAATCTCGGCTCACTGCAGCCTCGACCTCCCAGTCTCAGGTGATTCTCCCACCTTAGCCTCCTGAGTAGCTGGGACTATAGGCATGTGCCACCACACCTGGCAAATGTTTTGTATTTTTTTTGGAGATGGTGTTTTGCCATGTTGCCCAGGCTGGTCTTGAATACTTGAGTTCCAGCAATCTGCCCACCTCAGCCTCCCAAAGTGCTTGAGTGCTAGGATTACAGGCATGAGCCACCACACTCAGCCTAAAAAACATTGATTTTAAATTTACTATAATGCATGCAAAGAACTTCAAACAGTGCTTGGCACAAAGTTAAACAGTATTAAAGTGTTAGCTATTATTGTTAACATTGTCCTCACTGTTAGTGTTAATATTAGGATATTTCCTTTTTTTTTTTTTTTTTTTAAGAGATGAGGGTCTCACTATGTTGCCCAGGCTGGTTTTGAACTCCTGGCCTCAAGTGATCCTTCCCTCTTAGATTCCCAAGATGCTGGGATTACAAGCATGAGCCGCTGTACCTGGCTTAGGATATTCTTGTGGACCTCATGCTCTGTATTACTCACTGTCTCCCCACAGGGGACATTTCTCTCGGGCCTCACTTGCAGGACAAGCTGGACTTCTCCTGAGCAACTGTCTTCCATATTACAACATCTGTGGACAAAGCGAATCTTTGAACTGTTCTCTTTCCTTCTTGCCTTTGGCTACCAGGAAGCCTACAGCCATATTTGTGCCCTCACTCTCAGGACCTCCGCAAAAACTGTGCAGGCCCTTGAAGCGTTATGCCTCTGTGTTTGTCTTTAACCTTCTGTTTTTATTCTACCCTTGCTCTTCCTTTCCTCCTATTTCCATGTTCGTTTTAAGGCATTTTATCTATATCTATCTATCTCTGTAAGCCACTTCACATCCTTTTTTTAAACAGCATGTATGTGTTTCTTTTTAAAATCCATATTCTCAAATATTTGAAAGGGATGAAACTCCTGAAGTTATATTGCCATCTTTAAAGTTATTTAATAATGATTTTATTAAAATAAAGAAAAATGGACTTTCTGAAATGTATAATTAATTAAATGAGGCCCCATTATCCCCATCATTTAGCCTAGCTTCTGATCTTGTAAACTATGTCAGTTGGACATTTACCTTTTTGTTGACACATTCTATTCATAGTGCATAATTCATAAGAGCACTGCTCAGTGTGTTGTCATAGAATGAACATACTGGGGTAACCCAATCAAGGGCAAGAAATAGAACATTACCAGGGCCCCAGAAGCCTTGCACATACCCTCTCCACTAGCCCCACAGGTAACCATAATACTGGTTTCTAACCTCATCTGTTACTTTGGCATGTTTTTGAACTTTACATATTAATGCTGCCATACAGTATGTACTCTTTTGTATCTGGCTTCCCTCACTCAACACTTGTTAGTGACATTCATCTGTGTTATTGGGTTTAGCAGAAGTTCATTCATTTTCATTGTTGTGTGGAATTACATCCTGTGAATATTCCCACAGTTTATTTCTACATTCGGTGATTGATGACGTGGGTTATTTCCAGTGTTTGGTTATTATTTCATGTTCTTTGTGGTAGCAAGATGGGTCAGAGAAGAAATGAAGTGAAATGGATGAATGAATGCATTTTAAAATTTATCTCTAATGATGCCTCCCCACTCCTAAGTACCTTGGCCCTGCAGTCCCTGGAGCCAGATCCCTCCCCAATCTGAACTCCTTGGACAGCCCCTACCTTGTCCTTAATGCTATCTGCCCTAGACCCAGCTTAGGTGACACCATTTAAATAAGCATTACACGTCTCCTATGGGGATTGGCATCATTTTGGAGTCTGGGGGTGCATCAGGCATGACAACAGATGGCAATTGCTACCCTCTTGGGACACATGTTCCAGTGGCATCGAAATCTCCCCACCTTCACTCTGACATTTCCCATCACTCTGTGACTTCTGGTTTCTCTGGTCAGTGCTCTGCCCTGTAGCAGCCTCTCCGTTGGGCCTCACAGAGTCTCACTCTGCACATTCATGGCCCAGCCCTCAGCCAAAGATGTGGAGAGTCTCCCCCACCCATCCACAGATTTATTCCTTTCCAGTAACCTGCTCCATGAATTCCAGCAGCTCAGCAAATCTGATACACCCCACATCCCTGGTCCGTGGTCTGTAATGTGCCCACAGGCTGAAGGCTGGGTAAACCGAGGCCCACCTCATGTTTCCCTTTTTGCAAGGCTCACAGGGCTGCACTGCCAGTTGTCCAGTGCTTAAAAACACTGTCCTCAAAAAAAAAAAAAAAATCCCTAGTTTTTATAGTTATTTAGGGCAAGAGTATAAATAAGTTTGCTATCACTCTCTCGTGGCCTAAAGTGGAATCATATGCTTTTATTTATTTATTTTTTATTTTATTTTATTTATTTATTTATTTATTTATTTATTTATTTATTTTTTTGAGACGGAGTCTTGCTCTGTCGCCCAGGCTGGAGTGCAGTGGCGCAATCTCGGCTCATTGCAAGCTCCGCCTCCTGGGTTCACGCCATTCTCCTGCCTCAGCCTCCCGAGTAGCTGGGACTACAGGCACCCGCCACCACGCCCGGCTAATTTTTTTGTATTTTTAGTAGAGACGGGGTTTCACCATGGTCTCGATCTCCTGACCTCGTGATCTGCCCGCCTCGGCCTCCCAAAGCATATGCTTTTATTTTTAATGACCCCATTTTATTTCATTATATGGGCTTAACTTAATTCTAGTGGATTTTTAAGTGCAATTTATTTCCTATGGAGCAATGAGAGATTTAAATGTAAGATTTAGAGATTATACTCACAATTTATGCTTGCTTCACTGGGTGCTGTTGGTTGCCTTTCTTTCTTTCTTTCTTTCTTTCTTTCTTTCTTTCTTTCTTTCTTTCTTCCTTCCTTCCTTCCTTCCTTCCTTCCTTCCTTCCTTCCTTCCTTCCTTCTTTCCTTCTTTTCTTCTCTTTCTTTCTTCCTTTTTTTCCTTCCCTTCCTTCCCTCCCTTCCCTCCCCTTCCCTCTTTTCCCTCCTCTTCCCTCCCTCCCTTCCTTCTTCCCTTCCTTCCCTTTCTTCCTTTTCTTTCTTTCTTTCTTTCTTTCTTTCTTTCTTTCTTTCTTTCTTTCTTTCTCTCTTTCTTTTTTTTTTTTTTGATGGAGTCTCACTCTGTCACCCAGGCTGGAGTGCAGTGGCGTGATCTCGGCTCACTGCAAGCTCCGCCTCCTGGGTTCACGCCATTCTCCTGCCTCAGCCTCTCCGAGTAGCTGGGACTACAGGCGCCCGCCACCATGCCCGGCTAATTTTTTGTATTTTTAGTAGAGATGGGGTTTCACCATGGTCTCGATCTCCTGACCTCGTGATCCGCCCGCCTCGGCCTCCCAAAGTGCTGGGATTACAAGCGTGAGCCACCGCGGCCCAGCTCTTTCTTTCTTTCTTTTTCTCTCTTTCTTTCTTTCTTTCTTTCTTTCTTTCTTTCTTTCTTTCTTTCTTTCTTTCTTTTTTCTCTCTGTCCTTCTTTTCTCTTTTCTTTTCTTTTCTTTCTTTCAACAGGGTCTTGCTCTGTCACCCAGGCAGGCTAAAGTGCAGTGGCACAATCATAGCTCACTACAACCTTGAACTCTGGGGCTCAAGTGATCCTCAAGCCTCAGCCTTCTAAGTAATTAGGAATAGAGGTATGCATTACCTGGCTAATTTTTTTTTCTTTTTTTTTTTATAGAGATAGCATCTTGCTATATTGCCTAGGCGGTCTCGAACTCCTGGCCTGAAGCAATTCTTCTGCCTCGGCCTCTCAAAAGCACTGGGATTATAGACACGAGCCACCATGTGCAGCCACCCTCTACTTTTATTATGGTAAAATATATATAACATCACATCGCATTAGCCAGAATTGGGTCAAAGCCCTAAACATAAACCAATATTGTCAAGGGGGATGGGCCCACCACAACTGGCTTAGACCAGTCAGAGTATGCCCCCAGCAGGGCTTTGGGCTGGGGTCAGCCTCTTCTGAAGCAGGTGGCTTTTAGGAAGAGCATGGCTACCTAAACAGAATGTAAATATGTTAGGAAAAGGGACAAGGTCTTGGGTGGGCCTTTAAGTGTGTCTGCAACAGCTCCCCAGCCCTCAAATACCTAAGCAGCTGAGTTCCAAGTAAGAGACATCTACCTGAGGAGAAATTAGGTTTGTCTGAATAAAGTAATAAGAAATCTTAACTGGAGATCAAATTTAGTAACAAAATTTTCAACCCTCTTGACTGTCATCAACTACAAATCACACTCTAATGTGGGTAGCTGTCCTCGAGCCTGACATGTGCTCATGATTCCTTCAAACTGGATACCATCGTTCCGTTATTTCTGATCATCTTTTAAAGGCCAACTCAGAAAGTGCTTTCTCTGAAGCCTTCCCAGAACCCCAGAATCAAAATGAATTTTTCCTTTTTCTGTATTCTCTTTTATTCTGCTTTGCACAAATCACCACTGTGTATCAAGGCTTTTTTTTCTTTATTGCTTTGTTTTTAAAATTATAAAAATAGTAATACGTCTTCCTTGTAAATAATTCAAACAATTTCTAAAGTCTATAGATTGAAAGGCAAATCTTCCCTCAGCTTATCCCTCAACCCCAGCCTCACTTCCCAGCGACAACCACTATAAACAATTTGCTTTCAATCCTTCTAACCCTTCTTAGTGATATTGAAACCTGTAAAGAGAGACAAATTTATTATGTTGTAGTGATTTTTATAAAAACAGGATCACACTGTGTATGATTCATGCATATGACATGCTATGACTTGCTATTTTCACTTATCAGTACAGTAAGGACATCTTTCCATGTCAGTAGATACAGATCCAGACATCATTGTTTCTATGGCCTGTGTGCTATACCAATTTGGGGCATTTTCATTCTTCTTATAATTAATCCTCTGATGATGAGGACTTAAGTTATTTCTACTTTTTCATATTTCAAACAACATTGCCAGGAACCCCCTCAGTGTGTGTGTATATGTGTGTGTGTGTGTGTGTGTGTGTGTGTCTTTGTCTATACATGCCAATATTTCTTCAGGATGGACCCTTAGAAATAAAATTGCTGGGTCAAGAAATAGGTGATTTTACATTTTGATAGCTACTGCCAAATTTTATGAGAATGTTTGGGGGCCAACTGCTGCTTGTATAAGATAAGTAATTTCCAGATGTCCAGACTTTATAAGCCAATAAAATGTAAAAGAAAAAGAAACCCAAATTGTGAAGATAACATAAAGTAGCCAACATTTTATTTTTCTCTGTAAGGATACTTTAAAAAAATCAAATACTAATTATTAGGCTTGAAGCATGTGAAAATAGCAACTTTTTTGTTCTTTTACACACACAAACAGTCCATTTATTCAACAAAGATATATTGAGCTGGGAAATACCAGGTAGGCAAAGATATTTAAAAATAGCACAAAAGTTTCTGATTCAAGAAAGAAACTTCTAGTATTTTAGGAAGGACAGGCATCTATCTAAGCAATTAGAATACGATGTGATGGGTATCAGAATAAGCAAACATGAGATGTATTGGGAAGTCAGAAGAAAGCGGAACTAACTTTGGGAGATGTCCTGTCTGCTGGCAAATGTGCACATGTTCTTGTGATAGCTGTATACAAGCACAGCACTAGTATATGCACTCCAAAATGGCACTTTTGTATGTCAAAATAGCCCAATATCTGCATTTCATGTAGTTTAATGTAGTCCTGTGAGCATGATTTCATGGAAGAATGATACATACATTCACACAATCACAGATGCATGCACATGCACACACACACACACCTTTGTTTACTTTTTTCATCTTACTCTGACGGGTAAATACCCAGTTTTATGTCCGGTGGTCACTGATATGGAATCCTTGGCCAGCTCCCCCTCCCACCACCACTGCCAGTGACTGTCTGTTCTGTAAGGAGAGAGGTTTCCATCACAGAAAGAGCAACAGGAGGCGGAGGAAATCGAGATGAAATGGCATATGTTCCTGACCTGGGTCCCTAGCACTGGTTTTGAGCCCCTGTGGAGAGCGGGTTAGAGGCAGAGCTGATAGGTCTGGGTGAGAAGACCTGGGCCACACTTGGCACAAGCAGAAACCCAGGAGCACAGTGACACAGGTTCCTGACTCTAGTCCTCTCTCCTTCTCTATGGGATCTGGCTCCATTCCCAGGTAGCCTAGGGAGCAGGAAGAGCCAGCCCTCTTGCTGTGGCATGGTGCTCCCAAGCAGCACTCCCCAGCAGCGTGGTGTGCAGGGGAAATGGGCCATCTGCAACTGCAGGAGCACAGGCAGGAGTGGGCCAATGAGGATGGAGGGGGCCGCATGACATAGGAGTGGGCTGCGTGAGGATGTGCTGGGTGCTCCCGAGGCTCTTCATGGAGACGCCCAGGAAGGCCCGAGTGATCCATACGGAGGGTGAGAGCAGGGCAGCACTGTCTCTTTTACTGGGCAGCTTGGGGGCTGCTGAGATAGATAACATCTGGGCTTACCATTTCATGTGAAGGCCCTGCCTACAGATTTTAAGCTCCTTGAAACTGTGGACTATATCTTCATCAACCTTCATTCCATGCCCTGACCCAATCCAGGCCTCCCAGGTAATAGGTGCTCAGGTCATTTCCTTGTTATGGTATAGGTCCTATGCCTGGAGATGGCAAACTTCCCTGTAAAAGGTTGATAGGAACTAGCTTAGGCTCTGCCTGCCAGGCTGTCTCTGCCGCATCTATTCAGTTCTACTGTTGCTGCATGACATTGGCTGTAGACGACGTATTAACAAATAGCTGTGCCTGTGTTCCAGTAAAACTTTATTTATGCAAACAGATTGCAAGTTGGTTTGACCCAAGGGCCATGTCTTGTCAACTCCTTCCTATACTATGGGGGATAGAACAAGAGCAGGCTGTCTTAGGATCAAATCCTAGCTTCCGAGCTACGTCACCTGATAAACAAGTTCACCTCTTTGAGCCTTAGTTTCTCCCAGTGGAAAGTGGGGATGGTAATTGCTACCTTCAGGATTATTGTGAGAGTTAAACGAGATAGTGAATAAAGGGCATCTAGCAGAGCCCTGGCCTATAGATGTCACAGGGGCTCAAGAACTGCTAGTTTTCACTGAGTGTGAATGCCAGATCCCACCTCACAACCCGCCTTCATTTCCACAGCCCTGTCCAGGGAATACCATGAAAGAGCATGAGGCAGGATTTTAAAGGCTGACAGAATGAAATGCATGAGATGTTGATTTGATTTCAATACAAGCACTGGGCAGAGACATAATGTCCCTGGTCTTCCTTACACATAGCCTTCAGGTGTCAGTTCAGTAGTGTCCTGGTTTTACTACATCCGTCACAAGCAGCTTAAAGCTTCCAAAAACACAGTCTTAGACAGATGTTGAGCCTGTCTGGGGATTAGAAATATCCTTTACCATTAAGCATAAATTAACTTAATCACCAGGTATGAAAGATAAGCAACATAAACAGCATTCCCCGAAGCTTTCATTAAAATTAAAATTCTACTTAAAATTTAGCTTGTATTTTCTAGGACTTGAACCCCTTCAAAGATATAATATAGGCTGTAAATTTTCTTTTTTTTTAAATTTTATTATTATTATACTTTAAGTTTTAGGGTACATATGCACAATGTGCAGGTTTGTTACATGTGTATACATGTGCCATATTGGTGTGCTGCACCCATTAACTCGTCATTTAGCATTAGGTATATCTCCTAGGCTGTAAATTTTCACACTGACAGAGTGGCAGAGAAGACTGTGCTGGGGACAGTGATGTACTGTGTAATTTAACTTTGCCTCCTGGTCTTCTTTTTGCCAATGGACAGATCCGCACATTTTAAAGAAATAATTAGCGTCAGTAAGATTTGGACTTTGACCATTTTCAGAAGCTGTCAGATGATTAAAAAAGAAGACTCTAAGTCAAGATTACTAAGGGCAAGGTGCTTGAAGTCTTGTCATCCAGATTAATGCTATGGAAAATGCTCTTATGATAAAACAAACAAAAAGGGAGTCATGGATAAGAAATCATCGGGAGACTTCTAAACCCAAACCTTCTTGCTTCCCCTTGTCTGGGTGGAGCAGGGTGAGTGGAGAATGAGTACAGCAGCCAGAGTTCACTGCAGTCTTTACCAAACTTTGCAGGAGAAACTACCTTGAAGGCAATTCAGCAGAGTCACTGTGGGTTTGTGGAAAGATCGTTGAAATCAGATAAGCCTGGCTTTGAATCCTAGTGCTTTTTTTTTTTCCTTGACTCTGATCTTGGCCAAGTCTCATAATTTCTCTAAATCTCATGCTCCTCCTATGTAAAATGAGGAAAAGAATGCCTTTCCCCAGGATCTTTATGCGGCTTAGAGATCACACACTTAGAGGGTGCCTCAAACTCATCACATTCTAAGTGCTTACTGAATTCCTGATATCATGTATGTGTTGAATATCTGCCCTGTGCCAGATTCTGGACTAGCCACTGAGGATCTAGAATGTCACAAAAGACAGCCTCCACTCTCAAGATGCTCCCAGATCCAACAGGGTATTGAGACAGACACAATTTAGGGGTGACAGGTTCAACAGTGGATGTGTATAGAAGGTATAGAAGTGACTCAGGCAAGGGAGTGGTGTCCTCTGTGCTAGGTTTTAGTGACATACGACGCCTGAATGGACTGTGGGGCAGAGAGGGGCATTCCGAGCAAAAGGGGGAGCTTAGGTTAAGGCAGAGACACAGAGAGCATTTCATATTTGGGGTATCATAAGCAGCATGGTATTGCTGGACAGGGAGAGGGGCAGGGGAATGGTAAGCGTGGAAGATCTCCTGATGTGCTTGTGCATCCTCGGGGACCTGGGTTTGAAGTGTTCTGGATGACTCCTCAGGTTGACCACAGAGGCCTGGCAGGCACCACATGGCCTCCAGACCAGAAGGCGTCTCTTCCAAAAGGAAATTCCACCATTACCCTTAACAGAGCTGCAGATTTGAGTTGGATCTAGCAGTACAGTAGATCATAGGCCCTGCTCTGTCTACCTGCCTAAAAACTCATTTAAGTTCCTGGGAGCAGGAGCACTGTGTCTAATTCAGCTTGGAATGCCCAGGCCAGGGCTTCTTACGTAGTAGAAGCTTGCAAATATTTGTTAATGCTCCGATGCCCTATCCATACAGTGGGGTGACCACCTGTATGCTGCTTCCCTCAAAGGGCTATTCTTTTTTAAAAAATTATTTTTTTATTGTACTTTAAGTTCTGGGATACACATGTATAAGGTGCAGGTTTGTTACATGGGTATACACGTGCCATGGTGATTTGCTGCACCCATCAACCTGTCATCTACATTAGGTATTTCTCCTAATGCTATCCTTCCCCTAGCCCCCCACTTCTGACAGGCCCTGGTGTATGATGTTCCCCTCCCTGTGTCCATGTGTTCTCATTGTTCAACTCCCACTTATGAGTGAGAACATGTGGTGTTTGGTTTTCTGTTCCTGTGTTAGTCTGCTGAGAATGATGGTTTCCAGCTTCATCCATGTCCCTGCAAAGGACATGAACTAATTCTTTTTTATGGCTTCATAGTATTCCATGGTGTATATGTGCCACATTTTCTTTATCCAGTCTAACATTGATGGGCATCTGGGTTGGTTTCAAGTCTTTGCTATTGTGAATAGTGTTGCAATAAACATACGTGTGCATGTGTCTTTATAGTAGAATTACTTATAACCCTTAGGGTATATACCCAGTAATGGGATTGCTGGGTCAATTTTTTTTTTCTCCTGAGATAGAGTCTCACTCTGTTTCCCAGTCTGGAGTGCAGTGGCACAATCTCGGCTTACTGCAACCTCCACATCCTGGGTTCAAGTGATTCTCCAGCCTCAGCCTCCAGAGTAGCTGGGATTACAGATGCCCGCCACCATGCCCGGCTAATTTTTTGTATTTTCAGTAGAGACAGAATTTTGCCATGTCGGCCAGGCTGGTCTCGAACTCCTGACCTCAAGTGATCTGCCCACCTCAGCCTCCCAAAGTGCTGGGATTACAGGCATGAGCCACCGCACCTGGCCACTTATAGGGCTATTCTGAGAACCAGGGGCATAACAGGGATGGAAGAACTTTGTAAAGTCTCAGAGTTTATTCAAATATAGTATGTGATCACCATTATTATTGTTAAAAAGAGTCATACACCGATTAGAACCTATACCAGTGTTGAAAAACCAGTTTCCCCCACATTAAAAAAATCTCTATGACTCTTCCTGGCTCTCTTATTTAACAAAACTCAGGATTTACACTTTAAAAATACAAACAAATGCAAACCACATAGTTACATTTGGTTACTTGCCTTTTTGTTATTGCAAAGTTGACTTATTAGTCAAAACAATGATTATACTTGAGACAATCAAAGATTTCCAGGCTCTTTCCTATGTTATCTTAACAATGTTCATTTACAGGAAAGAATTTTTTTTGAAATTGCACTTGCCCAAAAAGCAAGCATTACCTAAAAAAGAGACATGTTTTCCTAAACATTTTCGATCGTCTTGACAGCTCGAATGTCGCTTTCCCCACAAACCCACAACCCTTTGTTTTAATGATGAATGTGTTCTAAAGAAAACCACTGCTGGAAAGGGCTAAAATTGGTGTTTGATTTTGCTGTAATGATGCATCACTGTTTTCCAAACTGTTACACTCAGCTGACGGAGGAAACTGTGAAGGAACTGGAAAGTTTCTAAAGCATTCACAAAATACAGGGACATTTTCTCTAGTAGCCAAATGTTAAAAAGCTGTTACGAGGAACGGTGTTTGAAATGAAGGCATGCTGCTCCCTGCAGAAAAGCAGCATACTTTGGCCCAAGTAATAACAAAATGATATCAGAAGTACCTCATGAGAGAAAGAGTATAAGAGATTTACCAAGGTCATTTGCAAAATCCAAATAGATGGGCCAAGGTCATTTGCAAAACCCAAAGAGATTAATTTTCCCCAGGACACCTATTGCTGCTCTTCTCCCCTGTATCTGCAAAGCGAGGAAGGCCACAGCCCTAGCTCTGGTTTTGCACTTGAATGCTGTATCATGTGAGCAAATTAGTTATCCACTTCTGGGCCTCAGTTTTCTTATCTTTATTTTGAAATTATAATTTCTGCCCTACATACCTTACATTATTGCCTTGAGGATCCAGTGAGGTTATGGGTGAAAACCGCATCTTAGACTCCATCCACATTATTTGAGTTCCAAAATGATGCCCTTTCCTTCCACACTCCGTTATGTCTTCCCTTGCAGTTTCCTTTGCAGGCATTCCTCCCTTCCCAGGCATTCCTCTCTTCTTACCTGCCACTTACTCAGCTCTACCCAAGTCTTTCACCTCTTGGCCGCAACACTATTGCCTCATGGAAGACTTAGAAACCTGCCCAGAATGCTCTGTGGGAGCTGAGTGCCCCATTCCCCGTGGCCAGCCCGCACTTTAAGCTTGCCTCACACTGAGTGAGCTGTCTGTGTGCATGATGCCTCCACCAGATGTAATATCTTCCATGGATACATCTGCTTGTTCTGCTTTGTGTCTCTAGTTCCCAGCACAATGCCTATAATGTAGGTACTCATTTGCCATGGACCCTGGTGGACTGAACAAAGGAGGATGAACGTGGGAATAAAGACAAAAGCGTATACTTGGAAAAAGGGGTCAGGAGGCTCCTTGCTTCTAGTGAACAAGGTACCTGAGCTTCTAGAGCCCTTCCTATTTATTGAGTAAAGGAAATAGGGAGTAGGGGGTGGTTGTCGGTCAGCTGCTTGATTTAGTGCAGGCCTGCATTACTGCTTTCTTAGAACAGTAGACTCCAGATGTTCCAGTAGATAATCTCAAGGAGCATGGCTGCAGGGAGTGATTGCCCTCAGCATACCTTCTGGCGGCAGGTGCAGATGTGAGTTTGCCCACATCCTGCATTCATGATCAGCAGTTTGCTGTTTGATCATTTAGCCTCCAGTGGAATGCTGAGTTGGTCACAACCCTCAGGCTTTTGCCTCCCAACACTCAGTTATGGTTGGAAGAATGAATGAACAAATGAAGGAATGGATCAATAAGTTGACTATTATGGGTTGGATGGTATAATGAATGAACATATGAACACGTGAAGGGATAGATAAATAAGTTGACTAACTGTTATGGGTTGAATGGAAGAATGAATGAATGTATGAGCAAATGAAGGAATGGTTGACTAAGTTGACTAACTGTTATGGGTTGAATTGTGTCCCCTGACAAATTCATATGTTGAAATCCTAACCCCCAGTAACTCAGAATGTGACCTTATTTGGAGATAGGATATTTATAGAGGTAATCAAGTTAAAATGAAGCCAACAGAGTAGGCCCTAATTACCTTGGAAGGTACTTACAAGGAGAGGAAATTTGGACACAGACACACAGAGAGAGAAGACGATGTGAAGACTCAGGGAGAAGACAGCCATCTACAAGCCAGGAAGAGAGGCCTGAAACAATAGCTCCTGGAAGAGAAGCAGCACGTCTGCATGTCTGTTCTCATAATAGATGCTCCAGTGACTTGAGTCAACAACTGGATGGACAAATGAAGAGATGAGTAGAGAAAACCACTGCTGAATCGAAAAATGACTTAATTAGTTACTTGAATATTTTATGAATTCCCAGCGCAGCGCTGTCAAAATGGGAGATGGATTTCTGTTCATTGCTCATGAAACACCAGCTTGTGGCAGGATGTTTCACAAAAGTATTCTGCTTGGTGACCAGGCTGGCAGCCTTCTAACCTGGAGACGTGAAAGCCTGAATGAGCCTTGTTATGATGCTGCCTTGGCCCCGGTCCTAACTGACTCACTGTCCCCTGACTCACATGCTTTAGAAGAAGAGAGAACAAAAGGATCTGATGAAATGTCAGAACTGGGAGGAAACGGGGGTCATGTATTCCAGCCTGCTCATTTTGCAGATGGGAAAACTGAGATTGTTCCAGGGGAATGGGATTCCCTCGGTCTTCCAGCAAGTTTGGAATGGATCTGGGACCAGAATCTGAGTCACCCGATGCTTCTTGCTCAGTCTTCTACCCACCAGAAGAAGATGTCTTCCCCCTTTTCTTATGCATTCCACATTCTTTATGTTTGGGTGCTAGACATCTGTGTCGAACCCACATAGCCTTCTTTGTTCACCTACTCCTTCTCTTCTTCTTTAGGAGATAGCTATAATCACCCCCATTTTACAGATGAGAATACTGAGCCCCAGAAAGGCTAAGTAACTTATCAAGGCTACAAGATGAATGTCCAGCAGAACGAGGATTTTATCTTGGCCATGTCACTCCAAAACTTTTTACCATGCAACACTTTTTCTTAATGAATCTTTATCCTTAAGCCTTAGCTATTTTTTCCCAATTATGTATAACATAGTTTTAAATATCCACTTAATACATTTTTCATGGCAAGCCACCACAGATGTGACAGTCCCCCAAGAAATTTGTAGTAAGATTTAGTGGATTTCAAAGGCCTTACTTGTCCTTGGAAGGTTGCTAGCAAATGGAAATGAGTGAGCAGATAATCTAGACTTGGCAGATAGCAGGGGTGACACACAGTGATTACCTGAAAGAATCTTAAATGATTTTTAGATAATGTACTTAAAGGTGGTGCTCTCTGATTAGTGGAAATCCAGTCTCTATCTCTTATCCTATCCGGATTTGCATTGCTTATTTTTCTTCATCCATGGACAACCTTTTTAATAGGATCATTGAAATCTCTATTTTTTTTTTTTTGAGACAGAGTTTTGCTCTTTTTCCCAGGCTGGAGTGCAGTGGCATGATTTCAGCTCACTGCAACCTCTGCCTCCAGGGTTCAAGCGATTCTCCTGCCTCAGCCTTCCAAGTAGCTGGGATTACAGGCATGCACCATCACACCCGGCTAATTTTTGTATTTTTAGTAGAGAAGGGGTTTCACCATGTTAGCCAGGCTGGTCTCGAACCCCTGACCTCAGGTGATCCTCCCACCCCGGCCTCCCAATTTGTGTCTGTAGTTCCCAGCACAATGCCTGGAATGTAGGTACTCAATTGCCACGGACCCTGGTGGACTGAACAAAGGAGGACGAACATGGGAATAAAGACAAAAACAAAAGAGTATATTTGGAAAAAGGGGTCAGGAGCCTCCTTGCTTCTAGTGAACAGGGGCCCTGAGCTTCTAGAGCCCTTCTTATTTATTGAGTAAAGGAAATAGGGAGCAAGGGGTAGTTGTCGGTCAGCTGCTTGAAATCTGGAAATACAGACGTGAGCCAACACGCCATGCCAAAATCTCTATATTTTACTGTGGTGGTGGTCTCCAGGAGCTTTAGGAAGGCAGACAGAGCTTTTTACTCCTCTCGGGACTCCATCACCTGACACAATACCTGCTCCCTGGAAGGTATACCACAAACATCTATGAAACAGTCAATGAACTTTTCATTTTGGAGCCACTGAAATTTTAGAAGTAATACTCTCTTCTGATTATTGCTCATGTACGGCCTCTGGGCTGGCATTGAGCCTCCTTCCCCTTTCCCCTTTCCCTTTCCAACCTGTCCTACACATAGGATTCCCAGGAAGCCACAACCCACATGCTTACTAGCAGATTAAAAAAAAAAAAAAAAATCCTCCTCCTGTTTGTGTGTGCCTGTTTTGCACTGGTCTCTGTGCTAAGTCTAGGGAAACACACTAGGTTTCGCCTTCCAGGAGCACCCATCCTAATGGGAGACTTGAACAAATAACTCAGATAGGATAAAGACCAAGAAAAGTGTTAAATGAGGCACTGGTGATGAGCAGGGCAGAGAAGGAAGAGTGATTAATTCTGCCTGGAGGGATCAGGGGAGGGTTCATGGAGAAGACAGATTTTTTTAAAAAAAAATTATTACATAAATGGATCTGAGCAGCTGACATCCCAAGTTCCCATGCTACTCAAGAAACTCAGAAATAGAGTTCACTGTTTCCAATTCTGGCTGTTTAGGCTGCTGACTCAGATTCAGATTCATAGCTTTGAGGAGAAGAGTCTAAAAAATAATTAGAGATACAAATCTCCATGACAATTTCCTGTTATTAGGAAAGTGATTGCAGGTCATTTGAAAATATTGCCTAATCTCGTTACTTCCAGTTTCCCATACTCCTGTGTGAAATATTTTTAAGCCCATATTTGTGTTGAAATTAATAGAAAAAGTATCACCCTATTTTAATGTGGTCTTAGTAGTTAACTTCATGGCAAACAAAAGATTATAGATGAAAAATCTTTGAATTGGTGACTATGAATTTATTCTTTAACAACTCACAAGGTCATAGACTAAAGCCAGATTGTATATCAAGGGCCTTAAAGTGTTCATACTTGTTGACTCAGAAATTTCACTTCTAGGAATTTGCACCAAAGATATAATCCAAAATTATGAGAGAGATTTTTTTGCACAAATAAGTTCATCCAAGCAGTGACAAATTGGAAACAATGTAAATATGGGTTAGCTTGAGGGATTGTCATTCTGTCATTAAAGATGATGTCTATAAGTAAACTTGGTGATATGGCAAAAATGCTTATAATAACATGTTAAATGGCTGGGTGCAGTGGCTCATGCCTGTAATCCTAGCACTTTGGGAGGCCGAGACAGGCAGATTGTCTGAGCTCAGGAGTTCAAGGCCAGCCTGGGCAACATGGTGAAACCCATCTCTACTAAAAATACAAAAAATTAGCCAGGCTTGATGGTGCATGCCTGTAATCCCAGCTACTCACGAGGCTGAGGCTTGAGAATAGCTTGAACCCTGGAGATGGAGGTTGCAGTGAGCCGAGTTCGTGCCATTGCACTCCAGCCTGGGTGACGAAGCAAGACTCTGTCTCAAAAAAAAAAAAAAAGTTAAATGTTAAATCAGGTTTTAAAATTGTATGTATAGTGTGACTTCAGCTATGTGAAAATATTATGTGCATCGAAGAGGAGTGGAAAGGGATTTATCAAAATACTAAAAGTGATAATTTCTGGTTAGTGAGATTACATATGAGAATTTTGTTCTCTTGCCTATATATTTCTATATTTTTCATGTCTTCTACAGAGAGATATAATATTACAATATTAGAACCAGTGATATTAGAGAGAGCCCCCACAACTTGGACCACCAGTAGTGAGCAATGTACAGCATAGGCCAGCACATTCTGAGGGCCTGGGGAACAATCCAGAAATTTAGCTGAGCTTTTCAAAGTGAAAGAACATGACAAAACAAACTTGGATTTGTTTGTGTCCATATTTGTGGGTCCAAAATGGCAGAAGGAGCATTGACGTCCATACATGAGTCAACACTGGCAACTAGACGCTGGTGGCCTCATGGTTTCACGAGCTCAGGTTATTCATGGCTGGACCCAGATAGCACAAAGGTGTGTGGGGACTAACACCTGCTGCCCTGGTAGAAAAAGGAAACAAGGGCATGGCAGGGGCCAGTCAAATGGGCAGGGATCCTGGTCAGGTTGTCTCCCTCGTGGGAAACAAGGTACCAACCAGGAACAAGGGCAGAAGCCCAGTTGGAGGAAATTGACCTGGCTCCATGAGGATAGGGTTGATAGCTACTAGAGCCTGAGGTTTCTCTTATGTATGGGGATTCCAGACTTACGTCAGAAAGAACACCACCAGGGCAAAGGCGATGGTTGGGCTTGGACTGGCTCAAGGCTCTAACAGGGCTGAGTCTGCTGGTATGGCTCTAGATGGGCCACACATTAAACATGTAAGAATATATCAGGCTGGGTGCGGTGGCTCACGCCTGTAATCCCAGCCCTTTGGGAGTCTGAGGCAGGCAGATCACGAGGTCAAGAGATTGAGACCATCCTGGCCAATATGGTGAAACCCCGTCTCTACTAAAAATACAAAAATTAGCTGGGCATGGTGGTGCATGCCTATAGTCCCAGCTACTCAGAAGGCTGAGGCAAGAGAATGGCTTGAAAGCAGGAGGCGGAGGTTGCAGTGAGCCAAGATCATGCCACTGCACTCCAGCCTGGCGACAGAGAGAGACTCCGTCTCAAAAAAAAAGAATGTATCAAAGCCACACAGTTGCAGATGTCCCTTGGATGATCATTATGAAATGTGGAAATAGTTTTAGTTGTTAGTATTTTCTCCAAATGCTGTTCCCCAAGAGAACTCTGTCATGAATATGGGAATTAAGGCGGTTTATGTTTCATGGACAGACTTAGCCCGGGCGTGAAGCTGAGTTGGCCTGTATATTTAACCCACGTTGTATGTGGTATCCCTGAGCTCGGCTGGAAAACCCTGCAAACTCCCAGCTATAAAATGACAAGATAAATGTCACTCCATTCAAAGCACATAAGAAAAGATACACCTCAATATTCTCTTTCAATACTTTACATTTACCTAAACCTTTTAATTGTACCATCTGATTTGCTTTTACTGACAGATTCATGAAGTATAGACATGGCAGAACTAGACAGGTTGGTGACCACCTTATACCAGCCACTGGGCGCCTATGGGATCTCCGTGTGTGTAAAATGAGTGTTTAAAACATTTTATAAAAAATAATGTGCATACATATACACCATGGAATACTATGCAGCCATAAAGAATGATGAATTCATGTCCTTTGTAGGGACATGGATGAAGCTGGAAACCATCATTCTCAGCGAACTATCGCAAGGACAAAAATCCAAACACCACATGTTCTCACTCATAGGTGGGAATTAAACAATGAGAACACATGGACACAGGAAGGGGAACATCACACACCAGGGCCTGTTGTGAGGTGGGAGCGGGGGGTGGGGAGGAGGGATAGCATTAGGAGATATACCTAATGTTAAATGATGAGTTAATGGGTGCAGCACACCAACATGCACATGTATACATATGTAACTAACCTGCACGTTGTGCACATGTACCCTAAAACTTTTAAAGTATAATAAAAAATAAAAAAAGTGAATATAAAGCAAAAAAAAGTGCATAAAAATAAATACATGTAATCTCATATTCATACGTTACATGTACGTATTTATATAAAATCTCACCTAATCTTCACAACAACCTTACAAGGGAGGTATTACCCTCATTTTAAGGGTAAGAAAACAGAAGATCTGAAGAGTTAAGTGACTTGCTCAAGTCACACAGCGTCTCAGTGACAGAGTTGGGATTTGAACCCAGTTTTGAGTTTAAAGCGGGTGCTGCTTTTACCAGTGCCATCCAGCTTTGCCATACATATGATAGGTACTTTTCAGCCAAGCCTTGGGGACTGCCAAAGATTTAGCTAAGTGTTCTTCCCACGCCCTCATAATTTCTGTGTTCTAAAAAACCTAAGAGCAAAAAGCAGTACGGCAGGATGGAAAGAATGGGACACAGGCTCCAATCCTGACTCTCCTATTTGTTGTGATGCTGGACAAGCTCCTCTCTTTAATCTTTAGTTTTCCTGTCTATAAAATAGGGAGCCTGTTGCATCGCAGGGGTGGTATGAGGATTAGAGGATCTATGTGAAATACAGTGCAGTTTCAGGTACATTGCAGGCCTCTGAGAGTTGGCCCATTGTGACTATTACCTTTGGACCGAGGCCATCAGACAATGTGTCTGAACTTCTAGATAAGGAAATGTGGTTACAGTAGTCATAGGAAAGCCCCCAAGCAGCTGGGCTCATTTGAGATAAGAGTCCCAGGGGTAGATGATACAGTCTATAGTGTAGAACCTGCAGATATCCCCCGTCTGATAACCTGTGACTCTGTGAGAGAGAGAAAATGCTTGCTGAATATCAGAGCAGAAAAAGCTCTAGAGTTTCCCAATACGTGTTACAAGGACGAACTAGAAGTCCACAGAGAATGGCATGGCTGACCATTCCCGTGGCCACTGACCATTCCTGTGGCCCTGGGTCTGCTGTTCAACTCCCATCTGCGTCAGAAAAGAAGCATCTGGACTCCACTAAAAACACATAAATGGAGGGCTTGCTGATGACTTACTCAAATTCACAGTACAGGCATGAAAAAGGAGAGTGAGATAAACCCGTCAACATCCCATTAAGGATCTTTAAAAAAAAAAACTCGGTAGGAACTCCAGGCTAAACAGATCAAGCATAAACCCAGCTGCACACAATTAAAGACACACTAAGCCTAGAGTGGGACACAGGGAATTGAAACAGTCTGTGAGAAACATCTTTTTCTCCAAGGTTCCTAACTACTATGGTTTAGCTAATGCTTAGAGGGAAAGCCTCGCACAGAACAATGGAAAAAGTAAGAACTCAGGAGTCAGGCAGACTTGTATTCAAAACCACCTCCATCATGGCACACCTGTGCACTCTAGTAACTTAAAAGGATGTTCTTAAAGAACAGTGAAGTCCAGGGAAATATGTTCATCATAGTTTGGGTGGAGGAAAAAGCTTTCAAAATAATAAATATGGAAGATCTATTTTATACAGATAAGGAAGGATAGGCACCAAAGCGTTCACTGATTGCTTCTGGGCTGTAGGATGAGAAATGGTTTTTATTTTCATCTTGATTGCCCATGGTTTTATTTTTTCTTTATAGAGGATATATATTATTTTTATAAAGAGAGAAAAGCAATGAAAGTAATTTTTGTGTAATCACACAATAGATCTGTGTCTAACAATATTACAGACTAGATAGCTGAAGAAACTCCCCCAGTACATGCTGGCTAAAAAATAAATAAATAAAAAATAAAAAATTTAATGTAGGAATGTGCTGGCAGGAAGGTACGAAAAAATTATCAGAAGCCAGAAGCAATGAGAAAACACAAAGTAATGAGGAAACGCAGCTTCAGAGGGAGTGAGCAGGTGTTGAAACTGGGGTTTCCGTGCAAGCATCTGACAATCCCTTGTGGCCTAGACCTTGGGCCCACATGGAGACAAGAAACAAAGTCTAGAGACCCAACAATGAGGGAAATTAGATTGGAAACTCCCACATAAAACCAGGACCACTGAAAGATCACATTCTCAGTGAGTGAACCAGGAAAAACCCATCCTGCAGGGTAATATAGGGATACTTGCCAGTGTTGGCCTTGGCTCTCAGGGGAGGGAAAGACAGTGTCTTCTTTAAGAGCCATAAGCCTAATCTCACAAGAGTTTGGAGTTGGAGTTCATATTATCTGTATGACTTGAAAAGCAGAATACTTATAATTTAGTTTAAAGCTGTTCTAAGTTGTTAGTGTTCTCAGATGCATGACAGAAGCAAACACAGTTCTACTCTGATAAAATGAACTTTAAGCCTGGGACTCTAAGAATTCCTACCAATGAAGATCCGAAGGGTAGTCTTAGCCAGAGCAATCAGGCAAGAGAAAAAAGTAAAAGGCATCCGAATAGGCAAAGAAGAAGTTAAACTATTTCTCTCCACCGATGATGTGATTCTATACCTAGAAAACCCTAAAGACTCTACTAAAAGGCTACTAAGAACTGATAAACGATTTTAGTAAAGTTTCAGGATGCTAAATCAGTGTACAAAAATCAGTAGTATTTTCTATACACCAATAATATCCTGGCTGAGAGTCAAATCAAGAGCACAATCCCATTTACAGTAGCCACAAAGAAGATGAAATATCAGGCAGGGTGTGGTGGCTCACTCCTGTAATCCCAGCACTTTGGGAGGCTAAGGTGGGAGGATCTCTTGAGTCCAGGAGTTCAAGACCAGCCTGGGCAACATGGTGAGACCCCATCTCTATACACCTGTAGTCTCAGCTACTCAGGAGGCTGAGGCGGGAGGATCACTTGAGTCCAGGAGGTTGAGGCTGCAGTGAGCCGTGATAGTACCACTGCACTCCAGTCTGGGCAACAGAGCGAGACTCTATCTCAAAAAAAAAATAAGCAAATAAAAATAAAATAGGAACTCAGTGGGTTTAATGGCAGATTAGACTCACTTGAAAATAAATTAGAGACCTGATAGACAACTGAAAGATACATTTGAAGAAATTAGTCAGAATTTAGCACAAACAATGAGATGGAAAACACAATGGGAGAATTTTAAGAATGGAGGATAGAATAAGAAGGTCATACATTCAATGGGAGTTCCAGAAGGAGATAATAGAAAGAATGCAGAGAGTTGATATTCAAAGAAGTTAAGGCTGAGAATTTTCCAATGAGAATAGAAACGAAAGACACCAATGATCTTTGACAGGAAGCCCACTGAATTTCAAGCAAAATAAAAAGAAATCCACGGGTAGAAAGAAAATAAAAAGAAATCCACTGTGAAACTGCTATATAACAAAGACAAAGAAAAGATCATAAAAGCTACCAGAGATACAAGGCAGATTATATGCTAAAACACGGTGGTAATTAGACTGACAGCTGACTTCGCAAGAGTAACAATGCAATTCAGAAGTCAGTGAAATCTGTTTGAGTGCTCAGAGAAAATAACTGAAAACTTAGAATTGTGTGCTCTATGAACCTGTCTTTCAAGAGAAGAGGCAAAATAAAGACCCTTGAGAACTAGGAGCAACAGACCCTCACTAAAGGCAAGATGCTCTAGTTAAATGCTAAATTTAGGTCCAGAGGCCATTGGGACTATTAGGAGTCACCCTTGTGTGATGTGGAGAGTGTAATAAACACAGGCATTAGAGAGGCTGTCCTGGTTTCAAATCTCACTTACTAGGCATAAGTACTTTTTGAGCCATTCTTGTCACTCATTGGCTACTGTTTCTTCCTCCATAAAGCGGGGGAAATAGTGTCTATTCCATAGGGTTATTGACAGAGTTAAATAAGATACAACATAAAACCCCTAAGAGACATTTAGAAGGGTAATTTTTAAAATGTATTCATTCAACATGTGTTTACTAAGCATGTGATATGCATGTGGCACTGTCTTTAGTCACTGGGAATGTAACAGAATGAAACAGACAAAAACCCAAATCTCATGGAGCTTACAGGGAGAAAATGGAGGAAAAAATTAATTAAAATATAGGGTGGGCCTGACAAGATGTCTCATGCTTGTAATCTCAGCACTTTGGGAGACTGAGGCAGGAGGATTGCTTGAGGCCAGGAGTTCAAGACCAGCCCAGGCAACATAATGAGACCCTGTCTCTACAAAAAATAAAAATAAATTAGCTGGGCATGGTGGTGCGCCTGTAGTCCCAACCACTTGGGAGGCTGAGGCAGGAGGATCTTTTGAGTCCAGGCATTCAAGGCCACAGTGAGCTTTAATTGTGCCACTGCACTCCAGCCTGGGTGAAAGAGTGAGACTCTGTCTCTAAACATATATATATATATGTGCATAGAGAGTGTTTAGGGCAGGGCTTATTGAGAAGACGGTGTTGAGTAAACACACAGAGGGTAGAGGGAGCAAGCTAAGGGAGGAAGAGCTATCCAGGTAGGGCAGCCAGCAAGTGCAGAGGCCTTGAGGCAGAACTGTGCCTGGCAAGTTCAAGTAGCTGCAAGGCGGCCAGCAGAGCTGGAGCAGAGGGGCCCAGGGAGGAGGTGATGTCAGCAGCTCACTGACACAGCATGGCCCCTGACAGGGGCTCAGGTCTGATGAGCACAGGGGCTGCTGGAGCAGGAGAGGGCCCCTCTGCAATGCCAAGATTTCCCGAGTTATCAGGAGCCAGGCAAAGAAGAAGGGCACCCAGCAACAGGAGCAGGCATGAGGACAAGGAGAGGGTGCTTATGGCTCCTTCCCTGCCCAGCAGCTGGCCAGACATGCATCTCACCACATTCCGCAGCTGCACACATGGATGTGTTAAGTGAAGTCTAAACCATATATGTGGCTGTAGTCTTAGCTACTCAGGAGGCTGAGGCAAGAGAATCGCTTGATCCCAGAGGTTTGAGGCTGCAGTGAGTGGTGATCACGCTGCTGCACTGTTGGGGATGGCCAGAGTGACCTGCTCCCATTAAGTGCCATGCCCAGGCTGCCCACCGTGCCTGGCCCATCGGTGAACACACGGCCATCAAGCACTTGACCTTGAGTTGCTCCATGGTGGGAGGGTTAGGACCCTGCATTGCCAGAGCCCCCACACTGGCAGCCACTTCACCTTCCAGGTCTGGCCCTGCCCCACCCTCTCAGGACTGTCATTCCCTTGGGCCTGTAGTTTCCTGTCCTGGCTCCCTGTTCCACTTCAGCCACCTCTGCTATTCCTATTGCAGCCAGTGGGGTTACCCCATCTGCCTGAAGCCCCCACATCCCCTTTTCAGGGCCAAAGAGGCAGCAGCAGTGCCTCCTGGCCCCTCACTAGAGAACAAGGCTCCCCAGCCTCTTTTTTCTCAAGCACCGTCTCTCCCTTTCTAGCTTCCCGGCTCTTCTCTCTGTGGCGGTGGGGGTGGTGACAGCAGGTTTTAAGAATGGAAGAATGGAGCCAGGCATGGTGGCTCATGACTGTAATCCCAGCACTTTTGGCAGGCTGAAGCAGGTCACTTGAGGTCAGGAGGTCAAGATCAGCCTGGCCAACATGGTGAAACCCCGTCTCTACTTAAACAAACAAACAAACAAACAAACAAGCCAGGTGTGGTGGCAGGTGCCTGTAGTCCCAGCTACTCGGGAGGCTGAGGCACGAGAATTGCTTGAACCAGGGAGGCAGAGATTGCAGTGAGCTGAGACTGCATCACTGCACTCCAGCTTGGGTGACAGAGCAAGGCTACATCTCAAAAAAAAGAAAGAATAGAAGAAAGAGAGGGAAGGGAGGGAGAGGAGAAAAGAGAAGGGATAAGAAGGAAAAACATCCATTTGATGGGGAGAAATGCAGTGAAATGAGGGAAAACACTGCAGCAGAGGCTGTGCCCGGTATAGTCAGGACCGAGGGGAAACTGAGTACCCAGGGATACATCAGAGTGGAGACATGGGCAGAGAAAGCTTCCCTGAGGAGGTGGCCTTTAAGGGCTGTCCTGCAATTGAGAACACCTTCTGGGGGCAGCTGGAGACTGTGTGTGTGTGTGTGTGTGTGTGTGTGTGTCTGGAGGGAAACGCCTGGGAAGGTGGGCTTGTGGGATGCGGGGGTAGCCAAGAGTCAACATTCCGCAGGGACTTGAGTGGGCTGGAAGCCTGGTGAGAAGGGAAAATTGGAAAGATCAATCTGGAGTCATCGCAGAGGTGATGGCCGGAGCACTGATGAGGCTGAGTATCTGGAGAGAAGAGAGAGAAAAATGAGCCGAAGCCAGGGCCTGAAGAATGACCGCAGCCCCTAGAAGAGGCAACAGCGAAGAGCGGCTCAGCCTGCTCAGGTTTGAGCCTCAGTTCTACCGCGTGCTAGCTGTGTGATCTCGAGTGAGGTGCTTAACCTCTCTGGGCCTGTGTCCTGCCTCGCAGGCTTGTTATGAGGTCTAAAAGCACCCAGTGGATATCCGCTGTGGAAAACCAGTATGGTTTTATTTTTTCATAACTGGAAAAAAACTACTGCAAGCACATAGCCTCTGTGTGGGGGTGAGCCATGCCTTCTCTCACAAAGGTCCCCCTTTTGATCTTTTCCTGTGTGTGCATGGCTGGCTGGCTGGCATTCTTAGTCATTCAGGTTTTCTTAATAAGTCTATTCACTGCTAGACTGTTAGGTCAAACGCAAATTAATGTGGCTTGAATCAAATTTGTGGAATAGGTGATTGGTTGACATTGACTTTGCAGAGCCAGTTTGGGAAGCGGTCATAAGGAAAAGACCTACAGCTGACTCGAGGCCGTGGTCTGTAGTGCGCAGCTGGTTCGTGCCTCGGATCCCTGTACGCGTTTTTCTTTTGGCGTGGGATGGCCATGACATTCACAAACAGAGCCCCATTCCCAGGCTAGCCGCAGCGTCGTTTCCGAAATGATCTCGGCTGGAACAGCCTGTTCCTCTTGCGGCGGGTTAAGGAGGTGCTTCCTCCTGCCTCAGGGCCAGGGTCTGCATAGTCATCTCTGCCGCCCCGCCGCCAGGAGCCCGCACTGAAGTTCAGGCACCTGCAGATGGTGCCTCCTGCACCTCCTGCACGCCCATCTATGCAACCTCGGACCCAGAAGTGTGAGTCCTGACTTATGTCCCGACCCGGGAGAAGTGTGAGTTCCGAATCATGTCCCGACTTCCAGGAGAAAGAGGGCCTCGGAGTCGAGACATGAGAGGGAAGAGGTAGGAAAGTGACACCGAAGAGGTTGGGCACCAAGACTGTGTGTGAGATGGGAGAGCTGAGGGCAGCGGCTGGGGCTGTGGAACTGACCTCCAGGAGTGTTAAGAGGAAGATGACTAAAAGTGAAGGGCTGAGGGGTGGGTTCCTGGGCCACAGTTGGGAACTCTAGGCTAAAGCCACCTAGCCCTGGAAAGGGGAGCCCGTGGTGGGCGCCGTAAGAAATGTGTCTATTCTTTCCAGATTAATCTGCTGCACTGGACCAAGGTGGAAGCATTCCCAGCATTCCGTGTCTTGGGTGGGAGCCAGAGGCAGAATTGAACAACTCCTGGTTATTCAGTTAGAGATAACAGAACCTGCAGATGGCGGAGCACACACACTCAAAAACACACACAAACACACACAACTAAACGGACACACACAGATACAATGACACACAGCCACACAAACCTACACTACCACACATTCATACACACAACCACACATACACACAAAACACCCACCACAGACACACCCAAACACCCACACCCACACATCCACACACACAAACACACCCACACATACACAGACACACCCACATATCCACACAAACGGACACACACATACAATGACACAGTCACACAAACCCACACAACACATTCACACACACGACACAACTGCACATACACAAACACACAAAACACACCCACACATACACACACAGACACACTCACACACCCCAACACCCACATGCACACTCACAAATACACAAAACACACTCACACATCCACAGACACACACTCACAAACACACCCACACATCCACACACACAAACGCACAAAGCACACCCACACAGACTCACACTCACAAACACCACACCCACACATACACACACACACCCACATAGACACACACACACCCACACATCCACACACACACAAACACAAAACACACCCACACAGACACACACAAACACCCACTGCCACCCATCCACACACAGACACACAAATACACCCACACATACACACACAAACACACCCACAAACACAAAACACACCTACACATCCACACACACACCCACACATCCACACACAGACACAAACACACCCACATACACACACACACATCCACACACACAAACACACAAAACACACCCACACACAAACACGCACTGCCACCCATCCACACACAGACACACAAATACACCCACAAACAAAACACACCTACACATCCACACACACACCCACACATCCACACAGACACACACAAACACACAAATGAACACACACATAAATCACACACAGTCACACAAACCCATACAACTGCATTCACACACAAACGCCCACACATACACACACACACAAAACATCCACACACAGACACACAAAACACGTCCACATATCCACACAGACACACAAACACAAAACACACCCACACATTCATACAAACACACGTCCACACATCTACACACGCAAACATACAAACACAAAAAACACACCCACACATCCACAAACACACAAAAACATACCCACACATAAGCACAGACACACACCGACACACAAAACACACCCACACATACACATACAGACACAAAAATATAAAACACTCCCACACATCCACACACAGACACACAAATGCACAAAACACCCCCACACAGACACACACAAACACACACACCCACACATACACACAGACACACACTTAGAAACACACAAAACACACCCACACATACACACACACCAAATACACCCACACATCCACACACAAACACACAAAACACACCCACATATCCACAGACACACAAACACACACCCACACACACACACAGACACTTACAAACACATCCACACATACCCACACATACACACAGACACACAAACACAACCACACACACGGACACACACAGATACAATCACACACAGTCACACAGACACACACAATAACACATAACCACACACACGGACGCACACAGATACAATCACACACAGTCACACAAACCCACACAATCACACATTCACACAGACACACATAAACACACAACCACACATACACACACAGACACAAGCACACATGACCACATGTTCACACAGACACACATACACACAACCACACACAGTCACACAAATACACAAACACACAGACACACACATAGGCACAATGAAACACAGTCACACACAGTCACCGTCATACAAACACACAAAACTACACACAACCACACACACACTAACACTCATACAACCACACATTTACACAACCATACAAACGTGCACAGACACACACACACACTGCACACTCATGCACACACAGTCACACAAACACACAATCATACAACCACACACATCACACAATACACACACAGACATGCACACAGTCACACAAACACAACTCTGTGCACACACACGCAAACACAGCCACACAAACACACAAAAACATAGCTCACACAGACACACACACACAAATGAGGTTCATTGTGAACATTATCTACAGCAAAGCAAAACGTTCCAGACATCTTTTCAAGATGAAAGCGAGAAGGATTCTGAAAACTCTGTAGGGAGTGAAGTGTGGAAGCTCATTGTTACTACATTTAAGACATGTAAGATAAAGATATATCTTTATTTAGTCCCCTCTCTTTATCTTTTCATTTAAACGAGCATAGGACTTGGCTAAAAAGGCTTTAATCAGTTTATTCCTGTCGTTGGTCCCACCTCCCCTGACCCCCGCTGACTTTTCTTCTCAACCATGAATTCTCCCATCTTAATGTTTTTAGGGATTGGACCTTGAGGGTCCAATTTTTTTACCTTTTTTAAAAAAATTATAATTTAAGTTCTGGGATACACGTGCAGAAGGTGCAGGTTTGTTACATAGGTAGTGCCATGGTGGTTTGCTGCACCCATCAACCCGTCATCTACATTAGGTATTTCTCCTAATGCTATCCCTCCCCTAGCCCCCACCCCATGACAGGCCCTGGTGTGTGATGTTCCCCTCCCTGTGTCCATGTGTTCTCATTGTTTCAACTCCCACTTATGAGTGAGAACATGTGGTGTTTGGTTTTCTGTTCCTGTGTTAGTTTGCTGAGAATGATGGTTTCCAGCTTCATCCATGTCTCTGCAAAGGACATGAACTCATCATTTTTTATGGCTGCATAGTATTCCATGGTGTATATGTGCAACATTTTATTTATCCAGTCTATCATTGATGGGAATTTGGGTTGTTTCCAAGTCTTTGCTATTGTGACTAGTGCTGCAGTAAACATACGTGTGCATGTGTCTTTATGGTAGAATGATTTATAGTCCTTTGGGTATATACCCAGTAATGGGATTGCTGGATCAAATGGTATTTCTGGTTCCAGATCCCTGAGGAATTGCCACACTTTCTTCCACAATGGTTGAACTAGTTTACACTCCCACCAACAGTGTAAATCGTTTCTGTTTCTCCAGAAAGGTTTCTGTGTCTCCATCTCAGCACTTCCTACATCCTTGTGTAAGTCTCTTCTTTTAGGGGTCTCCTGCACCAGGCTGTAAGCTCCTTGCAGGCAGGGACACTGTCTTATTTATTTTATAGACCCTGTGCCCAGTGCTTGGCATATAGGAGAGAGATGTCGCATGTTTATCTGCTTGGTACCAACATGAAGACACTTAGTACCCATGGCTTTGCTCAAACATTTGGTGAAACGTGGAATCCAGGTGCTCATTACTTCCTCCCCACAGGTGTGGCTCGTGGTGGCCCAGCCCCTTAGAGCTCTGGAGGCCATCCTGCAGCTGCTCTTCAGATGATACTTATATTTTTCTCCTGCAAAACAGCTCGCAACAAATAGTTCATTGTGCTTTCTGATTTCAGCTTTCCAGATATCTGTATGCACAGAAAACACAGATTCCCTCCAGTTTCTGACAGAATATCTCCATCTAAGCTTAAGCTTTCAAAGCTTTCCATCCTTGGGTACTGCCCATTGAGTAGACGTAGGTGGGATAATCTTTGTCTCCCTTACCTACATCTCTCAGTGGGGTGTGGCCCAGCAGATACAGGCAGAGGAATGGGATAGCAGAAGTAGAGGTAATTCAACTAGCCCCAGTTCTTCCACGCTAAGTGGGAAGGAATGTGGCAGAGTGGGGAAAGGACATGTTTTGATAACAGAAAGACTTGATATGAGTCCCTGTCCTGCCATAGACCTGCTGTGGGACACTGGGCAAATTATTCATCTTCTCTGAGCCTCAGGTTTCTCATCTGTAAAATGGGGATAATAGTACCCAACTCAGGATTGTTGTAGAAGTTAGAGGTAATTTTTTGTAAAAGAATGGTCACAACTGTGTTAAATCTCACATGGCCCCCCTCACACACACACACACACACACATATGCATGCATGGAGAAGGCTAGAGAGACAGACAGACAGAGAAGAAATTCTGGAAATAAAACACCAACATGTTAACAATGGTCATAGGTACGTAATGGAATAAACTGTGATTTTTTCCCCCTTTGTCTGCTTTTTGGTATATTTAACTATTTTTTTTGCATGAACATATATTGACTTTATAATTAGGAAAATAGGAAATAAACTTAAAGGCATAAAATAGGAAAAAAGAAATAATATGCATTAAGTATCAGGCATAAGTTGGCACTCGGTAAATGGTAGCTATTTTTACTAATTAGTTATTATGCCTAACAATAATAATTAGAACTAATGATTTCCTCAGGGACCAGAGGTTGTGAATTAGTCTGTAGGTGGTGGTTGATGACTCAGAGCTCCCTTCCCAGTGAGTTCACTTCCAACTGGGGCCCCCCTTCACGGCCTTCCTGATCCTTCTGCAACCCCCTGAGTGCCAGACCTGACACTGCTCCCACAGTGGCCTCCTTCCCCACTCAAAGCAGTCCAGCAACGGAACTCCCAGTGGCCACGACAAAGGGGACCTCACTTCCGGGCAGGCAGAGGTATTTTCCAGGGAGGAGCTTCTCTTCCATGGAGAATGTGGTGGGACATTGCCATCCCTCTGTGGATGGCAAGTCATTCGTTCAGGGGGACAGTAAGAGTAAACTTTCTTCTGTTTGGGTTGCAGAAAAGGTTCTTGCTATGGTTTGGCTGTGTCCCTACCCAAATCTCATCTTGAATTGTAGGTCCCATAATTCCCACGTGTTGTGGGAGAGACCCAGTGGGAGATAATTGAATCATGGGGGCGGTTTCCCCCATACAGTTCTTGTGGTAGTGAATCAGTTTCACGAAATCTGATGGTTTTATAAGGGGGAAACCCCTTTCACTTGACTCTCATTCTCTCTTTCCACCACTTAAGAAGTGCCTTTTGCCTTCTGCCACGATTGTGAGCCGTCCCCATCCATGTGGAATTGTGAGTCCATTAAACCTATTTTTCCTCTCAGTCTTAGGGTATGCCTTTATCAGAAGCATGAAAATGGAGTAATACAGTTTCCCAGTAAGAGTTTCCAATGTCTAAAATGAACTTGATGCTGCTGATTGGAAGATTATATATATATACACACACACATATATATGTATATATATGTGTGTGTATATATATGTGTGTGTGTATATATGTATATATATCTGTGTATATATATGTATATATATATGAAGGTAGAAGGAGACGTTTTTAACTTTCATAATCGATAGATATTATCATCACTACATATATAGTTTATATATAGGTTTATATATATATTTTGTATATTTTAATATATATTTATATATAAAACCTATATATAGGTTTTAGATTATAGTGATATTATCTCATATATATGAGATATATAAGATATGTATATCTCATATATATGAGATATATAAGATATGTATATCTCATATATATGAGATATATAAGATATGTATATCTCATATATATGAGATATATAAGATATGTATATCTCATATATATGAGATATATAAGATATGTATATCTCATATATATGAGATATATAAGATATGTATATCTCATATATATGAGATATATAAGATATGTATATCTCATATATATGAGATATATAAGATATGTATATCTCATATATATGTGTATATATATAATCATCATATATATGTGTATATATATATGCACACACATGTGTGTGTATATATATATACACATATATATATGATGATAATGGTGAGGATTTAGTGCAGGTGAGAATTTTAGACTAAACCCTCAAATCCTTTAGGGTCCAACATGTTCAGCCAGAGAGAATTGAAATTGTGCATAAAGGAAAGAGAAGGTGAAATTCCTATGTGGCTGAGTGACTGTGAGCAAGTTAGACAACCTCTCTGAGCCTGTATCCTCAGGTGTAAAATGAGGGATCTGCACAGTTGGTCCTTGAAATCCCTGAAAGTTCTCAATTCCGTGACACGATGATTATAGATACAGTCAGTTCTGAGAAAAAAGTGAACTTGGACGTTTTCTGTGCTCAGTGAGCATGCTGCCAAAATGTGATGGATAAGACAGGAAAGGACAGGAATTTTTTCTGGGGCCGACACTTACCGGCTGGCCCCAGAGATGACAAATTATGGAAGGACTTCAGCTGGTGGCTTCTAAACAAAGGCAGCAGATCTTCCTAAATCGTTGTGATCCCTCTGTTGCATCAGAGGCTAGCACTGAACTGCTAGTGTTAAATGCCTGCCCTGTGCCAGGCACGGTGGCAGATGTTGTACCTCTCGTATGTGATCTCTGATCCTCGGGCAACCCTGCAGGAGTGGCATTGCCATTGTTTCAGGCTGAAGCAGAGGAGACTCTCGAGGTTGCTCGTGTTTTTCAGTAGATACTTTCTGTGCAGCTGTGATGTGCCCAGTGAACAGCGCTGAGAATCCCAGTGTGAGCGAGGTCTTCCTGCCCTGGTGGAGCTGGCAGTTTAGAACAGCTAGAGATGAGTTCAAGGACGATTGTAACATAGCGTGAAAAGGGCTTCAAAAGGGGTTAAAAATAGAGTGTCATGGGAGCCTAGTGAAGGGGGCCCCACAAGCCAGCAGAAGGGTAGGGCAAGGTGGAAGGAATGAAGTTCCAGGCAGAGGCCAGGTTCACGCAAAGGCTTAGGGTCTTTGTCTATCAGACAGCAGGAGGGCTTAGGGGGCAGGGCAGTGTGGCTGGAGCTTAAATAGGACTGTGGTCTGAGATGGGGCCAGAGAGGGACCCAAAGTCAAGGGCTTGACCAGGCCAGAGAGTTTAGACTTCACTCTGTAGGCAGAGAAGAGCCAGTCATTCATGCATTCATGCACCCATTCATGCATTCATGCACCCAGGCAGTGTTTATTGAGCACTTACTCTGCACCAGGATGGAGTCAGAAGTGCACAAGACTGTCAACAATCCCGCCTTTGTGAACTGCCATTATTGATGGGAGGTGGAGGATGAGAGGACAGGAGATGGAAAATAAACAAAATAAATGAGTAAAATCTATACTGTGATGAGTGGTGATGAGCGCTATGGAGAAAATGAAGCAGGGAGAGCTCTGGAGGGCTGGAAAGAGTGTGGGCTGCACTTGTAAGCAGAGTGGTTGGGGGAGGCCTGCCTGAGAAGGGCACACTTGGACACACACTTGAAGGAAATGAGGGAGTGAGCCAGGGACAGGCTTGGGGTTTTGGCTATGACATGAAGGACACATTGAAAGCGGAGGTTGTGAGCCAGGAAACTGGTGAAGAGGCTGTTGAAGTTCGGGTGACCCATGATGAGGTGACAAGTGATGGCAGAGATGTGTGTGAACTGCAGTGACAGGAGGGATAGGACTTGGCTGGCTTGATGCTTGTGAGGGGAGGGAGAATGAATCTCTTCTCTCTGGTTTCTGGCCCAGACACTGGATGGATGGGGACTCCCTCCTCTGTGTCAGGAACAAAGCTGGAGGCTCAGAATTGGGGTAGAAAAATGACTAACTGAAAAGTAACTTGCCTATGTACACCTTGTTCATAGCAGCATTATTCACAATGTCCATGAATGAATGAATGAATGAATAAACAGCCTCAGCCTTTAAAAGGAAGGATATTCTGACACATGCTACAGCATGGATGAACCCTTAGGACATTATGCTAAGTGAAATAAGCCAGATACGCAGGACAAACACTATATGATTCCACTTTCCTCCCCGGCACCACCCCCCGCCCCGCCCAAGATGGAGTCTTGCTCTGTTGCCCAGGCTGGAGTGCAGTGGTGCGATCTTGGCTCACTGCAACCTCCGCCTCCCGAGTTTAAGCGATTCTCCTGCCTCAGCCTCCGGAGTAGCTGGAATTACAGGCAAACGCCCACAAGCCCTGCTGATTTTTGTATTTTTAGTAGAGATGGGGTTTCACCATGTTGGCCAGGCTGGTCTCAAACTCCTGACCTTGTGATCCACCCATCTCGGCCTCCCAAAGTGCTGGGATTACAGGTGTGAGCCACTGCACCTGGCCATGATTCCACTTGTATCAGGCACCTAGAGTAGTCAAATTCATAGAGTCAGAAAGTAGAGTGGTGGTTGCTGGGGGTGATGTGGGGGAGTCGAGAGTTATTGTTTGATAGGGACAGAGTTTCAGGGGAGAACGATGAGAAAAGTTCTGGAGATGGAAGGTGACGATGGCTGCACAGCAATGAACGTACATCATGCTACTGAATTACACACTTAAAATAATTAAAATGGTAAATTGTATATTATATGTATTTTTCCAAAAATTAAAAAGGTATTCCAAGTAATTTGCCCAAAATCACATAGTGAGCAAATCCAGCCCAACTCCAGAGCTCCTCGTGCACCTCCAGCCTCTTATTCTGAGCTCTCTCTCTCTCACTATTCCCTCCCTGTCTTCTAGGCTGGCTTTGATTACTTGGTAAAATTATTTCACTTCTCTGGGCCTATTTTTCCCCATCTGTAAAGTAGAGATACCTCATAAGGTTGTTGTGAGAATTAAATGAATCCATGCACCTAACATGCCTGCCACAGAGTAAACTCATGATGTATTAGTTATTATTACTATTCTAATGTCAGAACAACCCAATCCAGGTAAAACAGCACAGACCTGGACTAAAATCCACGCTCTAGCACTTGGGAGCTATGTGTCCTTGGGCAAAGCACTGAACCAGCTTAAGCCTCAGTTTCTACCTATTATCAAGCGCTATCTGGGCTGATAGTTCCTGCCTGGCAGGGCTGAGAGCAGGACTAAATTGGACCTGTGTCCGAGGCCCCCAGTCCAGTGCCTGCGTGTCAGCCACAACCTCCAGTCCATAGCGGCTGTTACTGTGTGGACACAGGATCACAGTTATGTAAGAAAAAATTCACATAGTGACCTGACATCTTTTTCTACTTCCATGCCATTTAATAGGCAGAAATAGCACCTCCCTGCTCATAGTTGAGGTATTTGAAGATCCTGAAGCCATACCTTTGTGCAGGCTTCAGTAATGTGTCTGTGTCTGATTTATTCGTTTTACAAAGGGGACTGTTTCAGCCAAGTCTAAGTAACATTGACTGATTCCCTGCTCTGGGCCTGTCCCCATGCTTTTGCTGGAGAGTCAGAAATGAGTCAGACACAGCCCCTGTCTGCAAGGAGCTGATACTGGCCCAAAGAAGAGCCAAGAACATCGTCCCAGGAAACTGCACTAGGAGTGCAGAAACCCGGGTTCTTTCTTGAGCCCTAAAACCTAAGTGCCAGGACACCTTGAACAAGCCACACCTCCCATCTCCAGAACTTGTGTACATGCAGAATGAGGACCTTGAGCTTGCTGGTCTCTATGGCTTGAAGCTATTTCCTCTTCACATGTGTTGACTCCTTTGCCCAGTGCTCTCTGGGAGTAGTCTGCAGGGCACAGGATAATTAGGGGAGGTTATACCAGAGCCACTGCCTTCTGAGCTATAAAGACTTGGCGTTGGGACCTTCTCGGACAGCCAGGGTGGGCTTAACCCTGTGGCATCCTGGGATCCCAGCAGCGGTCTGGTGAGGAAGGGGAGGGGGATAGAGCCAGGAACTGGAGAGGGGACCTGGGCCAAGGCTGCAGGCCAGTGTCCCACCTGGGTGAGCAAAGAGGGATTGAGAGTGGAGGCTCCAATAGCCAGGGCAGCTTCGGGCTAACTGGGCTCCCGGGGCCAGGAAGCTGACTCACTCCAGACCCCTACTGGGTGCTGGGGCTGCCTGGGGGCCCCCAAGCAGTTCAGGCCTGACTCCCAAGCAGCACACCAGACACCAGATGTATTCCAGTCTTGATCTGTGTGCCGAGGGAAGGAGCTCACATCCCACTCCTCCCCTGGGAGGAAGGACGGGGGACAGCTTGCTGCGGGGGAGGCACTTTCTTCATGGGGGATCTTGAAGCATTTGCTTCATTGGCCCAAGTTTCCCCTCGCCTGTGGGAAAGTGTCCCAGCTCTCCTTGCTGTGGTCGGCCTTCTGGCCGTCTCTCTATCTCATGCCAAGGCATAGTCTGCTCATCTCACGCGGGACACCGCACTAGTGCTTTCTTATCTCAGGCCGGAATTGAGTCGAAGCCGGCAGAGCTGAGCTGAGATCCTGGGATCATTGGTATGCGTACTGGCATCGCGATTCCTAGTCAAACTCTCGGTAGCCAACCCAAGTCGATTAACGTGGGGAAGAGAAATTGCAGGTTATCATTCAACCACCACCGCCATCCATATGCATGAAGCCTGGGGACCTGACTCCCTTGCAGAATGAAGCATAACCTTTAGAGGTACCAATTTCAGAGAAATCACCACCGCTACCTCCACCCACTCTCACCGCCTACCTGCAAGCCAGAATGAGTGTTGCTTTAGCTCTGTGGTAGCAAAGGAAGCCACTTGGGCTGCCCACATGCCATATATGTTCTCAAAGAGTTTGATGGGCTTCTGCCACTTAAGAAATTGGTCACATTTAGAGATATTCAGCTTCAGTGAACATGTCATGGCTGTATATAGGAAAAACATACTATTATCTCTAGAGCTTGCCTGAAACAATAGGCTTGTTCCTGAAACAGATGTTTTGTGAAACCCACCGTGACAGGCTCGTCATCTTGGGCTGGAGATGGGCCAGTACTTAGTTACCAGCCTCGCAAGGACACCAACATCTCTGCTGGCTGCCCGTTCATCCCACACAGCTGGGCTCAGAGGGAGATACTCCCTGTGGCTCCTCCTTCTGGCTCATGGGTTCTGAAGTTAAACATTTTACAAGCTTGAGAATGTAGACAGAGGCAGTCAGCCAGGTATGCCTTGGGAAAGAAGTTTCCAGGATATTGACTGAGAATGTTTTAGTGCTGTTCAGCTAGCATCTATTGAGGGCCTACTGTGCACCAGGCACTATTCTAGTTGCTTCCAGTTACATGATCTCACAGTAACCCCTAAGGGTACCTAGGTTGGACATAAGGACACTGGACTCTTACATCAGTTTCCTAGGGCTGCCTAACAAGTTACCTCAAACTGTGTGACTTAGAATAACAGAAATGTCTTCTTTCACAGTGCTGGAGGCCAGAAGTCTGAGAGCAGGGTGTCTGCAGGGCCATGCCCCCTCCAAAGCTCTAGAGGAGAATCCTTCCCTGCCTCTTCCAGCATTTGGTAGCTCTTGGCCAGGTAGCATGACTCCAGCCTCTGCCCTCGGCTTCCCATGGCCTTCTCCTCTGTGTATGTCTGCATCAAATCTCCCTTTATCTCTCTCCTATAAGAACATCTGTCCCCAGATTTAGGGCTCTCTCTAAATCCAGAATGATCTTGGGATCCTTAATTATATCAGCAAAGACTCTTTTTTTCCAAAAAAGGTCACATTCACAGGTTTCAGGGATTAGGACTTGGATATATCTTCTGGGGGACAGTGTTCAGCTCACTGCAGCCTTCCAGCTGTTACCTGATGGTTCCCCCAAAGTCACATATGGAGAAGGGGTCTCAGTAGGCATGGAACCCAGGCTGGTCAGCTCCGAGCTAAGACACTCTATGGAGCTTTGATCAGGTGGCACTCATCAGGTGCTGCAACGCAGGCCTTGGTGTCAGTGCTGAGATATAAACATGAAGTGATGGGCCCTGTTCTTAAGAAAGTTATAGGCTGGGCATGGTGGCTCATGCCTGTAATCCCAGCACTTTGGGAGTCCAAGGCAGAAGGTTTGCTCGAGCCCAGGAGTTAGAGGCCAGCCTGGCCAACATAAAGAAACTCTGTCTCTACTAAAGATACCAAAACTAGGCAGGAATGGTGAACAATGCCTTTAGTCCCAGCTACTTGAGAGGCTAAGGCAAGAGGATTGCATGAGGCCAGGAGTTTGGAGCTGCCGTGAGCCATAATCACACCATTGCACTCTAGCATGTGCAACAGAGTGAAACCCTGTCTCAAAGAAAGAAAAGAAAGAAAGAAAGAAAGAAAAAGAGTTGTGGCTGGGTGGGAAGGAGCTATGCATATTGGTTCAGAGTGAGAGTTTTGAGTCCAGCCAATCCAGAATCATAAGCCGGCTTTGCCACTTCTAAGCTGGATGACCTTGGGCAAATTATGCCATTTTTCTGTGTCTCATAGGGAAACAGTCTCTTATGGAAACTGGGGATGATATGAAGAAGAATCCTAACCTCAAAGGGGTCGTGGTGAGAATCAAATGAGAGGATGTGCTTAGCACACAGGTGGCCAAGCAGCGAGAGCCCCAGCATCCTGACCCCAAGCCTTTGTGGTTAACCACTGTTCACTGCTTTCCACTTGCTAGGTTGCCCCAGAATATTTGAATCAGAGCCTCCAAATGGAAAACGGACAGTGGAAGACTTCTGTACAAGTCCCCAGAAACCAGGCTGAGGAAGAGCAAGAATCTGAAGCTGACTTCAGGGTTTTGAGCTTGGCTCACTGGGGGGATGAAGTTGCCGGTAACAACATGGAAATAGCAAGAAGCAGGTTCAAGGGGATGTATTATCTTCATCCTGGAACATTGGACTACTGAGATGCAAGTGGGCTATCTGGGTGGATTTTCTGGCAGGCGTTGGACTTCCAGAAAATGATTCGTCAAAGCTACACGAAGACTAAGAGTGTGGGAAATAATTGATCCCATCTGGGCAAATTCAAGTGTTTTCCTGGATGAAGACTTCTGGGGGCAGAGAGCAAACTAGAAAACAGAAAACAGAAGTGGGTACTCATGGGTTTGTGGTCGCGGCATTCAGTTTTCTTGCCTGCAGAGTGGGTGCCTTGCTTTATTCTTCCCAAGCTGCTGTTGAGGCTGCATTAGGTCAGGAATGGGAAATTGCCCTGTAGATTGTGCCCTGAGCTGTGGCGAGAGGCAGCAGACAGTAGCGTCAACCCCAGTCTCCCAAATGCTGAGCAGGACAGGAAAGGTACAAGTGAAGCGCCCCCTGTCTCTGTGTCATAGCTGAGAAATTAATAATTGTTCCCTCTTCTGGTTTAAACTGGCCTATTGAATAGGCTCTAAATTTGTTCATAATCGCCAAAGAAACGACACAATGAAAACTGGAATTTCTCCATTCCCTGGCAAGGGGTGTGCATTTTTTGCAGTGGTTTTTTTTTTTTTTTTGTAAAAGCGGGTGTTTTTATACTTCTCTCCCGAGCATTGTGGAGCGGTTCTGCTGCCCCTCATCCCTGGACCACCACCTCCCACACATCCCCCTTGCCCTCTCCCTCTCCCGTGTGTGTGTTTGGCAGGACGGGGTAGGTCAGTGGATGTTGCCATGACAACTGAGAAAGAGACAGCTCTGACTTCAGCTCCGCGCTTGTTAGTAGGGAAACTAAAAGAGTTGCTTTTGTTTTCTTTCTTGGGGGCTGGGATGCCCACCACATTCCTGTTGGCATGGAAACCTTTGGCTCCCACCGGGTGAGTCGGTCAAGTGGGGTAATAATTGATTTGAATGGGTGTTGGGAGAGGCTACTGTGAAGAGGCAGGACCCGGTGGGTCTGGCCATTGTGTCGCCATAAACACACTGCTCCTTAGGGCTGTCCCTCTGGGAGGGAGAGGTGGATGGGGACAGCAGCCTCTAGACCCCAGTCTGTGCATCTGCAAATCTCTGGGATCTTTAAGCCATCTTGTGTCGAGGACCAGTGATGTGTCTGGCATTCTCCCAAGTTCTTTACATTTGGTATTCCACTTCGTGCTCACTAAAGCCGTGTGGGTTTGGTGCTGTCACCACTTTGCAAATGAGGAAACTGATGCTCAGTGAGGTTAAGTACCTTCCCCAAAGTCAGTCAGCCAGGAAGTGGCAGTGTCAGAGCTGAAGCCCAGGCCTGCGTGATTCATCTTCCCTGCAGCTCTCGCCACTCTGCTGCCTGCCTTAACCTTGCGCTTGAACTTACACAGTCTCTCTAGAGTCTCCAGAGCCATCAGGGAGGCATCATCTAAAAACTGTACCTTGATAACTAAACATTTAGTACTTCTGTGAGAAACACCACTGCAAACTGTCTGGATGTCTGCTTGGGGAATTGCGCAGTGACAAGAGAAATTAAATACTTTAATGGATTTTGACAACAGCTCTACGTTCAGGGAATTCAAATTGCATAAAGTAAAAAGTTAGACTTTCTCTCTGGACCTGACTGCTAATAGGCATGCCTCATTTATTAGTTGGATTTTTTAAAAAAATCTAATCTTGATAGGACCAAAGTTCTTTGAGGAAAGAATGTAATGGGTCGAAGGAGGCCACGAAGTCTTCCTGGAGGAGGTGGGGCTTGAGTTGACCCAACATCCCTGGCTACAGAGTTGGTACTCAGTAAATATATGTCAAAGGAGTCATATAACAGCTACCATTTCTTTTGTACTTACGATGTTCCAACCAGGGTGCCAGCCCCTTGTTTATACCACCCCATCAAGTCCCTCAACACCTCTGGAGAGTGGATTTTATCGTCCATCTCCATTTTACAGAAGAGAGCAAGAGGCTTAGTGTTGATGCCCGTTTCCTAAGGCCACACAATTGGTAAGGGGTGGAATCACAGTGACCGTTACTCTCATCACCATAAATTATTAATGTGGTATTTTTGCCCTAAAGATGGGTTTATAGACCCATAAGCTGAAAAATGACACCCAAAAGTCATCTTGCCCATTTTCTTGCCTTCAGGCAAAATTACTCCAAATTCTTCATGTTCTCAGTCTTAAAGAATACTTACACAGTCATGTATCAGCATGTCTTTTTTGTATCACCTATTAGATGTACAGTACTGCCAGAGGAACAAAAATGGATTCTATTTCTGGCAAACTCAGAGTCTATCAGGAAAAAGAAGCCACAAACTTAAATGACTGTGATATAAATTTAGAAAATGATAAATTCCACTATGAAGTACTGTGGGAATCAGGAAGAGAGTATTTCTGAGTGGGAAGGATCCAGGAAGGCTGTGGGCTGCTGTCTAGAGTGAGCTTGGAAGAATGAGCAGGATTTGGACCTGGCTGTCGTGAAGGGGTGGGCAGGACAGAGGCATCGCAGACACAGAGAGGTGGCACGAGGTACAGGCCATCGCGTTTGTGAATAAGATCGCCCAGGAAGACTGTGGGCAGGGAGCAGGTCAAGGACAGGGGCTTAGAGGACCACCTACTACTAAGGGTCCTAGAGGAGGGAAAACAGAGGATGGAAAAACACCACAGAGAGTGCATGGGTGCAGGAGCCAGGAAATGAGAGGTTCAGGAAGACAGTGGTCAGCTTCACTGAATGCTGTGAACAAGTAAGATTGGAGAAAGATTAAGAAGATCAGTGGCAATTAGGAGGTGCATGGTCACCCTTGAGAGAACAGTATGTGGGCAGTGGAGACAGAAGCCAGTGTGCTCGTGCTGCGGCCAGGAGGGGACCATGCACACGGAAAGGCTGCCTCTAGGTCACGCTCCGCCAGGCCAGGGCGCTGACTACAGTCTCCTAGGGGTGGATCAGCAGTGAGCCCCCTTGGCCTAGCCTCCCTGGAAGCCTAGGGTCTTAAGCATCAGACAGGTCCTGGATACCAGTTGATACTATTTAGAAGGCACGTGACTTTGCGTGTTGTGTTTAACCTGAGCTTAGCTTTGTTTGTTGAGTCACAGCAGCTAACACTTACTGAGTGCTTGCCACATTCCAGGTATGGCTCTGAATGGATTAGCCCATTTAATTCACACAACAATGCTGGGACATAGGGAGAATTATCATCCCTATTATACAGATAAAGATGTCAAGGCACGAGCAGGATAAGAGACTTTTCAAAGATTACCAGCTAGTTGGGAACAGGAACAGGATTCCAACCCACGCATTCTGGTTCTGGAGGTGCATCTTAATATCTCCATCTTAAGGTCTCTGTGTGGTTTAACCAGGGTAATTAATGCCTGTTAGAGTCTCTGGCCCAAAGGAGGGGCTCACTAAGAGTGACTCCCTTTCTCCCCTGACCAAATACAAATGCAAGGTCAGGACACCCTTGTCTGAGAAAGGTCTGTGGGATCTGCCTCGTAAGGCCTCATTCACATCAGTGCAAATCCCATACAGAATGGCATTCAAAAATTGCTTTGGAAAGTGGGATACAAGTCATGAGCTCCTGGCATGATGCTGAGTGAAGCTGGTTTCGTGTTCAACACATGTACTGCAGGAATTGACCGAGGTGCCAGCACAGGTAAGTGGTGAGAGCCCTCAAGGCAAATCAGTTAGTGATGAGTGAAATTAACAAAGTGTGCAGATTTCACCTGCAATCTGAAGGGGGAGTATCTGACCTGGGATATGCCTACAGAATTACTGAATAAGGGTTCGTCGGATGCTGAGTGTATAGAAGAGAATTAGGATTACCATAGAAAATGAACTGGGTTTAGATGAAATTGAATGCCAAAAAGATATTACAGTCTAGGCAAAGAATAACTTTTACACATGGCTTCCCCCAACTTATTGTCTGTATTCACGTAGCCCTCTACTTTGGTGCAGAACTGTGTTTAAACACTAAAATGCTTTGTGTTGCAGATAGGCACTGAGTATGTAATTAAAAGGATCCCTTCATTAGCAGAGCTGTACAATGAAAGCTCAAGTTGGCCTTTTCTGCTAATTTTGGAGGTGGTAAAACAGAGGCTAATACAACCACTGATTATAATTGTCATATAGACAGTCTCTTGCTGTTGCCATTAGGAAATTTTTGTTCTCCCAGAGTAGAGACAGGCTTTTCCCAGGGACTGTGAGAGAACAAGAGGAAAAAAAGATTCATGCTGGCAACCAGAAGTAGAGGGGTGTGGAAATACAGGGGTAGTGCAGGGGTTTAACATGTGGGCTGGAGACACACCACCCAGGTTCCAATCCCAGCCTCCTCGCTTAGGCCACTGACTTAACTTTCCCACGCTTCAGCGTCCTCAGGTGTAAACTCCTGTTAGTAACTGTGACTGATTGGATTGTTGTGAGAGTTCACTGAAATAATGACTGTATTCATTGTCAGATATTTTTAAGCACCTACTGTGTACTGTGCTGGGGCTGTAGATATAGTCATAAACCAGGCAGTAATGGTGCCTGCCCTTCTGGGAACTTTCCGTCTAGAAAAGAAATAGGCATTAAGCAGACAATTACGCAAATAGCCGTTGGAGTGTGATAACTACTCTGAAAAAAAAATAATGCATACTGTGGGCTTAGCATTGTGCAAGATGCAGACTGAGTTCTCAATAAATTTCTTGATGATGATGATGATGAAATACTAAGTCGGGGAGGTTATAGAGAAAGGAATGGTTGATTCTATCTCCAGAAGCCATGGAAAGCATTTGGGGAAAGGTGAGAGAGAATCTTAAATTTGAAAGATGGGTGTTTTTCTAGTGGATCATTTATAAAACGGAGGGATGTGGATATGGAGGATGAGGGAGGCAGCAACCAGGCCATGCAGACCTGGAATGCTCTCTCAGGCCTGGGGACCTTGTTCACCATGCCTTGGGCAGTTGGTGCAGGCAGGGCTTATACTTTGAAAAATCTTTCTCTGGGTTCCAGAGAAAAGCTAAGCACCAGCCAATTCATCTACGGAAAGGCAGTGGCCAACTATTCAGTAGCTTTAAAGGGGACTCTGAAGTCCTTCAGGCAACAGGCATTCTCCTTCCTTTCTGCCAAGGTGGCTAGAAGAGTCTGAGCTTTTCATTCAGAATTTTGGCCACTCTGGCATTTATGCTCAATAGCTGTGTCATTTTTTTCTTCTTTTTCTTTCTTTTTTCTTTTCCTTTTCTTTTTTTAAACACAGGGTCTTGCTCCATCTCCCAGGCTGGAGTGCAGTGGCACAGCTCATGGCTCACTGCAGCCTTGTTTCCCGGATTCAAGCAATCCTCCCACCTCAGCCTCCCAAGTAGTTAGGACCACAGGTGCGTACCACCAGAGCTGACTTATTTTTAATTTTTTGTAGAAGTGGGGTTTTGTTATGTTGCCCAAGCTGGTCTAGATTCAGGGCTTCAAGCAGTTCTCCCACCTCAGCCTCCCAAAGTGCTAGGATTACAGTCATGAGCCACTTAACTCTCCCTTCTTCACTCTTTTTTATCTCAAAGGCTCTGGATGAGAAGTCCGGGGGCCTTAGCTTGCCTTTGCCACCCCTGTGTGATGCCTCACCTCAAGCCAGTGACTTGGCCCCACTCCCTATGTATTTCAGAAGGAAAATGGCACACGGTCATTGTTAGTGCCCCTTCTAACTCAAAATCTGACTTTTTCTGTACCTGGGCAGCAGCAAAGTTCTCTCTCACGCGTTACTTCATCCTCAATAGAGAAGGAGGGTGTCAGAGCAGGTGCAGTGAACTCCCCAGCCAGGCCTGAGAAAATGAGGCACACGTGGAGGGTTTGTTAGGTGGTCCTGGACAGCCTGGAATGAGAGTTTCCCAAGAAGGAGCAGCGGAGGAGCAGAAAGTCAATCTAGTGTTTGGTTACATGGGGTGGAGAGTGAGGCAGAAACCCCATATTCTCCTGAGGTCCTAGGGGTGAATACCAGTCTCTCCCACTGAGGGCTGTTGACTAGACAGTGGGCCCCTTGAGATGATGACACTTGTGAGAGAAAGATGTCAGTGGTTATAATCCAAGTGGCAAACAGGTATTGAGGTGCTGTGTCCATCTTCTCTGCTAATCCTAACATCAGTCCTATAGGTTAGGTGCCATTATTATTCCCATTTTATATTAGAGGAAACTAAAGCTTTGAGATTATATGACTTGCCCAAGGTCACACAGCTTGTGAGTGGCAGAGCTGGGATTTCAACCATGCCCTGATCTGCCCGCAAAGCCCAAACTCCAGACCCCCTGCACCACCAGCCCCACAGCCCAGGGAGGAGGAGCCGACTGGAACACCCCTCCTTGGCTTGTGTGCACAAAATGTTTCATTGCCTCTGACCATGCTGCAGGCCCAGCGGGCAAGAGGGACGATGGCGAAGACACGCGCTCCATGCTCAGGCCCAGCAGGGCAGAGAGCCCTGTTGGAAAAGAAGCTTATTGGGAGGTCTTTGTAAAATGAGCTGTCAGCTTCTTCATCCGTAAAATGAGAGGGCTGGGCCCAGTGACCCCAAAAGGCCTTTCCAGCTCTGAAATAGCATGAGTTCTGGGTCTGTGGGAGCCAGGGCATTAGAGTAAGTCCTTATGCTTGTCCTTCAGTTAATGCGTTGCCTGGCCCTGCAGGAAAATGCTCCTGCAGCAACCCCAGGCCTGGCAGCTCTGGGAATCCATCCCCAGGCAGGGAGAGACCTAGTCTGCTGTTGTCGCCATGGGGTCCTTTGTTAATCATATAGTCGACAAACATTACAAACATTACATGTCAGCAATTCGTGGGAGCCCGGAATGTAAAGTAACAGATTGACTTGTTTGGCAAACAAAACGAAGCAGCCAGATGAGCACTGGTACCCTCCAGAGAAGTCACACTGAGGACAGTTACAAGCCCCCCAAGCAGATTCATCTTGATGCTTTGTGGAAAGCCTGTTTTGAGTCCTAAACAATGTGGCCGTTTTGTGCTGGGCGTAGGCTCCATCCTCCTGCTTTAGCCTCACATCACCCCATAGAGCCAGAGACTTCTCTCCATTGCAAGGGAGGGCAAAATGAGTTCGGTGAAGTTGTATAACTACATCAAGTGAGCATGATGGCGTGAAAAGCGCCTGGACTTTGAGGTCAAAGCTGAGCCACCTTAGGAAAGTAGGTTAACCTCTCTGAAGCTCATTTTTCTCATCAGTGAAATGGGACCATTTGTAATACCTAATTCATAGGATTCTTGCTAGGGTCAAAGGAGATATTACAAATAACCAGCCTGACTCTCGAGGTCCTCAGTCAGTGCCTGCCAGCTCCCCGTGTATGGAGGCCGCATGATGCAGTGGTTAGAAACAAGGATGCTGGAGTCCGCCTGTCTGGGTTTCGGTCTCAGGTTCAAAACATATTGGTTCATATCCTTGTGCCTTGGTTTCCTCATCTGTAAAATGGGGATCATATTAATAATAACACCGGCTTCACAGGATTTTATCAAGATTAAATTTTTTTAAATTGCAGTTCCTGGCACATAGTATGTGCAATTAATATCATCACCATTGTGTTTTTTTGTGTTTTGATGTTGTGTTGCTGTTGATGATATGTTATGGAGGGAAGTGATAAAGCGAGATGGAAGTGGCCTGGCCAGGGTTTGTGGGGAGGAAGGGTCATTGTGTGAAGGGGAATAGGTGGGAATAGGCTCAACGTGGGTCTAGGTCTTAGAGGGACTTGGAAGGCAGATAGAGCTCTCTTGTTAAGTCCTTTCCTTGTCACTGTGGAAGCCCACGCCTCACCTGTTTTAGAGTCTATCACCTTCCCTTCAAGTCGCCTAGCATCACCCATCAGGCAAATAGAGCCTCTGTGATAGCAGAGATTTATCAAGCAACAGAGCTGGGCTATACAGTAAAGTTTATTTTTGGTGACTTCATCCTCCAGTTCTTTAAATTAGCTGCAGGGCTAATTTAAGGGACTTCTTTGGTGCATGGTTAGCATTTTCTGCAGGAATGCCAACATGATACATGTGTGTTTGGAATCTGCTAGTGACTGAGGGGACTCGCCTTGGCTGAACAGCAGGGAAGGGGACCTGTTTATGTCCCTTTGCCATGCGGCACCACGGCCACAAGGCTGTCCTGCCAAGCCGTGGGGCTGCCTGGGAACGTGATCCAGGGTGTTCTCTCCCCTTTTGTCCCACATGTTCAAGCAGTAATTGCTAAATCTGTGTGTCTAAAGCTCCCTGTCTCTATGCCCATTACAACTGCCCTAGTTTAGGTCTCATTTTCTTTCACCTAGGCCAGTGATTCTTAGACCTTAGCCTGTATCAGAATCACCTGCAGGGCTTGCTAAAACAGATTGCCCAGCCCACTCAGAGTTTCTGAGTCAGTAGGTCTGGGGTGAGATCCAAGAATGTACATTACTAACAAGTTATCAGGAGGCACTGATGCTGCTGGGCTGGGGACCACACTTTCAGAACTGTTGACCTAGACCGTTCCAGTAGCTTTCTAATACCATCCACCCTTCCCCTCTCAATTCAGAATACGTAGTGCTGGCAGATTTATTCGTTTCCAGCACAGTTTTAATCTTGCCATTCCTCTCCTCAAAATCTACCACATTCTTCTCATTCCCTACACTACTAAGTCCAAGCACCTTTCTCTCACATTCAGGGTCCTGTATGACCTAGACCCACGCTGGCTTGCTCATCATCACACTGCCAAGTCACTGTTTATATATGGGTCTTGTCTTCCCTCACTTGGTCACATGCTTCTGGGTGACAGGGACTGTGTCCACCTCACTCTTGTATCTGAGGCCTCTAGGGCATGTGAGTGCTTGGAACATGTTTCATGGATGAATAAATTATTGAAGGAATGTTTAACTAGAGATGGAAATTAACTCGAGCAACTTCTCAGCAACTAGAATTTGACCTTGCTGGATCTACTCCTCTACTTTGTTAATTTCTGGAACTATATACCACTTATACATAAGAAGAAAAGTCTCTGATTTGATTTAAATCAAATTATCACAAAAGCTATATAGTGAACTAAACATGGGGTGTGGCATGAGACAGTCCCAAGTGTAAATCCTGATTTCACTACTGACTAGGTGAGCTTGGGAAAGTACTCAGCCTCTCTGGGCCTGTTTCCTAATCTGTAAAATGGGAATCATTTCCACCTACATTGTAGAATTGTTATGAGAAACAAATGAAGTAATATAGGTAAGCGGCTTGGAGCAATGTTTGACATGTAGTAGTATTTACCTTGATAAATGGTGATTTTTAACAGTTAACTTTCCAGGCAAAATAGAGATACGTGGTTTTTCACAAGTTTCAATGAAAAAGAATTCCATTTTATTTGAAAAATGCTAACAGATAAAACATTCCAGAACTCTTTCACCTATTTTAATGAATCAAGGATATACCAAATTCAATTTTTTAAAAAAATTATCCCAAAGGACTAGTCAGCTTGATTTATATTTTCTTTACCCGTCACTTTTATTTCATAAGCCCGACATTTCCATTAAAATGCTATTAAGTAAAAACAGGATCTTACATATTTGTGATGGCTTGGATCTCAACATGATCACTGGAATTATCTCCAGCAAAGATACCATTTCTCATTGTTTCATTTCCTCTTACATATCAGCTATATCTTTAGTACCTTCTTCCAGCTGAGTAAAACCACCTCCCTCTGAATTTGTGGTTGAATCCATGAAAATGATATCTCTGGCTTTGAAGACTCTTTTCATCATGAGGTTATTAATTGGGATTCAGGAAGGATGGGACATGGTAGTCATCCACTAAATACAGCAACCCTTGAAAGAAATTTGAAAGGCTGTCACTAGAAGAAAAAACAGACTCATTCTGCAAGGCTCTGGAGGCAGGATGGGAGGCAGGAGTTGGACCCTGGAGAAAGACATTTGCTGGTTACCATTGGGAACACCTTTCCACTCTAAGGCGTCCCAGAGGTGGTGGGGTTCCCATCACCAGGGCAACCCCAGCTAAGCCCGCGACCCTGGATGATGTGCTGATCAAATGACCTTATCTCTCTGGATTTAAATTTCTCCTCTAGAATCATTTAAAAAATGTTCTGTAACTAGATAGTGGTGACAGTTACACAACAATGTGAATGCCTGAAACACCACTGAATTGTCCACTTGAAAATGGTTAAAACGGTGAGCTTTATGTTCATTATACTATGATAAAATAATAAATGACATCGTTGGACAGAGTGATCTCCAAAGCCACCTATAACTATAAGATTTTATGCTTCCTGGCTAACAAGGTGAAACCCCGTCTCTACCAAATATACAAAAAAGAAAAAAAAATTAGCCAGGCATAGTGGCACACGCCTGTAGTTCCAGCTACTTGGGAGGCTGAGACAAGAGATTCGCTTGAACCTGGGAGGCAGAGGTTGCAGTGAGCCGAGATCACACTACCACACTGCAGCCTGGGTGACAGAACAAGTCTCTGTCTCAAAAAAAAAAAAAAAAAAAAAAATTTATGCCTCTGAGAGGGAGCACATCACTCAGGGGACTGATCACTGACTCTATTTAGTCAAATGACAGACCATGTGACACTAGATCTCTAACTGAGGGGGAATGGTTAATTAATACAGAATATTTCATGTCATGAGAAATTACACTGATGAAAACACTTAAACCATGGGAAGATACTTACAATGTAGGGTATAAAAAGAAGGATTTGGAATACATGTAATGTAATCCTAACTTTATAAATATAGATAAGAAATCAAAGTGTTAATAGTGTTGATCTCAGACTTGTAGAATTACAAATGATTTTGATTCCTTTACACATTTCTCAGAATGTCTACAAAGAACATGACTTACTATTATAATCTTTCAAAAAACTCTATAAAATAAAAAATCAATAATTTCACATAGGATTTGTAACCCACAATGTGAATTATGATGTATATTTGAATAATGGAGTGGTGGGTCGGGCGCAGAGGCTCATGCCTATAATCCCAGGATATTGGGAGGCTGGCCAAGGCAGGAGGATCGCTTGAGGCCAGGAGTTCAAGACTAGCCTGATCAATTTAGCAAGACCTTATCTCTACAAAAAAACTTAAAAATTAGCCAGACTGACCAGGCACGGTGGCTCACACCTGTAATCCCAGCACTTTGGGAGGCTGAGGTGGGTGGATCACTTGAGGTCAGGAGTTAGAGACCAGCCTGGCCAACATGACAAAACCCCATCTCTACTAAAAATACAAAAATTAGCCAGGCGTGGTGGCACACACCTGTAATCCCAGCTACTCAGGAGGCTGAGACAAGAGAATCACTTGAACCCAGGAGGCAGAGGTTGCAGTGGCAGTGAGCCAAGATCACGCCACTGCACTCCAGCCTGGGTGACAGAGCAAGACTCTGTCTCCAAAAAAAAAAAAAAAAAAGTCAGGCTAATGGTGGTGCACACCTGTAGTTCTAGCTACTCAAGAAGCTAAGGCAAGATTGTTTGAGTCCAGGTGCCTAGGCTGAACCTAGGCTACAGTGAGCTGTGGTTGTACCACTGTACTCCAGCCTGGATGACAGAGTGAGCCCCTATCTCTTAAAAAAAAAAAAAGAAAGAAGAAAAGAAGAAGAAGGAGGACTGGGCATGGTGGCTCATGCCTGTAATCCCAGCACTTTGGAAGGCCGAGGCCAAGGCAGGAGGTGGATTGCTTGAGGTCAGGAGTTCAAGACCAGCCTGACCAACATGGTGAAACCCCGTCTCTACTAAAAATATAAAAAAATTAGCTGGGCGTGGTGGCACACTCCTGTAATCCCAGCTACTCAGGAGGCTGAGGCAGGAGAATGGCTTGAAGCCAAAAAAAAAAAAAAAAAAGGAGAAGAAGAATTACGGTAGTAAAATAGAAAGAGCAGTGGATCAGTGGATTATAAGAACTGACTTATAATTGCAGTTCAGCTAGATGATACAGGTGCAACACCTTGCCAAGCCTCAAGTTTCTTCGTCTGGAACAGGGGCATAGTCATAACAGTCTACTGCACAGAGTGGAGTGAGGAGCAGATGACCGCCTAACTGTGGATGGTTCTGCCAACTGAGGAGTCCTCTGAGCTATTTTCGTTGTTATTGAGTGTATTCCAACTGTACATTTCCAAATCTTTCCTTGAATAAAAACTTACTGAGTGCTTATAAAGTCACTGATTGCCACTTACCGAGTTATTTAAGGGCTAATTTCTGGTAAGAGTGTCGCCTTTTTTCTCATCTTTCTTCCTATAACCTTAATGGGAAAACATTTCATTTCAACTGAAAAGCAACCACCTGATATTTACTGTCTTAAGTTCAAGGTGATGATGACAAAATCATTTTAGCGGAAGGAAAATTGCAGCCCTTTGGGCACATTCGCCTCTCCCAAGGAGTCAGGACTCTCCTCTTTGTGGGAGGGAGCATTTCTTTCCTTAAAACCCTCCACACTGTTGAAGTTGAAAAGAGATTTTTCCCTCATGATTCTCTGCTTCTGCCCTCTGCCTGTCCTTGCTTTGAGAGCAGCATCAAGACCCACTAAGGAAGAACCGGGAATAGGCCTTCCAGGACTTTTTATTCACACAAGGGAGTTTTTCCCAGAGGCTGGCTCCTTGGACTGGGATGAAGAGAGGACCGTTCGTATAGGGCTATCACGCATGTTGGTTTGCTGTTGAATTTAAACGCACTTACAGGTTACAAAGCATTATAACCTTGATATGTTAAGGCTTACGTTGCAAACTTTTCCAATTCAACGGATTCAATGAAACTTTCTCAAACACCAAGTGTGTTTCAGGTCTTATAGAAATAGGAGTGAAGTTTCTATATGAAGTAGATGTAGGCCTTCAATGAGCTCACAAAATGATGAGACAGACTGGCATGTAAACCAATGCAGTGCAGGCATGACAAAGCAAACAAGGAAGCAGGTCCAAGGAATGGGGATGAGGCATGAGAGAGAGGCACCTGTGTGGTCGAGAAGCCATCTCAGCTGGTTTTGAAAGTGGAACAGAAGTGTGCCAGGCGGCCACGGCCAGAGGAAAGCAGGCACAAAGACACCCAGATGGCCCAACCTGGGCACTGATGGTGTGCTTGCTTGGAAATGAAAGCAGTGGGCATGAGGACATTTAATTTGGAGTAGAGAACAGGCCTTGGTACCATTAACAGCACCACGTCTCAGTACCACGAGACGTCATCCTAACTTTCTTGGATTAGTCAACCAGGCAGCATTTACTGACCATGTATAACATGCTCAAGGTTCTGTCTCAGGAATGAACACAACAGGTGGGAGAGGGTTACACCTGGCCCCAGATCCCGACAGGATAGGACCCAGGAGCGGGAACTGAGCTACAGTTGCAGAGAGGGCCTTTGAGTGTGGAAGGGAGCTGGGTGTCCAAGGAGCACGGAGTCTCCGGTTCCAGGGCAGGCCAGTGAGTGGGAGGTTGGGAGGAGCAGCGCTCAAGGCTTGGGCTGGAACAGTGTGCCTGGCTGGGGGGATGTTTGGAAATGAGGAGGCCCGGGAAGAACTCGGGAAGGGCCTCAAGTGCCAGAATGAGCAGTACAGACTCAAGAGTCCTCTGTGGTTTTAGCAAGTAAGTGACTCAGCCAGGTTGGCCTAAAAAGAGGTGACTCAGGTGCCAGTTTGGAGGATGGATCTATGGATGGGCAAAGCCAGACGCAGGAGGGCCTTTGCTACAGTCCAGGCAGGGGCAGAGAAGGGGTTGGCTTCAGGACTAAGGAGGGAGAACGAGCTGAGGAGGAGTCGGCATTTATTCTATGCTTTCCTGTTGGGTAACTGGCAGATGATTTTGACATTCAAGGACATAGGAGACATAGATTTGGGGTGGGGGGAATAATATGTAGGTCTAAGGTGAGAAGAACATTCTGAGCTAGAGGTGCATATTTAAGAGTTATTAGCTGCTAGTTTTCTTGAATATCAAAATAATTTCTGAATAAAATATCCAGACTAAGGAATCACTACTCTATAATCATTTTTTGTATGAATTCCAAATTTAAAAAAAACAGTTAAGCCAGAAATATGATTGTTTCTGTTCCTAGAATTTGGTAGCTGATGCATCTTTGCAAATTGTTCGTTGAACTGTGTTCTGGCTTCTTGCCAGTCCTCAATGAGATTTTCATATTTCTTAATTATTCAATTACTACCCATAAGTAAGAGTTTGAAATCAAACCCAGACTGCTACATAATAGAATATTCCCTTGAATCATGAGTACAGTAAAGGAAGGTTTTCATACTGGGAAACCAGGATGGTGGAAGGAGGAAGGACACATTTCTAGCCGTGGCTCTGCCTTGGTTTCACGTCCTGGCTTGGCTATGTGCTAGCTGTGTGAGCTTGGGCAGGTCACTTCTCTGTGGTCAGTCTTGCTGTCTGTAAAATAAAAATATTGGTAATGCTGCCTCCCGAGGAGGTTGTAAATCTCAAGTAAAGGAGAAACTGAAAGGGAAAGTGTTATATCATTAATTCTTTGTGTGCTTCAGGTCTCAGCAGCTTGAAAAACCGTTCGCTGGAAAGGAAGATGCTTTGGACGGCGAGCTGACCAGTGCTCCAGACTGCAACGCCAACCCCGAAGCCCACCTGCCTTCCATTTGCCTCAAGCAGGTGTTCCCCAAGTACGCAAAACAGTTCAACTATCTGCGCCTGGTGGACAGGATGGCAAATTTGTTTATCCGGTTCCTGGGCATCAAGGGGACAATGAAGTTGGGGCCAACAGGCTTTCGTACCTTCATAAGGTCAGTGAGAACAGCCCCCTCTGGCTTGGGCTTTGGGCCGGGTGGAGTCCAGTCTCACATCTGGCTGGTGGGTCTCCCTGACTGCGCTCGGGAGAATCTGTGGTGCTGGGTCAGTACCCCATTTGAGCTTGGATTAGCCTAGTGGCTGGCACATGGTAGACTCTCATTTGTTGAGCGAATTAATGAATATGATGGATGTGACAGCATTCGCAACCTTATGTTCATGATTAAAAAACAACTCTGTGCCTACCTTGAGCTGAGTCCTGAAAACGCATATTAATAATAGCCCCTCGGAGTCAGGCACACCTTGCGCTTCTTAAACCAGTCTTCTCCCAGGGGTGCATGGCTGTGTGTTTGGCGTTCATGAAGCCACAACAGAGAAGCAAGGCACATCTTTCCAAAGTGTCAGTTTCAGGAGGGAAAAGTTAAATAATTCAGCTGATAAATATTTTACTACATTTGTTCTAATATAAAAATAACATGGCTATATTATAGAGTATAATGCAAAATTTGCATGAATTTTCAAGATAAAACATGAGATAAGGAAATCATATCTTTGCTGCAGCCTGCACAGTAAGCAATTGCCACTTGGTTTCCTGAGGTAACACATTAATTTCCCTCTACCCTGTGGGGGCACTTTGGGGCAATACAGCGGCATTTACTGGCTTCCAGGGCAAGTAACCTTAAGGCAAGTCAAAGAGCACCCCTAAACCTCAATAAGTCCATCCTGTAAAATGAGGATAAAGCTGCGTGTGCCCTACAATAGTGTGTGTCATGTTAGTTGAGATTGCATAGAAACATCTAGCATATGGTAAGTGATCAATAAATGTCAGTTTATTCTTACAAGATTAAAAGAATTCTATGAAATTATATGTATATTTATATATAATTTATATAGATCTATATATGGTCCTACACAGAGTCTCGATCAAAGAAGGTTCCCACTAAGTATGTGTTAATCTAGTAACTCCAGATCCCTTTAACAAATACGAACGGGCGACAACAGTGAATTATTCCTTAGCAATTAATTGTATCCTGTACACCTCAAGGAGTATGTCTGCTAGCACTCAATATTGCTGTTGTTTTTCCTGTCACTGATTTTAATATTTTTGTCTTGCACCTCAAAGTCATGCTTTTCACAGCTTTATTCACTAAAATAATTAGAAGTCTTGAGTGGGAAACCACTTTTGTCAAAGACTTGTCTCCAAAGAAGTTTTATAAATTCTAACTCTAGCCCTCTGCTATTCCTGACAGGATGGTACACAGAAGTATTGGCCTGAATTTTGCCGTTTCAGTACACCTGAAGTAGTACTTTTGCATGGTGACTTTGAGAAGGGCTTTGTGTTAGTTTCAGGGGGTAGGGCAGGGTGGAGGAGGGAAGCCCAGTGGAAAGAGGACAGGCTTTGGGATTAGACCGGTCTGGCTTCAGAGCCAAGTACGTTACGTCATAGCTGTGTGGCTTTGGGCAAATTCCTTATCATCTCTGCACTCAGTTCTGTCATCTGCAAAATGGGAACAATCATCCCTGCCCTGCAGGATTGTTGGGAGGTTGTGATGATATATCATAAAGCAGCTGGCCTGATGCCTAGTTCATAGGAGCTGCTTGTTCAGTGGGAGTCTTCTGATTGTTATTTCCATCAGGCAGTGGGAATTTTCAAAAAAGTCAATAGGCACATGTTATTATTTGCACTGAAAAGACTGCCTGACATGATACTCTCTGACTCATTTAGGAATTACATTTGGCTTTCAGTAATAGGTAACCATCTACGAATGGCTTAAATAGTAACTTTCTTTCATGTAACAGGAACTTTTGCGGTGGGGGTTCTAGAGCCGGTTAATGACTCCACAGGATGATCCGTGTTCCACTTTCTGTCTTTTTGCTCATCCATCCTAAGTGCATACTTCCACTTCAGTGTTGTCTTATGGTCACAAGAGGGCTGCTCAAAATCCAGCCAACATGGTTGAGTTCCAGGCAGAAAGGGGAAGAAGGGGAGGAAGAAAAAAGGCCTCTACAGATGAATTAGATCTCTTTCAAAGCTTTCCTGGAAGCTGCATTTAGTGACTTCCACTTCCATCTTACTGGCTACCACCGTCTGCATAGGAAGCTGGGAAATAGAATTATTCTAACAGTGCATAGTGCTATCCCATTATAGTGAAAAAGAGAAGGAAGAGAACAGATAGGTAGGCAGGCTCTGTCCCTTTGTGATTCCTGGACCTTGTAACATAAGGAAGCAGCTCAGTGACAGAGGCCCCAGGTCATGAGGACACTTAGGGCACTGTGGAAGTTATTTGGGAGAATGATGAGATTGAGCAAGCTGGGGTGCTTCTGTCAGCATAAGACATCTGTGGGCACAGATCTCTGGAGCAAAGGCAGAAGCTTCCTTGGCCCTCCCCAGCCTTTGCACCATCACACAGAAGACTCAATTCAAGATCAGAGAACATGAAGGAATGGCTTGGCTTCATGTGGATGACATCTTGGGAGTTGCAGGGAACCCTGGTCCTATGAGATCTGTTCTAGCTCAAAGTTATGCTGTAAAGGATTATGTCTGGTTTAACCTAACAACTGTTCCTGAGCACCTGGTAGCCATGGGACATTCAAAGGCAAATAATGGGACCCTGCCTGCCCTCAAAGGACTGTCAGTCTAACAGATAGCATGCAGTGAACACATCATTAAATGCAATGTTTTGGTAGAGTCACAGGGCGGTAGCTCATGGACTCCCCAGCAGGGTGGCATTCAGAGTGCTACAAGTACAGAACGAGGGAAGCTTCCTTTGCCTGGTGGAATCAAGGCAGGCTCCCGAGAGGAGGCAGGGTTTGGACTGGTAAAAGCAGGATTTTTCCAGGCAGCAGGGAGAGCCTGAGAATGGATGGCATGTATAGCCCAAATTTAGAAGTTAGAAAGGTTTATCATCTAGGCTAAATTGCTGGTAGAAACGGAAATGCTTCCTTTTTACTCCTAATAAAGTCCTACTCAAACAGAAGAGAGAGGAGGAGATTTGAAAAATTACTTATGGTAAGAATCACCGTCTCACTTGCCTACAGGTTAGGCAGGAAGCATCAACTATCACAGAGGGCTGGGTAGACAAGGTTGGGGAGGGAGGGCCAGCTGTGGCAAGCTGGAGAGCACATCCCGTGTCTAAAGCAAGGCTGCTCCTGGGCTCATATCACCAGAGCTTTTGATTTTTCAATCCTAAATATCTATATAAAATCTCAATACACATCTACAAATGTTGGCGATTTGAAAAATAATTTTAAATATGGTGGATTCAATGAAAGCATGACTGCCCATAGATACCATCGGTGGGTGACCTCTGGTATGAGAGGAAGGAGGTGCCTATTAAGAGGACTGCTATGACTCTTGAAAAGAAAGCGGAATTGAGAATGGTTCTAACCAAGAAGATTCCTAAAATGCTCTCAGATTGGAACCAGGCAAGGTCAAAAATATAGCCACAAATCTGTCTCTATGTGATAGGCTTTATGATTTTTCGCTCTTTTGCTCTCTACAATTAAGGGCGTTTGCATGAAAACCCAGGTTTTGTGACAGTAGAGACTATTAGGTCCTACAGCCATCATTCCCAATCAGTGGCCAAACTCATTAGGGAGCCATGGTGACCGTGACACTGAGAACCACTTCTTCAAGTGGGGACCAGGCAGTCAGTGCACAGGAACTCAAACTGAGCCCCTCTCCCTGTTCCCTCCCTTCCCAACAAATGTCTGTAGTAATTAAGAATGCAGGAAGAAATGGAGAAAGCATTGCACAACCATTAACAGGTTTTTCTTTTTCTTTTCTTTTCTTTCTTTTTTTTTTTTGAGACGGAGTCTTGCTCTTTTGCCCAGGCTGGAGTGTAGTGGTGCAATCTCAGTTCACTGCAACCTCCACCTCCCAGGTTCAAGTAATTCTCCTGTTTCAGCCTCCTGAGTAGCTGGGACTACAGGCGTGCACCACCATGCCCGGCTGATTTTTGTATTTTTAGTAGGGTCGGGGCTTCACCATATTGTTCAGGTTGGTCTTGAACTCCTAACCTCAGGTGATCCACTCGCCTCAGCCTCCCAAAGTGCTGGGATTACAGGTGTGAGCCAGTGCACCCGGCCGGATTTTTCTTTTTCAAATGTACCAGAAAATCCTAACAGCAACCTAATCATAAAAGATGATATTCTCTGCCTTTGATGACAGAGGGGGAAGCAAGGCCCCTTACGCTCCTATTCTAGAACATTCTAACACACAATCTAACTGCCTTTAGCTTTCTCTGCGTATGTTCAGTCTTGCCTGCTAAATTTAACAGCACGCATTTTCTCTTGCTAACAACTCTTCTCTCTCTCTGTTCCACTTTGGTTTAAATTTTGCTTCATTATGAATTAATAATATTTATGCCATATGTTAAATCGAACCAAGTGCCCTTCTCAGGAGCACTTTGAAAAAGACATATTCACTGGCGAGATATACACTCCTCTCAGCGCTCCCACGCAAATGGCAGAAGTTGAACTTGCTTTTCATCTGTTCTACCCACTCTCTCTCTCTCCAAGCTCCTTGAAGAGAACTAGAGGGAAGAAAATAATAAACACTCTGATTGAATTTATTTCCAGTGTCCATCTCTCATAATGTGCTGCATAGATCAGCAGTTTTTGGAGTGAATTATGCTAATGCCAGTCTGGCCATATTCTATTTTTCTTTTTCACCAAGAAATGAGAAATAATGAACCGTTCTTCTCTCGTCTGGACTTAACTCTCTCTAACCGGCTTTTCATGTCACTTCCTCAGGAGGCACATAATACTAGCACATATTACCATGAATTAAGTGCCTCTTTTCTTCTTTCTTTTTTAACATTTGATTTTATAATAATTGCTGGGGTGTGAAGCCACCTTTTTCCCCGAGAAATAGACATTATCTGATTGATTCTTCAGCTTGACAGCTTTCTTGGAGGGAGATGCATTTTTGTCATTCTCCTTCCATTGGATTACTGATTTGGGGGGCATCTATGTAATTCACGAAGGAAAATTTTTACAAATGTGTCCCACATCGGAATTGGACATCAATTTGCATATGCTCCATTTTTCATGATGGCAGCCCAGAAATTAAGCAGTTTGCCAAAACCAGGTTTATTTCTAGGAAATGCAGCAGCTTCTCTGTATCGCAAGCAGTTGCTTCATGTGAGGTTCTCCCACTGGGTGGCTTCTGATCCTGGGCCTCCTTTTGAATGAGGGGAAGGTTTTTCTTCCTTTCCCCTTTCCCCTTCCACTCCCTTTTATCATAAGGAGATATTAACATGCTTCATAATGGGTAGCTGCGGGGGGGCTTTATTCGCTGAGAGGCGACATGGTGTGTTAGAATGTTCTAGAATAGGAGCGTAAGGGGCCTTGCTTCCCCCTCTGTCATTAACTCCTCAGTGACTTTTATAATCTCCCCTGCTTCTGTGACAATCCCTTTCCAGCAATATTGCATGCCTTGGATATCAATGGCCTTTCAATGTCATACATTTTAAACTGGAGTTGCCTTCTTGCCGCCTTAGATGTTTAGGTAGTCTGGTTTTTAAAAAATAAATATTGATCATTTGTTAGCTTTCACATTATAGAATCCTCTCCAAAAGAAAAAAAAAAAGCTTCTTCTCTGCACAGAGAAGGATGAACACAAAAGAAATTCTATAAATAGGATTTTATGGAGTAGAAAAAGTTGGTTCCTAAATTTCCCATGAGATGTCAGTAGTTGTTAAGAGGAAATGAGAATGATCATTTCAAATCTTTCTATACTTGGACTCCTAATGAACTTAAATGATTTGTGATTCTCTCCCATCATATGTGCCCAAATTCCTTTGATTCTGGAAAAAAAAAAAAAAAAGACTATTTCTTCAAACTGGTTCCACATCAGAGAGGAAGGATGGGAACTGCCATTTGCCACTTCCCCATGTGTGCCAGGCACTGAGCTAGTCCTTAAAAGATCTTTGTGTGGTGAGCAGCCTTTTTCTCACTGTACAAACCGAAATTTCCTAATGTAGATGCAGAGAGCTTCCATGACTTGCACAAGGTTACGCAGCAAAGCCAAGATTCAAACTCATGTGCATTTGACTCCAAAGCTCATCTTTTCCATGTACATTTCTAACCTATCCTTTCCTAGAAACTTTTCTGGCTTCTCATGATACCCTATTTCCTGGAGTTTTCTTCCACTGAAGAATTTATCCTTCCACTCATTAGTCATTTGAAGAGCTGCATCCCCAGGCATAAGGGAAAACTATTCTCAATGATTAAGAGCCACATTTTTACCCCAGACTCTAAGATCACGTACAGTCTCTGAGAGCGGTATCCAACGCCCATTCAGCTCTTCATTGCTGTCCAAGCCCAGAATACTGCCTACACAGAGAGGGCACAAATAAATTCTCATTGAGTGGATAGATGGATGAAAAATTCATTCCAAAGTCTTGATATCTTGACTGTTGGAGTCATTCATTTCCTGTTTGAGTTTATTGAGAATGTTTGGTAACCACAGGGCAAATCCAAGCGCCCTGGTTGCTTAGCCCCAGCCCCATATCCCAAAGCTTGCAACAAGAGTGCTTTAGAGGCTCCAACCCTTCTGGTCCCTGGCCTGAGACCTGTTCTCTTGATTCCTGAATCCCTCCTGCAGCCCTGGACTGGGCCACCTCCCCACAGCTCCCAAGCCCACTACTCTGTCTTCCAAGGATGGACTAGATGTGAATTCCGGCTGTGTGACCTTGGGCAAGTCACGTCCCATCTCTTGAGCCTCAGCATACGCTTCATTGAAATGGGATCAGGAATACCACCCTCAAAGAATGGTTAAAATCCAGAGAGCTGATGAGCAAGAAAAGCCCTAGCATACAGATGGTGCCCAAGAAATGCCTACAGAATCAAGATTCTTTTAAGGCATTTGCATTTCCTGCCTACCGCAGCCAGCGTGGATCCCTCCTCTGTCCCAGTAGCAGATGTTGCAATCAACTATATTTGCAGGCATCACTAGGGAGGAAGAGTTACCTTGGAAAGGGAATAAACGGAGAATTTCTTTGGTAAATTACGGCTCCTCCTAAAGGTTTGACACTTCTATTTTCTACCTGTCAGAAAAAAAATAACTATATACCAGTGGTCAGTTTGTTTTCCCTTTTAATACTCCATTAACCCACAGAGCAAGCTAGGCAGCGCTGCTGACTTATGGAAGAGCAGGTAGCCCAGAGGACACTGATATGATAATTAGAGGACACTGTGGCTGTTCCTAATGAAGCTTTGTAAATTAGCAATGCAGGCTGTTCGAATACCCTGGGAGAGACTGGAACATCGTCCCCCACAGAAACCAGTAGATAGCTGTCTTGGTGACAAGTGACGTGAAAACCTCTGCGTCCATTGACATGTGGTTACTGGGGCTCAGTAACTGTGTGCTGATGTGCTTTGAAGTCTGCCACCGTGACTTGTGATTGAAATACGGAGCAGGAGCCAGGAGGAAGCAGGATGTGCATTGATGACCTGGGAAATACAGGCGGGAAGAAAGGAAGGGAGGAGGGAGGAAGGGGGCAAGAAAGTGTGCTGGCATAGAAGGAGCACCAGGCTCATCTGGGCACCATGCGGGGCACACGCCCAGCCACCGTCGTTAGGGATGTGCTTGGGTTTGGAGAGGGGCCTCTGATGCCCAAACCCTGCTTGCCAATCAACCCCTCCCCTGTCCGGTCCCTAACAGAGCTATTCACACAAGGGATAATGACAAATGGGAAATCAAAGAGCCACTTCATCATTAGCTGAGGCAGTGGATGTGGATTCGTTTGAAAAGTTGAAAGCAGCATTGAATGTAGTTCAGCCAACCTGACAGCTGGCCCAGAGGCCTAGCTTTCAGGATTCCCTGGACAAATCCAGCCTGCCTTGGGACAGGCCTCTCAGCACGATCCCATCCAGGGCAGGGGTGCACCTGGACAAGCCAAGGGCTGCTTCCAGTCTGAAGAGAGAGCCCAAGCCCTGTACACAGACATTCCAACTGGTGTACTCCATTTCTCCAGAACGGGCAGGGTCACTCACTGAAAGGTTGGCTCCAGGCAGCCTCTGGGGTGAGATGGCTCTAGATCTAGAGGAAGAAAAGGGAAAAGGGGAGAGTTGGGGAAGGGAACTCACAATTGCTGTGGGCCTACCAGGTGCCAGGCACCATGCTGGGTTCTTGGCATGTACTCACAACCATGTGGGCAGGTATTATTATCTTCATTTTAGAGCCCAAGAAATAAAAGCACAGAAGGTTTAAGTAAATTCCCCACAGTCACACAGCTAGAAAAGATTCTAGTCAGGATTTAAATCCTAATCTGTCTGACGCCTAAATCATGCTCTTTTCGGCATACCAGACTGTCCTCCCCTCCATATTTCCAGACCAAAAAAAAAAAAAGGCTGGGGAGGGGTAGGAGGATTCTAAACACCCCTGCTGTGGCATGGACAGGGAGCACCAATGCTGACATCAGACTGAAAACCTGCTTGCTGTGGCCTCCTCCCTGCACCTAAACAAGTGGAGCATCCAAAGCTCAGAGGCCCGCCCCCCACAGTCCTCCTGTCAATTCCAGGTGACTCCCCTAAAGTCAGGAACAAGGAACCTCCCCAGCAACGCTGTGTCAGCCCACACACAGCAGCGAGGACCCAACCTGTGCTATTCTCCTTTATAAATCTGGGGTTTAGTTTGGCTGATTCAGGGCTTATGTAGAATCTTCAGGTGACAGATTAAGATGGGTAAAGTACAGAAGCCTTGAGCCCTTGTCCATAGATTTGTCCTCAGGGACTCATCTGGTGAGCATTTCCACTGGGAAATTGCTTCTGGACAGTAGTGATGGCTTCAGCCTGTACTGTTGACATGCTGTCATCCTTGGGTCATCTGAGCATGACGCCGTCAGCTGCCTGGACACTCCAGGAGAGGGCAGTGCCGAGGGCCTAGCTTCCCCTCCTCCTTCTGGAGACTAAGAGATATGAAGATGAGGACACGTTGCTGGGGGTATTTCTTGATATGTGGAGTTCGTTCTCTTTTGGAGCAAGCAGGGACCCACATTGCTGTGTAAGGTCAGGCTGACATGCAATGACTATAATAAAGACCACCTGTTTTATAGATGAGGACAGCGAGACTCAGGAAGGTGAAATGTTTTAACCAGGGCCATGCAGCTTCCAAGTGGCAGAGCCAGGCTATAACTCAAGACTTGCTCTCCTGGCCAGGCACAGTGGCTCACGCCTGTAATCCCAGCACTTTGGGAGGCCGAGGCGGGTGGATCACCTGAGATCAGGAGTTCGAGACCAGCCTGGCCAACATGGTGAAACTCCGTCTCTACTAAAAATATAAAAATTAGCTGGGCACCTGTAATCCCAGCTACTCAGGGGACAGAGGTAGGGAGAACTGCTTGAACCCAGGAGGCAGAGGTTGCAGTGAGCTGAGATTACATTACTTCACTCCAGCCTGGGCGACAGAGCAAGACTCTGTCTCAAAAAAAAAAAAAAAAAGACTTGCCTTGCTTTTCTAAAGTTCTTGCTCTTTCCAGCCTGTTAGACCCCTAACTAACCAAATGGCTGAACTTACAGGAACCCGAGGATCTAACCTCACTTACGTCACTGCCTTCTCTCGCATGGCTCCATGCCAGTCACCCTGCAGTAGTTCCAGCTGTGATAAGGGAGTACATTCCAGACCCGGAACATAATCCAAACAAAGACAATGTCAGTCAGTTCAGGCTGCCAGAACAAAAACGCCACAGCCTGAGTGGCTTAAACAACAAACATTTATTTCTCATGGTTCTGGAGGCTGGGAAGACCAAGATCAAGGTGCTGGTAGATCTGGTGTCTGGTGAGGACTCACTTCCTGGTTTGCAGATGGCTGCCTTCTTCTATGTTCACATGGTGGAGAGTAGACAGGAGGCAAGCTCTCTAGTGTCTCTTCCTAGAAGAGCACTAGTCCCATTCCCAAGGGCTCCACCCTCACGGCCTAATCACCTGTCAGAGGCCCTACTTCCTAACACCATCACATTGGAGGGATAGGATTTCAACCTATGGATTTGGGGAGGACAAACATTCAGCCCCTAACAGGAGTGGAGGAGAGATAGACAGGACAGGTTTCAGGATGGCAGTGACATATCACTTCCCATTGTTGGCAGGAGCTGCAAACTCAGCAGCAGCAGCCTGTCCATGGCTGCCGTGGACATCCTCTACATTGACATCACACGGAGGTGGAACTCCATGACCCTGGACCAGCGGGACTCAGGTACCTGACAAATGCCTCTGCCATGGCCTGTGGGGGTCCTGACAGGTGTGGGTGGTATATTTTCTGTTCCTTCTTGTCAAGGGTTCAGATGGGGGAAGAAGATGATGCCATCAGATCTAGACATCATCCCAGGGATTGAGCTGAATTTAAATGAGGGAGCACTGTCTGCTACCAAATTCTTATGCCACCGTTAGCATTCCTTGCCTTTGCTTAAGGCTCAGATTCCATCCATACTGGGAACACTCAGTTATTCATTCATTTGTTCACCCCTCACACACATTTCCTGAGCATATGCTGGGCCCAGCCTTGGGTGGGCTGGAGGGTATAGTGCTTGGTTCTCATCCTGAAAGAATTCACTGTAGCATTGGGAGGCAGATGAGAAAATGCCGCTAGGTAGTAGGGTGGCTGGCTGGGAGGGAGAGAAGCTCAGAGAAGCTATCCAGGAACCCAGGGGAGGAGGTCCTCATCCAGGGAGGGCCAAGGAAGACTTCAGGAGAAAGGGTGTATGGGATCAGCTGGTGAACAGGACTGGGACAGACACTCTGGCAGGGCTATTGCCTGGCCTTGGCATGGACACAGGAGAGGCTGTTGAGCTTAGACCATACCAAGCAGCCCAGATGGGCTGGAGCAAAAAGGGATGTGAGAAGCAGTGGAGATGGGATTATGGGAGCTGTCAAAGCCTTGAATGCCACACAAGAAAATTTGATCTTGATCCTCTAGGTTCTGTGGTGAAGGGTTCTGTGAGAAGAACCCACCTTTAGGTGGATGAGTTTCCTGTCTTTTTTTCTCACAGAGGGTGTTTCTCTCTCTCTCTCTTTCATTTTTTGTTTGTTTGTTTGTTTGTTTTTGAGACGTAGTCTCACTCTGTTGCCCAGGCTGGAGTGGTTGCAGTGGCAAGATCTCAGCTCACTGCAACCTCCGCCTCCCAGGTTCAAGCAGTTATCCTGCCTCGGCCTCCCAAGTATCTGGGATTACAGGTGCAAGCCACGATGCCCAGCTAATTTTGTATTTTTTTTTTCAGTAGAGATGGAGTTTCACCATGTTGGCCAGGCTGGTCTTGAACTCCTGAGCTCAAGTGATACGCCTACCTTGGCCTCCCAAAGTGCTGAGATTACAGGCATGAGCCACTGCGCCCAGCCCAGAGGGTGTTTTTCTAAAAAAATTATAATAACCATAACTGATATTTGTACAGCTCATCACAAAACTTCCAGGTCCTTTCATGCATATTTCCTCATTAAATGTCCCGGTGAACCAGTGCAGTAGGCATTATGAGTCTCATTTCACAGACGAGTAAACTGCAGCTCAGGTGACACAGATCACACAGGAACTGTGAGCCCGCAGCACCCTGGCACCCACGCCACCCCCTCTTCTGGCTGCCTCCCTCCAAAAGGGACACACAGAAGGGAGGCACCGGGTCGTGAGGAGTGGGGCAGCTTGCTCCTGTGAGTCTGTGGAGAGGACATGAAGTCAGGTTGGGAGATCCAGATTAGAATTGATTATGCCATTTCCTGCCCATGGCAGCTTGAAGAGTCATTCCACCTCCTTATCTCCAGTTCCTCATCTGTAAAATGGTGCCAACAATCTCTGCTCTCCAGGGTGGCTCTGAGGTCTTTGGAGTCCTCGCTGATGGTGCAAGGCAGTTTATCTTATTAGTGGACACCCCTTGGGGAGAATCCTGGGGGCAGTCTGCCTGGCAGCTGCTGCACCCCTAGCCAATCCTGCCCTACACCCATGTGGGCCAGAAACTTCCCAACTACAGAGATGCAGCCGGTCCTTCCTACAGGGCACTGGCGCTCAGACATCATTTGCTGTTTGGCTTTGTGTTTAGTAATGATGCTCCTGGCTGCCAGTTCTTGGCCAATTCTTATATGCCAAGCACTCTGCAGGCACTTTACATGTGCAGCACCGGCTAGAATTCTCCTAGAGGTAGATATGATTATCTCCATTGTGCGGAGGAGGAAACTGAGGCCTAGAGAGACATGACTGGTGGATAAGGTTCAAACACCAATCCACCCTAGCCCCTTCCAGGTTGCCTTCTCCTACTTACTGGTCCTAGAGTGAGACGACCACCGAGCTCCCTGCAGCTCCCCTTTCTTTAAGTCAAAAGCAAAACCCAGGAAATAGCAGCAGTCATTGAATCAACAAGGTGAGTGCCTCTATCACATCTCTGCAGTTGGCAGCTCCCTTACAGCCCTCCCTGGCAACCAGGAGAGGCGTGAGATGGAGCGTCTTTGGGAGAAGTAGGCAGATTAATTATCATTTCAAGGACTGAGAGTGCTCATGTGACAATCGAGCAGCGGCACTTTCTGCTGACACCTTCAGAAAGCAAAGAAGTGTTTGCTCTGTGAGCTGAATGTGCGGAGTCATCCAGGATCCCACGGAGGGGGCCAGATGAGGGGGTGGGGGTAGCAGTGGAATTATTAAATATTGAAATTGATCAGGAGTAGCAGCAGGAAGCTATTTATCATGTTTTATTGCTGCAAACTAGCATTACCATCTGGCCCATTGTTAATTCTGAGTAGTTTTTCATGTTTTGTTTGCCTCTTAAATTGCTCCCAGTAAGCGGAATGCACAGGGGCTGTCCACAATTCAAGCTCGGGTGAAGTTTTCTGGGGTCTGCCAGGGTTTCTGTATTCTGCTGAGCAAGCTATAGAAATGAGAAAAATACTTATTTTTAGCACATACGGATAAGCAAATTCAGGGCTGGGATCTCCCAGGCCCTTCGCCAGACCTCAGCCCCCGACTAGGTTAAATAGTCATCACCAGGTGGAATAGTAACAGGGGCAGTTTTGCGATTACTTCATTTGTGCATATATCGCTGCAAATTCTCACGCCAGGCCTTCAAGGTGGGCAACAGCACCCTCTTTTACAGATGAGCACCCTAAGGTTCCAAGAGCAAAAGTGACTTGTCTAAACTCCCACAGCCAGGGAGCAGCAAAGGAAGGCAGTATTTGAACTCAGGCCTCCTACCTCCTCGACCAGGGTGCTCTACCCCCATCCAGGGCTATACCAAGCAGTGCTTGTTCACTTAAGTGATACAGAGGAGGCAGGGCTCATGAGGCAGGAGTCAGAGGGGACGGCAGCAGCAGGAGGATAAAAGTCAACTCACAGGGCCTGCTGGGAGGACAGAACCAGAGCAGAGAGGGTGCCTGTCCAACCTCCTGTCTCCCTTTCCTCCATCCTCTGAGTTTTCATCACTCCTGGAAGGAAATAGTAGGGCCTGGGGGTCTAGGAAGTGGGCCTGGGCATGAAAGCCACACATGGGAAGCCTTCTGTGCCCTTGGTCTCAGGAGCCACTGCTGGTGCCAGCCAGGGCCCAGTTCTTGCCTCCTTCTCAAGGCTGGTCCAAGCCCCTGATTCTCAAGGAGAGGGGCATCTGGTGACAGCCACCTTCTTAGGACTATTCAGGAAGCTGCTGAGTAGCAAAAGGAGAAGTCTGTGGTTGAGTGGTCGTTCTTCCTTTTGCCAAGTGTCAGCAGAAAGACCAGAGGGTCTTCTTTTCTTCCCTCCATGGTGTGGAGCCAAGAGGTTTGAGGCCCTCAGATCCAGTTAGGTACTGGCTGGAGGTGTGGGTGCCGTGCTGAGGGAGACAGCTTTCCCCATCCCACAGCTGCTGGGGGCTGAAAAGAAAGAAGCCTGTGAAGGATGATAGAGCCTGGGTTCTCACGCTCAAAGAACACATACTCATTCATTCATTCATCCACTCAACTAACAGCTAGTGAACGTGTTACCAGGTATTGTGCCCTGCAGGGATATAAAGATAAATTAGGTACAGATCCTGTCCTCTTAAGGAAAAAAAAGAGACCATTTACTGAACATTTATATGGGACAGAAATAAAAAATGCTTGCTATGAATTACCTCATTTACTTCTCACACCATCCTGTGAGATAAGCATTGTTATTCCCATTCAACAGATGAAAAACCTGAGCCTCAAAGAGGTGAAATTACACAGACACATCAAGTATTACAGTGGGGGCCAGTAGCAGTGGCTCATGCCTGTAATCCCAGCACTTTGGGAGGCTGAGATGGGAGGATTACTTGAGGCTAGGAGTTCAGGACCAACCTGAGCAACATAGCAAGACCGCATCTCTATAAAAAACTTAAAAATTCACCAGGCATGATGGCACTTGCCTATAGTCCCAGCTACTTGGGAAGCTGAGGCAGGAGGATTGCTTGCACCCAAGAGTTCAAGGCTGCAGTGAGCTACAATTGTGCCACTGCAATCCAGCCTGGGTGACAGAGAGAGATCCTGCCTCTAAAAAATAAATTACAGTGGGGACCCTAGTATTTGAATAAAAACCAGTCTAACTTCAGTGTCTGCTGCCCTTTCCATTATACCCAGTGCTCTCAGTCACAAATGAATATGACATACATTTGACGATTGCAATAGTATACGACCAGAGCTATCATGGGGGGAAGCAACAGAGGAGGGTTGCTGTGAGGGTTAAGATAGAATGCATACAAGGCACGTAGCATGCCGTGACCCAGAAAAGCTACCCACTGTGCATTCTGTATCCTCGAGGGCCTAGCACATGGCCTAGAACATGCAAAGCATCTCGCCCAGTGCCCAGTTAATGTTTGATGAGCGGACGAATGCAAAAATAAAAGATGCCCTCCATCCTCAAAGCAGGGAGTCCTGAGTGTGAGGACCGTGGCTCAGAGTAGAGGTGGTCTCTTTGACAGGGTCTCCCTCCCCTCCTCTGAGTGCCCAGTTGGACTGGATCGTCACCCATACCCAGTGCCTGCTGCGTCAAAGTGCTAAAGCATCTTCCCCTCTCCCGAAGCCAGCCAGACCTTCCTTCTGCCGTTATAAGACTTTGGTGCCCACTGAAGGGGTTAACCAGATCCCTGATGCTTGAGACCCTTATGAACAAAAATAACCTGCAAAAGGAGACCTTGCTATTGAAATGGAGAAGAAAAAATGGTGCTTAAAATAATTAGGAAAAAATAAAAACTAGTGAGAAAAAGCATGCACATGATGAAATCTAAAACTCAAATAATTCGTTTAAATAAGTTTGCTTTTGATTGTTTGTTTTGTGTTTTATTAGACCTCAGGTGCATAGAATTAGATTAACCATCACCCATCACCCTTGGTCCATGAGACACTTCCATCATGATCCACGCGTGGCCTACTTTTATTTAGTTAGCTTTTTAAATTAGCTATTTTTAATAATGGAATAAGCATTCGCAAACTCATGACTCAAAACAAAAGCTAGGACTTGACAGTGACCTGCATCTAATATGTGGCTCTCCCCACCTAAGGAACCCTCCCCATCTGCACCCTGGGTTCATCATTCCCCAAATAGGCTCACCTTCACCTCTGTCAGAATGTCAATGGCTCTTCAAGAGCTTGATGGAATTTAGTAACATGTAGCTTATGCTCTCCAGCATGCCAATGTAATTGTCATTAAAAAAAAAAGATAAGAATTTTAATTTTCACTTCTAGAATTTCCAGCAGGACACAGAACACTAAATGAGGATGTTATCAGCAAAACTGGGATGTCGTAGCCCTCAAGTAGCTCTCTCATTGCCCAGAATCAAATAAAGAAACAAATTTGTCAGTGAAGATGCATTTATTTCACGTAAATTGCACAGGAGCTCCTTCTTATCATGGAGACTTTGCCCTCACCTCTTTCCAGAGTGGAATTTCACATCTCCGTGGTAAGAGATGAGGACAGCATCAAGATTAGGCAATTAAAGGCAAAATCATGGTGTCAGCTGTGAGAGACAAACATTTACTCGCAAAGGTAACATTTGAGCTGGGCAGCCAAGAATCCTGTCCCGGTCCTAACAAAAGACCAACATCTGGGGGCTTCTGGACTTTGTTTACTTCAAAGCCAGATGTTTTTGCTATTTTAAGATATAAGCTAAAGGTCCCTTTCAGTAACCAAAGGGAACATGAGAGCAAAGGAATTAAAAACTGACTGTGGAGTCTTCCCCACGTCCCCTTCCCATGAGAGCTCAAACACCACACACCCCTTGCTTGGAGAGGGAACTCTAAGAATGGCATTGTTTATTATCTGACATATGCGGAGTGCTCTTTGACCAAAATAAGAAACATTTCTTCCACTGCTTGGTGAGCTGCATGTCTGCCTCCTGAGATACATGTCCGCCTCCGGGGGCTGCCTCGGGTTGACTTGCTATATACCCAAAGCCACAGGCTCCAGAATCAGACAAACTGGGCTTTCAATCTGTGCTTGGTCACTTGCTAGCTAACCTCAGGTAAGTTAGGTAACTTCCTCCAAGCCTCAAGTTCATGTGTAAAGTGGAGATAATAATGGTGCCTGCCTCCTGGAAACATTGGGATGGATGAAATGAAACAAAACACAGAAAGCGCTCAGGGCTGTGTCTGCCCGTGGAAAATGCTCGGGAAGCGGGTCTGCCCCTAGTGTGATCCCATTGCTCATACTGCGCTACTTTCTTGGGAAGTGCTTCCGGGGCACCTACCCCTGCCAGCTGCTCTGCAGGTGCTGGGACAGAGATGTGAAGAAGGGCCTGCCTCACAGCCAGATGAGGGGTTCGGGACGTGGCCACAACAGACTCTCCCTTGGTGGCTGACAGAGTGCCAGGCCCTCCTCATCCCACCCTGGCGACAGTGGGGTCAGTGAGGCTGGGGAAGGCAGAGGAAATGCCATGCTGGCAGCCTCGGCCATGGCTGTGGGAAGCGGGAGCCCTGCCTGCTCCCATCACTTACAGGCCTGTGCCGGCCCCCAGCTGCCTGCAGTCACTGGTCTCACAATTCCAACCCCAGGGGAGAACATTGGCACATTTCAGGGCCTTGAGAGCTGGACCCCTGTCCACTCTGCGTCCCCACTCATCACTAGCCTCACACTCACTCCAGCCAGAATGGCCGGCCCCCTCAGGCCCCCACCTCTGCAGGAACCCCGTCTCCTTGCTCACCACCACCCAGGCCCCCTCCCACACAGAGCCTCCCCCGGTGCTCAGGCTGGGCCCAGTACCATCTCATCTGCTCCGCAGCACCCAGCGCTGCTCTTGACCACAGCGCACATCAAGTACTGTGAAAGGGCCTGGACATCTGCCCCCGACACGAGGCCAACATCCAGGAAACAGAGCTGTCCCGCCTGCATGAGGCCAAGCACTGAGCCTGGCATCTAGCAGGTGCCCTGCTACACATGTCCCATGGACCAGGGCTCAACCACAGCAACCCACCAATCCCATGGGTGTCTGAGCTTCATGACCATCTCTCAGCAAAATCCCTCAGTCACCGACTGCAAGTCATCTGACGCCTCTGCTCACATCGGCTGGAGTAAGCCCCAGCTGAAATGTATTTGGTGAACGATGCACTGAAATATTGAAGAGTATTTTCATTTGGAATGTTGAGCGCAGTCTCCTTTATACATAAACATGGCTTGCCCCCTCCCCCTGAAATACAGGAGGCTGCGGATAAGTAGGCCAGTTTCACGCAGCGCCTCATGCGAGGTGTCTGGCACGAACGATGTTCTTCAGCCTTGAAATTATCTCGCAGTCAGATGGGCCTCTCTGGATGTGTGCCCTACACGCTTTCAAAATAGTTGGCGTCAGAATTATTTTTAATAAAAGCAAGTGAGCCAGCAGAGATGCCGGCTCCACCTCCCCCTCGCTCACCCAGACCCTGATCTCCGAGGCCTGCTAAAGCCAATTCTGCACCCATAGTGCCGCCAGACGAGGTGCGGTCACACCTGCTGCCCCTTTGTCGGGCGAGCGCCTGTCCTTCCTCATCCTCAGTCACCTTGAGGGTGGGCAGAATAGGATCCCTGCCCATCATCTGGCCCCACCCCCCAAAAACAGACAGAGGGGAAAGCTGAATTCTTTTCTGTGTAGGCTTCCCCTCTCCCTACACTTGTTGCTCACCATCCCCAGATCTTGCAGGAACAGCAGCTGCAGGATCCAGTGTTGTGCAGAAAGCCATCAGCTGAGTTAGACAGGTTGGGTTTCAATACTCTGCTACCTGCCATCGGGAAGCCCTGAGAGGGGGGCACTGCACCTCTGGGAGCCTCAGTGTCCTTTGAAATGGGGCAATGACATCTACCTTGGGGCACTGTCAGGATTTAGTGATAAAGTATGCACCTGGCCCAAACAGTAGCTTTTTCTGTGTCTAACCACCACCATCCTTCCTGGTGGGTGTGTGTGTTACAGATTACAAACCATTTCCAAAGTCACTTGTCCACACAATGCACACACTCCCAGTGAGCTCTACCACGACCCTATATACAGAGGAGGAAACCAAGGCTCAGAGGGCTGGAAACAGCTCCACAGGCAGGCAGGGGCAGAACAGGAGCCGGCCCCGAGTCTCAGTCCTGGTCTGCCTTGCGCAGTGACAACGGTCACAGGCACATGAAGATGTGAGCCCCGTCCTGGTCCTCAAATGCTCCCAGGCCTGAGAATTGGGCAGAGTTGTGTTTAGTAGGACGGTCTGGCCCCTGGTCTTGGCTAAGCCTGGCGTTAACGACAACAGCGTGTCCAGGGAGCACTTGGGCTGTGAGGGCTTCCCTCCACCACTCCTCTCATCCATCCGTTCCTCCCGCGGCCTGGAGCAGGCAGTAAAATGTTTGCACACACTTTACTGTTGCAAAACAGCACTCAGTGCTCCCAACTGCCCTGAGGGGAGGAATTTCTCTTATCCTAGATTTAGAGCTGTGGAAATAAGGATGGGATGGGTTAGGAGCCACCTCCAATAGCCCCTGCAGTGCTCAGGCCAAGACCCAGGTCTCCTGACTGTATGTTCTCCAGCAGGCTGTCTCCTAATGCGACTGCCAGTGATTGACGCCAACACCAGGTACATTTATCAAGCACCTAACACAGGCCAGGTGCTTTAAAAGCCTTTTTAAAAAAATTAATAGGCTTAATATTTTTAGAACATATAGTTACAGAAAAAGCTGAGCAGATAGTGCAGAATTCCCATGTACTCTCCCATTCCCATGCACACAGTTTCCTTATAACACCATCTTGCATGATTGTGCTGTTACAATTAATGCAAAAACCTTGGTATATTATGATCAACTCAAGTCTATAGTTTGCATTAAGGTTCACCCTTTGTGTTGTACAGTTCTGTGGGATTTGACATTTGACAAATGTGGCCACCATTACGGTGTCATACAGAATAGTTTCACTGCCCTAAAAATTCCCTGTGCCTGTTCAGCCCTCCCCCACCATGAGCCCCTGATCTTTTTACTCTATAGTTTAGCCTTTTTTGGAAAGTCATATTGTTGGAATCATATAACATCTAGCCTTTTCAGACTGGCTCTTTTCACTTAACAATATGCATTTAAGGTTTCTTCATGTCTTTTATGGCTTGCCAGCTCATTTCTTTTTATCTCTGAATAATAGTCCATTGAACGGATATGCCACAGTTTGTTCATCTATTCACTTACTGAGATACACCTTGGTTGCTTCCAGTTTTTGGCAATCATAATTAAAGCTACTATAAACATTCATGCGTGGGTTTTGTGTGGACATAAGTTTGTAACACGATTGGGCAAATACCCAAGGATGTGATGGTTGGATTGTATGGTGCAATGGTTAATTTCAGGTGCCTACTTGACTGGAGTAAGGGATACCTAGAGAACTGGTAAAGCATTAGTTCTGGGTGTGTCTGTGAGAGTGTTTCCATAGGCGATTGGTGTGTGAGTTGGTGAGCTGGATGGGGAAGATTCACTCTCAATGTGAGTGGGCACCATCCAATCAGCTGGGGGCCCAAATAGAACAACAACAGCAAAAAGGCCAAGAAGACTCTCTTTCTCTTTCTCTCTCTCTCTTGCCCCCCACCTCCCCACTCCTCCCCCTTCACTGCTCCCTCCTGGAGCTGGGACACGCTTCTTCTCCTGTCTTTGGATGTCAGAAATCCAGGTTATCTGGCCTTTGGAATCCAGGACTTACACCAGGTCCTCCCCTCACCCCCACTCCCCCAGCTCCAACTACTTAGGCCTTAGGCCTGGGACTGAGAGTTACACCATTGACATCTCTTGTTCTGGGGCCATTAGACTTGGACTGAGCCACACCACTGACTTCCTAGGGTCTCTACTTTAAAGATGGTCTGTTGTATATGGGACTTCTCAGCCCTGAGCCAATTCCCCTAATAAATCTCCTTTCACATATCCGTATCTATTAATATCTATATCTATATCTATCTCTGTATCTATCTATATCTATATCTATTTATCTCTCTCTGTATATATATATGCAGTGAGTCTTCCATATCCATGCATCTCACATGTGCAGATTTAGATCAGCCATGGATTGATAGGTTTTTTTAAGAAAAATAAAAAATAATATAACACTTTTAAAAATACAAATAAAAAGTATAACATTTACATTGTGTTAGGTATTATAAGTAATCTAGAGATCATTTGAAGTATACAACAGGATGTGCATAGGTTATATGCAAATACTACACCATTTTATATAAGGAACTTGAGCATCTGCAGAATTTGGTATCAGTGGGGTTACCTGGAACTGATCTCCTGTGGATGCTGAGGGACGCCAAACTGTCTACCAAAGTAGTAGTACCATTTTGCATTCCTACAGTAATGAATGAGAGTTCTTTTTGCCCCACATCCTTGTCAACACTTACTGTACTGTTTTTTGGATTTAGCCACCTTTGATAGGTATGTAGTGCCACCTCATTGTTTTACTTTGCAATTCCCTAAAGACATTTGATGTTGAGTGTCTTTACATATGCTTATTTGCCATCTGTATAACTTCTTTGGTGATATGTCTGTTCAGCTCTTTTGCCCATGTTTTAACTTATTTTGTTGTTGAGTTTTAAGAATTCTTTGTATATTTTGGAGACAAGTTCTTTATCAGATATATATTTTGCAAATACGTTTCTCCCAGTCTGTGGCTTATCTCATTTTCTTAACAATGTCTTTTTAGAGGAGAAGTTTTTAATTTTAATAAAGTTCAACTTAACAATTTTTTTCCTTCATGAATCTTGCTCTTGGTGTTGTGTCTAAAATTTTATAGCCAAACCCAACGTCATCTAGATTTTCTCCCATATTATCATCTAGAAATTTTATAGTTTGTATTTTACACTTAGGTCTGTGATCCATTTTGACTTCATTTTTGTGAAAGGTGTTAAGTTCTGTGTTTAGATTCTCTTATTTATTTATTTTGCTTATTGATGCACAATTGTGCCAGCACAGTTTGTTCAAAACACTAACCTCCCTACATTGAATTGCATTTACTCCTTTGTCAAAGATCAGTTGACTATATTCATAGGGGCCTACCAGGACTCTCTCTTCTGTTCCATTGGTCTAGTTACCTATTATTTTGCTAATACCGTACTGTTTTGATTACTAGAGCTTTATAGTAAATTTTGGAGTTGGGTAGTGTCAGTCCTCTGACTTTGTTCTTTTTCTTCTTCAGTGTTATGTTTGCTATTCTAGCCTTTTGTCCTTTCATATAAATTTTGAATTAGTGTGTCAATATCCACAAAATAACTTGCTGGGATTTTCATTTGGATTGTGTTGAATCCATAGATCAAGTCAGAAAGAACAATAGTGATCTTCCTATTCATAAACATGAAGTAGCTCTTCATTTATTTAGATCTTCTTTTTATTTCTTTCATCTAAGTTTTCTAGTTTTCCTCATATAGATCTTGCACATATTCTCTTAGATTTATACCTAAATATTTTATTTTATTTTGGTGCTAATGTAAATGGTTTTAACTTCAAATATGTTTTTAATTTCAAATTCCAATTGTTCATTGCTAATATATTTTTAAAAATTGACTTTCCTATAATAACCTTGTATCCTTCAAACATACTATAGTCATTTGTTACTTCAGGAGGTTTCCTTGTCAATTCATTGGGATTTTCTACATTGACAATCCATTGAACACAGACAATTTTATTTCTTCCTTCCAAATCTCTATACCTTTCATTCCTTTTCTTGTCTTACTGCATTATCTATGACTTCTAGTCCAATGTTGGACAGGAATGGTGAGGGGGGACTTTTTCTTCCTGATGTTAAGAGGCAAGCATCTAATTTCTTTAGAAAATTAAACTATTAGATTTTTTTGTAGATATTGCTTTATCAAGTTGAGGAAGTAATCGCATTGGTCATGGTATATGATTCCTTTTTTCTTTTCTTTTTTTTTTTCCTTAGCAATAGGGTCTTGCTCTGTTGCCCATGCTGGAGTGCAGTGGCACAATCTTGGCTCACTGCAGCCTCAAAGTCCTGGGCTTAAGTGATCCTTCTGCCTTAGCCTCCTGAGTGGCTAGGGCTACAGGCATGTGCCCCCACACCTGGCTAATTTATTTTTTTTTTTTATTTTTTTGTAGAGACTGGGTTTCACAGGATTGCCCAGGCTGGTCTCAAACTCCTGTACTCAAGCAATCCTCCTACTTCGGCCTCTTAAAGTGTTGGAATTATATTGGTGCCCAGCCTATGATTCAATTTGCTGATATTTTATTGAGGGTTTTTGCATCTATGCTCAAGAGGAATATTGGTATGCAGTTTTTCTTTCTGGTAATGTCATTATCTGGTTTACGTATTAGGGTAATGCTGGCCTCACAGAATGAGTTAGGGAGTGTTTTCTCTGCTTCTGTATTCTGGAAGAGATTGTAGAGAATTTGTATCATTTCTTTCTTAAACGTTTGTTAGAACTCACCAAATGAACCTAGCTGGCATGGTGCTTTCTTTTTTGAAAAGTTATTGATTATTCATCTAGTTTCTTTAATAGATAAAGGCCTATTCAGATTATCTGTTTATTCTCGTGTGAGTTTTCATAAATTATTTCTTTCAAGGAGTGGATCTATTTTATCTAATCAAATTTGTAGACATAGACTTATTTGTAATATTTCTTTATTTTCCTTTTAATATCCATGGGATCAGTAGTGATAGTGATGATCCCTCTTTCATTTCTGATATTAGTAATTTGTAATTACTAATTAGTAATCTAATAACCTTTTCTCTTTCTCTGTTGTTGCTTTTTTGTTTGCTTTTGTCTGTTTGTTTGTTTGTTTTTGGTTAGCTGGGCTAGAGATTTATCAATTTTATTGATCTTAAGACTTTTCAAAGAACCAGCTTTTGGTTTTATAGATTTTCTCTATTGCTTTCTTCCTATTTTTAGTTCATTAATTTGTGTTCTGATTTTTTTTTTTTTTTTTTTTTTTTTGAGACGGAGTCTCGCAGTCTCTCAGGCTGGAGTGCAGTGGCGCGATCTCTCCTCACTGCAAGCTCCACCTCCTTGGTTCACGCCATTCTCCTGCCTCAGCCTCCCGAGTAGCTGGGACTATAGGTGCCCGCCACCACGCCTGGCTAATTTTTTGTATTTTTAGTAGAGACTAAAAGGGGCTTCACCTTGTTAGCCAGGCTGGTCTTCATCTCCTGACCTCGTGATCCGCCCGCCTCGGCCTCCCAAAGTGCTGGGATTACAGGCATGAGCCACCGCGCCCGGCATTGTGTTCTGATTTTTATTATTTCTTTCTTTCTGTTCATTTTGGATTAAATTTGCTTTTTTCCTAGTTTCCTAAAATGGAAGCTTATTGATTTTAGATCTTTCTTCTTGTCTAATCTATTGCTGTAAATTGTTCTTCTAAGCACTAATATCACTGGATCCCACAAATTTCAATAAGTTATATTTTAATCTTCGCCTAGTTTAAAATATTTTTAAATTTCTCTTGAGATTTTTTTGGACCTATATGTTGTTTAGACATGTGCTACTTATTCTCCAAATATCTGGGGACTTCTCAACCATCTTTCTGTTATTGATTTTTAGTTTAATTCTATTGTGGCCTGAGAGAATTTTTTGTATGATTTCTATTCTTTTAAATTTGTTAAGAAGGTGTGTTTTGTGGTCTAGGGTGTAGCCTGTCTTGGTGAATATTTCATTTGAACTGAGAAGAATGTATATTCTACTCTTGTTGGATAAAGTATTGTATACATGTCAATTAGACATAGTTGATTGATGGTGCTGCTATGTTCAACTATACCCTTAACAATTTTCTGCCTTCTGGATCTGTCAATTACTGATAGAAGGGTGTTGAAGTCTCCAACTATAATAGTAGATTTATCTATTTTTCTTTGCAATTCTATCAGTTTTGTCTCACATATTTTGACACTCTGTTGTTAGGTGCATACATGTTAAGGATTATTGTGTCTCCTTGGAGAATTGTCCCTTTATCATTATTACTCACTCACCTTTATCCCTGATAATTTTCCCTGTTCTGCAGTCTGCTTTGTCTGAAATTAATATAGCTACTGTAACTTTCTTTTAGTTAGGGTTATCATGATATATCTTCCTCCAACCCTTTGCTTTTTTATCTGTCTTTTTTGTTGTTGTTTTTACATTTAAAGGGTGTTTCTTTTTATCTTTAAGCTGTGTTTCAGTTGGGTCTCGTTTTTTAATCCTCTCAACAGTCTCTGTCCCTTAATTTATTTAAACCATTCACATTTAAAGTACTTATTGATATAGTTGGATTTATACCTGTCATGTTTGTAACGGCTTGCTATTCATTGACTTGTTGTTTGTTTCTGTTTTTACTTCTCTTTTCTGCCTTTTCTGGTTTTAATAGAGAATTTTGTAAAATTCCACTTTATCTCTTCTTTTAGCATAGCAATTATACTCTTTTTAAAAATAGTCATTATCCTAGAGTTTGCAATTCGTTTCCAGCTAATAAGTCCATTTTCAAACAACACTATACCACTTAACAGATAGTGCAGGTACCTTGTAACAGAGAACTTCCAATTTCTCTTTTCCATGCCTTATAACATTGCTGTTATTCATTTCACAAGCTATAATCACCCAATACATTGTTGCTATTATTAATTTGAACAATTATCTATTAGATCAATTAAAATTAAGAAAAAACATTTTATTGTATCTTCTATTATTTATTCTCTAATGCTCTTCCTTTATGTAGATCTGAGTTTCTGGCCTATATCATTTTTCTTCTCTCTGAAATTTATTTTTTAATATTTCTTACAAAGCAAGTCTACTGGCAACAGATCCCTTCAGTTTTTGTTTGTCTGAGAGTATATTTCTCCTTCATTTCTGGAGGATAATTTCACTGCATACAGAATTCTGGGTTGATGGGGTTTCTTTTTCCAATACTTTAAGTATTTCACTCCACTCCCTTCTTGCTTGCATGGTTTTAGGTGAGATGGCTGGTATAATTATTGTCCTTAAGGTGTTTTATATATACCTTACCTAAGGCATATATACCTTACCTGTATAGGTAAGGTATTATTTTTCCTCTCTGGCTTCTTCCAAGATTTTCTCTTTGTCTCTGGTTTTCTACAGTTTAAATATGATTTTCCCTAGGTGTAGATTTTTGTTATTTGTCCTGCACGGTTTTCTGTGAACTTTCTGGATCTGTGGTTTTGGTGTCTGTCTGTAATTTTGGAAAATTCTCAAATATTACAGCTTCAAATCTATCTTCTGCTCCCTTCATTCTTCTCTTTCTTTCTCATAACATATATTTTGTAGTTTTTGTCATTGTCCCACTGTTCCTAGATATTCTCCCGTTTTTCAGTATTCTTTTTATTTAATTCATTGTTTCAGTTTAGGATATTCCTATTGACATATCTTCAAGCTCACTGATTCTTTCTTTGACTGTATCCGATCTGCTGATGGGCCCATTGAGAGCCTTCTTCATTTCTGTTAGAATGTTTTTTATTTCTAGCATTTCTTTTGGATTCTTAGAGTTTCCATTTCTCCTTACATTTTCAATCTGTTCTTGAATGTTGCCTACTTTTTCCACTAGAGACTTTAACATATTGATCATTATTTTGTATTCTCCATTGGATAATTCCAATATCTGTGTCATACTTGAGTTTGTTTCTCATGCTTGCTTTGTCTCTTCACAGTGTGTATTTTCCTGACTTTTAGCAGGCCTAGCAGGTCTTGTAATGTTTTGTTGAAAGCCAGCCATGAAGTACCTGATAATAGGAACCAAGGTAATCAGGCTTTCAGTGTGAGGTTTTATATTTATCTTTCTAGGAACTGGGCTGTGTTTAATGTTTGCTGTAGTCATAGGTGCCAGAAGCTTCGGATTCCTCCAATTGTTTTTTTTTTTTTCTTCTCTCCCTATTACCTTCGTATTTCCTTAAAAATTCCTTAAATGGAATCTTTTTCTTGGATCTCTCTCAGTTGTAATCCCCTGTTACTACACTGGAGTGAACCCTGTTGATGTGGTGATAAGGTGCTGGGTAGAGAAACATTTTACAATCTTGAGATTAAGTCTGTTCCTAGTGGGCTTGAGTCCATGGGCTGTGACTTTCAGAAGTGCTTCTTAGCTCCTTTTTTCTCCCTTTATGTGTGGAAGCTAGAAAGGCTAGAAAAGCTAGAGTTATCTAATTGCCCTTCCCCTAGGTCAGATCAGCCTCTACTAAAGTAGTTTCTGGCTGGGTGTAATGGCTTACACCAAGTAATTCCAGCACTTTGGAAGGCTGAGGCAAGATCATATGAGTTTAGGAGTTCGAGACCAGCTTACGCAGCACAGTGAGACCCCTGTCTCTACAAAAAATTTTAAAAATAGCCAGGTGTGATGTCACACGCCTGTAGTCCCAGCTACTGGGGAGGCTGAGGTAGGAGGATGGCTTGAGCCCAGGAGGTCAAGGCTGCAGTGAGTTGTGGTTGCACCACTGCACTCCAACCTGGGTGACAGAGCAAGACCCTGTCTGTAATAATAATAATAATAACAAAAAATAAGTAAATAAATAATAGTTTCCCGCATTAGCAGGCCTTTGTTATAGAGAGTGCTCTAGGCATATTCCAAAATAGTTACCACCCCTTTATGAAGCATGAGAAGATTTTCTCTAGTATTTTTCTTGAGAACCTGGTGGGGCTCCTGGAGCCCCACTCACAAAAAGGTGGGAGACCCCCTAAGACTGGCTCCCAGGCATTTTTAACTCAACCTAGTTAAAGGTTGAGCCTCACACTGTCTCTAGCAACTCATCAATTACCAGTGAAATGTTCTTATCAGCTCCTGGCTCCAGCAGCTTCTGCTCCTGGTAAGCTGAACTCAGCTGTGATTCTCTATATTCACAGGTCTCAGTGGTTTTTAGGGTGGTGGCTTGTCCTGTGACTTCAATACTCATGGATCTTAGAAAAGTCATTGATTTTTCAATTTGTTCAGCTTTTTTTCTTGTTGTGAAGATGGGAGTGACAACTTCTCTTTTTTTTTAAATAAAGATGGGTGTCTCACTATGTTGCTGAGGCTAGTCTTGAACTCCTGCGCTCAAGAGATCCTCCAGCCTCGGCCCCCAAAGTGCTGGGATTACAGGTATATGTCACCGTGCCCAGCCAGGAGCAATGACTTCTAAGCTCTTTATGCGTCAGAGCTGAAATTAAAAGTCCTCTGTTAGCATTTCACACATCTCCCAACAATCCTGAGATTTAAGCTCTGTACTCCAGGTTACAGAGAAGAAAGCTAAGGCTCAGAGAGGTTAAGTAATGTGTCCAAGGTCACCCAGCTTGTGAGTGGTAGAGCCATAATTCTTTGTCTTTAGATTCTAATGGTCTTTAAGAAACTGCAGCAATGACCAACATTCCAGAAGTGTTTACCTTTCAGAGATTCTCCGGGGAAATCTGGGCTTACTCATTTAACCCAAGAGAGCAGAGAGAATCTCACAAACCACCTGATCAGTTCTTTGTCATCAAGAAAATGCCCAGGTTACCCAAGACAGAGACTCGTCTGGCCCATAGGAGCCACCTTCAGAATTCATGGGTAACATTTCCTACATATTCATCTTACTGACATGGAATCATAGTGTTCAAAAGTAGAAGGGGGCCAGGCACACAGTAGCCTGTACTTTGGGAGGCCAAGGCAGGAGGATCACTTGAGCCCAGGAGTTCGTGACCAGCCTGGGAAACATAGTGAGACCCTGTCTCTACACACACATACACAAAGTTACAAAAACATTAGCCAGGCACGGTGGCATGCACCTGTAATCTTGGCTACTCAGGATGCTGGGGCAGGAGGATTGCTTGAGCCCAGAAACTTGAAGCTGCGGTGAACTATGATTACATCACTGCACTCCAGTCCTCCAGCCTGGGTGACAGAGAGAGACCATGTGTCTTTTTTTTTTTTTTTTTTTAAAAAGAGAGGGAGGCTTAAAGATCATCTCTTTCAACCCCCTTGTTTTACATGTGAGGGACTCTGAGACCCTAGCAAAGTATTGGAAGAAGCACCAACTGTCCATTGGCTTTCTACATCCCCAGCCTGCTCTTTTCCAGATTTTTGAAGGAGTAAGTTAGACACATTCCTTTTTGAGATAGCCCACAAATATGTGATGAAATATACCCTGTCCTTTGCACCCTGAGAGGTGGAAGAAGGCAGGCACGTGCTCTCGGGGTGCTCTGCATCTCACTGGAAGAATTGGGACACTTCCAGTGGTCAGGCATCCATGTCTTCCCTGAAGTCTAGAGAGACAAGTGGTTCTCAACTGGGGACAATTTTAACTCCCAGGGGGACATCTGGCCACGATTTGAGACATTTTTGATTGTCATACTGGGGGAAGGGAGTTGCTATACTGGCATCTAGTGGGTCAAGCCCAGGGCTGCTGCTAGACAACCTGAAATGCACAAGACAGACCCCCGCAACAAAGAATGGTCTGGCCCAATGATAATAATCATTGGGCTTTTCCCCTTCGGCTTCCTGGGGCTGCTGTAACAGTTCTTCGTGCCCCACCACAGCCACACCATGCAGCTGCCACGTGACTCAGGGCAAAGCTATGTCCTCAGCCCGGGAGGCCCCAAGCAGCCTCTAGAGGAAGGGAGCTCACCTCGTCTGTTCCGCGAGACCTTACATGACTGAGCGCGTTCTTCTTGGTAGCAGGTGGGAGTCTCTGCCCACACTTCCCCACTGATCACATCTGCGAAGGGAGGAGGAAGCCTTACATAAGCGCAGCCTCAGAGAACCTTCTGTCATTTTGGCAACACAGGGCCTGGGGAAGCCCCTCCCTTCCAAAATCTCATGGGGAGCACGCTTCTGTTCTGAATGGGCCCTGGAGGGTTTGCCTGCTACCTGCAGGATACAGGTACATCTGAGCTCTTTAGCCTTTGAGATTAGACTTGCCAGCCTCATCTCCATCCTCCACAACCACAGCCCCCATTCCCGCCACACTCTTCACCCACACGTCCTGTGCTGCTTGGGGCCAGCCAACGTGCTTCCATCGTGGGGCCTCTGCTCATGGTGTCTCCTTCCTGTAACATCCCTCCCTGTCTTAATTGCCTGCACAAGGCCCGTGGGCAAGACGGTTGTCTGTGAAGCTTCCAGACCCTTCTCCCTGCCCTCCCTGCCAAACAGCCATGCTGTCTTCTTGCTCTGTTGATTCCAGGCACACCTCTCCAGCCGTCATAGCTCGCTGGATCAGAAGTATTTGTAGGTGTCTTATCCCCTTTCCACCTGCCCCCAGTGGAGGCCAAGTGCCTCATGCCAGTGCCTGATTCATGTTTGGGGCCCAGGGCCTAGCACAGGGAAAGCTTACTGAATAATCAAGCAAGTGAGTGAACAAATAGGTAGATGGGGTCTCACTAGGTTCCTTACTCTCAGAGTGACTACTTCCAGGACCTCATGGTTCCTTTTTGGTCACTTGGTATCTAGACACAGGCCATGTGGCCTCAACTCTGCCTCCTCATTGAAATTGTATGATCAGCTGGGCATGGTGGCTCATGCCTGTAATCCCAGCACTTTGAGAGGCTGAGGCAGGCAGATCACTTAAGGTCAGGAGTTCAAGACCAACCTGGGCAACATGGTGAAACCCCGTCTCTACTACAAATACAAAAAGTAGCCAAGCATGGTGGCAGTTGCCTGTAATCCCAGCTACCTGGAACGCTGAGGCAGGAGAATCGCTTGAACCTGGTAGGTGGAGGTTGCAGTGAGCCAAGATCACGCCAGTACACTCCCTCCAGCCTGAGTGACAAAGTGAGACCCTGTCTCAGAAAAGAAAAAAGAAGCTGTATGATCTTGAACAAGTCACTTGCGCCCTCTAGCCTGTGCATCCATCGGTAGCCAGCTGTCACATCGCAGCGCACTGTGTTCCATGCATCCGAGGATACGTAGTGGTCCCAAGTTGGGGAGGTAATAGATCCTAACCGAGTTCAGGACTGTCCCTAATTCTCCACTTGCGGTTGCCCTAACTGGCCCCCAGATAGCACTGCTCCTAGGCATGAATACAGTGAAAGAAACATTTTCGTGCACTAATAAAATTACCTTCTCTAAAGAAGGCAATTTGCATGTTAATGTTTTGGGTGATTCGGTGCAGTTCCAGTGCCCTCCAGGCTGCAATTTCTCTCTGACAAAGTGACAAAAATAAACTCCTGCATAAAACAGCATTTCTCTTCTCTCTCATTTGTGCTCTAAAGTGACATTCTTAATGTGAGTCAAGTTGAAACCCACTGCTCTGTCTTATTTTTGACACTGATCTGCCTCCTGTCACTGCTCCAAATGGCAGGCCAGCTTTGAAGAGCTCCTCAGAGGGGTCTTACCTTGAGGATAGGGCTCGGTCCACTTGGTGAGTGGGCACCGCTCTGCCCCACCCAAGGCTGAGAAGGCTGAGGCTGAGGTCTTCTGGAGATTCCAGAAGGCCCCGCCAGTTAACTGCTGGACAGTCGGGGGGGATAGGGAAGAGGGTTGCTGTTGGTGGCTGAGTTAGGGCCAATTTGCCCATCTTCCAATTTTCCCATCTTTGGATAGAATGGGAATTCTGAGCCGTGGCCCTCCATGAGAATACTCTTTATTCTGCCAGGCTTGGCCCCTCTCATGACTTAAAGACAATCAAGAAAGAAGGCCATGTTTCCAGTGTGTCTTCCATGTGCCAGACACAGGCCCAGCCCCTTATGCCTGTTTTCTGTCACTGAGCCCCCAGAGCCGGGCAGGGTAGAAAGAAACTGAGTTTCACTCCAGCCGGGCAGTGAGTAAGCCGAGATCACCCCGCAATGTGTAAGAGGCCAACCTTAGGCATGTCTGATATCAAGCCTGGATTTTTTCTACCCTAAGTGGATCACCTAATGTTCAATGAGCCGCCCCCACACGCCAGGCACTGGGGGTGATGGGGATGTGCAGGGACGAACAGAACACCCAAGCCCTGGCACTGCTGACATCCGGTGGCCGAGGCAGACATTAAACACGGAAACGCAGAAATTGCATGTAATTAGACGGTGTGATGTGTTCTGTGAAATACGTTTTAATGAGGAGGACAGAGAGGACCTCATTTATATTAAGAGTGGATCAAAGAGATGTGTCAGTGAAGGTAATGCTGAGATGGAAGCTTCGCCAGGTGGGACTCAGGGTGTTCTGAGCAGAGGCCAGGGACCTACCCCAAGGTGGGAATGTGTGGAGCAGGTTCTGGGAAATGAAGGCCCTCAGGGTGACAGGAACGGGGGCGTGGGTTCCAGAGGCAGCTGGAGAGGCGGGGCTCGATCCCTCAGAGCAGGGCAAGAAAGGTGGGCAGGGCAAGAGATGTTGTTGTTGAAGAGTTTAAAGTGGGGGAGTGCGTGGTTTGATCTATCTTTCCTTTCTTTCTTTCTTTCTTTCTTTCTTTCTTTCTTTCTTTCTTTCTTTCTTTTTCTTTCGTTCTCTCTCTCTTTCCTTCTTTCTTTCTTTCTTTCTGTCCTTCTTTCTTTCTCTCTCTCTTTCTTTCTTTTTCTTTCTCTCTCTCTCTCTTTTTCTTTCTTTCTTTCTTTCTTTCTTTCTTTCTCTTTCTTTCTTTCTTCTTTCTTTCTTTCCTTCCTTCTTTCTTTCTTTCTTTTTTTGAGACAGAATCTCACTCTGTCACCCAGTCTTGAGTGCAGTGTCACAATCTCAGCTCACTGCAACCTCCGCCTCCTGAGTTCAAGCGATTCTTCTGCCTCAGCCTCCTGAGTAGCTGGGACTGCAGGCACATGCCACAGTGCCCTGCTAATTTTTGTATTTTTGGTAGAGACAGGGTTTCACCATGTTGGCCAGGCTGGTCTTGAACTTCTGACCTCAGGTGATCCGCCCACCTCGGCCTCCCAAAGTGCTGGGATTACAGGCATGAGTCACTGCTCCCAGCCCTGATCTGTGTTTCTAAAAGGTCATTCTGGATGCTGTATTGAAAGGGGCAATAGTGGAAGCAGGGAGACCAGCGAGGAGGCTGTGGGGGCTTCAAGGGAGGACAGCTGCTCAGGTGGGTGAGGGCAGGAGAGCACAGGTTTATGGTCCTAAGGATGCGGAGGTGTTGAGAGGAGGTGAGAGAAGTCTCAAAAATGACCTCAGGCTTCCAGCTTGAACAACTAGGTGGGTGGAGAGACCATTTATTAAAATGGGCGAGACTCAAGGAAAAACAGAATTGGGAAGGGAAGACCAAGAGATTCATTTTTAACAGGCTAATGCGATATCCCAGTGGCAAAAAAGCAGGCTGGCCTGGAGATAATAATTTGGAGAGCATGGATTCATTGAAGGTACTTCAACCTGGGGAATGAATGACAGGAAGAGAGAGAGCCCTGCGGGGCCCACAGCAAGGAAAAGCAGACAGAAGCCAGCAAGAGAGAGAGAGCAAGAAGCAGGAGAGCGAGATGAAACAGACGTGGGAAGACCGTGTCTCCAGGAGGGAGGCTTCCACATGGTCACATGCTGTGGGGAAAGAGCCAAGAGGAGCTCAGAGCTGACATGGGAGTGGAAGGTACCCAGGCATTTGGCGTGAGCCCTTTGGGAGGAGAGACAGGGAGTGGACGTCCTCTCTCGAGCTGGAAAGGAGGCTGTGGAGGCAGTGCCACCCCAAGAGGGAAGGGCAGTCTGGCTGAGGAGGGAACAGAGAGAGAGAGGATAGTGACAGGAAGGCAGGCTTTTCAACCACACAAGATCCCAGGGCTGGTTGATGGCAGATGGTGGCATTCAGGAGCAGGGGAGAAACTGACAAGCTGGGAGCATTAATCAGGACCGACTGTAGACAAACTCCCTCTCCTCCCCGCATCCCCCACCCCCACCCCTTCCAGGCCCACCTGCCAGGCTGCCCACAGCACCAGCTCTGTTCCCTAACACCCTAAAAAAGCCCTTTCAAAGCACCAAGATTTTGTACTACTAGTTCCTCTCCTCAGAAAGATCTTCCTCCCCAGTGCTGATCCTTGAAGATCCCAACCCCAAGTTAATTTGGCAAGAGCTATCAAAACATACTAGTAAAAATAATACATACTATTTGACCCGTAAGTTCCACTGGAAAGAGATGATTGGTCATTCAAGTATGTACTGATATATACACAAAGATGTTCGTTGCATCATTATTCATAATATCAAAAAAAGAAGAAAAAAGGAGAAAAACATCCTAAGTGTTCATTATTAGGGGAAGGATTTTAGAAACTCACGGTACAACTATACTATGGAATTCTATACAGTCTATAAACAACAGGGTAGATCTATATATGCTGATACGGAGAAGCGTCAAGGCATGGTTAAAATTGTGTACGTGCAGTACAGTACCTGTAAGATGATCCTATTTGTGTGTAAAATTATATGGATATGGATATGGATATTGGTGCAAACAGCAGTGCACATATTTCATTTTTATGTGTATATGCCAGAAATTGCAAACAGCGTTCACTTCCAGCACACAGGAATTGGAGGTCGCAGGGCAGAGGAGGGAAACAGGACCTTCACTTTCCACTATCTGTGCATTGCCGCTGTCTGAATTTTCTCACCATGTGCACCACAGGCACTCTGTAACCTATCCTGCCTCTTCCAGGCAATGACTTGCTTCTTCCTTTGTGTTCTAACACCCCCATCTCACGTTGGGCCATCCTGCCCTCTCCCTGCTTCTCCCTGCCCTGCATCAGAGGAGGCTTGCTCATCTTCGAATCCACACAATGGGGAGTCAGCCAGGGCTGGCGGAACTGAGTGGCCATGGTTGCTGCCTTCTGAATCCTCAGATCCTCGTAGAGAAAGGCTGTGGTGGTGGAAGAAGAGGTTGATTTGCTCTGTGTTAAAGTGGGGTGTCGGGGGAGGTTTTGCACATTTCAGCTCCCAGGCAGAGAGCAGAGAGAGCACATGGCAGTGAGAAGGGACCTCCTGGGCAGTGATGAGCTCCCCATCGCTGGAAGCAACCAAGTGGGGGGGCTGGATGGTCATTGTTAGCAATGTCAGGAAGGGCAACCCATGCTCTTCAGAATCTCACAGGGCAACTACAGAAAGCCACAGAGACAGGACCAGAAATCATGCTTTATCTGCCCTAGTTTTTTATCCCCACTACCAGCCCCAGCCTGGAGGACTCTGAGTGAATGGCTAGGTCTGCCCACACCCAACTAACACACAGAGCCCAAGACAAATGCAAAGCTTTGCCATATCACTAAACAAAGGCAAACAACCACAGAAAATCAGGGGCCATAGAAGCATCTACCATCCAGATTTTGTTCTGAGGATTAAACAAAAGGTGCCCATAAAGTACTCACCACAGTGCCTGACACATATTAAGCACGTGTTGTATACAGACCACTCTTAGTAATCCCTCTTATCATTCTGGGTGCTGTTGTTGCCCTGCAAGGGCCTGGATTGTGTTATCTCTGAGGTCCTTTTTAAGCCAGAGATTTTGCCCACTTGCTGAGGGATGAGTGCTGAGCCTCCGAAGGTTTTATAGGAGCCATTAATCTCGTGAGAAATGTCCACAATAGCATGAAGCAGTTGCAGGAAGCAGTGACCAAAACTGTGGCCCTGTCTTCCCAGATGGTGACTCAGGAACTTATGTTCGTGTCGTGATGGAATCAGGGGTGACGTTGGATGGGACTGGACTGAGACCTCTGGGCCGCTCTGCCGTGGCCAGCAGTATGACCTGTGATTAATGAAATGATGGAAGAGTTGCTTTCACCTTTGATGATGTTTGTTATTTTGGTGCCGCTGGCTTCTGGGGGTAATGATTTTTCTGCAAGGTCTATTTATGGTCCAGTCCTGACACTTATTAATTTCTCCATCCGGCCAAGGACAAAGGTGATAGTGACTTGTTGTTGCTGTAATGCTTAATACAATGACTGCACATGTGCAATTTCTGTTCCTGAGCTGGTGGGTTGGGCGGTGGCAGGAGCAAGGCTTTTTTCCTTGAGATTTCCATCTGGGTTGGGGGAGAACTGGTAGGGAGCAGCACCACCACCTACCACTCTCTAGTAGTGTGACCTTGGGCAGGCGGAGTGTGACCTTGGGCTGGTGCTTGGGTCTCCCTGAGCTCAGAACTTTCTCTAACAATGTGAGTATTGGCAGGCCAGCCTGTTAGGGTGGCAGTAGGACGTGGTAATGCTGAGTGGGAATCCTGGTGGGCAGAATGTCCTCAATAAACATGGACATTCCACTTCTTAAAATATTCAGAAGTCGCCATCACTTCCAATACTTGTGGAATCCTCGGAGATCACCCCGTCCAGCCCCTCACTTTACAGAGGGGAAGCAAGTGAGGCCCACTGAGGGAAAGTGACCAGCTCAAAGCCACACAGTGCACAGGGGTAGAGACCATGGAGATCCCAGGCCCCTTAACTCAGATTCCTGGCCTCATGAAACTCAGTCCAGCAGGGCGAAAAGAAATTGGCCAACTTCAGTAAGAGAAAATGAAACCAATATTATGATAGCGCTCCAGGCCAGTGAGGTGAGAGAGCAGACTTCCAAGTGGGAAGATGATGGGAAGTACTTGTGCCACTATTTTTTTTTTTTTTTTCTGAGACAGTCTCACTCTGTCGCCCAGGCTGGAGTGCAGTGGCACAATCTCAACTCACTGCAACCTCCCTATCCTGGGTTCAAGCAATTCTCCTGCCTCAGCCTCCTGAGTCGCTAGGATTACAGGTGTGTGCCACCACGCCCGGCTAATTTTTGTATTTTTAGTAGAGACGGAGTTTCACCATGTTGGCCAGACTGGTCTCGAACTTCTGACCTTGTGATCTGCCTGCTTTGGCCTCCCAAAGTGCTGGGATTACAGGTGTGAGCCACCACGCCTGGCCTGTGCTGCTGTTTTTTAAGCACTGTGTTGCTTTTTCTGTGTGGTACCTTGTGGAAAAAAAAAAAAGCCACTCAGGGCAGATATTACTATCCCCACTTCACAGATGCAGATACTGAGACCCAGAAAAGTAAAATGCCTTGACAGCCAGTAAGTGGGAGAGCTGGGACCCGGACCAGCTCATCTGAATCCCTGTCCCTATTCATGGAGCCGAATGCCATCTCCCTGGGAGATGCCCAGGTTTGATCTACCATGTGGGGAGTCCTTCGAGACCCCAGCCCCAGGCCTAGAGAGATTGTGGTCAAGTCTGGGGGAACAGTGCAGCAGCAAACAGGGAGCTGGGCTGCAAGATGCCCTAAGAATGGAGAGAAGGCTGAGATTCCTGTGATGAACCGCCTTGGAGTTTGTGCAGCCTTCACAGATAGCTCTTCTGGGGGCCATTTCACTACACAGATAGGAAGCACTAAGCTAATTCTAGTCAAGATCATTCAGCTTTATTTCCTACCAATGATTCCAAACAGCAAGCTTGTATTCTTATACATTTAGAATTGTACGATGAGACAGAAACATCTGTTCTAGGTGAGTAATAAGAAAGAGATTTAAAGATTGGGGAGAGACAAGGGCTTGGCAAGTGGCTGTTTAAGCACACCAATCCCAGGAAACAGAATTACTAGCAAGGAAGCTCAGGTATTTTTGAGAGGAAGAAAATATCTCATATTCAGTCTGGGATAATATCCCTGGCTATCGACAATGATTTGGATTTAATTATATCATATATTCAAATGTGCTCTGTCAACTGTAAAATAATACATAAATGTCAGATGTTAAGAAAATGTAATGTAGAAAAAAGAGTGTGGGCTTGAAAGTCAGCTAGGCATGTAAATGCTGCCTCGCCCACCTAGATGATGACCTTGACAAGCCACTCAGCCTCTCTGGGCCTGTGTTCCTCAACTGTAAATGAAGAATACGTGTAAACATGTCCTCTTCCCACCATTACCCTGAGAAGTAGATGAGAAAAATGGATGTTCTTTGTAAACTGGAAAGTGCTATGCAGACGTAAGATAGGATTCTTGTTCCCATCCTTAAGCTGGGGAAGAGATGACGAGATTATTGGTGAGCAGCTCCCAGTGTTTTCATAAAGCCCTGAGTGCAAGGATGCCTTCCCAGGAGTGGAGAGCAGGGGGCTTTGGCCTAGAAGGAGCTGGTGGGCCATCCTCACCCAGCCTATTGACAGAATGAGGCCATCGTCTGTCAGGGGCCGCCTCTCAATATCCAAGTGGCGGTCTCAGATGAGAGACATGCAGCTGGCTGCAACTGGAATGTTTCGAAGGCTGCCTTCTCCAGCAACATCTAAATGAAGTTTAGAAAAATACTCAACAGCTTATCTTGTGGCATGCAGGGCAGGTAGGGAAAGCCTGTTTGCAAAGACCAACGAATCTAACTGCACCTTCTTGTTGACATCCAGCAGAGATAGATGAGGCTCCATCCCTCATTCACTGCAAGGCCGGTATTGTTTCTGTTCTAAATGACTGGAATTAACACTTGATCAAATCTTTGAAAACTCCCCCCCAGTTTTTGTTCGTTTGTTTGTTTGTTTTTTGTTTTGTTTGAGATGGAGTCTCACTCTGTTGCCCAGGCTGGAGTGCACTGATGCGATCTCAGCTCACTGAAACCTCCGCCTCCTGGGTTCAAGTGATTCTCCTGACTAAGCTTCCTGAGTAGCTGGGACTTCAGGTGCGTGCCACCATGCCTGGCTAATTTTTGTATTTTTAGTAGAGACAGGGTTTCACCGTGTTGGTCAGGCTGGTCTCGAACTCCTGACCTCAGGTGATCCGCCCACCTTGGCCTCTCAAAGTGCTGGGATTACAGGCATGAGCCACTGCACCTGGCCAAATCTTCGAAAACTCTCGAAGCAGCAGTGGAGTAAGGGAGTTAAGAGCATGGTGGTTGGGGTCTGTCGCCTACCAGCCGTGTGATTCTGGCAAATTTCTTGAATGTAAAATGGATTGTCAATACCTGCTTCATAAGGTTTTTGTCTGATTAAATTAAATAGTGTGAAGGCACCCCATAGCCCAGGGCCTTCCACATAATGAGGGCTAAATAAATATGAATGATTACTGTTTACTTTCATTACTTTCACTGTAACAAGACATTAAGGCAATGTTACCAAAGAGATCCTTTCAACTCCCAATCCAAGCTGTGAGGGGTTTTCTGAGTGCTGGTGAAGGAGCAGGGAAGAAGTGTAGGATAGCTTATATTTTTTTCTAAATGGCTCAGGTAAATTCAGAGACTTGAGTAGTAGTAGGAGAGTGTCCCCAAGAGCTAGGTGCACCTCAGCAGAACTGAGGGTTTGAGGGTGCTATGAACCGAATTGTGTCTCCCACCAAATTTATATGTTGAAACCCTAACTATCCTCCATGTGGCTGTATTTGGAGATGGGGCCTCTAAGGAAGTAATTAAGGTTAAATGAGGTCATAAGGGTGGGTCCCTTATTGAATAGGATTAGCGTCCTGACAAGAAGAGACACCAGAGAGCCCAATCTGCCTCTCTGCCATGTGAGGACATGGCAAGAAGGCGGCCATCTGCAAACCAGGAAGAGAGCCCTTACCACAACATGACCGCGCTGGCACCCCAATCTCAGACTTCCAGCCTCCCGGATTGTGAAAGTAAATTTCTGTTGTTGAAGCCACCCAGGCTATGGTATTTTGCAGCCTGAGCAGACTAAGACCAGGAGCAGAGTGAACAGTGGGATTTCAGAGGATAAGGCTTGTTCTGTGTCCCCAAAGGCTCTTGATCACCCACAGCAGAGCCAGCCCAGTACTAGGTTTCTCAAAGACCATTCTTTTTTTTTTTGAGACAGAGTCTGTCTCTGTTGCCCAGGCTGGAGTGAAGTGGCACAATCTTGGCTCACTGCAACCTCCACCTCCCAGGTTCAAGTGATTCTCCTGGCTCAGCCTCCCAAGTAGCTGGGATTACAGGCACCCGCCACCACGTCTGGCTAATTTTTTGTATATTTAGTAGAGACGGGGTTTCACTATGTTGGCCAGGCTGGTCTCGAATGCCTGATCTCATGATCCACCCACCTTGGCCTCCCAAAGTGCTGGGATTACAGGCGTGAGCCACTGGGCCCAGCCAGACCATTCTCTTAACTTCTTCACTCCACTGCCTCCGATAGAGCCCTTCAAGAGATGGCCAAGTTGGCATGTTCATTCCATTTCCTGATCACCCACTGGGGCAAAAGCCCCAACGCTGCTGTTACAAATGCAGTTTCTGGGGCCTCACTGCCAACAGACAGAATCCCCAGGTGAGGGAATAGGAACCTGCATTTCTGGCAAGGTCCCCAGATTATTTTATGTGTAAAATGTTTGAAAACCATTGACCTTGATGGGAAGGCCAGCTTCCTCGGCCTGAGGTGTCAGAGGCCCTCCTGCATAAGATTCCTGGCTTGCCTTCACACCTACATCCAACCATGGGCAAACCTCAGATGGCACTGGCACTACCCTCGGACCATATCCAGGATCTAATCATCCCTCACCACCTCCACCAGTGTCATACTGGTCCAAGCCACCGTGTCGGCTCTCTTTTGGACTGGTGCAGTAGCCCCTGAATGGATCTCTTTGTTTTCACATGTGCCCCTAACAGTAGGTTTCAATACGGCTTCCACAGTGACATGTCACTTCAGGACTCCCCAGTGACCTCCCATCTTCTTCATTTTGAAATCTAAAGTCCTGCCATGGTCTACAGAGCCCCCTGTGGCCTGGCCTTCTGGAACCTTCCAGGTCCCCTCTATCACGGCCCAGACAGGGAAGGGCAGGGCCTAGGAGACCGCATGGAGAATGTTCTCCCCCACTTAGTGGGCAAGCAATGATGCTAGAAGAATCTGGGGCTGTGCGGTTTCTCAGAAAGGACTTAATGCACAGTTGGAACCATTCCATGGCTTTTCAGCTCCATCATTAGTCTTTTAAAAATAACTGGTTGGGTTTGTTCTCAATCAGAGTGTCTTTAAAAAGTAGACATTTTTAGCCCAAAGTCAAGCTTCTCTCAGTCTGGGGGCAGGTCCTTTTGCAAATAAGCCCGGCTTTGCAGATGGGCCATCCGAGTGAAGTTAATACAGACTGGACTGTGCAGCAGGGAGCAGGGAGGGGGAGGAGCGGGGTTCAGCATCACCTGGGATCTTGCGAGAGATGCAAACTCCCAGGCCCCACCTCAGCCCTTCCGAAATAGAAACTGTGGGGCAGGACCCTCCATCTGTATTTTAACAAACTCTCTGGGAGGTTCGAAAGTTCGAGAGCCTCTGGTCTGGATCATTGCGGTTTCGTAAGTCTGCACATCTTCTAAGAGAAGGGTTTCCATGGGTCTCTTTTTTCTTCGCCCCTTGGCTTACCTCAGTGTCCTCAGCTATAAAGTGGGCATAAGAACACCTGCATCACACGACTGTTACAATGTTCACATTCTATTCAGTGGATTAAATGCATCTTTATTGATGCTCACTGTGTGCCAGGCTATGCTGGGCTCTGGGAATGTAGAGAAGACAGGGACATGGTCCCCACCTGCAGGAGCACAGAGTCTCATTAGAGAGACAGCCATGTACCCATGGATTTATCCTAGTCTATGATAAGAAACAAGAAGCAGCACCATGAAGGGTGATTAACTCCACCCGGGGATGGTCAAGGACCGATTCCGAGAACCAGTGACCTCAGAGGCTAGGTTGGGGGTATTTTTAAAATTATGTGTGTGTGTGTGTGTGTGTGTGTGTGTACTTGAATTATTATCAACAATGAGCATGCATTGTCTTATTTGGAAAATTCAGAAAAGAATTAAGATATTAAAATACCCTATAAGTCTAGCACTGCCTTCCCTCATGCCCCGTGGTACTATAAATAAGTTTGCAATGAATACCATTGTATACATTGTTTTCCTTTGGAAGGAATATTTTCTTAGGGTAAATTCCTAGGATTGTGATCACTGTGTTCAATGATATGAACACATTTATTTTTTGTTTCTTCCTCCTTACCTCCCTAATAAACATTTGAATGGCTCTTAAAACTTTCACCAAATTGCTTTTCCAAAGTCTATAGCAATTTCACCACTACCTCCCATTATCAGTATTTAATACTTTTGTTAGTTTACTTGGTGAGCAATAGCCCCTGTGGCTTGGATGGGGCCGGATGTCTTCTCTCTTATTTGCTGATATGTGTGAATTGCCCATTCATGTGCTTTGTCCATTTGGGTACTCTGAGATTTTCTTTTTAAAAATTTTTTAGAAGACAGGGTCTTGGCCAGACACGGTGGTTCAAGCTTGTAATCCCAGCAATTTGGGAGGCCAAGGTGGGTGGATCGCTTGAGGTCAGGAGTTTGAGACCAGCCTGGCCAATGTGGTGAAACCCTATCTCTACTAAAATACAAAAAAATTAGCTGGGCATGGTGGCGGGCACCTGTAATCCTAGCTACTAGGGAGGCTGAGGCAGGAGAATTGCTTGAACCCAGGAGGCAGAAGTTGAGCCAAGATCATGCCACTGCACTCCAGCCTGGGCGACAGAGTGAGACTCCGTCTCAAAAAAAAAAAAAAAAAAATACAGAGTCTTGTCTGTTGCCCAGGCGGGAGTGCTGTGGTGTGATCATAGCTCACTTCAGCCTCCAATTCCTGGGCTCAAGCGATCCTCCTGCCTCAGCCTCCCAATGTGCTGGGATTACAGGGTTAAGCCATCTCACCCAGCCTCTGTAAGGTTTTAGGTATTTTTAACATGAAGTCAGTTACTAAACTAACCTTACATTTATTAAAAACAAAAACAACCACCCAGGTCCCAAGGGTTTTATCGTAAGGGAATAAATGAATCATAAATAAAAACAATGAAATACCAAGTGTTGATTATAATATTCTCAACAATAGTGAGCAAATGTAAATAGTCTTTGTGTTCAACAGGGACGGGGTGTTGAAATGGCATAGAAGGCAAAAATTTGATGGACAGTTACACAACCATTAAAATCATGGTTATGAAGGCTGTATAGCAACATAAAAAAATGTTAATGATATAATTTTAAGCAAAATAAAGTTCCATGTGGCCAGGCATGGTGGCTTATGCCTGTAATACCAGCACTTTGGGAGGCCGAGGTGGCGGATCAGTTGAGGTCAGGAGTTCAAGACCAGCCTGGCCAAGAAGGTGAAACCCCCATCTCTACTAAAAATACAAAAAATTAGCCAGGTATAGTGGTGCATGCCTGTAATCCCAGCTACTCAGGAGGCTGAGGCAGGAGAATCGCTTGAACCTGGCAGGTGGAGGTTGCAGTGAGCCGAGATCTCACCACTGCCCTCCAGCTTAGGTGACAGAGCGAAACTCCGTCTCAAAAAAAAAAAAAAAAAAGTTCAATGTGTGTTATCACTAAGTGACAATACGTCTTCCTGTGGACAAAGAGTAAGGGTGGAAGGTCATTCCGCAAGAACACGTAAGTGCTGGAGGGAAGGCCACGCATGGGCTCTATGGCACTTTCTGCTAAGACTCTCATTATATGTTATAATAAATAAAAAATAAGGAAGGTGAAAGCCCCAATTCTGCCTGGTAGAACATCAACCATTGTGGAGGCTCTGGAAAAGGCTGGAAACTGCAGCCAGAGGGGACAGCCCAGAGCCTGAGCTTGACTCTCAGGGGGAACCCCAGCAGCCCTGCTCCTGCAGCGTAACTTGAATCATATGAGTGCGCTGACTCCTCCTCCCCCGATCCCCACCCCCTTGAAACCTTCAAAAGGTTACGTTCTCTGAAGCTCAGTGAATATTGGCCTGGGTCCTACCACCGTTTCCTGGGCCACCTTGATCAATTGAGGATTAAAGCCAATATCTAGTCAAACTCAAAGGGCTATTAGAATGGGCTATTGTGGGACCAGAGGCCCATATGCTCATGGCGTGCAGTTTGGGGCATCCCTGCATCCCCACCACACTCGCTGGGACATGTTCAACAGGGCTGTCTGTCAGTGGAGATAGCCCATGGCCAGAGAAGTGATTGGTTTGATTTTGCGTTCAGTTTCTTTTTGGAGGGGGAGATGTGGTTTGAGGGTACCCTGGGTTCCAGTCCCAGAGCTGGGGTCAATCCCTGCTTCTGTCAGTTGCTAAGTGTGACTGGGGGGGCCTCACGTACTTCCTGGCCCCACCCTTCGGCAAAATGCAAATGCTAGACAAGGGTTCGAGGGCCTCAGGGTGACAGTGATCGTGCTGCTTGTGAAGATCCAAGGGCCCCAAGGGATGAGGGGCTGTGTGGCAGGCCTCTAAGCCACCATTCACCTGGCGTCAGCAGAGAGGGGAGAAGGGTCCCTTTACCTGTCTGGCATACTGGACTCCCTCGGAAGATTTCACTTAAGAAATAAAACAAGAGAAGAAAAAACATCCCCCACAGTTTCTATCACTATAAAAAAGTAGTTAGAAATCATCAGACTAGAAAATATGATCAGGCTGTTATGGGTCCAAACCCATGGGACTCGGATCACGCGGGCCTTGCCCAGCACCTGCAGGGGCTCCCAATGGCTTCATCTGACATTGACTCCAGCCCCATAGTGACCACCAGTGCCCTCTGGGTTTAGTCCCTTTGGCCTCTTCCCGAGCCTGTCTTATGGCAGGTCCCCGGGCCATCCACCCTGCCTCCCTGCCCCACAGGTCCCTGCTCTCGGCCTGGCCAACCACCCCCAGCACATCTCTGCCCATCCAAGCCCTCCTCATTCTGCAAGGCCCCACTGTCATGCCCACTTTGCCAAAAGCTTCCACTGATGCCCCCAACCCCTAGATCCTTCAAGGTGTTGGGTTCAGTGTTTCCTGCAGGTTCTACCATTTCCATCCTCAGGTATCCTTGGCAGGGATGCTCCAGAGGATTTCTGGGAATAAAGTGCAGAAGCAGCAGTGCATGAGGCTTGGGTTCAATTCCCAGCCCTGCCAAAAGTAACCCTGGTATAAAACCATATATATATATGGTTTTACATATATATATATATGGTTTTACATATATATATATGGTTTTAGCTATATATATATATATATATGGTTTTATATATATGGGTTTACCTATATATATATATATATATATATGGTTTTGCCTATATATATATATATGGTTTTACCTATATATATATGGTTTTACCCATATATAACTCATGTATAAAAACCCATATATATATATAAACCCATATATATATAAACTCACACACTCATATATATATATGTGTATATATATATATATGGGTTACTGGGTTTATATATATATATATATTCTACTTTGATAAAAAGTAGAATATATGTGCAAAAAGTTTGCATTGTATTTTTTTTCAAAGTAATACATGTGCCTGACTTCAAATTCAAATAGTAGTAAGGGGTTCATAATTAAAAGCATCTCCCCCTACATCATCTCTTTCCACACACCAGAATTTCCCACTGCAGATGTTTAAATTGCATCCGTGTTTACTGTAGAAAATCACAAAATGCAGACAAGCAGAAAGAAAGCCAAGCCAGCACAGTGAGATCCCACTTCTCATTTTAGAATGTCTTCTAGATGATGTTGTCGTGCTTTTTTTTTTTCCAAATTGGTTCTCATTGTATGTTTTCTATGCATTATAGCTCTAATCACATTCTACCTTCAACTAAGGGAACGAAAGTGACATTTGTTGAGTAAAGAGATGCAGTGAGTGGCTAGATCCTTGCCATTTGAAGTGTGGCATCAGCACCACCAGGAAGCTTGCTAGAAATTCAGTGGCTTGGGCCCCACCCCAGGATTCACATTTGAACAAGCTGGTGATTGGAGTGTGCATTACAGCTGGGAAGGGCTTTGCAGAGCAAAGTTACTCAAAGTTGCAACCCACAGACTGTCACAGTCGTGGACAAGACGCCTGAGCCAGAATGTAGACAGCACGCTGCTTCCTTTGTAGAGGAAGACGTGCTATTATACTAAATACTGTCAACAGCACTAAACAATGTGATTGATGAGGACCTTGATTAACATTCTGGCCCAAGCGCCTTATCTTGTCAGGGACCAGGGACACACAGTTCATGGGCTTGGCACTGTCATTCGGCCACACTTTGAGTGGCGCTGTTTAGATCACACCGTTGGGAAGTAGGGGACTGGGACTGGTTTTCTCTGGCTTTAGATCCTAATCTTCTCACTCTGTGTGTATCTAACCGTCCCACCCGACCATCTCACACACACCAGATGCACATACTTGCACGGGCACAGGCCCGCCCTATGAGAAGCCTGGCCCAGAGTTGGTGATTAGGAAACATCTGTCTCTTGAGTCAGACCGAGGCTCCCACTCCCCTGTGTCTTTGCCTATCCCAGGCCGCTGTTTACATTAAAAGCAACCCTGATGTAAAACCCATTTTATCAACTTATCATATCAGGATCAAACAGAGCAGCGGCCTTGTAGGATGTCTGGAGTCAAAAGAACCCAAGCCGAAGAGCTTTGATGGACTATAAGGGAGGCAAAACACAACTTCTTTGCCCAGCTCAAGTTCCCAAGGCAAGAATAGCTCTGGGATCCCAGGGTCTGTATGTAAACTGGGATCTACAAACCCTAGGCCAGGCTTCTACCCCCAGTGCCAGAAGCAGGTAAATAATGCACAGTCACCAGGAAGGTGTGGATTTCAGAGTCGACACCAGCCTAATCTAAAATGGCACGTGGTGTTCAGTCCAGCCTTACTGTCACCTTTCCCAAAGAGCCCAGGGACTCCTATAGGTTTAGATCCCAGGGTTCCAGTTTTACTTGGACATTGGGAAGACTAAGACCTTTTCAGGCAGTTGAAACTTTTAACTACGTTTTTAACAACTTAGTTAAAAAACTTGGGAGTCAGTTTGAATTTCCAGGCCACTCTTCCCTGGCTGTGTGACCTTAGGGAAGTCACTTAACCTCTCTATCAGTTTCTTTTTTTCTTTTTTTTTTTTTTTGAGATGGAGTCTCGCTCTGTCTGTCGCCAGGCTGGAGTGCAGTGGCGCAATCTTCAAGCGTTTCCCCTGCATCAGCCTCCTGAGTAGCTGGGACTACAGGCACGCACCACCACACCCAGCTAGTTTTGGTATTTTTAGTACAGACGGGGTTTCACCATATTGGCCAGGATGGTCTCCATCTCCTGACCTTGTGATCCACCCACCTCGGCCTCCCAAAGTGCTAGGATTACAGGTGTGAGCCACCACACCCAGCCATCAGTTTCTTAATCTGTAAGATGGGGCATAATAATATTTACCTTATAAAGGTATTGTGAGAATTAGTGGCACTGTCGGTAAAGCACCTAGCGTGAATGCACCCATTCATTCATTCACTCATTCATCTATACTGAGCACCTCTGGGCAGCATGGGAAGCGCACAGTCCAGAGAGGAGGATGGAGACCACACAAACAGACAGACACAGAGCAAGCCACAGCCGGTGCTGCAAAGAGAAGTGCAAGAATCCTGTACCAGGGGCTGGGTCTAATCTGGGGATCAGGGAAGGTTTTACTGAATCAGTGATTTTGAGCTCAGGTCCCAAAGATAAGTAGATGCTTATAAGACAAAAACAAGGGAAGAACATTCCAGGGGTGTTGTAGGGATGACTATTTATTCTTTCCAGAATATAGTTTGGGCCAGAGAAATGACAGTTGGGTTTATTTTACTTTGGCGGGTAAAATTAACAGACAGCAAAATGCATGAGCCTTAAGGCACAATTTGAGTTTTGACAAATGCACACACCCATGTAACCAGCATCTCTGTTATCAGATAGAACTTTGCTGTCAAACCGTGTTTATCTTCATATCTTCATAACCTTGTTCCCTGATTATAAAAGTTAAGAAGCTGGGTTTTTTTGTTTTTGTTTTCTGAGATGGAGTCTCTCTCCGTCACCCGACCTCAGCTCACTGCAACCTCTGCTTCCCAGGTTCAAATGATTTTCCTGCCTTAGCCTCCTGAGTAGCTGGGATTACAGGCAAATGCCACCACGCCCAGTTAATTTTTGTACTTTTAGTAGAGATGAGGTTTCTCCATGTTGGCCAGGCTGGTCTCGAACTCCTGACCTCAAATGATCCACGCACCTCGGCCTCCCAAAGTGCTGGGATTATAGGCGTGAGCCACTGCGCTCGGCCAGGAGCTGGGTTTTAATGGGGGCATTTCATTGTGGACATTTTACAAGGCTTTGAGCTAGGTTTAAATCTTCTATAACTTTCCCCAGGTTCCTCCGTGTCTCTGAGACTCAACTTCCTCATCTGCAAAACAGGGTTAACCGAACTTCCTTCACAGGGCTGTGTGAGGGATTGGGTCTGCACATGGCCGTAAAATGCCCAGCTAGTGCCTGGTGGGCGTGGTGGGCACTCTGTGAGTGAGTTAGCCCTGTTAGGATTTTCTGGAACGGAGACGGTGGTGGGGAGCGGGGCTAGCTCTTGCTGATATCCTTGTGGCTGGAGATGGGCCTTCCCAGGGCAGCGCAGGGCAGCTGTGTGCACCCCCTCATCCAGTCTCTTTGTTCACAGGGATGTGTCTGCAGGCCTTCGTAGAAGCTTTCTTTTTCCTGGCTCAGAGGAAGTTCAAGATGCTGCCACTTCATGAGCAGGTGGCCTCGCTGATCGACCTTTGCGAGTACCACCTGTCCCTGCTGGATGAAAAACGCCTGGTGTGTGGCCGGGGCGTCCCGTCGGGGGGCCGGCCCCCACACCGTGGCCCTCCCCAGGAGCCCTCCCCCTCGGCCCAGCCAGCAGGGGACAACCCCCCACCCCGCACCAGCTGCGCCAATAAGCTCTCCCATTCCAGACATACCCTGTCCTGAGGGCCACTCTGTCCTCCCGGAAGACGGAAGACGAGAGTGACTTTCAGGGCTGGAGCGCCCCAGGCATTCTGCCTGCAGAGGAATGGCGGGCAGGCTGCCGAGGGGCCCAGCTGAGGTCCCCACGAACTGTCTCTGTGTGCGGCTGAGCTGTGCTTCACCAGGCTGGCTGGTTCTCACCTGCCTTCCTCCTCGCACCTCCTGGTGATACACCCTGTTTTCGAGTCATCAGTCATCGGACATATGACATCTAAAACATGACAGATGGCACCTTCTATTCTGGGCTCACAGGAAGCACCAACTGGGGCAAATCTGTTGTGTTTGGGGCACGGGACACAATCGATCCCAAGGCCTGGAGCTGTGGAGAGGAAGCCGAGTGTTAGGATCTGCTGCCGGGGCCTCCACGCGCCCACCGGGAAAAGCCTGAGAACATCGTGTTTATTTCCTGCCGCCCGTTCGGAGAGAAGGAAGTGGAAGTATCAAGAAGGCGTCTGCAAATCTCCCATCCCAGCCATGTGCTACATGGGTGTAGTGAACAGATTAACCTCATTTAGTTCATTAGCTTGCCTGTTGCTGCAATGTTTGGTTTGTTATTAATTAAGAAATAATTAATTAAGAAGTAACTAAAACTCCTGGAGCCTCAGAGCTGGCAGAAGCCTCGGAGGTCATTTTGTTTGATTTTGTTTGACTGTGACCCCAAAGCAGGAATCCCATCTTTGGCCTCCCTGACCAGATGGTCTGAGTGGACCCCTGCATAGCTGAGGTGCTGGTCACGTGGCCAGTGTGTCCACAACAAGCACTGCCAGGGGTCCCTGCATGCCAAGCACTGTGCTGGGAGCCCTGGGTGAGGGAAGGAAATCAGACATGGATAAGAACCAGAGCAAGAGGAGTAGAGTATGTCAGACCTGGTGCCAGGGTCAGGGGAGCTCACGCTGTCTTCCATGAGACCCTTTCCTTGTCTCCATCTGTATCCCCAGGTAGCCCCTCTCTCAGAGGAAACGCCTCACAGACAGCAGAAGGTGGCATTTTGGAAACAGCCTTGGGCATGCCAAGGTCCAGGGCCTATTGAAGACAGGCAGACAGGACCTGGCAAAGCCAAGCTCTCCAGAGTGTGGTTGGATTTGGGGCTAATGTGGCCCTTTCCTGGAGGATCCCTTTAAAGGGTGCTGAGGACCCTGGGAAGAGTCAGTCATCGTGCTCCAAGCGAGGTGGAGGAAAGTATTTGAGGCGCTAGTACTGTGCCTGGTGTGGTGCACTGTAGGACTCAGAAAATGCTCGTAGTGCATGGCAAGGGAGGGTCCTGGGAGGCAGAGGTGCATCCCAAACAAGCTCCTGTGGCTTTCTCCTCCTTCCTTCCACCATCCTGTCCTGACTCCTGACCCAAACGGATAAGAGCAGTCGACCTGGTTCGTAACAGGTACTCAAAAGCATCTGTGGAAACAAGTTACTTGAATCTGCCCTCCCCAGAGTATTTTTAAACCCAAAGACAAGATTGTTAATCCAAGATGTCTCCAATTGTTGGCAAGCGATTTCAGAGCAGGGGCTGCTCTGTTCATCCCTGCCTGGAGCTCCTTCCTGCCAGGAGTTCACCCTCTCAAAGAGGAAAACCTGATTCCCCCACAGTGTGGCTGCCGCGCAGCGCCCCTTCCCTGCTGCTAGCAGAGCCCAAAGGCCGCTGCCCTTCCCCAGCCAAGAGGGGCCGTGGAACTGAGCCCTGCGGAACCCACTCTGGGGTGTTCAGTGAGTGACAGCAGACTTGTGCAATCACTTTATTTTCCCAAGCAGAAGGCAGGCCAGGTGGGAAGGTGGCACTGGCAGGATGTGCCTCCTGAGGTGTCGAGTGTCCTCTACATGGGGTGCTGTGGAGGTGTTATCGGCTCCGTTCCCCAGGTACTAGGGCAGGTCTGTACCGCTGCTCCCCTTTCAGATGAGGAAAGGAAGGCCCAGGAGGCCACATAGTCAGGACTTTGTCCAGGTGTATCTGTCTTTGGCTCCTTGTCCCTGAGTGGGCATGAATTCAGCTCCAAGTAAAGACCCTGCAGCTCTACCCGGCTTGGGGCTGCCTGGGGTCTGTCATGGTGTGGTGGCATGGGACAAGGCAGTCAGGGCTCCTAAATGGTCCAGTGTGAGAAACAATGTTTGAAGCCCCCATGCAGTTCTCCCAGTCCCCTTTGGCAGAACAAATGGATTTCCCAGAGAAAGACCAGAGTAAGCACGTCTGGGCACACTTGTCGTCAGCTGGGAGCCACCAGAAGTCTTAACAAAGCTCTCACGTGACACCATTTCTTGAAGTTGGTCTTCAGAAAGTACTCGCTTGCCGAAGTGGAGTGCAATGTTCAGGTCTAAAACCAACCAAGCACATTGAATATTTTGAGAAATAAAATCAAGAGGTTGAATTCCAGCCACTTTGGGGTGATATGAAAACATCAGCTCTCCTGGTGAGGGCCTCTCCCACCCCATGCCATCATCTGGAGGCGGGCTGCTCCGCCCACCATGGCCCCTCTATCCCAGGAGCAGCCCCCTCCCCTGCAGACAAGGCCCCGATAGCCCCACCCACCTGCAGGGCACAGAGCCTCCCTGCTGATTGTTAGGGAAACGAGGCTGTGGTTTTATGAGAGGCCAGTCGTGACAGATTGGCCCTTTTCAGTTCAACCGAAAGCATTTTGAGTCTGCTCCATTGTCAGAATGAGTGATAGCTGACTCACCCCGCCTCCTCCATTCCTAATAAGAAGCCCCACTGTGTTTACCCCTTTGGTAATCGGCCACTCGTTTTATTGGATGTAATTGAAACGATAGCAAAAGCAGATGGTTCCTTCCTCCAAGAGGACAGGAAGCAGAGCCGGGAGTCCGGCCGGCCCAGAGGCACTGCACACATAGCTGGGCAGCCCCTGTGCTTTGCTGCAGGATAAGCCCCGTCCCTGCAAGGGCCCTCAGGATCCATCTCCACCGTCTTCTCCCTCCCTCTCTCCTGCCCCCTCCCGCTCCTACTGACGCCTGTCTCTCCCCACCCTCAATGCACACACAGTCCTCTCCCTAGTCTGCTGGCTGAGTTCCTGGAGAGCTGGGCACTCCGGAGGGCTTGGAATGAACAGGTAAGAAGATCAGGCTCAGCCTGTGCTCAGTTTGGGGGCTTCACATCCAAGTATGACAAGTTAGTGGGACCAATCTGGGGAGGGAAGCATCAAGAGAACAGGGCAGACCCACAGAACTGGGCCCACCCACCCTTTCTTTGGGTGTGCCCCAGGGCAGCCTCCTTGCTCCTGCCTTGCTGATCCTGCCTGCTGCTCCCTTCCTTCCAACCTCCTAGGGGGACAGGCTCAGCGTTTCTGTTGTTAGGGGCAGGAGCTTTCTCCTCACGGCCTGGCCAAAATGGAGCCTGCAACAGGTGCTTATACTTATAAAGATCCGCTGGATTCAGTGCAGCTGTTAGCAAGTGCTGGTCCCAGCAGACCCCTCCCAGTGGGCAGAGGCAGGGCCTCCAGGAGAGAGGAGTGTCCATCCCTAAAACGAACCACCTGGATTCCTCTTACTTCTCCTCCCGGCCTCTGTCCACTCCCCCAAACTCAGAGACGGTCTCTCGCCTGGGCTTCCACTGCATCCCTGCCGATCACCCCTCCACTCTACCCTCCATCTCCATCAGTCTGGAAGCAACTTGGAGAGCCACAGAGCTGAAATCCAGTCACCTATTGAAAGCAGCCCTCAACGGCGCCCTTCCTTTCTTTCCATCCTAAGGCCCACACCTGACCCCCCACCTCAGGACCAGGCTCTGCATCCTTCCTGAGCCCCTGTCCCACCCCTGCTCCCAGCACTGTTCGTATCTCTTGTCATGAGACAGGAGGAGGGTGTGCTATTTCCCACCACCCTTGTCTTGCTGGCCTCTCTGCCTGGAATGGCCTTCCTCTGCCCAGTGGCAAACAGACTCTCAAGGTTCACTTCCAGTGTCCCCGCTGCAATCCCCCAAACAGAGTGAGCGGTTCCTTCCATCTACTTCCAAGAACTGGAAATTTCCTGTCTTGTCACACACACTGTGGGACCACAGCATTGGTTCCCACCCAGCTGTGAGTTCCTGCAGGGTCAGGCATGTGCTGGGTCCATGTTGGCACAGAGCAGGGGCCAGCAGGTGCTTGCTGTGAATAGGAACGTTCAGCAGACCCCGGGAGAGGGGACAGTGTTACCACGCTTGTCCTCCGCTTCGCCTGCGGGTGCCTTTAAGAAACACAGATTTTAAATCTCGCCAAGCCGATCCGCTGAACACCTCTACATTCCCGGCTGCCTTGTTGGCTCCCTGGGACACGGCAGCTGTCCTGTGTCCGTAAACAGATAATAGCTCCTCTGACTCTAGGTGTCTCTCCACGGCCCTTTTTGGCCAGGCCTGGGCTGCATACCCATGGGCACCCCCTCCCATTCAATCTCACAGACAGGACGCCAGGCTGGACGGTCCTCACCAACACCCCTCCAGCCGGCTAGCCAGCCTCCTTTCAATTCTGCATTGCCCTGAGTTTGTGTGGGGTTGTTGAGTTCCCAGCAGGTCCTCCGGATGTGCATGTAGGCAGTCAGGGGAACAGAGTGGGAGGATAGGAGCTCAGACACTTGAAATGGTGTTCCATGCCTTTCTAGACCCCAGGCCCTTTCCTACGTGATTTTATTAGCACATGCTCAATCCTTCACAGTTTACAAAGCACTTCTAGATCCATCCAACCCCGCGAAGGCTGAGGATCACTGGCACTCTGTTTTCCTGGGGGCGGGGAACTGGCTTCCAGGAGGCTTAGTGACTGACCGAGATCTCGAGGTTTCGTGCTGATGAAGTGCAGAGCCAGGATCCACCTGAGGCCCCCGGCTGGCTCCAGATCCCACACTCCTTCCTCGGCACTTCCTTGGTTTTGCACGGTGCCTCGACACTCCCCAAAACATCCCATTTTGCAGGTGTGGAAACCCACGTCCCGCAGAGGCTGGGTGTTTGCTCCACTCAGTTCTGGGGACTTAGCTTGAGGCTCTCTGATCTGTTCTCCTGCCAAGCACCCCAGGAAGGGCTCCAGGTCTCCCAGCCACTTAGTGAGAGTGGCAAGTCCTGTCTCACTTGATCTTTGGGAGCATAAGACGAGATCACAGAAAATGTCATCAATGTGAAAGTGTTTTGTAAACCAAGGCGCTGCTCAAACGTAGCGTTATCTTCAGCCTGGCTACTGGCTTCCTACAAAGTGTGAAGGGATGAAGGTAAAAGCTCTTTCTTGAGTAATGTTATCCATCAAGACAGATGAAACCACAGTGGTCAGCTCCTCCTGCCCTCCCCCACCTCCCCTTAATTCCCACATATTTAAAGACATCCGTAGGCTGAGAAATGATTCCTGCTGCTCCTCTGACACCCAGAATGTGCCTTGTGATTGGCAGAGTGTCCCTCCAGAATAGCTTAATTTTTTTTCCCATTTCTTGACTAATGTCCTCTACTCCTTGGCCCTATAATTGAGAATTGGGTTTGCATTGGCCAGCACACGAGCATCTTCCCTGAAAGCTCAGAAATTATGGCTGTCCCGGCAGGGAGCTGGCATTCCCCGTGGCCGAGAGAGCTGTCCTCCTCACACAGAGAGATCATTCACCACCGTGTGTATTAACCTGAAATCCACCTCGCCTTGATGGATACTTTTGCCAATCTCCCATTTGGTTCAATGAATGTGAGAGAAATTTTCCCATTTGGCATATGAATTTCTCCCTCACAAAATAAGTCTAAATTTTTTTCTGTTCCTGGAGACGAAGGAGCTCTGCAGAATAGGCCACAGCTTCAATTACCTTTATCTCTAGTAGCCAAAAGTCTTGATTTTTATATAACTGGAAAAACCACACAGCATGATGCTTATACACACACACGCACGCGCACACACACACATGCACACACACGATGCACACACACGCACATGCATGTGCGCACACACCACACACACGCACACGATGCACACACACACACGATGCACACACACGCACACGCATGCACACGCACACATGCACACGCACACACACACAGAGCACCGTTGAGCTTTGGTAGAAAATGGCACAATTACGATGTTTTTCTCATTTCTGGTGATTGGCTTGCGAGTGTTATTTAGAGATCGGAGTGGAAGGGGCTTTTTGCAGCCCTGCGGTAGTGTCTTGTGCTCACCAAGAGGCTCACGGGAAACATTTCCTCCAACATGAAGGTGTTTGCTAAGATTCCAACCAGGACCCAGTCTTGGGCCACAGAACACTGTCTGCTCCCCCAGTCCCTTCACAGACCACAGGGATATTTTCCCTTCAGAACCTCTTGCATCAGAATGGGGAAAGCGAGGGCCGAGAATCCCACAGGAGGCCGTGAACTATCCTGGAAAAGCAAGGGCTTTGCAGTCAGACCTTCATATGCACTTTGGTCTGTCTGTCGCGCTCTCCCTAAATGACCACGGGCCAGTGACTTTACCTCTCTGATCCCTGCTCCCTGCCTAAGATAGTGGGGATCACGTCATAATGTATGTAAAGAGCCGGGTGCGGGACTTGGCACCTGGGAAGTGTCTTAATACATGTCTGTCGAGAAAAGGAAGGGTCTTGACGTGCGGAAACAAGACGGATGCCAGGAAATACGTCTGCCCGCCTCCACGCCCCTGACAGCGGAGGCTCCTGGAGGTCTGGTGAGAGGCCTCACGTGCTCTAGCCCTCTCCACCCTGTGCTGAGCTCTGCCTTTAAGAGACTGCAGCTCCTGCCTCTTAAAAGCCTTTAAAAATTCTTTATTAAATTTTCATGGCGCATAAAGTCAAGGTTCTGTTACTTGGCCTCAGTTGTCTTGGCAACTTCATAAAACGCAATAATAAAACGAAGCTGAGTGTTGCTAAACACAGGCTCATTGTATAAACGACTGCGAAGTATTGACAGTTTGTTCTGCATGATAATTTTTGACAGCAAGTCCACTGGGGTGGACAATGCTTGTTCACTTGGGGTCAATTGTTGAGAAAAGGACGCCTTTTAATTTTTTTTTCTCCCTTAAAGCTTAGTATTTGTCTAGGAAGCTAAATATTGCCTCAAGGAAACTGTGAGATCCTGGGGGAGGTAGAGGGAGGGGTTTGGAAAATCTTTCAACCCTTGATCTGCTGGGGACAGTTTCTCGTATGGAGGTAGGGATCTGTCCCTAGAGTTTGGTCAGAGACTCTGTGGCTGCCCTGGAAGACAGAATGGCCCCTTGCAGCTCCCTGTGTGCAAGAGGAGCCACAGTTCTCAGCTCGGGCTAGACCGGTGAGCACTGCATGTTTCACCCTCATGGGGGAAGCCAGAGGCAGGTGCCTGCCTAGAGAACTAAACCATTCATCCTGCACCAAAGAGGCGATTCCTGGGGCTGCTGGTCCAGCTGGTGGCTCTGTCCCTGGGAACGGAGGCCTCGCCCCCTCCTATCACCCTCTCCTCCCCTTCTGCCCTTGGGGAGCAGCACATATCTGCTCTGAATATTTCAGAATATTTGGCAAGTGGAAAGCAGATGGCCTCGAGTTAAAAATAAAGTGAGACCCCAGCTCCCTGGAAATCCCCTCACCCATTGGCGTCAGATAAATGTTCATTTCACACGGCCCCCCCATGCCCAGGGAGGCCACTTAGGCAGGCCCTGTTCCCGTGGGTAACCCCTGTGGTCCTCTGGATCCCAGTTCACCTTTTGATGACCCATTCAGATTCTGCACATTCCTCAGATGTACCAGCACCTCCGTCCCAGCCTCCTGTGTCACAGGTCATGGCTCTGCAGTGTGGCAGAGCTGTTGTGCCACTCTCTGCTGGAGAAAACTGCGTTTGCCTGCCTGAGGCCCTGCAGCCTGGAGGGGAGGCAGCTAGGGCAGCATGAGAGCTTAGCGCTGGCTTGGGCCAGGCATGTGTTTGGGGGATCGAATGGGGACTGTGGAGGCCACAGGTGCCCTTTCACACTGCTGCCTGCCCCCCAGGATCCCCTCAGGGCTCAGACCCCACCTCTGTCTTTAATCCAGGCAACTGCGGCTTTCCCATTCCGACGTGATGGGCTTTATAATAAGGTTGTATCCGCAGCTGCTGACGCCTGCCTTTCAATATTACGCATGAGGCAAGGGAAGCCCAGAGAGGGGAGGGGTCTTGCCCCAAATACCCAGCAAGTTAGGACATGAATTAAGGCCACTTCAATGAAGGAACCTGTTTTGCCCTGTGTGATCAGAGGGATGGGGCAGAAGCCAACACCACCCTCAGCCCATCACCTCGCCAAATACCTACAGAAGGGAACCCAAGAGAGCCTCTGGCCCAGGGGTTTTCAAGCTAGATCCCACGGAACCTTAGAGCAGCTCAGCTGGCTGTTTTATATATTGGGGCTGCATGTAAGGAAAAAGCTTCAAATGCCATCATCCCTTCCAATTTTTTACTTATGGGGTAAATCCAGGTTTTCACAAAGCTGGGGGCCCAGGAGAAGTAACTCATCCAAGGTCACCTGAGCCCAGCTGGGCACCCCGGCCCTGCCCTGGAGTGTATGTCATGCTGGCACCGGTGCTCAGGTGCTGGGCTGGCTCACACTGGGGCCCTGGGAGGAGGTGTGAACCCCCTCCGGAGATTGGCTTGGTGTCTTAATCCATTTGTGCTACTATAACGAAGTACTGTAGACTGGGCAGTGGATAAACAACAGAAATTTTATAACTCCCAGTTCTGGAGCCTGCGAGTCCGAGATCACAGTCCCTGCACGGTTGGGTCCTGGCAAGGGTTCTCTTCCAGGTTTGCAGGCCGGTTGTATCCTCACATGGTAGGGAGAGAGTGACAGCTCTCTAGGGTCTCTTTTCCCAGGGCACTATTCCTATTCACAAGCGCTCTGCCCTCACGACCTAATCACTTCCCAAAGGCCCCACCTCCCTAAATGGGGCTAGGATTTCATCAGACGAATTTGAGAGGGACACAGACATCTAGTCCATCACCTGGTTTCTCTCACCCCTGGTAGAACGGTTGTTGGAAGCCTCCGATGCCGGCCCTGGGCTCACCTGTCACTGGGCGCTAATCATCAGATACCCAGGGTGGAATACGGGATCCACTGAAGAATTTCCACCGTCACAGCTCCTCACCCACCACTTAAATAAACCTGCTTTGAACTATTTCCAGAGCCAGCGGGGAGGTGGCATCAGTGGGTCACTGGATCCATCACCAGCTGTCCTGGGAGGAGATTGACCCCAGACATTGACAGGTCAGAAGTCTGAGAGCACGTCCCAGAGAGACCAGCTACAAGCAGCCATTTATTTGAAGCCACTTGTTTTAGCTTTAAAAGTCTTGTAAATAGCGCATTCTGCTCTGTATGACATCCGCATATTAGCCAGGCTAGGTTAGGCTACCCTGAAAAGATAAACCCACGGGGCTCCATGGCCTAACACAGTGGAGGTTTATTTCTTGCGAATTCAAAGGTTCATGTGGGTCTGCTGGCTCTTAGGATGGCTCTTCGCAGACAGGCTCTGGTCTTTCTCCTCAACCACGCCTCCCAGTTGCTTCTGGCAAGATGAGGGGACAGGAGGGGTCCTCAGGGGATGTTGTTCAAGGAGGGGCTGACTCCATCTCCTCCCACAAGCCCTTGGCCAGAACGCAGTCCCATGACCCCGACGGAATTGCTGGGACAATGGGACATGCCCCCTTCCTGGGCACCCAAGCGGACAAAAGTAAAATGGGATTTGGTGGACACATAGTATTGTTTTTGCCACAATTCCTATTTGTTTCAATAGAAGAACGTTTTTCAATCTTCACATAAAATGGCTGCGCCAAGGAAATGACCACGGTTCTCTCCCGGCCGCACACACAGCGCCCCCGCCCCCATCACCTTTTCTCCGTTGAGTTAGAGCAGATGGAGGTCACGTGGATCTCCTGACTCCAGAGCCACAGGGGAGCTAGGGGGTATCTTGTGCCTTCCCATCAAGAAAGCCAATCCTAGGCTCTGTGGCCTGGGTGCCGCTCAGCTCCAAACTCCACGGGCAGTTTCCCCATCACCTGGAAAACTGAGTCCAAAGCCGGCCAGCTGACATTTTCCCTTGAGGGGGTAGGGGCTGAAGGTCCCAGAAAGAGTGCCAACCCTTCCCAGGCCGGAGCAGAGCACTGAGACCATGCTCCGGGGGCCATCTGGCCTAGAGAGGGGGCTCTGGCCAAGCCCTCTCCAGCTACCCTGCGGTGATGAGCCAGGCTCCCCTGGCTGCCTGCTGAGGGGAGCAGGCCTTGCGCAAAGCCAAGGATTCACAGGCAGTGAACCCTGTGACATCGGGCTTCTCCTGTAGCTGCTGGAAGTTGTGTCACAATTAACATAGACAATGGGGGTGGGGAAATGTAAAGCACATTCTCAATTCATGGCTAGGGTCTCGCACACACAAGGCCGAGACCCATGCGGGGCACATTATGGCGTTAGTTCATTTAATCTGAGAAACAGGCTCGGGTGGTTACTCTTATTATCACCTTGCTTTACAGTAGAGGAAGCTGAGGTTCAAAGCTGAGGTGCAGTGGCGTGCCCAAGGTGGCGCAGGTTGTCTGTGCCCAGGCGGGTTTCGGATTTTGGCCTCACAGAGCTCGCTCTCCAAACAGCTGTGCTGTGCCACGGTGTTGAAGGCCCCCTTGCAGCAGCAGGCGGCTCTGAAGAGGGGATGGGCGCCGGGCACATGTGGAAGCGGAGGCTCTGGGGGAGACCTCGAATAGCAACCTGTCTGCAAAGCTTTGAACTCAAAGTCCTGGAGGAAACGCCCCAACTCAGTGAGGTTCACACAGCAGGCAGGCCTTAGGGTCACCCAAGAGGATCCAGCCTTTGTGAGCTGTTGCACTTGGCAGCAAGGTGACAGCAGAAGGGACATAGGGAGCAACACTGAGATCACTGAGACAGCCTCCATCTCTGGGCTAAATGGGCCAGTAGTGAGCGAGGGGAGGCTGGTGGGGAAAAAGGTGACCATGTGCTCAGGACCAGCTTTGTCCCAGGAGCCAGCATCACCCCAGCCATCATGGAGGGGCAGGTGGCATTGCCCCCCTTATACAGCTGAGGAAACAGGTTTGGAGAAGTTAGGTGCCTTGCCCGAGGCCACAGAAGGCCACCCTGCCCAGGCCACATGGCCACCGTAGAAGCTCTGAGCCCAGGGCAGGTGCAGAGCCCCACACACTGGAGAAGGAAGCAGCTGGCCACCTGACTGCAGGTTCACAAAGTCCCTTGACTCTAACCACCTGGGGCCACCGACTTGTGAGCAAATGACATCCAGAGGGGCCCCCCCAAAGCCTGGACTCCTGACCCCCATGGTCAGGAGAGAGGCTGCCCGGGCAGCGCCAGGCTTCAGCTCGGTCTGGAAAGGCCACTCTTATTAGCTCTTTCTCTGCACTCACAGGCTGCATGCGACCTGGTGCCTGACAGGTGGGGAGGGGACAAAAGACTTATTAAGAGAGGGGCTTTCAGTGCAGGGGCAAAGAGCTCTCTGCTTCAGGGCCAGCCAGAAAATGTTCACTCCCATTCCATATTCTTTTTCTTTTTAAAAAATTGAGATGGGGTCTCACCATATTGCCCAGGCTGTTCTCGAACTCCGGGCTCAAGTGATCCTCCTGCCCTGGCCTCCCAAAGTACTGAGGTTACAGGCGTAAGCCACCGCGCCTGGCCGGGGTCTCCATTTTATAATGGTGTCATAGCATGCCATTATACAATGTACTCTAGTTATGTATAATATTGTAGTTTACTTAACTTGTCCCCAATTAAGTAACATTTAGATTGTTTCTAGTTTTCTGTTATTACAAAAAAAGTGTTGCAAGGACTCTTCCTGGTACATGCATTTATGTGCATGTACAATGTGTCGTAGAACTGGAATCGCTGGGTCAAAGGGTGCATGCATTTAAAGTTGCAATCAATATTGCTGCTATATTGTCCTCCAGATAAGTTGGACCGCCATTTGGCCCCACCTGATGTGTGAAAGGGCCAGTGCTCTGTGCTTCCCGCCCTCCCCAACACAGCGTGTTGTGAGAATGCCAACTTTTACCTGTTGATGAATAAAAAAACATGGCAGCATCTCATCACAGATTGAATTTTCTTTTCTTTTCTTTTTTTTTTGAGATGGAGTCTCTCTCTGTCACCCAGGCTGGAGTGCAATGGCACGATCTCGGCTCACTGCAACCTCCGCCTCCCGAGTTCAAGTGATTCTCCTGCCTCAGCCTCCCGAGTAGCTGGGACTACAGGCACGTGCCAGCATGCCCGGCTAATTTTTTTTTGTATTTTTAGTAGAGACAGAGTTTCACCGTGTTGGCCAGGATCGTCTCGATCTCCTGACCTCGTGATCCGCCTGCCTCGGCCTCCCAAAGTGCTGGGATTACAGGCGTGAGCCACCGTGCCTGGCCTGAATTTTCATTTCTTATATTATGAATGCAGTTGAGCCTCTTTCTTCACCCATTCTTCTACTGGTCCTTTTCTTGTTGATTTGTAGCATCTTTGCAGATGAAAAGAGTTAGCCTTTTGCCATCGTTTTGAAAAATATGTATTCTACATGGGCCATTTTCTGGCGGCAAACTATCTCTCCACCTGCAGCCCATTCTCAACAAGCTGCCAGAGTAGCCTTTCTGGGATGCCAAACTGATCGTGTCACCCCCATACAGATAGAAAACAGCTTCCTGTCACCAGGGTTCAGCTTCACTCCTCACCTGGTTTTAGGGGTCTTTTCCATTTGGAGCCCAGCCTCCTCCCTCCCCCACCAACAGGACCAACCTCCCTCCCCAACCAACAGGATCACCACCTGCAGCCAATGAAGGCTGCACTCTGCACAGAGGACAGAGACACACGGATAACCTGAGTTGCGCCCCTACAGGGACCCACCAGGCAGCCCTGCCCAGCTCTTGTGAACTCCTTCATGGCTCCTCGCTCTTTTTGCCACTCCCCAAATGCCCCTTGCTCTGTCATCTGGCCAGCACCGCATCCGGGTCCTTCTTCTGCCCCTAATGCCCCTCCCCGTGTGGGCTTGTTGGTACACACCGCCTCTGCTCTTGCAGGTGGCCCCCCCACCCCTTGGTGTGTCTCTTTAAGCCACTTCATGGTGACTCTCTACCAGGTACACCTCAGGCAGGGCTGTGCCCCCTCATATCTGGATCCCGCCGCAGCCAGGGCCTGGCACAGAAGGGGCCCTCAGGACCTGCAGGTAGGAGGAACAAGGGAGGGAGGGACCAAAGGCCCCATTGACAGCCGAGCTCAGCCAGCACAGCAGAGCGGGGAAGGCCTCAGCCTAATTTAAAGTCATGCATTTACCCAATAGGCTGCTCTTTCACATAAATATCCGTTAAACACTTTGCAAAATGCAAATTTGAAAAAATGCAGCTGACCTGCCCTTCCCAGGTAATATGGTGCGCCTCTCGAGTCTGTTGTGGAGACCTTTTTATTTGGAAGGTCTAGCGTGCTTTTCAGATTATCAATTGAGGCCTTTCCAGAGAGCAGGTTCCCTGCCCGCCCCGACCCCCCACAGAGGGGCATCCTAGGAGGACCCTGGTGGGCACCAACACCTCTGCCATCAGGATCTCCCAGGGGCTCAGGGCCCCAGGACACTGGTGTGGGCCCAACCAGATGTGGCCCCTGCCTGCCCAGAGCCAAAGGGCCAGGGAAACTTGCTGATGGACAGGCAGGGCTCAACTACCAGCAGAGGGAAGGGCCAGGACCTGGGGCAGGGGAAGGCTGGCAGGAGAAGAGCCAGGCCCCATTGCAAATGTTCTCTTTGCCATTGGAGAGTGCACAGAGGATGACACTATTGGGTTTGTGTTTTTAAAGGTAACCAAGCTTACAATTTGGATGGAGCAAGAGTGGACATGGAGGGGTGGGCTGGGAGTGGGTGCAGGGGTCCAGGCGGGAGGGCTGGCAGCTCCAACTTGGCATGGCCCTGGAAATGAAGGGCACACACTCGAGGGGTTTTAAGCAGGCCAGGTTGACAGCACTTCTCACAGTGGCTGTTCAATTGCCATCTCACCTCCCTGCTGGATTGAAACTCCCCGAGGGCAGAGCCTAGTCATTTGTGTTGGAAGCTGCATCAAGGCATCTAGAACATGGCTCAGCACACAAAAGGTGGAGTGTTCTGGGAATGAATGAATGACAGGTGAGAGGGAATAATGGATGGATGGATGGATGGATGGATGGATGGGTGGATGGATGGATGGATTTAACAGATGGATGATGTTGTGGATGGGGTAGGGGGAGGTGAGTCGCCCAGGTGGGACAACATGTTCCCAGTGCACAGCAGACCCAGCAGTAGGGCCAGGAGGGAGGCCCTGGGGTAGTGTGGAATCCCTGGCTCCTCCGCCCTTGCTCACGCACACCTGTTTTCATAACTTGTCATTACCCCACACACCCACAGGCAGGAGCGCTGTCCCAATAAATAAATCTGGGCCACTTTTCAGCATCATTTAACGTCCCTGGGAAGGCTGGGTCACGTGGCGTCCAGCCGCAGCCCATTAGCTGACAGGCTGAAGCATATCATATTGAATTCCACCGCCCGCAGAGCCCGCGAGCCCCCGTGCTGCTCTGAAATCTGTGCGGATTTCTCAGAATGCAATTGTGCTGCTTATTTCCTATAATGAACATGTTGCCCCCTCCCCTTGCCAGGACTATTTTTCCAAACCTCCAGGGAGACAGGAGTGGGAGGATCTTGAGCTTACTCCCTGCTGCAGCTTGAGAGGTGCCGGGTGCTGTGGGCTGTACTTAGGTGCAATTTGCAGAGATGGTCTCAAGGCATTGCACTGTCTTCCAGTCTCTACCCCTGTCCTCTGCCCTGTGTCTCCCTGCCATCCTGCCCCTGTCCTCGCGTCCCCTGTCCCTTGCCCCACCACGCTGCCCCCTGCTACGGCAAGGCTACAGATGGGCCAGCCAGGAGGAACTCAACCCCGGAAGCCCACAGCCTGGCCACATTGCAGCCAGCTGACTCTGCCGCACCTCCTGGAAGTCACAGGCCTTGGCTTCTGCCTTCTGCAGGTGACACACCACACCTACCACGCCTCTTCACAAACTTAAATGGGACAGGTGCCCACGCTGGTATACAAACCACACCTTGACAGAACCACACACAGAAACACGTCCGTACATACCCACTCGCATCCCAAGGTAGAGGCTATGCCTACCCACACCAACTCCCAACACCTTAATCACAGCTAGCACACCCGATACACACTCACACACACACACATCCATACACACACACATCCATACACACACACACACTCAGACACCTATCCACACACACCCTCACACACACACATCCACACCCACACACACCCACACACACACACATCCACACACACACACACATCCACACACGCCCCCTCACACACATCCACACACTCACACATCCATACACACACATATGCATCCACACACACACACCCACACCCTCACACACATCCACACACACTCAGACACACACACTCACACACACATCCACACACACCCACACAAGCACACATCCACACACACACTCAGACACATCCACACACAAACACCCCACACAAGCACACATCCACACACACATCCACACACACACTCAGACACACATACACGCACACATCCACACACACAGACACATTCACACACACATCCACACACACACCCCCCACACACATCCACACACACTCACATTCACACACATCCATACACACCCCCTCACACACATCCACACACACACTCAGACATATCCACACACACACAAGCACACATCCACACACACACACACTCAAGCACACATCCACACACACCCCACACACACACCCTCACACACATCCACACACACACTGAGACACACACACACAAACACCCCCACACAAGCACACATCCACACACACACAAACACCCCCACACAAGCACACATCCACACATACATCCACAAACATATCCACACACACGCCCTCACACACATCCACACGTACACTCAAATCCACACACCCACACAAGCAAACATACACACAAAGAGCACACACACATACACATATACACACATCCACACACACACAGCCTAACACACATCCACACACACACCCTCACACACATCCACACACACCCCCTCACACATACACACACACCCTCGCACACATCCGCATGTACATTTATACACATATACACACATCCACATACCCACACAAACATACACAGAGCACACACACATCCACATATACACACATTCACACAAACACCCACACACAAGCGCACACACAAGCACATACATCCACATATACACACACTCTCACACATCCACACATACATTCATACACATATACACACATCCACATACCCACAAACACACAGAGCACACACACACCCAAACACCCACACACAAGCACACCTACACACACAAGCACACACATCCACATATACACACACATCCACACACACCCTCACACACATCCACACGTACACTGACATCCACACACAAAGAGCACACACATACACATATACACACATCCAAACACCCACAGGCAAGCACACACACCTACAAGCACACGCACATCCATATATGCACACACATCCGCACACACAGAAACCCTCACACATCCACATATACACATCCACACACACATCCCCCTCACACATGTACACACATACACATGCATCTATACACACAAATCCACACACATAAACACCCCCCCACACCCATACACCCATACACATGCGCATACATCCACACACATTTCTGCATGCATTTTGAATTTCCAAGCAGCAGGTAAGCTTTTTTCAATGCAAAGCTCTTTATGCTTATTTTATTCTATTACACTTTTATATATAATTGAATCTACTTTTGGCATCTCATCTTTTCTCTTTATTTGTAATTGACACAATAATTAATAATATTTATACAGTCTGATATTTCCACACATGTATAATGTAATAATCAAATCAGGGTAATTTACACAGCCATCATCTCCAACATTTATCATTTCTTTGTGTTGGGAACACACAAAATCCTCTCTTCTAGCTATTTGAAAATGTAGAATAAATACTTGTTAACTATAGTCACCCTACAGTGAGCACTAGAACTCATTCCTCCTACCTAGCTGTAATTTTGTATTTGTCAACCATCCTCTCCCTATCCTCCCTTCCTCCTCCCTGCCCAGGCTCTGGTTACCACTATTCAACTTTCTATCTCTATGATATCAATTTATTTAGCTTCCACATACGAGTGAGTACACACATTACTACTATTTGTCTTTCTGTGCCTGGTTTATTTCACTTAACGTAACTTCCTCCAGGTTCATCTGTGTTGCCAAAAATTATAAGATTTCATTTTTTTATGGCTGAATTGTGTTCCATTGTATATATGTATATGTATGTGTATATATATATATACACACCATATTTTCTTTATCCATTCATCTGTTGATGAGATTTCTAAGCAGCAGGTAAGCTCTTGTTATTAAGTCCCACTTTCACTGCTCTGTGGTTAAGAAATACGGCCTTTCCTTTATTGAGCTTACCACAGGCCAAGCATCATGTTAGGTGATAATTATACTAGGTTGAATAAAACTTGAGCCCCACAGCGTAACAACAGAAAGCATAAATAAATCTACATTTACAATCCCAGAAATACAAGGATGGTTCAACGTATGTAAATCAATGTAATATACTGTATCTTCAGAATGAAGGACAAAAACCATATAATCATTTCAATTGATGCTGAGAAAGCATTTAATAAATTCAACATCCTTTCATGATAAAAACTCTCAAAAAACTGGGAACATACTCCAACACAATAGAAGTCATATAGGACAGACCCACAGCTAATATCATACTGAATGAGGAAAAACTGAAAGCCTTTCCCCTAAGATCTGCAACAAGACAAGGATGTCCACTGTCACCACTGTTATTCAACATAGTACTGGAAGTCCTAGCCAGAGCAGTAAGACAAGAGAAAGAAATAAAGAGCGTCCAAACTGGAAAGGAAAGAGTCACATTATCCTTGTTTACAGATTATATGATTGTATATTTGAAAAAAACTAAGCAGTTCAAGAAACTATTAGAACTGTTAAACAAATTCAGTAACATTGCAGGATACAAAATCAACATACAAAAATAAGTAGCATTTCTGTATGTCAACAGAACAGCTTCATAAAGAAATCAAGAAAGCAATCCCATTTACAATAGCTACAAATCAAAGAAAATACCACCAGTAACCCGATTTGCAATAGCTACAAATCAAATAAAATACCATCAGAGAAATGCAAATCAAAACTGCAATGATATATCATCTCACCCCAGTTTAAATGGGCTTTACCCAAAAGACAGGCAATAAAAATGCTGGCAAGGATGTGGAGAGAAAATGGAACCCTCATACACTGTCAGTAGGAATGTAAATTAGTACAACCAGTATGGAGAACAGTAAGGAGCGTCCTCAAAAATCTAAAAGTAGAACTATCATATGATCCAGCAATCCCACTGCCGGGTACATACCCAAAAGAAAGGAAACCGGTATATCGGAGTAATATCTGCCCTCCCATGTTTATTGAAACATGGCTATTCACAATATCCAGGATTTGGAGTCAATCTAAGTGCCCATTAGCAGATGAATGGATAAAGAAAATGTGGTACATACACACAATGGAGTACTATTCAGCCATGAAAAAGAATGAGATCCTGTCATTTGAAACAACACAGATGGAACTGGAGGTCATTATGTTAAATGAAATAAGCCAGGCACGGAAAGACAAACTTTGCACGTTCTCACTCATTTGTGGGAGCTGAGAGTTAAAACAGTTGAACTCATGAAGATAAAAAGTAGAATGACGGTTACCAGAGGCTGGGAAGGGTGGTGAGGGTGAGGGTGGATGGGGAAAGTGGGGATAATTAATGCATACAAAAATATAGTTAGAAAGAATGAATAAGACCTAATATTTGATAGCGTAACAGGGTGACCACAGTTGACAGTAACTTATTGTACATTTGAAAATAACTAGGCCTGGTGCAGTGGCTCACGCCTGTAATCCCAGCACTTTGGGAGGCCGAGGTGGACGGATCACCTGAGCTCAGGAGTTCGAGATCAGCCTGGCCAACATGGTGAAACCCTGTCTCTACTAAAAATACTAAAATTAGCCGGGCGTGGTGGCATGTGCCTGTAATCCCAGCTACTCAGGAGGCTGAGGCAGAAGAATCTCTGGAAGCCGGGAGGTAAAAGCTGCAGTGAGCCAGGATTGCGCCATGCATTCCTGGGTGACAGAGCGGGATTCCATCTTAAAAAAAAAAAAAAAAAAAAAAAAACTAAACTAAAAGAGTATAATTGGAATGTTTGTAACACAAATAAGTGATAAATGCTTGAAGTGATAGATACCCACCACCCCCCAAAAAAGTTTGCGATGTGATGTGACATGCAGCGGCAGAGGGAACCCCAGCCCCTATATGTTCTTCAACAAATGTCATGTATTTTTCTCTATTTAGGTTGATTCCTTTTGTGTTTCTATTACCTAAACATTGCTGGACCAAAAAATATAGATATTTGTTATTTTTATTTTTCTTGAATTATTACCATGAATGAGCATATTCACATTTATTTATTGTCCCTTTAATTTCCAATTATTTCTCTTTTGCCTTATTCTTGGATGCTTCAAGCCGATGTTCTAGAATGGATCACTGATTTGACTTTTCAGCACATGCGTTCTGTTGTCCACCATCAGCAATGACATTCTTTCCTTCCAAGTTTTTGTTTTCAGCCTGTTCCTTTCTCCTAGCAGCACACTCCTGTTTATTGAGGAAACATCACTTGAACCACTCCAGCATTTATTTAAGACCCATTAAGAGAGTTCTGCATCTCCGACATGCTTTGATGGGGAGCAAAGCAAAAATCACCATTGCCCTGTGTTGCAGGTTAGCGGGCTCATCTATTCCTGTAGGGTGCCCTGCTCGGTGCAGGGAGCAGGGAGCAGCCCCACCTCTCCCTCCTGTGGGTTGCTTTCTCCTCCTCTGATGAGCATTTGCAGGTTCTTACTGATTTGCCTGATGCAGGAGCTTGCTTCCCGGGGGTGCCTGTTAAACTTCAGATTCCATGGAATTGGAGGTACAGATGCAAACCCATGATTTGTAGAATGTGTATATGCACTTTTGTGTGCACATATATGCATTTATTTCCTAGTTCTGCCTGCTGACAAGGTCAAGAAGAAAAGCCATTCTACTAGCTCGCAGATATTGGTTCTTAATACCATTCCCCAGGGTTTCTCGGAGAAATGACTAATTCGAGAGCTGAGGCAGGGTAGGTACATTGTGAGCCTGGGACATTTTGTTACTCCAGAAAGTAAGGAAAGATCAAAAGCTCTTCTGGGGGAAGTGTCAGCAGCTTAAAGGGGCTGCCGGTGGCAAAACCTAGGACTATTTGAGCACCAAAATAATAAAGTAATGAAATATAAACCCTTAAAAATGGAAATTTCTGAGTCTATACCAATAGTAAATAGATTTATCAATACGTGGGGGAGAAGGAGGATCTATGCTAATGAGAGAATTCTGAGAGTCAACCGGTGAAATGGAGAGATTGTTAGAGTTGGAAAATCATCTTTTGCAACTATCCTAGTAAAGATGGGATCAATTAAGAATCATTCATGGTTGCTAAATCTAGGGGAACATTCTGATGAGGAACAGAATGTTTTCATGGTCTCAAAGTGTCTCCCCACAGACTGCTTATTAGTTGCAAAGAAGATCAAAAAACTCCAGTAATTATACAGTGAAGAAATTGGACAACGCCTTGATCGAGTGATCAAAATTAACATCACCAAGGAAGGACAGATGGCTGTCTTGTGCCTCCAGATGTGCTCCTGTGAGAAGGACTCAATACGCTCTAGGCAGGATTTTGGCTAAGAATGAAGAACCAAAAACTAGTCCCAAGGAAACATCAGACAAATGCTTTTCTATTTTTGAAAAAGGTGGGTGTGCTTGGTCGTATTCTTCTCAAATGTCAGTGCCATAAAAGATCACAAAAGGCTATGAAAATGTTGCAGATTAAAAGAGGCTAAAGAGATATGACAGCTAACTGCAACCCCTGCCCCTAGGCTACCTTCTGTACTAGAGGGGAAAATTACTGAAAAAGGATATTATTGGTTCGACTCAGAAAATTGGAACGTGAATGTTAAGAGTAGATAAAAACGTATACCAATATTAAATTGACTGAAGTTGATTATGTAAGAGAATATTCCTGATCTTAGTAAAAATATACTACTTAAGTGTTTAGGTTAGGTAAAGGGCTATGATGTATGTAACTTAACTTCAAGCAGTTCAGAAAATAGTGTGTGTATGTGTGTGCATGTGTGTGCGGAAAGAGACTGAGAATGATAAAGCAAAGGAGGTAAAAATATTAATAGGAGATTATAGGTAAAAGGCACATGGTATTCCTGGTACCATTGATTTTAGCAACTTAGCTGTAAGTTAGAAATGATTTCCAAAGCAAAAGGCTTTTTAAAAATTTCTAGGCTGGGCGCGGTGGCTCACACCTGTAATCCCAGCATTTTGGGAGGCTAAGGCCGGTGGATCATGAGGTCAGCAGTTCGAGACCAGCCTGGCCAACATGGTGAAACCCCGTCTCTACTAAAAATACAAAAATTAGCCGGGCGTGGTGGCAGGTGCCTGTAATTCCAGCTACTCCAGAGGCTGAGGCAGGAGAATTGCTTGAACCTGGGAGGCGGAGGTTGCAGTGAGCCGAGATCATGTCACTGCACTCAAGCCTGGGTGACAACATGAGACTCTGTCTCAAAAAAATAAAATAAAATAAAATAAAATAAAATAAATCTGTTTCCAGGGATTTTAAATTTTTAGACCATGTGCGAGTATAATGGTAAAAAATAATAAAGTAACACACAAAAAAGAATCATATCTGTAGTGTTATGTCCATGATATACTGCCAAGTGAAAAAAGCAACTATTGATCTGTGTGTAGTGTGATTCTATTTTTGTCTTTAAAGTATCAGTTTGTGTGTGCAGGAATCAAGCCTGTCAGAAACCTTGATAAACAGTTAACAGTATATATCTACAGAGGGGAATTTGTAGGTGAGGAAATCCCTTTTAACTTTATATCTATCTGAGGGTTTTTTGTAAGCAGAAAAACGTGTGAAAGTCTTTAAACTAGGCAAAAAGGGGCCAGGTGCAGTGGCTCAAGCCTGTAATCCCAGCACTTTGGGAAGCCAAGGCGGGTGGATCACTTGAGCCCAGGACTCAACTTTGGCAACATGGTGAAACCCTGTCTCTACCAAAAACCAGAAAAATTAGCTGAGCATGGTGGTGCACGCCTGTAATCGCAGCTACTCGCGAGGCTGAGGTAAGAGGACCCCTTGAGCCCGGGAGGCGGAGGTTGTAGTGAGCCGAAATCGTGCCACTGCACCCTAGCCCAGGCAACAGAGCGAGACCCTGTCTCAAAATAAATAAGTAAATAAAATAAAATAGGCAAAAAGGATTACTGGATGTCCTACATCCACCACTTGCCTTTCATTGTCTTTGAGCTGCTTTATAACTCCGTTAAGTCATGAAAAACTGACCATGGTCCATGTGATTCTCATCCATAGGAATGCAAACAACAGGATTCTATTCTTTTTTTCTGGCTGAATAATATTCCATTGTGTACGTTGCTATACAACACTTAATTTGTATTAAAACATTCATGTATGTATTCAACGTAAGTGTTCAGAATTTATGGTTATTTTTATAACTCTCTTAGCATTTCTTTATTTTTATATATCCTTAAAACATCCAGAAAACAAATTAGTCTAAGATTCCTGTCCTCTGAGAGGCCCAGCCAGTCAGAAACAGAAACAGTCTCTTCCCCAGGGGATGGTAGTCTGACTTTGGCTATGCCCTTCCCGCCTGCCACTGGTACAGTGGATAGGAGGGGACCAGGGGAGCCACTCACCTGAGGTGCAGGATCCCTGAGGAAGCCTGCAGTGTGTATGTGCCACATTTTCTTTATCCAAAATAAAAAAAAATAAAGAAATGCAAATAAGTGGTATTTGGTGGAATGCACTTGATTATTGCCCCGAGGAGAGACCAATTTTGCATCTATTTGTAAATTTGTTTCAACATTTGTGATTGCCTATGTAAGTGTGGTTTTTTGAATTCTCCTTTGAATTGGTTTTGACAACTGACTGGTTCCCTCATCAATTAATGAGTTGAAAATACTAAATATATGTTCATTTTATATTTGCATGAGAGCCAAGGTTTACTGTTTTAAAAATGTATTCTTTAGCACAAGCATTTGTTATTTTTACCACTGAAGGTTATATCTAGGAACATTTTAAAAAATAAAAGTAGGCCAGGCACAGTGGCTCATGCCTGTAATCCCAGCACTTTGGGAGGCCGATCACCTGAGGTCAGGAGTTCGAGATCAGCCTGGCCAACACGGTGAAACCCCGTCTCTACTAAAAATACAAAAATTAGCCGGGCGTGGTGGCAGGTGCCTGTAATTCCAACTACTCGAGAGGCTGAGGCAGGAGAATTGCTTGAACCTGGGAGGCGGAGGTTGCAGTGAGCCGAGGTCATGTCACTGCACTCAAGCCTCGGTGACAACGTGAGACTCCGTCTCAAATAAAATAAATCTGTTTCCAGGGATTTTAAATTTTAGATCATGTGCAAGTATAATGGTTAAAAATAACAAAGTAACACACAAAAAAGAATTATACCTGTAGTGTTATGTCCATGATATACTGCCAAGTGAAAAAAGCAACTATTGATCTGTGTGTAGTGTGATTCTATTTTTGTCTTTAAAGTATCAGTTTGTGTGTGCAGGAATCAAGCCTGTCAGAAACCTTGATAAACAGTTAACAGTATATATCTACAGAGGGGAATTTGTAGGTGAGGAAATCCCTTTTAACTTTATATCTATCTGAGGGTTTTTTGTAAGCAGAAAAACGTGTGAAAGTCTTTAAACTAGGCAAAAAGGGGCCAGGTGCAGTGGCTCAAGCCTGTAATCCCAGCACTTTGGGAAGCCAAGGCGGGTGGATCACTTGAGCCCAGGACTCAACTTTGGCAACATGGTGAAACCCTGTCTCTACCAAAAACCAGAAAAATTAGCTGAGCATGGTGGTGCACGCCTGTAATCGCAGCTACTCGCGAGGCTGAGGTAAGAGGACCCCTTGAGCCCGGGAGGCGGAGGTTGTAGTGAGCCGAAATCGTGCCACTGCACCCTAGCCCAGGCAACAGAGCGAGACCCTGTCTCAAAATAAATAAGTAAATAAAATAAAATAGGCAAAAAGGATTACTGGATGTCCTACATCCACCACTTGCCTTTCATTGTCTTTGAGCTGCTTTATAACTCCGTTAAGTCATGAAAAACTGACCATGGTCCATGTGATTCTCATCCACAGGAATGCAAACAACAGGATTCTATTCTTTTTTTTCTGGCTGAATAATATTCCATTGTGTACGTTGCTATACAACACTTAATTTGTATTAAAACATTCATGTATGTATTCAACGTAAGTGTTCAGAATTTATGGTTATTTTTATAACTCTCTTAGCATTTCTTTATTTTTATATATCCTTAAAACATCCAGAAAACAAATTAGTCTAAGATTCCTGTCCTCTGAGAGGCCCAGCCAGTCAGAAACAGAAACAGTCTCTTCCCCAGGGGATGGTAGTCTGACTTTGGCCATGCCCTTCCCGCCTGCCACTGGTACAGTGGATAGGAGGGGACCAGAGGAGCCACTCACCTGAGGTGCAGGATCCCTGAGGAAGCCTGCAGTGTATATGTGCCACATTTTCTTTATCCAAAATAAAAAAAAATAAAGAAATGCAAATAAGTGGTATTTGGTGGAATGCACTTGATTATTGCCCCGAGGAGAGACCAATTTTGCATCTATTTGTAAATTTGTTTCAACATTTGTGATTGCCTATGTAAGTGTGGTTTTTTGAATTCTCCTTTGAATTGGTTTTGACAACTGACTGGTTCCCTCATCAATTAATGAGTTAAAAATACTAAATATATGTTCATTTTATATTTGCATGAGAGCCACGGTTTACTGTTTTAAAAATGTATTCTTTAGCACAAGCGTTTGTTATTTTTATCACTGAGGGTCATATCTAGGAACGTTTTAAAAAATAAAAGTAGGCCAGGCACGGTGGCTCATGACTGTAATCCCAGCACTTTGGGAGGCCGAGGCAGGCGGATCACCAGAGGTCAGGAGTTCAAGACCAGCCTGGCCAACATGGTGAAACCCCGTCTCTACTAAAAATACAAAAATTAGCCGGGTGTGGTGGCAGGTGCCTGTAATTCCAACTACTCGAGAGGCTGAGGCAGGAGAATTGCTTGAACCTGGGAGGCGGAGGTTGCAGTGAGCCGAGATGATGCCACTGCACTCCAGCCTGGGCGACAGAGTGAGACTCCATCTCAAAAAAAATTAATATAAATAGATACATAAATAAAGTATTCCTGAGACGCTCCAGGATCCCTAATTTCAAATTCCAGGGGGTCCCCCTACCTACTGACTCCATAGTTTGAACCCCGTCCTGTCAGTCCATGATGGGTATGAAGCCAAACTTCACGCATCAGCAAAGGCTGGACACCACCAAGTGAGGGCCCCCAGGGACCCCATTGCAGGCTTCCTCAGGGATCCTGCACCTCAGGTGAGTGGCTCCTCTGGTCGCCTCGTGTCCACTGTACCAGTGGCAGGCGGGAAGGGCATGGCCAAAGTCAGACTACCATCCCCTGGGGAAGAGACTGTTTCTGTTTCTGACTGGCTGGGCCTCTCAGAGGACAGGAATCTTAGACTAATTTGTTTTCTGGATGTTTTAAGGATATATAAAAATAAAGAAACGCTAAGAGAGTTATAAAAAATAACCATAACTTCTGAACACTTACGTTGAATACATAACATGAATGTTTTAATACAAATTAAGTAAACTTTTTTTTAATTTTATTGTTATACTTTAAGTTTTATGGTACATGTGCACAGTGTGCAGACTTGTTACATATGTATGCATGTGCCATGTTGGTGTGCTGCACCCATTAACTCGTCATTTAGCATTAGGTATATCTCCTAATGCTATCCCTCCCCCCTCCCCCTGCCACCCCACAACAGTCCCCGGAGTGTGATGTTCCCCTTCCTGTGTCCATGTTTTTCTCATTGTTCAATTCCCACCAATGAGTGAGAACATGCGGTGTTTGGTTTTTTGTCCTTGTGATAGTTTGCTGAGAGTGATGGTTTCCAGTTTCATCCATGTCCCTACAAAGGGCATGAACTCATCCTTTTTTATGGCTGCATAGTATTCCATGGTGTATATGTGCCACATTTTCTTAATCCAGTCTGTCGTTGTTGGACATTTGGGTTGGCTCCAACTCTTTGCTATTGTGAATAATGCCGCAATAATCATACGTGTACATGTGTCTTTGTAGCAGCATGATTTATAATCCTTTGGATATATACCCAGTAATGGGATGGCTGGGTCAAATGGTATTTCTAGTTCTAGATCCCTGAGGAATCGCCACACTGACTTCCACAATGGTTGAACTAGTTTACAGTCCCACCAACAGTGTAAAAGTGTTTCTATTTCTCCACATCCTCTCCAACACCTGTTGTTTCCTGACTTTTTAATGATCGCCATTCTAACTGGTGTGAGATGGTATCTCATTGTGGTTTTGATTTGCATTTCTCTGATGGCCAGTGATGATGAGCATTTTTGAATGTGTTTTTTGGCTGCATAAATGTCTTCCTTTGAGAAGTGTCTGTTCGTATCCTTCGCCCACTTTTTGATGGGGTTGTTTTTTTCTTGTAAATTTGTTTGAGTTCATTGTAGATTCTGGATATTAGCCCTTTGTGGGATGAGTAGGTTGTGAAAATTTTCTCCCATTTTGTAGGTTGCCTGTTCACTCTGATGGTAGTTTCTTTTGCTGTGCAGAAGCTCTTTAGTTTAATTAGATCCCATTTGTCAATTTTGGCTTTTGTTGCCATTGCTTTTGGTGTTTTAGACATGAAGTCTTTGCCCACGCCTATGTCCTGAATGGTATTGCCTGGGTTTTCTTCTAGGGTTTTTATGGTTTTAGGTCTAACATGTAAGTCTTTAATCCATCTTGAATTAATTTTTGTCTAAAGCGTAAGGAAGGGATCCAGTTTCAGCTTTCTACATATGGCTAGCCAGTTTTCCCAGCACCATTTATTAAATAGGGAATCCTTTCCCCATTGCTTGTTTTTGTAAGATTTGTCAAAGATCAGATAGTTGTAGGTATGCGGCATTATTTCTGAGGGCTCTGTTCTGTTCCATTGGTCTATAGCTCTGTTTTGGTACCAGTACCATGCTGTTACTATAGCCTTGTAGTATAGTTTGAAGTCAGGTAGCGTAATGCCTCCAGCTTTGTTCTTTTGGCTTAGGATTGACTTGGTGATGCGGGCTCTTTTTTGGTTCCATGTGAAATTTAAACTAGCTTTTTCCAATTCTGTGAAGAAAGTCATTGGTAGCTTAATGGAGATGGCATTGAATCTATAAATTACCTTGGGCAGTATGGCCATTTTCACGATATTGATTCTTCCTACCCATGAGCATGGAATGTTCTTCCATTTGTTTGTATCCTCTTTTATTTCACTGAGCAGTGGTTTGTAGTCCTCCTTGAAGAGGTCCTTCACATCCCTTGTAAGTTGGATTCCTAGGTATTTTATTCTCTTTGAAGCAATTGTGAATGGGACTTCACTCATGATTTGGCTCTCTGTTTGTCTGCTATTGGTATATAAGAATGCTTGTGATTTTTGTACATTGATTTTGTATCCTGAGACTTTGCTGAAGTTGCTTATCAGCTTAAGGAGATTTGGGGCTGAGACAATGGGGTTTTCTAGATATACAATCATGTCATCTGCAAACAGGGATAATTTGACTTCCTCTTTTCCTAATTGAATGCCCTTTATTTCCTTCTCCTGCCTAATTGCCCTGGCCAGAACTTCCAACACTATGTTGAATAGGAGTGGTGAGAGAGGGCATCCCTGTCTTGTGCCAGTTTTCAAAGGGAATGCTTCCAGTTTTTGCCCATTCAGTATGATACTGGCTGTGGGTTTGTCATAAACAGCTCTTATTATTTTGAGATACGTCCCATCAATACCTAATTTATTGAGAGTTTTATCATGAAGGGCTATTGTCAAAGGCCTTTTCTACATTTATTGAGATAATCATGTGGTTTTTGTCTTTGGTTCTGTTTATATGCTGGATTACATTTATTGATTTGCGTATGTTGAACCAGCCTTGCATCCCAGGGATGAAGCCCACTTGATCATGGTGGATAAGCTTTTTGATGTGCTGCTGGATTCGGTTTGCCCGTATTTTATTGAGGATTTTTGCATCAATGTTCATCAAGGATATTGGTCTTAAATTCTCTTTTTTGGTTGTGACTCTGTCAGGCTTTGGTATGAGGATGATGCTGGCCTCATAAAATGAGTTAGGGAGGATTTCCTCTTTTTCTATCAATTGGAATAGTTTCAGAAGGAATGGTACCAGCTCCTCCTTGTACCTCTGGTAGAATTCGGCTCTGAATCCATCTGGTCCTGGACTTTTTTTGGTTTGTAAGCTATTGATTATTGCCACAATTTCAGAGCCTGTTATTGGTCTATTCAGAGATTCAACTTCTTCCTGGTTTAGTCTTGGTAGGGTGTATGTGTCAAGGAATTTATCCATTTCTTCTAGATTTTCTAGTTTATTTGCGTAGAGGTGTTTGTAGTATTCTCTGATGGTAGTTTGTATTTCTGTGGGATCGGTGGTGATATCCCCTTTATCATTTTTTATTGCATCTATTTGATTCTTCTCTCTTTTCTTCTTTATTAGTCTTGCTAGCGGTCTATCAATTTTGTTGATCTTGTCAAAAAACCAGCTCCTGGATTCATTAATTTTTTGAAGGGTTTTTTGTGTCTCTATTTCCTTCAGTTCTGCTCTGATTTTAGTTATTTCTTGCCTTCTGCTAGCTTTTGAGTGTGTTTGCTCTTGCTTTTCTAGTTCTTTTAATTGTGATGTTAGGGTGTCAATTTTGGATCTTTCCTGCTTTCTCTTGTGGGCATTTAGTGCTATAAATTTCCCTCTACACACTGCTTTGAATGTGTCCCAGAGATCTGGTATGTTGTGTCCTTGTTCTTGTTGGTTTCAAAGAACATCTTTATTTCTGCCTTCATTTTGTTGTGTACCCAGTAGTCATTCAGGAGCAGGTTGTTCAGTTTCCATGTAGTTGAGTGGTTTTGAGTGAGTTTCTTAATCCTGAGTTCTAGTTTGATTGCACTGTGGTCTGAGAGACAGTTTGTTATAATTTCTGTTCTTTTACATTTGCTGAGGAGAGCTTTACTTCCAACCATGTGGTCAGTTTTGGAATAGGTGTGGTGTGGTGCTGAAAAAAATGTATATTCTGTTGATTTGGGGTGGAGAGTTCTGTAGATGTCTATTAGTTCCGCCTGGTGCAGAGCTGAGTTCAATTCCTGGATATCCTTGTTAACTTTCTATCTCGTTGATCTGTCTAATGTTGACAGTGGGGTGTTAAAATCTCCCATTATTATTGTGTGGGAGTCTAAGTCTCTTTGTAAGTCACTCAGGACTTGCTTCATGAATCTGGGCCCTCCTGTATTGGGTGCATATATATTTAGGATAGTTAGCTCTTCTTGTTGAATTGATCCCTTTACCATTATGTAATGGCCTTCTTTGTCTCTTTTGATCTTTGTTGGTTTAAAGTCTGTTTTATCAGAGACTAGGATCGTAACCCCTGCCTTTTTTTGTTTTCCATTTTCTTGATAGATCTTCCTCCATCCCTTTATTTTGAGCCTATGTGTGTCTCTGCACGTGAGATGGGTTTCCTGAATACAGCACACTGATGGGTCTTGACTCTTTATCCAGTTTGCCAGTCTGTGTCTTTTAATTGGAGCATTTAGCCCATTTACATTTAAAGTTAATATTGTTATGGTGTGAATTTGATCCTGTCATTATGATGTTAGCTGGTTATTTTGCTCGTTAGTTGATGCAGTTTCTTCCTAGCCTTGATGGTCTTTATATTTTGGCATGTTTTTGCAGTGGCTGGTAGCGGTTGTTCCTTTCCATGTTTGGTGCATCCTTCAGGAGCTCTTTTAGGGCAGGCCTGTTGGTGACAAAATCTCTCAGCATTTGTTTGTCTGTAAAGTATTTTATTTCTCCTTCACTTATGAAGCTTAGTTTGGCTGGATATGAAATTCTGGGATGAAAATTCTTTAAGAATGTTGAATATTGGCCCCCACTCTCTTCTGGCTTGTAGAGTTTCTGCTGAGAGATCCGCTGTTAGTTGGATGGGCTTCCCTTTGTGGGTAACCCGACCTTTCTCTCTGGCTGCCCTTCACATTTTTTCCTTCATTTCAACTTTGGTGAATCTGACAAGTATGTGTCTTGGAGTTGCTATTCTCGAGGAGTATCTTTGTGGCATTCTCTGTATTTCCTGAATCTGAATGTTGGCCTGCCTTGCTAGATTGGGGAAGTTCTCCTGGATAATATCCTGCAGAGTGTTTTCCAACTTGGTTCCATTCTCCGCGTCGCTTTCAGGTACACCAATCAGATGTAGATTTAGTCTTTTCACATAGTCCCATATTTCTTGGAGGCTTTGTTCATTTCTTTTTATTCTTTTTTCTCTAAACTTCCCTTCTCGCTTCATTTCATTCATTTCGTCTTCCATCACTGATACTCTTTCTTCCAGCTGATTGCATCGGCTCCTGAGGCTTCTGCATTCTTCACGTAGTTCTTGAGCCTTGGCTTTTAGCTCCATCAGCTCCTTTAAGGACTTCTCTGCTTTGGTTATTCTAGTTATCCATTCTTCTAATTTTTTTTCAAAGTTTTTAACTTCTTTGCCATTGGTTTGAATTTCCTCCTGTAGCTCGGAGTGGTTTGATTGTCTGAAGCCTTCTTCTCTCAACTCATCAAAGTCATTCTCCGTCCAGCTTTGTTCCGTTGCTGGTGAGGAACTGCGTTCCTTTGGAGGAGGAGAGATGCTCTGCTTTTTAGAGTTTCCAGTTTTTCTGCTCTGTTTTTTCCCCATCTTTGTGGGTTTATCTATTTTTGGTCTTTGATGATGGTGACGTACAGATGGGTTTTGGTGTGGATGTCCTTTCTGTTTGTTAGTTTTCCTTCTAACAGACAGGACCCTCAGCTGCAGATCTGTTGGAGTTTACTAGAGGTCCACTCCAAACCTTGTTTGCCTGGGTATTAGCAGCGGTGTTTGCAGAACAGCAGTGGCTGTAGAACAGTGGATATTCGTGAACCACAAATGCTGCTGCCTGATCATTCCTCTGGAAGTTTTGTCTCAGAGGAGTACCTGGCCGTGTGAGGTTTCAGTCTGCCCCTACTGGGGGGTTCCTCCCAGTTAGGCTGCTCAGGGGTCAGGGACCCACTTGAGGAGGCAGTCTGCCCATTCTCAGATCTCCAGCTGTGTGCTGGGAGAACCACTATTCTCTTCAAAGCTGTCAGACAGGGACATTTAAGTCTGCAGAGGTTACTGCTTTTTGTTTGTGCCCTGCCCGCATAGGTGGAGTCTACAGAGGCAGGCAGGCCTCCTTGAGTTGTGGTGGGCTCCACTCAGTTCGAGCTTCCCGGTTGCTTTGTTTACCTAATCAAGCCTGGGCAATGGCAGGTGCCCCTCTCCCAGCTTTGCTGCCACCTTGCAGTTTGATCTCAGACTGCTGTGCTAGCAATCAGCAAGACTCCGTGCACGTAGGACCCTCCGAGCTAGGTGTGGGATATAATCTCCTGGTGTGCCGTTTTTTAAGCCTGTTGGAAAAGCACAGTATTAGGGTGGGAGTGACCCAATTTTCCAGGTGCCGTCTGTCACCCCTTTCTTTGACTAGGAAAGGGAACTCCCTGACCCCTTGTGCTTCCCAAATGAGGCAATGCCTTGCCCTGCTTCGGCTCACGCATGGTGCGCTGCAACCACTGTCCTGCACCCACTGTCTGGCACTCCCTAGTGAGATGAACCCGGTACCTCAGATGGAAATGCAGAAATCACCTGTCTTCTGCGTCGCTCACGCTGGGAGCTGTAGACCGGAGCTGTTCCTATTCAGCCATCTTGGCCCCACTGATCGGTAAACTGTTGTGTAGCGTAATTCCAATATTCATCAGATAATAAGATCAGAGTCTTGAAGCATTGTGGGGTGTGCACTAGAGACAGGCTTTCTACCTTGGCCAGGGGTCTAGTGACCATCCAGACTGTGTGTGCACCTTCAGTGGGTTGTCCAGATTTTCATTCCCCTGTCCACCCACCTCTCCCAGTAGCCATCACCAGCCCACCCCCACCCTCTGCAGTCTCGCTAACAGGCACCAACTGGTATCTGGGGAAGCAATCTCAATTTTGTATATTTATTGTGTATTCAGCCACTTTACCTAAAAGGGGCCATTTTTCTGTTGGAAAAGTCTAGGAAGACAATTCCACCTTTTGCCTCTCTTTCCCAGTAACCACAATTAGTTTATTTCCTGCCTTTTTGCATTGAAATGTGGCAGAGACCTGCATCCAAGTCTTGTTTCTTACCTCATTGAGAAGGTCTCTTAGTTTTGCTCTTAAGGATGATGTTGAACATGATGTTGAATATAAATATTGGCTTGAGATATTCTTTTTCTAACGTGTTTTTATTACAAAATCAACAGTATGTTAATGAAAAAAATTAAGCGAAGAGAGAAATAAAGTCATTTATTATCTCATTATCCCTAGGTCAATGTCCTGTTATCACTTTGATATGTATCTTAATAAGGTACATATCAAATATATATCTTATGATATTTATTTGTGATTTATATCATGAGATATATATCAAAGTGTTTTATGATTTTATTAGAAAATTATTATTACTCTTATAGGTCACACGTATTATTTATATGTCAATAACTGTGCCAAGTAGAGGGTTGAAAAGCATTATTTCCAAATCCTTACAGAAGACCTCTCTATAGTAGATATTCTTATCCCCGTTTTACAGTAAACTGAGACTTAGAGGCTTTCACAATTTGCCTAGGGCTCTATGGCTAATCAACAGCCATTAAGACTCAGCATCCACATTCCCTTTCTCCCCAAGCTCAAGCTCTTACCCGCTTCTCCCCAAGCTCAGGCTCAAGCTCTACACTCTACTCTTTTCTAATCCAGACCTGATTTTGCAAATATAGTTTAAACTAGAATCCTCCTGCACATACAATTCTGTTATCAGCTTTTACACTTAATATATTATTAACATCTTTCAATGTCATTTATTATTCTTCTACAAATTTAATGGCTGCCTAGTGTTTCATTATATGGGTATGTTTTATTTATTTTTAAATGGCTCCATATCAAAACAAGAAACAAAAACTTGTTGTAAAATATTCAAGCAATACTAAAGAATATAAAGTAGAAAATATGAGTCCTCCTTCCCTATCCTGCTGAGCCCCACGACCCAGAGGAAATTGCCATGAACGGGTTGATGCATCTGCGTCCACATCGTTCTTCGATGTAATTTATTATATGTAATGTAATTTATTTATTTTTCCTTAAAGGAATGGGACATACTGATCTACTGCTTGCTTTTCACCCACAATGTATCATGAACATTGTTCCAGACCTATAAATCCTTTTTAATGCACAAGAATCAAGAAGTCACGCTTGGCTCTTGGCTGGAGCAACGGGGAGGAGAGTGGAGCAGTGTTTTGGGATTGGTTGGGATTGGAAGACGAGAGGAGGAACAGGTTCGGGGGTCAGAAAAGCCAAGGACTCCATTTCAGACATAACAGGTTTGATGCCTGTGAACTATCCAAGTGGGCCTTCAGCCCTGTGAACCTGCAGCTTGGGGCGTGGTGGGGCTGGGTATAGAAATGGAGGAGTCAACAGAGAATGGATGGTATGTAAATCCACAGCAAAGATTTCCTGCTGCCTTTAGTAAGGGCATATGCTTTTCAATTCCCTCCAGTCTCCACCCCTCCTTGATGTCTCTGGACACTGGGTCTGGGTGTCATCTCAAGCAGGGCTGCTTCAGTCACTCATTTCCTGCCAGGCCACCAAGGCTTTGGGGTTTGTGACTATGGCATATTGTCAAGGAGTATTAAGGAAAAAAGCAACCCCAAAGTTGGAACTAAGGCAAGAGGAAGGCAGGCTGTCATTCCAGCATATATATCTATATCTATATATCTATATATATATACATATATATGATGTGATATATATATATATGATGTGATATATAGATATATATGATGTGATATATAGATATATATGATGTGATATATAGATATATATGATGTGATATATAGATATATGATGTGATATATATGATGTGATATATATATGATGTGATATATATATATGATGTGATATATATATATATATATTTTTTTTTTGAGATGGAGTCTCTCTCTGTCACCCAGGCTGGAGTGCAGTGCAGTGGCATGATCTCACTGCAACTTTTGCCTCCCCGGTCCAAATGATTCTTGTTCCTCAGCCTCCTGAGGAGCTGGGACTACAGGTGCGTGCCACCATGCCCTGCTAATTTTTCCACTTTTAGTAGAGACGGGGTTTCACCATGTTGGCCAGGCTGGTCTCAAACTCCTGGCCTCAAGTGATCTACCCGCCTCGGCCTCCCAAAGTGCTGGGATTACAGGTGTGAGCCACTGTGTCCAGCCGGTTGTGGGTTATTTTTTTAAGGCTCATCTCTTCCCTGCATTGCCTCTGTTTCCTTTTGCAGGCTGGTTAAGTTGGCCTCTCCTTTTCACACTGCAAGCTTTCCTCAGCGGTCTGGGGAGTCCTCAGCTGTCTGTGTTCTTCGTGTGTGTGTGTGTATGCGTACATGTGTATGTGTGTGTATATATGTGTATTTGTGTGTGTATGTGCGCGTGTGTACAGTGTGTGTGTGCAGGGCATGTTGATTGGTGGGTGCCACCATGGGATGCTCAGACAGTGACCCAGGTGGGGGAAATACCTGGGAGCCGGTTTTTCCAAAGAATGTTCCAATCAGCTCCCTGGGGGCTGGACCGGTGGCCCTGGGCACTTTGGGAGCAGTGATGGGGCTGCGGTGGGTGGACAGGAACATTATTGCTGGCAGCCTCACCCTCACAGAGCCCTCTGCTTTGCCTTGAGTCCCCAAGTCCAGAGTATACCTGGCTCCATTTCTCCAGAGACTAAACGTCCAGTCCCTTGCAAGGAGATGAGGGGGAAAGAGTAGTTTCCTGGCTGTGCAGAGGAGCGGGAGGAGGCTGGGCTCTGATCCCCATGTTTCTGGCCTGGTGTACCTCCCTGCCCCCCGACTCCTCCTCTGCCCCCCACCTCAAAACACACAGGGGGACCTACCACTGCTGAGACTCTGGGGGTTCCTTGGGACCTGATAAGCTCATTTCCGGTTGGTTTCTCCCTCTGCTCTGCTAAATTCGCCTTCACTCCTTCCTTCCTTCCTTCATCCCCTTCCATCTGCCAAAATTTTCCAAATTCTCTTATCTCCCAAATTAATTTTGTCCTTATAGAGGATAACGCTTTTATTTCTTTTCTGTCAGTATAGTGGTTTGCGGAGGAAAGAGAGATAAATGCATGTGGTCAATATACCGATACACCTGGTTCAATTAGAAGACAATTTTCTTTTTGAATTTATTGATTCAATATTTATTTTTTTAAACTTATTGATCGTAGTTTTAAAAAAATTCAACATTTATTACCAATCTCTAGATTGGGATTTTTGTTTGTTTTTGCTTCAAGACACAGAATGTGGCCCGAATTGGTTCTTTGGGTAACTTTCTAAGGTTTTCTTCATACCTCAGTATACAGTCAGCTTCGGGTGGTGTTCCAAATTATAATTGAAAAAAGGATGTGCTCTCTCTAGGGTAAGAGCTTGATGCATCCCAGGTTATTAAGCCTTATTAATTATTAAAATCCTCTTGGTTCTTTTTTTGCCTCCTTGATCTGTAACAAACTAATACTAGTGGTGTGTTAGTCTCAAATGCAGTTGTTTCTGTCAATTTCTTCCTTGGCATTTCTAGCAGTTTGCTTTCTAGTTGATGCTATTTTATCCACAAATAGAAGTTCATGCCTTTCGTGTCTTCATTATAAATGCCTCCCATCAGAAACGACTCAGAGAGTCAAATATGGCATTTTCTCTAAGTGGAAGCTAAATAATGCGTACACATGGGAGTGTGAAATGGTAGGCACTGGAGCCTCAGAAGGGTAGAGAGGTGGAAGAGGGCTGGGTAATGAGAAATTACTTAATGGGCGAATGTACACTATTTCAGTGATGGATACACTAAAAGTCCAGCTTCTGCCTCTATGCAATATATCCATGCAACAAAATTGCACCTGTACCCCTTATATTTATACAAGTATAAGAGTAAATTAGATGCCTCCTATCAACATCAAATGATTTCTTTGTCCCATTCATTGCTGTCTCCTTGAGTTCTGTGTTCTTTATGAGCATCTCCCCAGCAGAGGGATGGCGGTCCCTGAAGCCCAGGGACGGGACAGCAGTGCAGAGGCAATGATGCGGTGGAGGAGTGGGAGGTCAAAGTCAGGTTTTGATGGTGGGGGGGAGAATGGGGGTTGAGGCTGTGGAGATGGCAGGCCACTGCAGGCAGTATACATTTAAGAAGTTTGGCTGAAGGGGAGAAAAGGAGACAGCCTGAAGCAAGTGGAGACCTAGCACTTTAAAATGCTGTAGGAAAGAGTGGGGTGGGGGTGGGGGAGGCTGGAGGTTTAGAGGCCACGAAGGCAGCAAGAGGCAGGGATGCAGGAACTGGCTAGGGGCTGCCTTGGGAAGAAACAGGTTGCCTCCTCTCCTGCCGCTGCTGAGAGCTGGGGTAGCTATGCTGGTGGTTGGCCTGAGAAGAGGGGGCGGTGGAGGGGGAGGTCCGCCAGTGTGGGAGGAGGCAGGGCTCAGAGAAGGGCCAGTTGGCTGGCTGGGAGATCTGAAAAGAGGTACAAGTTTGGATTAACTGGGGTGGAGAATAAGAGAGGAAGGCCTAGCTGAGAATGGAGACGGGAATAGACCCACAGGGCAGTCAGAACTGGGGTGTTTTTTAGTTTTCTCCTGCAGTGCTTGGTGGCCTGGAGATCACGGCTGTTGGGTGGACCCTGGAATGAAGTGGTCAAGGAATATTGTTAAGACAGGGGCTGAGGAGGGAGCCCACAGGGCCTAGGCTTGGTGGGGGAAGGCAGAGAGAACACACAGGCTGGGGAGGAAAGGGGCTGGTCTGCAGACCTGTGCTGATGTGGAGGATGAGCAGGGAAGGCTTGGCAGCTGTGCCTGCTGTGAGCAGCATGGATGACACTTTCCTAGGTCAGAGGTGATAGCAGCCCAGGGTGGGCCCCAGGAGTGGCTGGCTCAAAAGGGGTCCTCACAGGAGACTAGAGATGGACAGCCTGAGCAGCCAGGGTGCCGGAGGGTGGGAGGTGGGACACAGAGGCCACTGATGAGGGTGATGGTGCAGCCCTGCTCGGGTGTGTGGCTCTGCTGTACTTGCTTCCAGCTGGCTGCAGGGGCAAGAACAGGGACAGGCCTGAGGCTTCTCTCTGGGGCCCAATCCCTGACTGCAGCCAGAGGCACCTGTCTAGGTGACAGACCCGGAGCTCCATCTGGCTTTTTGACCAGAGGTATCCTTGCCCCCAGCAGAAGCTCGGCCCAGGCAGTGTCTGGTTTCTGAGGGGTTTGGGCTAGGGCTGGGACCAGGACCTGTCCCTTGGAGCATCTGGAGTTACTGTGCACTGGAAGACCAGATCCTGAGATGCTGAAGATGCAGGGCAGGACCCAGGGCTGCAAGGTTCTCTGTGCAGGTGCAGCTGAAGGGGCTTGGGGGCTGGTTATTTCCCAACAAGGGCCTGGGTTCAGCCTTGCAGGTGGGTCTGTGTTGGGAGAGCCTGAGTCTGAAAGCTTGGAAATGTTTAGTCCAGCCCTGCCATGACTTGCTGGGACCTGAGCCAACTTCTTCTCCCTGGTCTCCTCCCTCCCAGAGCCAGATTTCAGTGGATGAGAAAGTGCTTAATGCAGGGCCTGGCAAGAGCCAGTGTGTGCTGCAGTGAAGGTGCTGGGACCGCCCTGTCTCCCAGGAGGTGGTGGGACCAGCGGACTTTTCTTCCAAACATGTCAGAGCCAGAGAAGAGCCTTTAAGAGGACAGACAACTGCTCTACTCCCTGGTGCAGAGACTCCTCAACCCCGAGGAGAAGGGGGCAATCCCAGATCACCCAGTGAGCCAAGCTGGCCAGACCACCACCACTGGCTTTAGGGGTATCCCTTGCCCACGACTGCCACCAGAGTGAACCAGATGCTGGGGTCCCCTTGGTAAAGGCCAGTGTCCGCTCCAGACTCAGGGTCACCCCTGTAACATCACACAGCTGAATGGAGACACGAGTCGGGCTTAAAATAGCTAAATAAATCTTTAATATTTCTAATTGCAAATGTACAGAAATTGCACAGCCACACAGTCTTAGAACACCAACAGCTTCCTCTGTACATTATTACATAGTTAAAAGTCGCAGCTGGAGGGAGGAGCTCCAGCCCAAACTCCAACGTTTGCATTTTTTCCTTTTCACATACTTACAAAAGAGGGGAGCTGGGATGCGGTGTGGGGGCTGGGGGGCTTTGTGGCTGAGTGTGTAGAAAAGAGAGGGGCTGTTTCCCTGGACAGTCTGGCTCCCGCAGTGGCGCGGGGCACAAGGGGAGGTGTACTTGGGGCAGATGCTCCGGGGGACCGGGGCGTGTGGAGCTGTAGCCTCGGTCCTCCACCCCCACTTTCTGGGCAGTCGGAAAGAGTCCTCACTGACGGGAGGTTTGGCAGTTTCCATCACCCAGAACATGGAAGTTAGTTAAGCAAAAAAGTCAGGCCTCTGTGCTAGCAGGGAGCGCGTGGCTTTCTCCAGCAGAGGCTGAGTCTCGGTGACCAGGAGGCCCCCGGGGCTGTGTTCTTCCCCAGCAGGGACTGTCCTTCCCTCCAGGGCCTCTGGCAACCCCAGCCCTGGCTGCAGGCAGGGCCCAGCTCCCAGGAACTCAGGTTCTCTGTGGCCCGGGCAGGAGCCCCCCTTGACTGGCCCAGTGAAGGCACCCCAGCAGCCGCTACCCAAACAGCAGCTGCAAAGCCAACACATAAATGCCACAGGCAGGGAAAACACCCCCCGCAGACACCAAGCCTTTTCCTCCTGCCCAATACTGTTCTCTAGATTCAGAAATAAAACCCTTGGGAGAGCAGCAGTCCCGGCCAGCCCTCGGCAGCACCAGGACCAAAGGATATGTACAACCATTAGGTGAGATAGTTACATTACAGTCAAACACCAAGAACATTTACAAAATCGGCAGACTTGCAATTAAGATAAAAATCTGTGAAGAGTCTGTACACTTTTACAGTTTTTGCACTAGGTAAATAAGGCTCTCGGCCTGAGAGCTCACCCACCCTGCAAGGGCAGCTGGCACTGGCCACAGCGGGTGGCCTCTGAGCCCGCCTGTCCAGGCCCTGGGAGCCTCCCTGTATTGCTAGGGGGGCTCTGTCCGAGGTCACTCTACGAGGCAGCGGTGGGAGGGGGCTGGGGAGAGGAGAGCAGGGCTCACTGGGCAGTGGGAGGACGAGACCGGAGCCAGGCCCTGCCTGTGTGGCCACCCTGGTCTCAGGCACAAAGGCGCATGGGTGGGGACAAGACAGGGGAGTGGGACAGGAAGGGGTGGGGGCAGGGCCTCTGCTCCCACCTCCCATCTTCCTGTGGTCTGTGATCCCTGGTGGCCCAGCCCTCCCTCCACCAGCATCTGTCTCTAGCCTAACTGAATTGCAGGTTACATCTAAGAGCCCCTTCCCAGAGCAGCCACTGCCACCTGTCCCCGAGCTCAGGGTGGATGCAGTATGGCTCTGGGCCACCCCTCCAGCACATCCACCCTTCAGGTGGGGCCTCTGTGGCACATTCCAGCTGCAGGGGCAGAGGGGTGGTTCCTGCAGCTCGCCTTGCCCTGGCTCTGCTGGCAAAGGCCCCACTCCCACCCTTGTTACCCAGGGCCCTTGCTCGGAATCTGCAGGGGCTGGGAACAGACAGGGGCTGAGAGAGACCCAAGCTCCTGCTCATCTGTCTTGAAAGTGGGGGAGGGGCAGATAAGCTACAGAACAGCCTAGAGCTGAGGAAAACCGGCCCCAGCTGTGGGGTGCGCCCCTCCCCTGTATGCAGCGCCTGGGTCCTTGGCCGGGGGCCGGGAAGGGTGAGGAGGAGGCCGGCCGCACACACGGGGCCGGGTGCAGGCTGCTGCTGTCTTGGAGAGGGAGCAAGTCTAACATCCTCCAGGGCCGCTATTTCCCATGCAGTGCGCACGCTCAACTTAAAAGGCCCCTGTGTTCCAGCAAGCGAGCAAGCGGGCTTTTGTTTCTAATGCATACTGTGAAAGGAAAAAAAATCACAGTTATCCACCTTCTCAGGGCCTGCAGGCGTTAGAATCTTTTTTTAAACCATCACTCAGAGGAAGGATCACCTTTTCTTTCAGGGTGAGCACCAGGTGGCACTCCCTACAGGGCCACTGTGCCCTGGGTGTGCTGGGCCCCAGGAGAAGGCAGGTACAGTGCTCAGAGCCATCTGGCCAGATCCGCCCAGATCTTTGGCTTCTGGGCGCCCTTGAGCATCAGCCTGGGCCTGTGTGGGAAGTGTGGGAAGCTGTGGGTCTTCCCCACAGGGACAAGAGCTCACAAGAAAAAGCCATGGCCCTCACTGGGTCTACCTGGCAATACGACTAAGGCAAGGAAGGTGGCAGGTGGTGCTCTGGGGACAGGTTCAGAGGGGGTGGGTGGGTAGGAATCCTCAGTTCCTCACAGCCAGGAAGGTCCCAACAGACCGCATGCAGTGGCAGGTGCTTCGGAGGGAGACAGGCAGGGGACACTGACCTCCTGCTCTGTGTCCTATCTTCCTGCCTGCCAACTGATCCGCCAAGTGCCAGGTCCCCCAGGACAGGGCCTGGCTGCCAGGGAGTCCCAGGCCCCCCCCAAGGAGGCGAGGGGAAGCCACAGGTGTAGGCCCCTAGCTCTTGAATCCCCCCTCCAGGAAGCCCCCTCCCTGGCACGGGTGGTGGGACACATGCACTCGGCCAGATCCAGAAGGACAAGGACACACCACATTCAGGAACCAACAGACATATTTTTGGCAGGCCCCCTGCCCCACCAGGCTGTCCCCACTCCCCAGCGTGCAGTCTCTTCTGCCCGCACCCCACAGGGAGCGGCTGGTGACCTCGCCTCACGCTGCTTCAGTCTCTGGCGGCTCCCTCTGCGGCCGCCTCCTGGACAGCGGCGGGGAGGGGAGGCTCGGCCTCCTGACACCCACGCTGGGGCTGCAACCGTGGGTGCCTCCCCAGGCCAAGACCCTGCCCTTGGCCACCATAGTCCCCCTCTCCTTGGGTAGCTTCCTCCCTCCTCAGGCAGGTTAACAATTGCTGCTGTTTCTGAACTCGCCGTTCTCAGTAATCTGCAATTTGGTGGGGTTGGTGGGGGAGATGCCGTTACGGGCTTGCATGCTGTACCTCTCTTTCAGCTGGGTCAGGGCGCTCATGAGGCGGGCATTGGCGGCATCCAGCGAGGCAATGCGCTTCTCCTGTGGACAACGGGGATGTGAGGGGGGTCATGGGACAGGCTCCTCAGGGGCCTCCTTAGGGCTGTGTGCACCTACGACAAGCATCGGGAAAGCGGGGAATGGGGTGGCCTGGAGATGAGGGGGGCAGGCAGGCTCTGGGCTGTGAGCAGCTGGCAAGAGAAGGCAGGCAGAGGCCTCTGCAGCATCATGGACACAGCCTCGCTGCCTGCTTCTCAGCCCAAATGGAGCAGCTCTAGTGCTGTCTATGGGTTGCCTGCGGTCCCTAGGGCAGGCACCCTTGCTCACGTGTGAGTGTGACACACCAGAGGTCACAGCTCCTGGTCTGTGCAGTTTACAGCCTGAGCAAGGCCCAGCCTACTCCTGGGCGAGTGAAAGGAAAGCGGTGCAGCCCTGAGTAAAGGAGGCTGGGGCCAGAGAGCCTTTCATGTCTCCCCTCAACGCAGCCTGGATGCCATAGCTGTGAATGAGAGCCCCACTGCTCCCTCTGACCAGCCTGCCTTCCCTCCTATCCCCACTGCCCTCCTGGTGGCTTCCACTCTTTGGTCAGCAGTCCTGGTGAAAGACAAGGCCTGCCAAGAGCCCCGGCAAGGGAGGAGCTGCCTCTCTCCTTTCACAGCCTGTCCTAGTGAGCTTGTGGCCCACTAAGACCACAGGTCTGACTTCTCAGGGCAGAGATTCTGGTTTCTTATTCCCCTCAGTGTCTGCAGTGAGGTATGACTGAGGATGGAGAGGCTAGTCACCCCCTCCTAATCCCAGGCCCTTTAACTCTTGTGGCTGACCAAAGGGCCAGAGCCCCCACCTGGGCATCAATGATCTTCTGTTTGGAGTCCACAGCCGCTTGCATCTCTGCGTGGTCCTTCTTCAGTTCTTCTTCCACGGACATCAACCTATAGCCAGAGACAGGGACAGTCAGACTGGCCCTGGAGGCAGCAGAGGTGGGGAGGGTGTGGGAACAAGCCCATCACCCCCGCAAAGAGCAGGGACACGCTAGGAGAGCCCCTCCTTGGGTCACAGACTTGCCTCCCATACTTGCCTAGGGCAGAGGCCCTCCAGCCAACTCCCAGCAACTGACACTGCTGGGCCTCCTTCCTCACCTCCACATCCCACACTCGCTGCTCCTAAAGCCCCAGAGGCCCCTGGGCTGCCCATTTCCCGATGTTCTTCCAGGAGCCAAGATGGGTGGAAATGGGTGTTAGATCTTCAAAACCCCTAGAGCTAGGCAGGTGGTGGAACGATGAAGGCCTTGAAAGTCTCTAGAACTTTTTCCACCCTGCCCCCACCATCTTCATGAAGTTGTACTCGAGGTGCCAAGATGAATGAACTCTAGTCCTTTCCCTCAAGGAGTTCACAAGGCAGGAGGCATGAGTAACTAACTACGCCCTGCACGGAGCAGCTGCGCTAGTGGAAAGCTCAGGTCCCTGGAACAAAGAGCAGGAAGCGGTGACCTTTCCTGGAGGGTGGGCTGGAAGGTCGCACATCGGTAGGAGACATCTGAAGGACAGGTGTGCAGGCAGGACAATGAGCAGAAGCTGGGGGACATACCACCTGCAGAAGCTCAGTGGGCAGGAGGCTGGCTCCATCCTGCTGCTCCCTGCCTGGGAGCCCTCCTGGCCCCACCTGGCTGGTTCCTGAGACACTCTCACTGCTGGGCACTCCCACCTTCCCACTGTCCTTTGGCTTGGAGACCCCACACTCTCTGGGTGTGCTTGTCTCCTAGATGCCTTGTCCTGTCTGCCTCTGGACATGCGGGTTCCACAGGGCTTTGGCCTCAGCCTCCCTTCTCCTTACTCCGCACACTCTTCTCAGATAAGCCCTCCACTCCCACTCTTTCCCTGCCCTCTTAACTCCTCCAGCCTAGAGCAGCCACCGCACACTGGGCAAGCACTTGGCCCACTCACAGAAGGCACACAGGGAGCCACAGTGCAGGGGCCAGTTCTGCACGGGACTGTAATGCGGGCAGCAGGGCAGTAGTTCAGGCAGCACTAACCAGGAGGAGCCGTGGCAGTCGGGGGGACCCTCCAGGGCAGTTTCCCCAGTACAGGAAGGCATCACTCTGAGGAAAGCTTGTGCTGGGGGTAGGGTGGTGGGAGGGTATTAGTTCTGTTAAGGAAAATTAGATTGGAAGGAGATTGTATTTACTCTCTTGTCTTAAAAACCAATAGGGCCGGGCACATTGGCTCACGCCTATAATCTCAGCACTTTGGGAGGCCAGGGAGGGAGGATCACTTGAGGCTAGGAGTTCAAGACCAGCCTGGGTAACATGGCGAGACCCCCACCTCTTTATCAAAAACCAACCAACCAACCAAACTAGAAAAATGGACACAATACAGGCAATGCAGTACAATAATTTCTAGAAGAACAGAAACCAACAAGGCGAGCTCAGTGAACGGCCTGGAAGCAGAGGGAAGGTGGAGTCAGCAGCCTCAGTGAGCTGAGGAGACAGGCAGGTCAGGAAGGTCAAGGTGTGGGATTTGCAGGGCAGACAGCCAGAGAGGAGCAAGAGGCAGAGAGAAACTCCACATAGCTCCCGAGTGGGGGTTCCCCTTGTGTCTCTGACTGAATAATATCTGAATGCAGATGGGAAAATTACCAGGCTAGGCAAGAACCGTTAGAAAGGAGAACACAAAACAATCGCAGAAGCAGTTCATGTTGTACCAGTGAGAGTGCAGTGACGCACTAACACTGGGAATCACAGAGGACCCGGGGAAGGAAACCCCCTCAGAGCAGGGCCACGTTAGGCCGAGACTAAAGGCTCTGCAGGATGCAGCCTAACAAAACTTAAAAGGAAACCCCGAGAGGATTGAACAGATTCCAAGTAACCTCACTGTCTCCCAGAACAAAGCCCCCAGAAAGGATTTAAAGGAACACAAAAACATTCAGCACCTCACTGTAAGATTCACAATGCCTGGCATGCAACCAAAAATTACCAAGTATACAGAGAGAAGTAGGAAAACTCATAAGCAGGCGGAAAATAAATCAGTAAAAACAGACTCAGATGTCACAAATGATAGAATTAGACAAGGACATGAAAACAAGGTATTATAAATACATTCTACATGTTTCAGAAAATAGAAGTAAAAGCACAATGAGAATTAAAACTGATGTAATTTAAAGCAAAATGAAATTCTAAGAGGTGAAAAATATTATCTGCAGTGCAAAAATACTGGATCGGATTAATAGGTTACACACTGAAGAAGAAATAATTGGCAAACATGAAGACATAGTCATAGAAACTATCAAAGACAAGAAACAGAAAAAAAATGAAGAAAGAAGATAACAGAGCATCAGTGAGATACAGGATAATATGAGTCAGCCTAATGCACGTGTACTAGGAATCCCAGAGAAAGAAATGGAGGGGGGAGGTAGGACTGCAGACATACAAATCCAAGACCCAAGAAATTAGAAGAAAACCACACCAATGAACATCACAATCCAACTACTGACAACCAGTGATTAAAAAAAAAAAAGTATCTTATAAATAGCCAGGGAAAACAGATACATAAAGTACAGAGGAACAAAGACAATGACAGACTCCCTGTCATTACAGCCTCAGGGTGAGGGCCAAATCCGGACCATTGCCTGTTTTTGTAAATAGCCATCTCACACAAATAGTTCTGCTGTAACAGCAGAGCTGAACAGTTGCAATAGAGACCATATGGCCTACAAAGCCTAAAATACTTTTGATCTGCTCCTTTGTAGAAAGTTTGCCAATCCCTGCCCTAGAGCAACAAAGAGATAAAGCTAATAAGTCAATAGGAGACAAAATGGAATCATAAAAAGTCCAAAAGGCAGGAAAAAAAGAACAGATGGTACAAATAGGAAACAAGGCAACGGATTTAAATATATCAATAATTACATTAAATGTAAATGGTCAAAACACTCCAATAAAAAGGCAGAACCATTTAGACAAAAGCAAGACCCAACAGTATGGTGCCTGTAAAATAAACCCACTTCATATATATAGATGGGTGCTATGCTCTGAATGTTTGTGTCACCGTCTAAATTTGTATGTTGACACCTAACCCCCAAGGTGATTATCTTAATAGGTAGGGGTTTTGAGAGGTGATTACATCATATGGGCTTTGCCTTCAAAAATGGAATTAGTGCTTTTATATTATACAAGAAGCCCAAGGGAGCTTGCTCACACCCCCTACAATGTGAGAACACAGCAACAGGGCACTATAATATGAAGCAGAGAGTCCTCATTATACCCTGAATCTGCTGGCATTTTGATGTTAGACTTTAGAACTGAGGGCAATACATATTCTGTTGTTTATAAATTACCCAGTCTAAGGTATCTTGTTATAGCAGCCTGAATGGACCAAGACAATGAGTTAAACGCATGAGGATAAAAAAAAGCTATACCATACTAACACGAATCAAAAGGAAGTTGGGGTGGCTACATTAATAGCAGACAAGGCAGATGTCAGAGCAAAGAATATTCCAAGGGATAAAGAAAGTGATTTTATAATGACGAAGAGGTTAATTCAACAATAGTACATAAATAGCCTAAATGTATATGCACCTAAGAATAGTTCCAGGGTACATAAAGCAAAAACCAGTTGGACTGAAGGGAGAAATAGAAAAGCCAGTAAGGATATGGAATACTTGAACACTATCTACCTGACATTTACATTAAGGAGGAAATATTCCAGGATTGGTTAGTAGAAACAAACGTGTTAAGCAAGTCTCTGAATTCAGAACATGCAAATATCAGAGAATACACACAATGTGGAGAAGGCAGTTAAACTGAAAAGCGTTTCCATTCTTGGAAACACACACAAGGTGAGCCAAGAGCAGAGCTGGAGATCAAGTGAACAGCAGGTTTCTAGTCACCCTGGTTTCACTCATGTTAACTATTTCATAATGAACAAAACTATAAGTAAACGAAGCAAACAACAGTCAGGAACAGAGAAACAAGTGGTCTAAAAAGGAGGAATCCGGGAAGGGCTTATGCCATGGACAAAGCATGGAGCAGAGGCCTTCCTGGCTCTTGCACACCTGCTCGGTCTGTCCAGCTGATGGGGTCTTAGACCAAGCCAATTCAAACAAGACACACTGTCTCTCCTCCTGTGCCTGGTATTACTGAGAAGGAAGTAAACTCCACGACTGGGACCCTGGGGTTGACTGCACTCCCTGCCTGACACCAAGGTGGGGATGCCCTACCCATAGGCAGAGACAGAGACAGAGATGGAGGCGTCAACATGGGGCCTGACGTAAGTCTTCAAAAAGATGAGAGTCAGCATTAAAACCCGCTGTTCCTCTGAAGCCCTTTCTCAGATAACCCAGGCCCCTTAAAACTCAGGATATCAGAATGGCACCATCCCCCTCTCCCTCCCCACCCAAACTACTCCTCTTAACAGTTTCCAGCTCAGTAACTGGTACCCTGATACGCCCACACCCAGACACTCTTGGTAGGAATCTGGGGGCTATGCTGTGTCTTCCACCTTCACCTACTATACGTAACTGACGCTCATTCCCACTTTTCTTACCCTGTATTGCGTCCTCACTGTCTTTCCTGGCACCCCCCCAATCCAGCTTCTCAGCGCCCCTGAGAGTGCTTACTAAGATGGCGTGGCTCCTTGTAGGGGCTCAGGCCCATCGGGAGCCAGCTGTCATTGATCCAGCCTCATCCCCAGCTTTGTATTCTGCATGGGCTGCCCACCCTCTAGGCCACCTCCTGCCTCCAGGCCTGTGCTCACGCTGCTCCCACTGCCCAGCCACTCTCTTCCCTCCTCTCTCCACATTCAGCTCATCCTTTGAGGAGGCTCCCCGACCAGGGGCCTCCTCGAAGGCAGCGATGGCTGCCCTGCCTGTGGCCAGGCCAGGCAGATGTGGGCCCCACCTGCTGATGATGCCCTTCATCTGGATGTCCTTGTCCTCCTGCTGCCGCCGCAGCCGCTCCTCGCCCTCCTCCAGCCGTGCCTGGTACTCCAGCACCAGCTTCTGCGTCGTCTCCTCCTGGCACTTGAACAGGGTCTCATACTCCTCCAGCTTCTTGGTGGAGATTCGCAGCTTGTCCTGCAGCACCGCCAGGTCCTACCAGGAGGGCAGCGTCCACGGGCACAGCAGCCAGGACACAGAGAGCACAGCTTCGTCAGCCCGAGTGGGAGGAAGGGTAGGAGGGACCCCACTTGGAAGGCCCCAGTGGCTGTGACCCACCCACTTCACATAGCAAGATGCCCAAGGAGCCCAGCTGGCGGGCGCTGCAGCCAGACGCGTGCCTGTGCCCCACCCAGGGGTCTCCACTCCAAGCTCCCAGCCTGACCTGTACAGCTACGGCAGGGATGAAGACTCAAACCCAAATCCCAGGAGTGAGGGTGTAACTAGGGCTTTGAACTTTTTATGACAAAGGTTAAAAAACCCTTGGATATGTGAAGGACATGTGACAGCACCCTGAGAGGTGGGAGCTCTGCAGGAGGGGAAACTGAGGCCCAGACAAGGTGACCATGTCACATGAAGAGCGACTGACTAGCAGGGTAAGATCCCAGCTTCCCAGGCTCTGTCTGAATCTAAAGCCAGGGGGTGGCAGTGGCATGAGGAAATGGAGAGAGAGAGAATTGAAAGGCAGGTGGTCCAGGCTCTGGATCTGCCTCAGTCCAGCACAGACCCCAACCATCAGGGAGGAGCAGGGATGTGGATGAGGCTGGGAAGCGGCGTGGCTGCACAGAGGAGCCAGGTGCTCTGCACTGAGCGAGGAAAGGCAACGCCGGGATCGAGAGGGGCCAGACGCCCTGAGGACACAGGGATGCAAAGAGCCTGGAGTGAGGCCAGGCCTCCTCGCTCCCCAGCCAAACTCTGGCTCTGGGGGCACTGTCCGCTGTCCCCTGGTCCCCTTCATGTAACTATGGTGAAAGCAGGTGGATGTAGCGGACCGGGGATGGTGGCAGTGGCAGGATGCAGCATGGAGACGGGCCTCGCCTGAGGCCGGGGAGAAGGAGTTCTGCCATTCTGACCTCAATACCCTTGCTCGAGAGGTTGCCACAGGCTTTCCTAGGGCCCAGGGGGGCGAGAGCATCCAGAGGGGAGTGGAGAAGCGCCTGCCGTTCTGGGGCCTGCGCTGGTTCCTCCGTCTACATGGACTGCAGCTGGCAGTAGGAGACAAAAACTACCCCCAGATCCAGAGCAGCTGCCACAGCTGGAAGGCTTGGGAGACCAACGAAGCATCCCCTTGCCCCAGCAGATGGTAGAGTGTGTGGCAGGGTGAGATTTTAATTTTTAGAATAGATTCTTTTCCCGGGGGTGGGGAAGAAAACATCTCAATGGCAGCCTGACCCCGCCCCCCACGCTGGTAACTGCTGTTTCTTTCCCAGGCCCTGGTGGAGACCAGAGGGGCGAACAGCCAGGCCGTGGGCAGGCACAAACCCCGGGGGCCAGGCTGGGGTGGCTCTCCCAGCCATCCTGGGTACCCATGCCTCTGCCTCCTCAGGTACCAGGCACCCTCAGGGGGGCTTCTACTATATGTCTCTTGGGCACCCTCAGCCCTCAACCCCCACGTCCTCAGGAAGCTCAACTGCCTCAGTGCCCGGGCTAAGGAGCCTTCCCAGAGGTCCCAGGAGTCTGTATCCAAGACAATTCCCTGGTGATTTCAATCTGCAGATGGGAAGCCTCAGGTCTAAGCTGCTAATCCATCCCTCTTGTTGCTTTTCTTCCAGACCCCACTGACTGCTATTCTCACAGGGAACAGGGGCTCAGAGGTGACGGGCCCTTCACAAGGACAGCAGCACCCGTTGCTGGGGGACTTGGGGGAGAGAGTCCTACCAGCTGCTGCCGGGAGGCAGCCCCACCCTGTCCCGAGCTGCCAGGGTCCAGCTTTACCTTTTCTGCTTGGCTGAGCTCGTCCTTACTCCTTAGCCTATCCCTGTGGGGGGGGTCTGGGCCCAGGCCCTCGTCTTCTAACAACTGCGCGTTCATGGTCAAGAGCCAAGCGGCTGTGCGGTCCAGGGCATTGGGGCTCACGGGTGAAGGGCCCTACAACGAAACACAGCTGTGAGGGGCTGGAGGGAGGTGGAGGGCAAGCAGCAGGGGCGGGAGTGGCCCAGGTGAGCCACAAGGACAAGCAACTCTGGGACACGGTGGGAAGAGAGGGGACCTCCAGCTGACTGAGCGCCTACCGAGCAGTCCCCACCCGGGAACTGTCTCTCAGACGGCAGCCAAAGGCAGAGCCGACAGGTGCCAGGTGGCCTCCTGAGCACCACACTCTGCTGCCAAGGGGACAGCGAGTGACCCTGCCACTGGGGGCAGCGGGGCAGGCTGCACTGAGAGGGATAGGGCCAGGCTGGGCTGTCAGCCCAAGGCACCTCCACTCCAGACACCGCCTGCAGCCTTTGGGTGACAGGGTCATCCATGCTCCAGGTGGTTGTGCCTGGAGGCCTGTCCAGCCTGTGAAAACATTTTGGGAGGGGAGTGTGGGGCCAGAGCTGGGTGGGGGCTTCGACAGGCTTGGAACTGAAGATGAATGCACTCTCCTCCTCTTTCTCTCTGACCCCAGCCTGCCCCTAGGGGCACTGACAGAGGGGCCTGGAGTTCCCCAAGGCTACAGTGTCCTTGGTTCACAGGATTCAGGAAGCCAGGGGGAGGGGGTGGTGGCACATGTGGCAGGCTGGTGGGATGGGATGGGATGGCAGCTGGGTGCGGGTGGAGGTGAAATGACCGAGAGGAGGAGCATGGTATGGGGTATGACAGCCCAGCTGGGCCCAAGTGCCCAGCCCTGCCCTCTGACTAGCAGCACTGACCTGCTTGTGCACTGCCCGTGGCTTCAGTTCTGGGCTGTCCCCCTTGGAGGAAGAGGACTGCTGCCTCAGGCGGGTACTGGGACCCGCCCAATCAGGTGAGGCTGATGCCAGGGTTCCGCTTGAGGGTCTTGGGTACTGCAGGGTGCTCAGCAGGTTGGGGGGTGTCCGGCCGCGGGGGGCAGGAGGTGGCGGCGGGGGTGGGGGCGGAGGCTGGTCGATCCTCCTCTGGGGGCCAGCACTGTTCTGCCGTGGCACCGTGGGCTGCCCGCCTTTTTCAGTCAGTGACATCTGTCGCCGTGCCAGCTCACCGGGCCGCCGAGCCAGCTCCTCCGCGGCAGTGCTGAAACTTCCCAGCTTGGCAGCGGCTGCCAACTCCTCGCTGTTGCTGTGTGAGCTCAGGGAGCTGTGGCCCTCAGAGCCTGAGTCGCCAAGGCCACGGGGTGACAGCGGCAGACCAGCCGCCATCTGGTACACAGGGTTCTGGAAGGAGAGCGGTGCCAACAGCTGGGGCCGGCCTGGCGCGCCCTCGGAGGTGCCTGGTGTGGTTGGTGTCTGGCCTGCCCGCCGCACTGTGGCCAGCCCTGCCAGGTTCACTGGGGTTGCCCGGGCCGGCCACCCGGCCACCAGCTGAGCTGCAGCGGCCTGCCCATCTGTGGGGAGGACGTCGGGGCCCACCGGGGAGCCTGCCTCCCCGTCCAGCGCGCGGGCGTCCTGGAGGTCCACCATGGAGAGGCTCTTGCCACCGTTGGCCATCTGAAGATCAGGCTCGTTGGCTTCCGAGTAACTCGAGCTGCGGGCAGGTGAGGGCTGGACCCCGGAGGACCTTGTGACAAAAAACAAGTCCTTGTTTTCGGGGGTTGGAGACGGTAACCGGGTGAAATCTATCAGACTGCAGGGAGACAAGCACACACAGGGAAAGAAGGGGAAAAGAAGAACTGTGAGTGCAGCCAAGGCGGGTCCAAACCAACAGCACCCGCCAACCTGCCGGGGCCTGGCAGCCCGAGCCAGCGCTGGGGAGATGGTTGCGCTGGGGTGGCGGGAGTGGGAGAATCCGGGGACCAGAGGCTGAGGCGGCTGCTCCTGCACAGAACCTCTTCTTTAGGGACCAGCACTGCACATTTCAGGCCGTGCTGCCTGCAAGACCCCTTCCCTGTTCAGCTGCATCTTGGGACAATGGGTACTGGGGCCTGGCTTGCTCTGGAAAACTCCTCCTTAGCTAAGCCCTAAGCCACAACTCAGTGGCTCTCTGCTATCCACAGATCCTGCATTGAGAACCCCAACTTCAGAGTCACTGGGTTCCCTCTGCCTCTTCCCTCTTGTTCCTAATCAGACTGGTAACTGAAGTGGGGGCCTGGTGAAACCTCCTCTTGCCCAGCCTCCTGCTGCCGCTCCCTTGTTTGACTGGCAGGCGGGGGCTGGAGTTCCTGGCAAAAACAAGGAATGAGAGCAGGCTCTGTGGAGAGCATGACTCGGGGGGAGGGCTGCACTTGCCCTGGCCTCCTCCTCACTCAACGCTTTTCTCTGGCCTCTCCCTGGCCCCTCCCCAGAAGCTAGCTCCTTGGAAGAAAGCACAACTATGGTGGGGGCCAGGGGGGCTTTGGAGAAAAGAATGTGGGCAGGGGGAACTGAAGGCTGCAAGGACTTGGGGGGCTTGATATGGCTTGGAATGGGGAATGGGTTGGCTTAGCCTCAGATTGAGAGAAAGTACCACTCCCCGAGATGGGCTGCAGTGCTCGTGGGCCTGGGAGAGCTGGCTAGAGCAGCAGATGAGCCAGGAAAGACGGAGAACAGTGGGGGCCTGGCTGCCCAGGCCACATACCAGGTCAGTCTTTTCGGAACTCACGGGCCCGGCTGCCTCTCAGCCGCTCAAGGGCTGTCTACTGCACCCCCCACTCCAAACTCTTGGCATGTGACTCTGCTTGTCTTCGCTTGGCACATTCACTGAACAGACCCAACGCAAGACTCAGCGGGCCTGCATCTCTGGCCCCTCCTGGGCTCCCCTAACCCCAGGTTCTTGATCTCAGCAGGTTCTTGATCTCAGCACCCTCCCCTGCTTAAAAGCCTGCCCTGCCACCGCCTTGGGGAGACCACACTCCCAACTCTGCTGCTGCAGCTGCAGCCTCACACGCTGGGGTAAGAAGGATCCCTGGCGGGAGAGGGGAGAGTAGGGGTAGAGCAGAAATGCTTCAACATGAACTGATAGAAATGTCCCTATTTTGACTTAAACAAGAACGTTTTGCCTCCCACTCTGCCATATGTGTGTCTTATTTAGGCAGAGCAGACCCCAGGACTGGGTCTCAGCATCACTTTATGTTTTCTGGGGTTCTCAGCCTCAAAGCCTGGCAGAGCCACCAAACTCCTATTGAAAACACCCCCAGCTAAACACCACTTCTGGAGATTCTGACTCAGGCTCAGGAAATACCAGGAACATGTGTATTTTTAACAAATATCAGCGGATCTGGAAATGCTGGGGGTATTTGGGACCAGTAATTATTCTTTGACTCATCATGTCTTTGCTTGTGCTTGTCCCTCTACCTAGAATGCCTTTTCCACCAATGGAAATGCTACTTTTCCTAAAACAAAACAAAACAAAACAAAAAAAACCTATAGCATCACCTCCTCTAGGAAGGCTTCCCTGATTTTTCCCAAATGGAGGTTCACCACTTAGGACCTGTAGAACTCAAGTCTTGCCAGGCTTGTTTTATAAACACTATGTAGGCATCCTCTTTTCCCATCTGAGATTACAGATAGGCTGTGCCTAGTCTGTACACGCACCCACCACACCCAACATGCCTGGCAGCTCTTACCCGGAAAGATCGTTCTCAATCACCATCTTCTGCAGCCCAGCTGAGATGCTGCTGCTGCCAGAGCCCGGTGTGGAGGCCAGGTCGTTGGTCCCTGGGAGCTGCCCACTACCTGGGGTGCTCAGTGCTGTGTGGACGTCCCTTAGGATCCGAGGCAGGGGTCCCAGTTTGGATACTATGCTCTGTAAAGGCACAGCAAGAGGCAGGTGTGACCTCCTGGGACCACACGGGTAGGTTGTATGTGCTGCAGCCACTATGGCTCAAAACCACTGCGGAGCCTGTCAGAAGTGCAGATCCCCACCTGCTGCCAGTCAGAGCCACTGGGTCTGGGAGGGGGGTGAGCCCAGGAATTGGTAAATCTACATTTTTAACCAGCTCCCAGACATTTCTGGGGCAGGAGTAGGAGGCCCACAGGGGGAGATGCTGACCTAGTGCAAGCCTCTCCTTCAGTTTGCCCTGCCCTGGTGCCTCCGCAGAGAGGAAAGCACACATGGAATCCCAGCATTTCCACACCTCCACCTCTCCATCCAGAGGCTTCTGTGACAGCCCCTCTCATATCACTTACTCCACGGGATGGGCTGGGGCCTGACCCACTTTGGCACCTGAGCCCCAGTGGAGATGGTCCAGGCACATAGCAGGCACCCTCAGGTGCTGGTCAGGCAGAAGGCAGTGCCTGAACCCATCTGAACCTTGCTGGAACGCTTTAGAGGACTTAAGGGGCAGAGGATTCTAGGCTGTGGGGACACTGCCTTCACCTGTTTATGCACAAGCTTCCACAGAGGTCTCTGTGAGAAAACAAAGTGTGAAAACTCATGCAGGCAATAGAGCACACAATTGAGAGGCAAACAGTTGTGTTTCAAATCCCTGTTGCACCCTATCACCGGTGTGACAATACTGATCACTTTCTATTCTTCCTGCCTGGTTGTGCAGAAACGTGGACAGCACAGAGGCAAGGTAAGTGGTGGCAGTGACAGTGACTAGTGTTGGCTGCAGTGCAGGGACTAGAACTGGTGGAATGTAGGGTCTCGGCCCTCATTTCCATTTCTCCCTCCTGTGTCTCTCACAGCCAAAGGCAAGTGGATACAAATGAGCAAAAATGATGGCCTTTGATTGCAACAGCACCTAATTCTAGTGAAAAGTCAGGACTAATCTAAGTGTCCATCAATAGGGGACTGGTGAAATAAATAGCATTCATACGATGCAGTCATAAAAAGTCCCTGGCGGTGGTGCAGATTGCACTGACAAGCAAAGAGGCCCACAATACAGTGGTAAGAAATGCACACAGCAGCATACACAGTATGTTCTTGCTTTAAAACAAACTGAAAAAGGAAAGGAGCTCTATGTGTGTGCGCCTGCACGTGTGTGTGCGCTTACACATGCACAGATCGCGTCCAGAAGGCTGCATACCAGTGCTCTGAGCGGTCACCTCTAGGGAATGGGACCAGGAGGCATGAAGGGCCTTCCAGGCCAGTTTCAGCGCCTTACAAAAGTAAGGTGGTCCCTTGGAGCCCTAGAAAGCAACAGATATTCGGGAAGTAGTTCCTGGTAGACCCAGCCCTTAAGTCCAAGAACTAGTTGCTCACTGTGTGGGCTAAGGCTGGGGATCAGTGAAGTCTCAGGCTAGGGAGGGCTCACTTCAGGTGACTGCAGCAGTGTCAGAGGTGTCTAGGGAGTAACCTTGTCAACTGATGGTCCAGGGCAATCCTAGAAAGGTTTTCAACTTCCTGCTGGACAAGTGGAGGTACAGGGTGTTGAGTCATCTTCTTCATACAGGTGGATTCACGATCCAATTCTATTTCTCACATGCTCTGGCAGGCAGCACAGTGGCGCTTGTCCACTAAAGGCTGAGTGCATGCGGAACACCCCAGCCCTAGTACCCAGAGTGCGGCAGCCTTGGCAGATACTGCCAAGTGAACACAGCATTTGCCCATGGAGAAAATGGGGCCCACAGATCCCCAGTGTGTTCTGACAGGACCTGGCCTGATCATGCTACATGGGCGAACTCTCTGCCCTCCATGGTAACTCTGGAAAGGGGAACACTAAAAGCCCGATGGCAGCTTTTGGCCCCACCTCCGCCCCACAGCAACAGGCACCTGCTCCAGCTGGCTGACGGCCTCCCAGAGCAGTGAGTGCAGGCTGGAGAGCTCGCGGCCCAGGTCGATGTAGCCCTCGAAGCCGGCTGTATTGGAGAGGGTCTCAGGGTTGGAGATCTCCAGCAGGAAGCGCTGCATGTTGGTCCACTCATGCTCTAGGAACTGGTTCATGAAGGACATGTATTCCTCCTTGCTGCCAAATCTGGAGAGAGGGCAGCTGGGTGAGCACTACTGGGCCCAGGCAGGCCCTGCCCAGGAACTCCCTCCACTGGGACACCACCACCCGCTTTCCCCACTGTGGCTGGCTCCCACTCCATTCACTCCCCAAGTCAGCTGAATATGCTCGGACCCAGGTCACCAGAGCCCTTCTTTCTCATGGTAAGTCCAGCAATCCTTTTCTGAACCTTTTATCTCAGGATCTGGAATGTTCTGTGTCCCCCATACACTGCCTGTTAACAGTGTCCTTCCAGTTTTCCTCCAGATTTCACTGCCCTGGTATGCAGATGATGCTCAATCCATGCTCAACCCAGGTCTCCCAATGAGCTTTCAGACATGTACTAATATATCCGCAGGCACCTCCCCTGCGAGTCCCTCCTACTCAGCCTGCCACACCTGAAGTCATCATCATCACCCAAACCCATGCCCTCCTCCCGAGCTCCCTACCCTAAGTGGAGACCCCACTACCCATACAGATACACCTGAGCCAGAATCTCTGGCAGTTGTCAACTCCTCCCTCTTCCTCGTTCCCAAATGGCACGGCCCACTGATTTTGCCTTCTAATCACCCCTAACCTTGTCCCTTGCAGCCACTGCCTCCTGTACCCCCTCCCCTCCCTGTGAATTTTCTGCTATTGTTGCTGGAACCACGGCTATGCTCTCCTTTCAGGTCTCCTGGCTACCATCCTGCTCCCTCCAACCCATCTGCCCACTGCTGTCAGGGTGAGCTTTTCAGGATCCAGAACAGAGGAAGGCCATCCTCTCCCTTGTTTAAAACCCTCTGGTGGCTCCCACAGCCCTGTCTGGCCTTCAGGTCCCTGCTGTCCTCTTAGGTCTCATCGCCTGCTTCTCCTGACCTGGCACAGTGCATGGCCCTCCCTGGGATGCCCGGCCTCTGCTCCTCTTGAGACAATGAACGCCTCACCCTGACATGCAGTTGGGGGATCATGTCACCCTGGAGGCTTTCCTGTCTCCTCTCCCAACAAGCTGAGAGCCCTCCTAAGAGGCTCGTGTGCATCTGTCCCTGCTCTCCTGCTCATTCCACACATCTCCCTGGCTGAAGTGCCACCAGGGCTGATTCATCTTGGTACCGTCAGAGCCCAGCACACAGATGGCCCCAGGATGGGGCTCAATCCACGCTTTGAGAATGAACAACAGTGAGATGACCCAGCCCTTCTACTTCTGCCCACTTGCTCTAAGGATGCAGCCGAAAACACCAACAGTGCTTTATCAGCAAAGAAAGACATCCTGATAGCCTGACACCAGGATGGTGGTGCCCAACCCAAGTGCCCAAGCACAGGGAATGGGTTAAGGAAATATGGGCCAGTCCCCCTTGGAGGAATATTAGTCATTTATTTCAAAACAGGGCTTAATGAATGTTAAGGGATATGTGAGAATCCTTATAATAATACACTAATTCAAAAAAGCAGAAGGAAAAAAAATGTCTCATATCATCACCTTTAAAAATTAAGAAACATACCAAAATGACATATACCTTGAGTAGAAGGATAGGGTGTGGAGATTTTATTTTTAAAAAAGTGGGAAGGAGAAGGACTGAGGATGACAGGGACAAAACCAGGGCCTGTTTGTGGTCTCTGCTCAGCTTGGGGGCAGAAACACCCCCAGGGCCTGCCCTGTGGACACCAGCCCCGCCCGACTCTGCCTGGTGAGGGAGGAGGCACTCACTTGGCGAAGTTGGCCAGGTTCTGGGTGACCTTGGCGATGAGGGTGAGGGTGCGGGCAGTGCGGTCATCAGGGTACTCCTGCAGCAGGTTGAAGAGCGAGGGCGACATGATGGCTGGGCAGAGGAAGCGCAGGAAGAGGGAGGCGCTGATGAGCCGCTCACTGATGTCCGGCCGGCCGCGACTGCTGCACTCCTGCCTCCAGGAGGCAAACACCTCTTTCAACTCCCGTGGGAAGACACTGTGTAGGGACAGACAAAGGTGGGCTTGGCCGTCAGGCAGGGGCCCAGGACAGAAGTGCACAGAGCAGGAACCTGCATTCCAACCGTGGCTCTACCCCGCCAGCTGCGTGAGATCAGCCCCGTTGTCTGAGCTCTGAGGACACAGCCAGCTGGGGAGAGCAGTCAGTACAGGGTGGCTGGAGCAAGTGCCCAGGCAGGAGGAGGAGTGGGGAGACCCAGGCTCCCATTGGGCAGTGGGTTATCAGTGAAGGGCCGGGCAGGTGGGATGGGAGGAGGCATGAGGAGCTGGCTCTCCATCCTAACTGGAATTAACTGCCAAGGGCCAGTGCTGAACCGCCTCTCCAGCTTCTGGTCTGGGCCCTCCCCACCTCTCTGCCAGTGTCTACCTCAGTTTTCAACCCAAACAGCAGGCATCTGGGTCTAGGGGGAAGTGAGGAAATCAGGAATAGACCACTATTCCTTGGGTTCCCATCATTGGCTTTGAGACTAATTTCCTTTGCTTGAATAATGTCATAGATATCTGGGATTTCCTACAAGCTCAGAAAGATCAAGAAGATGGGACTACCCCTGAACACAGTGGGAGAACACAGCTCTCCATTCTCTAGATAGGGAGGGAAAGGGAGGTAGTGACTGCCCCAGGGTGATGGAGCGAGCCGGCAGAGCTGGCCCTAGACAGTGGGGCTCCTGGTTCCACTGGGCATCCTGGCCTGCTGTGGTCAGGCCCACCTGGACAACCCTTAAGTGGGTTTCCTATCTTTTTTCCCTAAAAGATGCATCTCCCAGCCTGGGGCAGGCCAGGCCCCAGTGGTCCCCGAACTCAGTCTACATTTGGCTCTGCCATGACCTCAGGGTGATCTGACCAAGGCCCTAGCCCTCCTGGAAGGCTTGGGTTTTCTCTCCCCTAAACTGAGAGCAAGGCCTGCCCTGCCAAGCTCACCGAGCCATCGTAAGGCTAAAACCCCAAGGCTATAATAGGCTTGACCAACTTGAAATTTCTTTCCCCACAGGCCCAGCAGCCTGCTCAGCAGGCTCTCCCGCAATGCATGCTGGCTGACCCATCAAGGGCACGCCTAGCGGGGAATGAAGGTGAGCCACCTTTAGCCATGGCTCTCACAGTGCCTGGCACAGAACAGGACAGGGGGCAGGTGTTGAGTGGTGACATCTATCAATGGTCTTGTCCAGAATGGAGAGGTGCCTCTGACAAATGCCAGAAAGAGGAAATGGAAAATCACTGTCCACAAATATGTTTTCCCTGAGTCACATGCCCAGCCCCCCCTGGAAGAGGGGGGAGGGGGGAAAGCATAGCCCAGCTGGGAATGGGAAGTGTGTTCCCAGAGTTCAAGGCCCTGTAGTCGCTCTCCTCCCCCCGGCCCAGGGGTGTGGAAAGCTGCACATTTGTGGCCCATCTTGAGGTGCCCATTTGGCCCAGGCAAGCACCTTGTATAGCCCAGGGGCTAAGTCCCTGAGTGCCAACCCTTCTAGCCCTGCCCATTCCCCCTGCCTTTTCTTGTCCTTGGGGAGCAGCAAACACTTCCCTGGCCTTCCTGCGTGCCCAGTCCTGAGCTGATGGGCTCACCTGTCCCCAGGGTGCCCCAGCATTCGCAGGAGGTATTTAGGCACAGACACAACCCTATCCTAATGGGATCAGGGCTGCGACGGAGGGTACCTAGGTGTGGCCTCAGAGCAGGAAGGGCAGGAGTGTATGCAGGTGAAGGTGCAGATAAGTGAAAGAGACGAACCTAACAAGGAGTGAGGTAAGGCCGGGGAGAGAGTGGTGTCAGAACAGGCTGTGGACGGAGGCATGGGTGGGAGGGGGCTGTAAGCCCTGAGGCTGGAGGGGGACACAGGTTAAACCTGGGCAGCTCCTCTGGGGCGAATATGAACCCACTGCTTGGGCTGACAGCAAGGCCCTCCCGGACAGTCCTGTGTGCCACCACAGAACGAGGCTATACTCAGTACCAGGCTGGCTGGCCACCACACACATACATCCCAGGAGCAAGCTGGTGGCCGTGAAGTCGGCCTTACCGCAAGTTTCTCCGGGACTGATTCTGGCCCTGCTGAGGGGCCTGTCTGAGCAGCCCATTGCTGCATGCCCTGCTGCTTTCTGGGGCTGGCAGAGCCTGCAGACCCCGTCCTACTTCAAAATCTAGTCCTTTCTCTTTATTCTCTAGTCCCAGCAAGAGGCCTGCCTGGTGCTCAGGCCTCCAACATGCCCCTGCTTTGCCCCATCACAAGGCTGTGACATGAGCACCTTAGCTCCCAGGGACAGGTGAGGAGCCTCAGGTGAAGCCATCTGCCCACCCCAAGTGGGGGCCCACACAGGGCCTGTCAGTCTCACTCCCACTGCAGCCCAAGCACCCACAATAGCCCCTGGCACACGAAGGGCGCTCCCTCATCACCAGAGATGGTGGACTGGCGTGTCCAGGTTCTTTCCATCAAGAAACCACAGCAACATGCTGAATGCTGCCCCACCTGAGAGCTCAAAAGGGACTTGCCAGTTGACTGGCAAGTCAGTACAACTCAAGGGCCAGGCAGCACCAGGCACACTGCAGGTGCCAGACACTGAAGGACAGGATGGGGAAGGCGACAGGGTGGGGAGACCTGGGCACCGCACTGACCAGTAGGAGTTGATGATCTTGCAGAAGGCCAGCTCGCAGCACATCTTGAGGTTGCCCTGGTGCTCTGGGAGGTCAGCGGCCGAGCACTTGCTGGGATCCACTTCGCAGTTCTCATCTGACTCATACAGTGCTTTGATGAACTCACCTATGGCCAAGTGGGCAGGGAGTGGGGAGTGAGGACCTGGCGGGCCCTGCCCCACCCTCTGCCCTGCTGCTGGCCCACTCCCTACCTAGGGCATCCTGCAGGTACTTCTGGCCCACTAGCTTGAGGTACTCCTCGATGGCCTTGGTGGCCAGTGTGTTCTCCCGAAAGATGAGGTGCTCATTGTCCCCGCAGCGGTCCACCTCTGACATCATCAGGTCTGTCAGGAAGTCCTGGGGAGGCAGGAGGTGGGGAGAGCAAGACCTGAGCTGGCCTGGCACGGAGGGCCCTAGGATTCCAGACCTAGCCAGAGAAGTCCTGGCATTTTGAGGCTGCTCCATCACCAAGCTGCAGGGGTCCCGGAGAGGAACAGTATGCTCACCTTTGGGGGCTGCTGGGGAGTGTGGGCAGGGCAGGGGCCCCCAGCCAGGGTAGGAGCCTAGAACTGGTGACAGTAGAGCCGGGTCTATGGATGGAGGCAGCCTGAATAAGAGCATGCCACATGGAGCCACAAGCCCCCACCACCACAGAGAATGGACTCATTTCCATGTACAGCCCTGATCAGGCCTGGCTTGGTGACCACAGCAGGACTTGCCTCTCCCCCCACCATCAGTGCCAAAGAGGACAAATGAGGCTGCCCTGTCTCATGGTAAGAATGGCCACCAGTATCCACCTATGACTCTGGTGGGGGCTCCCACACCGGACACAGATGCCTTCTGTGCAGCCCCACTGCCCAGGGAGGTCGTGAGCCACCATGCTCAGGCAGGTGAGAGCAGGAAGTGATGTGCAACTGGCTGGAGAGGGCAGGTGGAGGCACCACTGCCCACTTGGCAATCCGGGGTAGCAGCCCCTGGCCCATCAGGTCCCACACACAGTGTTGTGGGAAAACCCCAGCACAGGAGCCCGAACCCACACCTTCCCCCAACTCTAGCAACCATGCAGATACTAACTCCCTCCCTCAGGAGCCCCCACCTCCTTGTGCTCACAACCAACCTGTGGCTTGGGGGAGGGGAAGAAGATAGGAAAAACTGTCATAGTTTCAAGGGAAGGTGACAGTCAGGGCAGGGGGCCACCTAGCACAGAGCCTGCAAGGCGCCCAGGAGGGGTAGACCCAGGCATCTGTGCTCAAGAAATTCCTCACTCCGACATGCACAACCTTGGGGTCCTTTAAAACAGAACTGAGATCTAGACACAGGAACCCAGGCTGCACAGCAGAGGCACAAAGGGACAGCAGGGGCCAAGGGGAAGCTGTCATTGGCTTCCTGGGGATCAAGTGGCCTGAGGACCCCTTCCTGACCAACAGGCGACCTCTAGGGTCTCATTCTCTGAATATACTAAAGCGGGGGTCAGAGCTGCATCTCCCCTGGGGCTCCCCCAGGGCTCCCGCTCAGGACCGCAGCCTTCCTGAACTCCTGCAATGACAGCCAGGCCCCAGTGCTGGGATGAGCAGAACTTCCTGAGAGCCAGGACCCAGTAAGGGGGAAACCAACGCACACACAGCAGGAAAATGACTTGTCCAAGGCCACGCAGCCACCTGGGGCCAGATCTGGTCCAAGTCCCTTGCTTCCCAGACCCCATTACTCCTCTAGTCGTGGAGACAGAAGAGGGGCTAGTTCCCAAATATTCCAGGGGTGGGGACTTAGGTACCTGTCACCCCAGCAGCACAAGTTACTTTCTATGCTTCTATCCACTGCTCCCCAACCTCACTGAGGGCCTTTGGGGTTGGCTGCAGCCCTGGCTTCACCTCCCTCCACAATGAGCACCTGGACACACCTATCGTTTCAGGCTGCTTCAGGGAGGAATCCGCTTCCCAGGCCAGCCCCAGCCCAGCCCTGGGGACCAGGTACTGAAACATCAGACACAACTGCAGAAAATAGTGCAGCCTCTGCAGCCCCCGTCACTCCCTCTCTGGTGCCCATGGGCACTTGATTCATTCCGTTTCCCAGCATACGTCCCCAGTGTTGACCGGCATGTTAAGGACAGGGCAGTCAGAGCTGGCCCAACGTGCAGCCTAGCCAGCCAAGTCTGAAGGCTGGGGGAGAAGGTGAGGGAGGAGGTAGCTGAGCACTACAGAGGAAAACTGCTCCCCATCGCAGGTCCAGGGGGAGGAGGTCCCCGCCCCAGCCCTGCACTTGCAGCATACGGCAAGTTCAAGAGGGCGGGGGGCTGCAGAGGCTGCTGAGGCTTCCAGCCATGGCCTCCCCTTCCAGGGCCTCTAGCAACAGGTGAGAGGGTGAGGGGCCTCCACGAGTCTTGTACCCTGGACTCTGCCCTGGGGTACCTGGGGTATGGCTCCCAACTGTGCCTACTCGACCCAGGGCTAAGAGCCTAGGACCTTGACACAGGGTGCCCCTCAGCCACCTGCCACTTGGCTCACAACACACCACTGTCCAGAGGGCAGAGGCCCAGTCCTTAGCCCAGCACCAGTGTCCACCCACGCTGCAGAGGCCTCAAGTCCAGACCCTGTTTCCCACCCTCTTTGGCCAGCTTCCTGAATGGCAGGTGGCAAATGTAAAGAGAGAAGGTCGCCTGCGAGGCCCACAGACCATGCTCTACTGCCTTCCTAGGGGCACCCTGGTCCAGGAGCCCATTTGTCCCCAAACCGGGTAGGTGGGCCTGAGGCATGGCCTGCATGGCGGGCTGCTGGGCCCATCTTCGGGAGCGGAAGGTGAAAGGGGTCATGGAGATGGACGCTGAGCACCTCTGGCCCTGAACTAGGACTTGCCTGGGTGGGTCTCAGACGATTCCCGCTTCTGTGAGGCTCTGGGGTGGGGCTGGCTAACCCTCGAATAGTACAATTTTGACTGCATCTACCTGTGTGAGAATGTATGTGTCTGGGTGAGAGTGTGGGGTGAGGTAGAGCTGTGAGGGAGGCTCATCTGTGCATCCTGCTGGGGAGGTCTGCCAAACTCCATACCCCACAGGGGACGTGTGTTTGGCTCACTGGGGCTGGTGGCGTTGTGGGACCTGTGTGCTGGGAGAGCCGTGGCCACCCGGCCTGTTCCCCTGGCACCTCAGGGGGACGGTCCTCTGCAGCAGTGGTGGAAGGCACCTCAACCCAAGCCCACTCCCTCACTACCAGCTGCAATCCCATCCACTGGCTCCACACAGGCCTCAGTGATCAGCTCCAGCCACAGAGCAGGAGTACAAAACCCCCAGCCCACGACAGAACTTTTGGGTTTAGGGAGCCCATCTGGTAGTGACCGGTGCCTCCAAGGCCTCCGTTAGGCCTGAAATGTATGGATGTGGGGAAGGGCAAGTAACCCAGCACTGTCGCCCAGCCTGTGTCAGGAGCCAAGGGGCCTGCACGCACCTTCACCTTGCCCGTGCTCTGCAGGATGTGCACCAGGGCAGATGCCATCTCCTCCTTGGTCTTGGCACTGAGGATGGGCTCAAGGGCTGCACACAGCCCCAGGTAGTGGTTGGTGATGTGCTCAGCGAACTCTTTGTACATCTCCATGGGCAGGATGGTGATGGTTTGGTAGCGCGCCTTGATGCGGATCATGGGTCCAGGGCCCTTGCCGCCCTTGGGGTTGGGCGTCACCACCGGGTACCACTTCTCCACGAACTGCCGCCCGGCCACCGAGGCAGCAGGCAGGCTCACCAGGCCCAGGTAACTGTTGCGCTCCTTCTTCTTCTTCTTGTCGGTCTCCCGGTACAGGTGGACAGTGACTGTACGCAGAGGCGGCAAGTTGTGGAACTCGAAGTGCTCGCCCCAGAAAACATTGTCCGTCTTGAGCTTGCCCGTGGTGCGGGCATAGAGCACGTCGTCCAGGCACAGCTCGCACAGGTACTTCTTCTTGGCTGGCAGGTCCTTGGCCTCGATCACCCACAGCTTCAGGATATGCTCCACACGCCGGCTGTTGTCCTGTATGTGCACGGGGGTCCAGGGTGGTCAGCTGGGGGTGCCACGTGCAACCCCCAACCAGCCCAGAGCCTGAGAGAGTCCTCAGACCCAGGAGGAGCTCTGAATGTGGAGGCGGCAGTGGGCGCCTAGGCCCTGAGTCAGGATGAGGCAGGGCATGATGGACAAGGGCTGAATCTCTGGTCGACCTCACAGAAGCTCACTCACCTCGGGCAAGTGACTTAACTGGAGCCTTGGGTTGCTTGTCTATAAAACAGCACTAAGGTAAACCCCCATCTCATAGAGGGCGAGACTGAGAGAGGCCAGCACAACGCCTCGCGCATCACAGGCTATGCCATTATTAACTCTTCCTTAATATGCTGGTCTGTACTGTAACTTAAGAGGCAGCTATGGCGACCAGGACTTGGTCAAGCCCTCAAGTTGGCTAGGGAGACAGATACAGAAGCAGGGATTATAGTGGGGGCTCTCAGGACCTGATGCGGGAGCCCAGGGGCAGTGGGAACACAGAGAGCACCAGCCTGGGACAGGGGTCCTCACCTGGAGGAGGGGCAGACATCTAAGCTGGAACGGGAAGATGAGCAGAAGTCGGCCAGGGGCTGGGGAGTAGGGACAAGGGATCCCAGCAGAAGGATCCCAGGGTCCAGCACTCATTTCCCCAGCCCAGCCTCAACGTGTAGCTTAGAAAACAGATGCACACAAGCACCTGTCTCAACCTGGTCAACTCAAACGTCCCTCTCAGAGTCCACCAATATTGTCCACTCGGGCCCTGCCTCCATGCAGGCTAACCACCCCCAACCCCAGCCCACACCAGAGATCGTCTCTCTTGCTTCCTCATATCTGAGCCTACCTTCAATCCCCCATGCTTTGGTGAGAGGGGTGCAGGCTTACCTTGTTGGGATGCACCGCTCGCCGCAGGTTCTCCATCCACTTATCCCGCTCAGCTGCGGACCGGCAGGAAAAGCACTTGCTTCCTGATGACGTCGTCACCTGTGGGGAGCAGGCAAGACAGTGTTATGAGGGAAGGGACCACAGCAAGGGCAGGCAGTGATGGAAGAAGACCTTGGAGGCTCAGGGGACTCTGGCCATCAGGTCTGCATCACAGCTTCAGGAAGGAGCCAGGACAAGGCTCATATGATGCCTCTACTTCATGTTTTGCAGGTGGTACACTGAGAGCCACTGTCCCAGGGCAAGTCAGCAGCTGGAGAGTGGCCCCGTCCTGCATGAGCAGGCTCCTCACTCGTCCCTCAGTGCCCTCTGTCCAATAGGAAAGCACCTTCCTAACTCTAACCTCCCTCTCCCTGAGATGGGAAGAGGGAAGGAACAAAGACCTTGCCCAGGTCAGAGGGCAATGCTTAACCCGAGCGTACTTTCCCTAAAGACGGAACCACAAGAACCAAGGAGACAACCAAAGGTAGGTACCAGAATCCCCTCAGTCCTCAGCTGACATCTCTGAGGGTTCTCTTCCGTCAAGCAGCAGTGACAACAATGGTAATATAAGCCTGATATTCTTTATGCCAGACTGGAGAAATGAGACTCGGACTGTTTGGATGTGCCAGGCCCTAGGGTCCCCAGTCCCTGACCCTTCTCCTTCCCTCCCTGTCTGACTCTCACTCATCCTCTGGTCCAGCTTAGACATCTCCTCCAGGTAAGGGAGCCAGTCCGGGCAATTCCTGCTGTGTGTTCCCACTGCCCCCAGCAGCAGACCCGGGGCTCTGCAGGGGAAGCACACTCCTCACACGGCATTCGAGGGCCTGTACCCTCCTCAGAACCCCCTGCTGTGAACCAGCAGACAGGGCCATCTTCACCCTATCCCTGGCAAGGAAGTCAGAACCCAGATCAAGCCTGGCTCGGCCAGGAGTCCTGAACCAGAAATGGTCCCCAGTGGGCACAGGGTATGGGGCAGGTGCCAGGAACCATTCTGTTTTTTCCCCAGGGCTGGGGGTGCCAGGAGATTGTCACACTAGTCCCCAAGTGGCTGCTTTTCATTACCAGGCTCATTCCTCTACCAGAGAGCTCTCCTAGTTATGCATGATTATTGGGGGTAGGAATCTTCCCAGAAACTGGTAGGAAGCAATATGAATAACTGCAGAAGCAATCAGGAACTCCCAGGAACACCTGCAACAATAGTAACCCTGCTCCCGGCTTGGTCTCAGCCTTGCTGTGTGACCTCTGATGTCTTCGTGCCTTCTCTGGGCCTCAGATCCCCTATTTCCTATGAGGGACTGGACAGGTCATCCCCAGGTGGGTCTCTGGCTCTCTGCATTCAAACCTCAGGTCGCAGAATGCCAGGGCAGGACAGATTTGGGCTCTCATTGTTCACAGCGGGAAACAGGCCCAGACAAGGAGAGACTCTCTGCTATCCACATTGCATTTGGGAGGTGAGCAGGCTCTAAGACATGGACTCTGGTGCTTAAGAAATTCAGGCTTTTCCCCTACTCACTGTCATCCACTGGGGGCCCCAGAAGCTTCATGCTAGCATGGAGAACAGGTGCTGGCCCATTTCCAGAGAGCCTAGAGAGTAGGAAGGACAGCCTCCACCCCAGCTCCACCAGGTCTCTTAGGAGCTGAAAGCTATCGGTAAATACTAGCCACTGTCCCCAAGAGCCTGGCCACTATCCCCAAGACCCTGGCCCCTGCTGAGGCCACAGCAGACTGGACTCCAGGAGGATGTCTGGAGGAGACCAGCCAGGCCAGGAGAGGATGGGGTATCCACCCCAACCCCTGTGATGGGACCCACCTCGAAGCAGTAGTCCTGGCCAAGGATGCTGCTGTGCACGGGCTTGATGACCACCTCTTCCTCCATGCTGAGGTCCAGCGCCTCCACCGCACTGCTGGGGCTGAGCAGGGACTCGTGGGAGCGAGACTCCTTCAGCCTCGGCATCAGATGGGACCTGGGGTGGCAGTAGCTGTGTCAGGCTGGGCCCCCGCAGCCCGGGTCAAGCTGGTTGCCACGTCCCACCCATCTGCCCCAGCCCTGCCCCTTCCAGCAGGCAGCCACTCCTCTCCACTCTCTCTCCTTTCTGTCTTAAGACAGATCTGGGGGCAGGGCTGCCACAGAGACTGGTGGGAACCTCCTCCCCACTGTAGGAGTCTGGCTGGGGGCTCAGCCTCTCAGAGAGCAAGAAGGTAAGGATTAGGGGGCCACTCCGGGGTTAATATTAGCAAGTGAGCCTGCGGGGCTGGGGCCAGCTTGACTCCTGAGAAGTCTCAGAGACCCAAGGAAAGCCTGCCTGACCCAGGCAGCTGTCTGCAGTTCTGGGCCCTTTCCCATTTCCCCTCTCTTTTGCACTGGTCCTTGTCCAAGACTGAGAAGTCACTCTGTCCCAACATTTATCCAGCACACCACTGCCAACAGCCCTTCCTCATACGCTGTCCCACACCACCAGCCCCACACGAGGGATTGCCACAGGGACCCTGCTGCTCCCATCTTACAGATGAGGACAGCGAGGCGAGGCGAGTCTCGAAGCAGAAGGGATGCAGCAGTCTCTGCACGGTACCCAAGACACACACTCCATCGGGGTCCCCACGCTGGGGCTCAGGGCCCAGGTCAGTGGCTCCGACCCAGGCACAAAGAGCACAGGGCTGATGCCACCCGGCACCCAAACGCAGACCAGACCTGGGCCCACTGCTCCCCTGCTGTGTGGCCCTGGGGAAATCGTTCTCCTCTGAGCCTGTTTCCTCAGTGCATCACATGGAAAGCATCGCAGACGACACCTGCTCTAGGGTTAGGTAAAGTCTCTCCAAAGTCAGCAGCACAGAGCAGTGTCCTCCTAGAGCCCCCAGTCCCCATGGTGGGACAGAGGAAAAGCGTGAGGACAGGCTGGGCCTGCTAAGACCACCTCTGGTGCAGAAGCTGAGCCCTGCTTGTGTCCAGGGCTCAAACCCTGGGGTTGGTGAAAAACCTACTCCAGGCTTAGCCCACATGGACCTCCTACCCCCAATGCCCTATGCCCTTTGGCTCCTCGTTCCAATGGTCCAAGTGCTCAGTCCATCATTCTCTCCTTGCCTCACCAAACCAAGACCCCTACCTTGGGCCATGCTGAGGCTTGGCCCCTGACCTTGAGGGGCTCGCAGCTTGGCAGAGCCACCAGACACTTCCCTGTAGGGTGCATACCCTGTACACTCATTTCTGCGACTGCCCCAGGTCAGTGGGCTGAGGCCCACTTCGTGGGCGCTCAAGAATCCAGAGGTGAGCAGGAAGAGCCCTGCTAAGAGGGACTCAGGCTGACAGTAGCCACCCTCCCACCCCAAGCTCCACATCTCCATGGCAACAGCCCTCTGAGCATAAGAGCCCTCCCCAACATGGAGTCCCATGCTAGACGCCGTAAGGAGTCAGAGCTGAGGGAATCCCAACCCTTAGATACCCCACAGAGGCCAGCCCAGGAGCCCCAGTCAACCGGCTCCCTCTGCCTCTCCACACCCAGCACGAAGCTGGCCTCTGAAAGCAGAGAGAATGGGGAGAGCCAGAGGAAAACTATGAGACAAGTTCAAGACAGGGGGGAACCCTCCCCAACTCCCCCAAGGACTCCCACCTGGGGCTTCCTGTTGTGGCCTAAGCCCGTGGACAAGCCCAGCATGTGCCTCTGCTCCTCTGAGGCACTCTCCCTGGGAGGCCCAGTTCACAAAGGGGCACTGGCCTACCTGCCACGCCACACCACCACACTGCCACACCGCTGTGTTGGAAGAGGCCTCTTCTCCTGATAATCCCTCAAGGCCTTGCTCGAGCAGCCTGGCCTCCTCCCCATCACGGCAATGACCAATGCTGTGGGTGGGCCTGCCCTCCCTGGGCTGAGATTCCACCTGAGCTGCCCACCTCCCAGGGAGGACTCCAGGCCTCCCTCCCACATGGGGCTTCATACCTCAGTGGAAGGGACGCCCTGCCTGATAGTAGGGAAGTCACCCTGGCTGGGAAGGGCTGGGACCCATAGCCCCATAGGCCTGACGTCTAGAACCCAAAACCCAGCCCACAGGCTGGGATTGGGCTGCTTCCTGGCCCAGCTTGGAAAATCTCTGCCAGGTAAGGATGCTGGGAGCCAGGGAGGGTGGGGTAGGGACCCAGGAAATACAGAGCGGGGAGCTGGTGAGTTAAGGCCGCCTCCTGCCTGGGGCGCATGAATGAGCTGGCTGTGGAGAGAAGAGGCGAGGCATGCTTCAGCAGGCTGGGCCTGCCCAGGGAAACCCAAAGAGACCCTGGTCCTGCAACCCAGGAGCCCAGCAGGCCCAGGCCAGACCCCAAAACAGCCAGATCCTGGAGTCGGTGGTTGCAGAGCCCTCCCCTTCCTTCCCCACCATGTCCCACAAGCATGCTCTGGCTGACCTGGAAAGGATCCTGGCAGAAGAGAGGGCTGTAGGGAAGCTCAAGGCCCTTAAGACACCTTGGACTGGCCCGGCCTACCTGGGCAGCCATGACCCTCCCCGCTTCCCTGGGGGCTTCTGCACGAGGTGGGATGTAAAGCAGAGGCTGCATCCATCCCTGCAGCCCAAGCTCTCTGGGAGGAAGAGGAATAGGGGCAGGGCAGGGGCAGGGCAGGCCCAGGGAGGCCCCAAGTGGTTCCTGCAAGGTCTACCAGGCTACTCCTTCCTGGATAGTACAGCAAGCGGGTGGTGGAGGCAGGGCCAGTGGACCCCCGTACTCTCTCACTCATGTTCCTATGCATTTCCTTCCTGACCAGCCTGGAGTCTACAGGCCCTGACACACAGTGTCCTCGGTCCCTCCCTCATCTGGGCCCAGAGGGAGCTGGTCTGCTATGACCCTGCCAGGGTGTGCCCATGGTGGTAGCTGATAAGATGAGGGGGCTCAGGAAGGAAAAATGGTCATTTGGTCACTTCCTGAACCCAGGAGGACCAATTCAAGGCCCAAGAACCGCCTCTCTGGGAAGCCAGCCCTGTCCTGTGCCTGCAGCAGTCCCTGGCCACTTCACGGCAGGGACTGCCTGCTCCATCAGTCACCCAAGGCAGGCTTCTCCCCGACCCTGGCTTCATCCCATGCTGGCATTGTTGGGCCACTTCCTTTTTCACCTCCAGCCTCTGCCTTGCCAAGCTAGGGAAGCAGTGCATCAGAAGCAGGGCAGAAGATGGGTACCAAAGACTGCCCAGACTCCAAGGGGGCAGGGGTAGGCTCAGCTTCCCTACCCGGGACGCTCAGGTGAAAGGAGCGGAGCAGGCACTGGTCTCTACCTCACTCTCATTCCACTCCCAGGAAGCGATGCTTATAGGCACCCACCTCTAGTCAGCACAGGGTGAGCACCCAGCTGGTCACTTGCACATCCCTTTTTTCGTATTTCAACTGCACACAGCCCTGCCAGGAGTATTTATCTACCCATTTTACAGAAAGGTATGACAGGGTCAGGGAGGAGCAGTTACTTGAGCTGCCCAAGGCCCCCTGCTGGGATAGGAACCAGCTCAGTCCAGGAGCTATGCCCACAGCTGCCCTATGTGGTGTGGTATCTGGGGGCTGATGCCCCTGTATTCAGGGCTTCTGCTGTCCCCTAGCCCTGGGTCAAGTCCCTCTCTGCTGCCCAAGACTGGGGTGGAAGAGAAGGTGGCCCAACTGCATGGCCCACAGCATCCTCCCGACCCTGTGCCTAGCTCAGTCTCATGACGGCCTTCCCCTCTGACCTCTTGTGGTCCTTGGAGACTAGAGCTTTGGTCCCCTAGGCGAGGTGGCACCAAGGAGGGCAAAAGGCCTTCACATGGGGATTTCACCCCTGCAAATCACTTCCATGGCCCAGGTCTGAGCTACTTCTTACAACAACCCTGCCAGGATATCGCACATCTACTACATACAGAAGAGGTCTCAAACCGGGGCGTGGACTCCACACTGCCTGCCTCTCACCAGGGCAGAGCTGGCATCCCCAGGCCAGGCTTACCTTGGGCCATGCGTCACATGAACCACCACACAAGTCACCTCACAGAATCTCCACGAGCCCAAGAGGCAGATGCTGACCTCATCCCGCTTTACAGGGGAGAAACTGAGGCCTGCCAGGGAGGGCAAGAGATGTTCCCAGCATCCCATCTTTGATCTAGTGTTGCTGCCACACCCAAACCTTTTGGGTCCATTTCCTCATCTGAAAAAGGAGGAAGGAGGCTTGCTTCACCCAGAAAACACTGGCAGCTGGCACACGCTGAAAGTGCTGTGAAGACAGCGCCTTCGGGGGAGGTATTTCCCAGCCCTTTGAGTTGTGGGGGTGAAGGGATCCCCTCTTGAGACCACAAGGGATTCAATGCCAGCCCCAGAACTTGGCACTCTGAGCCACTGGCTGGCATCTACCTGCCTGCTCCACCTGACCAGGCCCACTCTCGCAGCGGCCTGCCTGCTGGGCCCCTCCATCCCAGGAAGCGGGCCCCAGGCAATGCTGTCCTTCCCCTTTCCTATCCAACCTTCAGTACCCAGCTTCAGTGCCCCTTCTTCCCTGAAGCCTTCCTGGGCTCCCCTGGGCAGACAGCCATATCCAGGCTGTGCTGGGAAGGTCTGTCACAGAACTGGCTCCTTGTCAGGCAGGGGGCTCCTTGTGGGTAGTGTTGGGTTTGGCTGGCTCCAAGGTCCAGAGCCTTAGAGTTCCTGGACCAAAACCCCAATACGCCAGCAGCCAAGGTCAGCTAAGCTCAGAGGGAATGGGAGGTCAGTGGGGATAAGGACAGTCCTCCCTCAGCCTGCAAACTCTGGTGACGTGGTTGTTCCCTTGGAGGAGGGATAAAGAAGGCCTGAGGGTGGGTCGTCAGGGCAGCTGCCTGTTCAAGGCCAAGTCCCAAGAGCAGCATTCCAATGTTCATTCCACAGTCTCCGGGAAATGCCCCTGCCCTGGCCCTGTCCAAGTATGGGCTGCTTCCCCCATCCCTCTCAAGGTTAGGAGGCTCATCATACCCTCTGTGGCTGCACCCTGCTCCCCACGGCCCCAGCCCTGAGACCCTTCTAAACATGGCAGATCACTAGCCTCATGACAGCGCTCCAGGGACTAGAGACCCTTTACCTGTCCTCGAGGGTGTGGAATCCTTACTGCTCCCAGGAAGGAGGTGGCACCATGACACCCAGGTCACACACGGGACAGCCAAGGCCATGGCTAGCGTGACCTGCCCTGGACTCTGCTGCTACAGAGGAGCTTGGCCAGGGCATGGGAGGGCAGAGGGGAATGGCAGTTCCACTGGCCTTCTCCTGTCTAGACCACAGCAGCACCCTCCACTGAACAAGCCACTCCACCTAGCATGGCCTCACTCCTGTCCCTCCTCTCTCGCCTCATGGCCTGTAAGATCATCAAGTCCCAGATGCCTCGAGCTGGTGTCCAAGCCCTCCTGAAAGGCCCCTCGCACTACACCCTGGCCAAGTGACCTGGACTCTCCTCCCCAGCTACTTCCTGACAAAGCTGCAAACTCTTACCCTCCAGGGGTCCATGTCCAAGCAGTCTCCTGAGCCTGTCCATTCTGCCTCTCCCTCCACTTCTTTGACAAACAAAGTCCTTCCTCAGTTTTCAAGGGCCAGCCCAATGTCACCGCCACAAAGCGGTCCCTGGTCTCTCCAGACAGACAGCTCACACTACGCCACCTAAGCCCGGCTCAGGGCCACAATCTCCCACCTGTTCCACTTAATTCTCGTGACAATCCTGTCAGGACTAAAAAGGTGCACCTAGAAAGTTGAGCTGACCTGCCCAAGATCACATGCATAGCAAGTGGCCAAGTCAGATGTGAACACAGTTCAGTGGAGTTCAAGACTAACTGCACCAGCCTTGGCCTGGCCTTTCCATCGTCCAGGGGTGGCCCACAGCACCCAGGCAGCAGGGAAAGGCCCACAGCAACCGGGCAGCAGGGAAAGGTCCGCAGCCAGCTAACCCACTAGCTGTGACCCACTCACTCCAGGTGGGGAAGGAAGGACCGGGGGATACAGGGATGGGGCAGCCCCTGCCCAGGGCCCAGGAAATGTGGGCACAAGGCACGGAGAGCTGCTGTGAGAGACAGCGCCAGGGCCCAACAGCAGCTCATTGTGAGGGCTGGTGGCAGAACAATGGGGACACTGTCCTGGCTCCTGGGGCCTAGCCTTATCTGACAGCCTTCCAGCCAACCCACAAGCTGTTTTTCAACTCTGATCCTTTTTTCTCTTAAAAGGTCGGTGACACAGAAGCTCAGCAAACTCATTATTCCAAGGAGGGAAAAGACCCCAAACCAAAACTTAGAGTAATTAAAAATCCCTACTTGGCACAGCAAGGGTGTTCCCAGCTACTGGATGGGGGGAATTGAGTGTGGGATTGTTTGGTCGGAAAAGTAAGGGGCTCAGGGTCACCCTCCAAATCTCGAAAGCTCAGAGGGAGCTGCCCTGTGTGGCCCCAAAGGGCAAGGCTGGGACCAGGAGAGGCCACTTCCAGCTCAGTCACAGCTGTCCTTGAATGGGCCAGGCTCGTCTGGTTTTAGAGAGAGTGGGCTCCTGTCTCTGAAAGTGTGCAAGCAGGAGCTGGGGGGCCCCTTTAAGACATGCTGCATGGTTAGGGCTGCCAGGGTAATGGGCTGGGCAGTACACAAAGGCAGGCAGTGCAGTGGGCACTGGGATTAAACATACACACACATGCACGCGCGCGCACACACAAGTGAATACTACAGAAATGCACCTGCAGCTGCGAGTGCGCACACACACAAGTGAATACTACAGAAATGCACCTGCAGCTGCGAGCAGGCAGGAGGACAGAGGGCCTAGTGTCAAGCGTGCCTGGCTGTAGAGCAAACCTAGTCTCTATTCCTTATGAAACATACAACCTTGGATACTTTAAGTCATTCGACTCTCTAGGACTCAGTTTCCCCATCCGTAGTGAGGATAACGACACACCTTCCTCACAGGTTGCTCTAAGGATCAAATGAGACCATGCAGGCAGGAGGCTCAGGAGGGCAGGGGTGTCAGTGACTCCCATCCATTGCTTGTAACTGTTCATGCCTCTTTGGTCTGTTCCATTCGCCCACCTCATTGCCAGCCACGATGTCAGGAGCTGGAGACACAGCCATGAACAACACTGGTGAAGGACGCACACGCTGCTATCAAGGGTGACATTTCTGGGATAGGTCATACTTTTGACAATTTGGAATGACAAGATATGGACTTCCCAGGCTGTTTCCTGTTTCTGTCCCCTGACGACTCAAACTCTTTACGTTCTCCATGCCTCAGTTTTCCCCATCTGCAAAACAGGGATCAATCATATCTGCCCAAATGCTCTGGGATGCCTCAAATTTCTTTAAAAAGCCCTTAATTTCCTGAGGCGAAATGAAAGGAGAAGAAGGTGTGCCTAGCAGTGGGCAGTAGACTCCCGTGAGGAGGCCCCTTTAGCCCCTCTGCCTGGGACTCCCAAGCACAGCCATCTCCAGCCCCAGTCTCCAGCCCACCAGCCTGTGTGGTCCCAAGCCACTGTCCACTACCCCAACCAGGTCTGGAAGGAAGAGAAATCTTGGACAAGGTTTGTCTCCACAGAGTTGGTGCCCACCTGAAGGCTGGCAGGACCTGATGGTTCTGCAGTCAGGACTTCAGCAGACTTTCTAGGCCTGATCAGGTCAGAACATGCCAATCATGCTTCTGCCTGTCATAGCCAGGCAGGTCCAGGGGCTGTGCTAGAAGCGTCTGCCCACACTGGAAGGAGAGAGAATCTGGACATGGTCAGAATGAATGCACTGACCTGCTGGGAATCAAGCGGCAGGACATAAACAGGGCAGTGCCCTGCCTAGCATGTCCAGCAGAGCTCTCTTCCCAAGCCCAGCCTTGCCCCGCTGGCCTGGGAACCGGCTGCTCAGAAGGCCAGTGCTCACTCCTGGCCCAGCTGGGATCCCAAGGGAGAGGAGAGGAATGCAGCCGCCTAGTGGCTCCCAGGGTCCTGGGGAGACAGAGCCTGTCCTAAAAAGGCAGAGAGGTTGGCTGCCCTGCCTGGGAAGTCTTCCAGGGATGACAGGGCCTAGAGGCGTGGTCCCTCTCAGCCCAGGGTTCCCTCAGGCCAAGGTAAGGGGTAGGTCCTAGCAGTCACCAAGACCCAGCTGTGATGCCCCATACACACAGAGCGCCCTGGGCTGGGAGACAGGGAGGCACCTGGCCTTCTGCCCTCACCCCTGGGAGCCTGTGCTTCCCCCCACATCACAGGGCTGAGCTGGCAGAGGAGGGTCCACACCCTGCAACCAAAACAGGAGGATGGGACAGCTCATGCTTGCTGTGAGGTCTGGTGTCCCATGGTGCCCAATATAGGCTGACTGAATGAATGACACTGTGGCAGCCTGGACCTAACAGCCACTTACTAAGCACCTACCATGTGCCAGCTGCAGGTGTTCTTACCAAAGTACACACATCATCTCATGGCCTTCTCCCAACAACTCTGCAAAAAAGGCAGCACTGCCCCAGAAGAAAGGGAGAGTAGGTATTCAAGCTCAGGTCCCACGAGCCCTGGCTCACGGGGCAACTTTTCCCGTACACACCAAGTTAATCCAAAAGGTTTAATGGAAGCTTTAGGATGTTCTCTAAAGAGGAAACTGAGGCTTGGAGAGAGGGAGTGGCTTGGCTAGCTCACATGGTCCAGAAGTGAAAGCTGGGGTTCTAATAGCCTGGTCACCCTCTGCGGGACACTCCTGGCACCTACCTCACAGTGGGTCAGGCCTGGAAGCCAGGCATCCAATCAGCCCAGCACCCCAGCAATGGCCAGTTCCTCTCCCTGAAGGAGTCTTTGGTCTCTATCCCAGCTGTATCTAAGGTCTATCACAGACCCTGAACGAGTTTCCTCCCCTTTCTAGGTGCCATTTCTTCACACACTGAGCTACTTCAGAGAAAGCCACAAAAACCCTATGTCAACTCCCTAGAACACAAGGGACCATAAACTATCACAACTGCTACCAACACCACTACCATCACCTGTAATAACATAATAGTAACATCTCACTGCTGCCTGGGGTGACTTGGGCCAAAGCTCAGGAGAGACCAGGGATTCAAGAGGGCGCTGGTATCGGCTCCTGAATGAGAGGCAGCCTTCAACATCCTTTGCCCGTATAAACTGTGCAAGCCTAACGGAGTTTTCAAAAAACATTCAGGAACACATTTACCTTTCCACATCTTATTTTTTTTTTTTTTTTTTTTTTTGCGGGGGAGGGGAGGTGCAGAGAGAGAGAGAGAGAGAGAAGAAACAAAAAACTTTCCATCTAATCCCCCAAGTCATCCTGCAGCCTGAATAATTTCGGGTTTTTAATCAATAGCTGTCAGACTTGTCAAATTACTTTGGGGACCGCAAAGCAGTTTTTAAACATTCATAAACCTCAGTAGAACAGCGAAGTGCCCTGAATTTTAAAAGAAGAGCATCTAAGGAACACTCATTGACGAGGGTGAGTGGTGGGCAAATCAAGAGTGAGCTGCGGGCTAGCTGCCCCTGCCCCTCTTGCTTCTGAGCAGGGACAACCCTGCAGCCCTCCCTGGCCTGTAGGAACAACTATCAGGCTTGGCCTGGCCGCTCAGAAAGTTTAGGAAGAGTGACAGTCTCCCTACCCCCAGCCCCAGGAAAAGAGCCCAACTTCCCTGCACAGCACCTGGGGCTCCAACCCTAGCCACAACTGTAGCAACTCTGAAGCTCCCAAGCTCTAGAGCCCACCACAAATGTGCTAGCCCACTGCCCTCCCCCAATCTCTCCACTTGGCACCACTCCTGAGAATGTTTCAAGGCCCTGACCCATGCGTTCCCTCTCCTTGAGCTCAGTCTGTGCCTGGCTCCTCCTCACACGTGAACACACCCATGCATCATGGCCTGAGTGGGACTGGTTTCTAACTGGTCCCTGCACCCCACTCGGGACCAGAAATACCTCCAATCAGCTACCTCAGGGTCCTGGGGATGCAAGACCCAAGTGGGAAATGATAATGAAACAAAAGAATAAATGAGCTGAAAAGCGAGTATTTCCATTCTCCAGGAAGTGCTTCCCCTCTGGCTTATCTAATTCCTCCCAGCTCTCCACATCCAGGAAGCCCTCCTTAGCTCATGCTGCCCCCCCGCAGAATGCAGGGGCAGAGGCAGCATCTTCTTCCATCTCATCTCCTGCACCCGAGACCTGGGCGCCATGCCACGTTACTTCCTGGAACCATGTGGGCCATTCATGTTGGGGTGATCTAGGGATGGCCTCCTTCCCGCATCCTTGAGGGCCAGGTTTCCTGCCTCAACCAAGGACCGCCCACTTGTCCGCAGAGCCCCAGCTCCTGGCACTATGCTGGTTGAAGGTGGTAAGCAGGCATGGTTCCTTAAACACATACACACACAACTCTGTGACTTTGGCCAGATTAATTAACCTGTGTGCCTCAGTTTTCTCATCTGGAAAACAGGGACACCACCACCTTTGACTGTAGGGCTCAACTGACCTGCAGCGAGCTCTCCATACACAGCCCCAGTAATCAGCCCTGGCTGCCCCCATGACCATCCAGGCTGGGCTGAGACTGCCTTCCTGGGACATTCTGTCCATTCCCGCACGCCCTTCCCGCCAGCACTTCTCTGGATGCTCCTGGCTTCTTCCTGGGCCCAGGACATTTCCAAGATCTGTCTCTCGCTCTGCCCAGCAGATCCTTCCTGACTCTCCCCACAGCTGAGCTCTCAAAAAGCCTCTCTGCCAACTGACCCCAGACCATCTCACCTGCTCCACCCCCTTACCTCAAGAGCAGGCTCCAGAGTACAGGTCATTTTAAGCAGGAATCTGAGACCCCCATTTAAGAAGAGATGGAAAAATCTACGAACAAATGCTGGCACCCTAGACTCCAGCCCCAGTGGTCACTCCAGCTCAGCTATCTCTTCAATTCCAGCCACCGTCTGGGACAGAGGCTCCCTCCTTGTCAGCAGCCTGAGCTCAGAGAGACAGAAGAGGTGAAGATGTGAAGGGAAGGAGCGCTGGGCCAAAGGAGTGTGGACCTCGGATGGGCTTCTCCTGCACCTCAGCTTCCTCCCCCGTCAAGTGGGTTGCCCTTGCCTCCTGGCACAGTTTGCTGAAGATGTATCATGCTAAGGCACCCCCCCCACCCCCGCCCCGTCCCAATCCTGGGCAGAGTTGATCCAGCCACCAGCACAGCCACTGAGCGCCTCCACTATGTCTGCAGGAGCATGTGGGGCTATGGGCCTAGGGATGTCAGCTGCCCATTCCTCCCAAAGCCTGAGGTCTGGAAGTCTGCGTGGGGCACCAGAGCAGCTGCTTCTCAGGCTGTAACTAGCAGGAGACAGCCAGGAGTGTTCAGCAGCAGCAAGACAGCAGGAAAGTGGCTGTCAGTAAGCCACAGGGTTCCAGGCCACTGACACGGGCAGAAACTCAGAGACACCATGTCAAAGAAAACCAGGAGTGTGGCTGCTGAGTTCCTCCTGCTGCCAGTGACCATGCACCAAAGCCACCTGTGGCTCTCAAGTACCTGCTCACCCACCACACCAGTGAGCCCACATACCTGGGAAGGGCACGTAGGGCACTGGCTCTGCACCTCTGACCCTCACACAGCTAACTGCAGCAAAGAATGAGGCTCTGACACCTCCAGGGGCTTCCCAAGGCCAGTGTGTCAGACTTCACGGTCTGCCCTTTTCCCCCACATTCCACACTGGCTGAATCCAGGCTAAGCTAGCCCTGTCATTTGCCATCTGGCCCACAGCCTTCCAACTGAGAAAGCAACGTACTTAAAATCCAGCTTCCCAAGGTTTCCAGGTCCCAACCCAGCCATGCCAGCCCTGCTTGGCCCTATCTGGCTCATCGTGCTAAACTGCACGCCTCTGCTCAACGGGTTGCACTCCAGCAGCCTATCCATCTACGGCCGGCTCAAAGGCCACCACCTCCACAAAGCCTCCCCCAGAACTGACAACTCCCTCCAGGGTTTGCGCCTATGCACACGCCCTCTGCTCTGAAGCAGAGGCTCAGAGAGGTCAAGCAGCTTGCCTGAGGTCACGATTCACAGGCACAAGGGTGGTGCAGGACACCTGGCACTTGGGCTCTAACTCCAAACTCTCTTCACTGCCCATCAATGCCTCAGGTTTTCACCAAACCTACAAAAATCCTATGACCAAATGCACCAACTTTTAAGTAACTACAGGAAGCCTAGGTCACCAGAAATGTACTGAGCCCTGCCTTTGTCACCTCCTGGGTGGCTGTCAGTAAAACAGTGAGGACACCTACTGGCAGGCAGTCTCATCCGCCCCCAGCTGTGGCAATGAAGGTGGTTAGGACCAACCTGCACTGAGACTTGGCTGTAACAAGCCCAATCCTTCCTCTGACTTTTTTCAGAAATGGGTATTTGCCCAGTAAAGACGCTACCACACCAAAGCGATCTGGCTTCTGACAACTGTTTCAAATATTCAAGCAGAGCCAAAACACACCCCTGGCCCAGACACAGTCTTCCCAGTCTCCCACCCACCTCCACCCCACCCAGTGGGCTTGGGCCCCATGGACTAGGGAGTGGAAGCAGGAAGGGAGAAGAAGAAAGAAAGTTCTGCTGAGGAGCTGGGGCAGAGATACCATGGCCCCCAAACCCCAGTGCAGCCCCACCCAGCCAGCCAAGGGTTCGGCCACTCAGAGCAAAGGCCAAGCTCCTCAGTTCAGAAAACTTGTCAGCAGTCCCTGGCATTTCCCGGTTCTCAACGGAGCACACCACAGGGGCCACCGCGCCTGGGGGACGGAGCAACTCACACTGGGCTTCCTCTCATTTTAAAAACTAAAAACAGCAACAGTGCTCTTCTTGGTGTCCCGCTTTTTCGCAGGTCCCTCCTAACCGTTTCTACAATCTGGGCCGGCAGTGGATGTCTGCGTAGAAGGGCAGAGATGGCATCCCAGGGTGCTCCGGAGTCCCTCCTGGGACCAGCTCCTGTGACAGTCACTCACTGAGGGTGTCTGCTGCCACCCAGCTCATTCAGGTCTCCCTGGGCTCTGAGGCTGCCTCCCTCTTGGCTTTCCCAGCCTCTCTTGTTCTAAGCTCCGCTCAGGCCACTCACCATCCCTCAGCACAGCCACCAGGCTCGGGAAGCCGAGTGGCCAGGCGAGCCTTCCTGCTGTCCGCTGCTCCTGGCTGGCCCCGGCCAGCCTAGCCCCGCCCTGCTCCCAGACATGCCACTCCAGCCCTGTCCGCTGGGACTAATCATGGCTAGTTCAACAAAGGCTATGTTCCAACTCTCTGTAATGTGCTTTTAAAGGGCCAGTGTCCTACTTGGGCCTGCTGGGGTCTTAAAGGTACAGGTCCCTTTTTCCTATACAGGAAACAGGAAAGAAAGAAACAAAAAACAAAACTCCAAAATTCATGATCAGGTTAGAGGCCCTCAGCTTATGAGGAAGATTTTAGACACAATGAACAATAGTAAAAATTCAAAGTCCACGAAGGTCCCAAAGAGCTCAAAAACAAAACAAGGAAGCTAAACCTCAGGAATAAGAGCTGGGATAGCAGCCCTCTTCAGGCACTACGTGCTGGGCACAGCACTGGGTACTTTGTGGCCCCGTCTCATTTGTTCCTCACCACTCCACAGACAGGCATTACCATTGCCCCATCTTTCAGATGAGGAAGCTGAGGGTGCAAGGGCTCCCCAGCTCGCCAGGACTTCATGCACGTCAGCTGCACAGCTGGGCCACACCCCGTGAGGTCCATTCCAGCCAGAGTATTCCTCCCACCTGCTCCCTCCACGAGGCCCTGACTGCTCCATCCCACCTGGACCACAGGCCCCAACTGCTCCACATCCTCCAGTGTCTCTCCATGATGAAGAAAGAAGGGGGCGAGATGAGGAGTCTCACCTGTCACAGGTGCCCCACCACCAGGCTTTCAGTTTGAGCCTCAGAACCCTGTGGGATCGGGTCTATCTTTTCCTCCATCTTCCAGATGAGAAGACTGGAAATCATGACTTCTGACACAACACGAAAGGAGAGGAACACTAAGGGAAGGTGAAAGCAGAGAAAAACGGGGAGTCAGAGGGAGGATGGGGGGAAGAAAAGGCAGGTGCAGGGAACCAAGGCAGATGGGGGCAACAGTCCTTCCAAGCCCAGGACTCAGGCAAGCTGGCCGAGGCCCTTCCACTGTCCACAGGAGTGGGGCTTCTCCTGGGGCAAGGGTGGGCAGGGCCTGCCTAGTTACCGGAATAGGAGTGGGACGGGGAGAGGAAGGGAAGAGAGACTTGACTGTCTGCGTCTCAGCACTTGGTCTACGGTACCCTCAGAGAAGCGTGGGCCATTCTGGCACCTGGAGTGGCTGGGCCCACAGTAGGTGCTGTGTGGCTATCTTCTTTTTTTGAGATGGAGTTTCACACTTGTTGCCCAGGCTGGAGTGCAACGGCGCAATCTCAGCTCACTGCAACCTCTGCCTCCCAGGTTCAAGTGATTGTCCTGCCTCAGCCTCCCAAGTAGCTAGGATTACAGGCATGGGCCACCACACCTGGCTAATTTTGGATTTTTTTTTAGTAGAGACGGGGTTTCACCATGTTGATCAGGTTGGTTTCAAACTCCTGACCTCAGGTGATCCACCCACCTTGGCCTCCCAAAGTGCTGGGATTATAGGTGTGAGCCATCGTGCCCTGCCCACTGTGGCTATCTTTGGTCAGAAAAGCCAAGGCCAGGAGGCATCTTCAGGTCCAACTCCACAGGGGCTGAGTCATTCAAGGATTTAGCACCCTCACTCTGTTTCTATGATGCCTGGAAGTCAAATAAGTTTCAGAATGTGTAGCCTGATGGTAAAGAAGATGAGCTCTGAAGCCAGGCTATGTTCAAACCTGGACTCTGCCACTTGTAACCTGTGTGGTCTTGGACAGGTTAAGTCACCTCCCTAGGCCTCTCTCAGTTTCCTCCTCAAAAATGGACATAATATTATTTACCTCATAGGATTGCCGAGAGGATACAGAACAAAGCCTGCTTTCAGGTGGGGTGAAGGAAGCTGCCCCAGGATAGCTGGAGGCACAAACAGGAAACCAGCCTCTTGGGTAGTGACCGTGGCCAAGTCATTTCTTTCTCTCAGCCTGTTTCTTTCTATAAAAGGACCCTCAGTGATTTCCAGGCAGGACCACCCCTCTGCCACCTTTCAGATGCCTGCTCCGTCCCATAAGGAGACAAGGACAGAAGGTGAGAAACACTGAGAAAGGCTGGGCTGTGGCCCAAATCCTTTGAGGCCTGAAAACAGCCTGCCTCGGCTACCCAGGCCCAGGCTAAGCAAGTCTGCTGGGTGGGTAGGAGGGGCAGAGCAGGAGGGAAGCGAGAGCCCAAAAAGCCACACAGGCTGTCAGGAGGGAGCATAAGGCTTTGCCTCTCCAGGTGGGGCCCCGCCTCCACACCTCTCTGGGTTTGTCTTCCACTCCTCACGTGTGGTCATGGCATGTGATCTGGCTGAGCTCACCTTACCTATGGGGAGTTCTGCATCAGACATAGGGCCACCCTACACGCCTGCTGCAGAAACAGCCTCCCCAAAAGCTACAGGCTTTGCCGCAAGCATCCCCAAGGCTAGACAAGGTTCAAGGCTTGCCTCATCCTATCTTCCTGGAGCCGAATGCATCCGGTGTGCATGTGGGGAGAGGAGGGGGTGTCGAGCATCAGAGGAAACAGGTGGGTGGGAGGCAGGAGGAATGCCTTGGAGCCCTGGCAGAACATCTGGCCACTATTCTTGAGAGGTAGTAGGAGACCTGGGTGCCTTAACCTCCACCCTTACTACCTCACCCCCAGGATTAGTCAGTAAGAAGAGGCCCAATTTGGGGGTTTTGCAGGCCCAGGCTGCAATTCTGGTCGTGTCATTTAGCAACTGTGGAACCCTGGACAAGTCCTTTTACTTTCCTGAGTCTCAGTTTCCTCATGTATAAAATGAGGTAATACACTATCCCCTGCAGATAACAGATGTAAAAACACTGGTTAACCAGGAAAAGCATTTAACAAAGCAACTGACAACCCCAAACTCAAATATCTGAGTGCCATTCATTCAACAGACACTGAAACCCACCAGGGGTCCAGCAGACATTAGGTTATCTCCAGCTGTGTGTGCCAACCCTGCACCCTCAAGCCGATGCATTCTGAACCCTCACCAGAGCCAGCAAAAAGTCCTGGGGTAGGGTTGTTGGGGGTGAGGGTTAGAGCTCCTGGCCACCAAAATATTGTGTAAAAAATCTCAAACTTTTCCAGAAGCCAGACACATAAAGGAGCCTTCCAGAGAAATACCCTTGGTGTAAAGGAAGTCTAGTTCTGTTCTGGGAAAGACACTTGAGGTAAGCCAGGCTCCAGGATACTCTTATTTAGGGGCCGTGGACCCAGAGAGACTGGGGTAAGGAAAGGGGCTGATGGGGGGAACACAGGGTCAACAGACTCAGTGTTGAGTCCAAAAACGTGACAGGGCACAGTCAGCAAGCCTTCCAGAGAGTGGGAGGAGAGGGCTCAGAGAGCTGGGAAAGATCACTGTGGGGGGCCTATGGGTGCTCCTGAATCAGAATCTCCAGGCTGAGATCCACTGGGTCAGCTGCTGCTGGTAAACCTACGCTGCTGACAGAGAACATTCAGGCCCCTCCCCGGCCCTCCCCTCCTCAACATCCTGGGCCACCTGGGTCCTCATGCACTTCTCTGCTCACTGCTGTCCCCGCCACCTTCTCACCTCCTTTTCCTACTCAACACATCTGTCTGTTCCGACCCCACTGGGTCTCCTTGAGGACACCAAAGGCCTTCATGTTGCCAAAGTCAACCAGTTTCTGTGCCTTACTACCCCCTGAACCCAGGCCACCCTGCTCCAGCTTTCCTCTGTTCTCACAGGCTGCTAGCACCTCACCTCCTTTCCTCCGGGTGCTGGAGCTCCTCAGGGCTGTTTCGGAGACACTCTCCCTTAGCACAACACTTTCTTTTGGTGATTGTATCCACTCCCATAGCTCTAAATACCTCCAGCATGCTCACGACTCCTAAGTGTATCCCCAGCCCTTCCCTCCTCTGAGCTCCAGACCCATGTGTCTCCATGCTTGCCTGACAGCGCCTCCGGGACACCTCTCAGAGCTTCATGTCTGAAATGTCCAGCATGGAGCCTCAGTAGCAAAGCCAGGAGCCCTTCCTTTCCCTGGCCTTTGGAATCCAATCCAACACAAATCCTGCTGCTACCCTCCCTGAAATCCCTCATACTTGTTTACTCCTCTCCATCTTCCCCAGGCAGCCTGCTGTCCAGGCAGCCTCCCCAACCACTGGGCTTCCCCTTGCCCCTACCGGGGGAGTCAGAGGGACCCTTCAGAAATTCGAATCAGATTACTGAACTTCTCACCTTAAAAGCCTTCAATTACTCCCCACTGCACTGAATAAATCGGAACTGCTCCCCAGGTGAAAGACGTTGGCAGTCGTGACCTACCTACTCTCTGACCTCATCCAGCAACACCCAACGCCCCCCCACCACACACACCAAAGTCTCTGTTTCCTGCTCAAGGACTTTGTACTTGCTGCTCCCTAGGCTAGTTCTTGCTCCAGCACACTCTAACAGCAAACTGGCAGGCTTCCGGCATCTTCTGCAACACAATCCTTCCCTGACTGCTCCATCTACAACAGGTCCTGCCCTGCCCCCATTACTCCCTAGTGGAACACTTGGCTTGTTTCCTTCATAGCATCTTGCTCATGCAGCTAGCAAATATTTAAGTGCAAACTATGTGCCAAACACTATTTAGGCACTGGGAAGACAGGTGCTGAACAAAGCAGACAGAAATTCCCTGACTCACATTTCAGTAGGGGAACTTCACTCGATCGGGAATCACTTTGTTTCTCTGCTTATTTCTTATCTGCCTCTCCCGTCACAAGGTAAGCTGTGTGTGGCCAAGCTCTACGTGTTGTATTTCTGTGTCTTAAGAGAGGGTCTAACACGGTGTAATAGCTCAGTAAGTCCTGATGAAATCAAGATGCAAAAACAAAGACCAGGGCAGCCAAAGAACCAAACCCCAAACCCTGAGAGACACAAGAAATCAAGAGCCAGGTCTTGAATGCCTCCCATGGTGTCTCTCCCTAGCCCTGGGGGCCTCAGGTGGGAAGGAAAGCTTCTGTGATAGCCCAGCCTTCTGGGGTCAGACACGGGCATATGGGGCAGTTTCGTTTAACTGCTGGGGAACACGTGGATGACTGCAGGCCTGAGAAGTGAGGGCAGCTTCTTGAAGAGGCTAGATCTGAACAAGGCCAACCCACACCTCCCTCCCAGATCTAGGGAGGAGGAAAACGAATTTGTGTTTTAGGGCTCTGATGTCTGATGTTCTTTGCTCTAGCAGGAAAGAAGAAAAAAAAACACCTTTACTTTTTATTAGTGTCTGGATCAATAAAAGTTTTAGAAGTAAAGCTTCTCTCCTGCAATACTAATTGCGAGAGAGAGAGACAGACGTGGATTATTAAATCTGTCTTGGAGAGGCAGGGCTGGGAGAGCGTGAGGGCACAGGGGCACTGGCAGTTTCCCCCTCACCTGTGCTGGGAGCCTCTGGCTAAAGGCCCTCATTAGCCCCGAAGCCTAGGGTCAAGGCCCGTTCCTCACAGCTCACCCACCGAATGCTGGTTCCCTGAGCCTAGGTCAGCAGCCAGGCCGCTGGATGCCCACATTCCAGGTGCCCCACAACCTTGCCTGCTTGGCCTTCTCTGAGCTGCGCCCTAAAGCTTCCCCCCAGCCCACCTCCCCACCTCCAGGCTGGAAGCTCCAGGAGGGCAGGGCTTGCTTCCCTGGAGGAGGAACCAGTTTAGCAACCCCAGCCCCCACCTTCACTCTTCCTCCCAAGTCCGAGGGAGTCCCCCATTCAGTCCCCCAAGCCTTGCACTTTCACAGCACACCAACAAGCCCTGCCCACTGAGGACTCAGTCCTGGGACCAGGCCTCATTGGAGAAACAGCTCCTCACCCTCCAGCCCCACCAAAGCCTGTCTGACCCCATACCTGGCTGGAGACCCACCCACTGGGGAGGAAGTATCCTTGTGGTGTCTGTCCTCCCTCCCACAGAACCTCAAACAGACCTTTGTGGTGGGAGAGCAGGCCTCTCTGCTGACCTGGTTCTGGGCACTTGCAACCCCCGAGGCTCTGGAGCCAGATCTGGCTTCCGAAGATGGCCAGGTCTCCAGTGAGCAGCCCCTCCGGCCCGGCCCAGGATCTTGCCGAAGTTGTCACTAAGAAGTCCAAGGCCACAGAGGCCCATTCCCAAGGGTAGAGCTCACCCAGGCACCTCTTCTGGACAGATTAGGGGGCCTCTCGGCCGGGCTGGCATCTAAGAGGTGAGCCTAGGAGGGCTTCCCCTTCCTGAAAGGCACGTGCTGAATCTGTGTCTTCCAAGCTGAAATTTCAAAAATGACTAAACACAGTGATGACAACATCTAAAGGTTTCCGTGTCCTTCAGGAAACAAGTGGAAAATTACAGTCTTCCATACAGGTAACCACACGGCACAACCTCCAGGTCCAAGACGACGAGAAACACTCCTGAAAGCAAACTATTGCTTCCAGCCATGGCAAGTCTCCCTCCAAGGGCCTCTGGGCAGGGTGCAGGCTAGAGCACAGAGCTCTGGGTCAGGAAAGAGGGAGGAGCCATCCCTACAGGCTCCTCCCCTGATATACTGACTCCGCCCAAGGTCATATCCTGCCTCAAGCCTCGCCTCTGGGCCTTTGTATTTGCCATTCCGTGGGCAAGGCTGGTTCCTCCTCATTCTGGTCTCAGACTCAAAGTCCCGTCCCAGCAAGAGGCCTTCCCTCATCTCTCTAGCTAAAGGGGCAACTCCCACCTCCCAAGTTATCACCCTGCTTCGTTTTCTCCACAGAACTACCCTGAAGTCATCTTGTTTGTTTCTGTCTTTTACCCACCATGAAAATGTCCGGTCCACGAGAACAGGGACCTGCACGCCCCGGTAAGCCCAGCACACCTCGAACCAGAGCCTGGCACAAAGTAGGCACTCGACAGATGTACTGAATGAATGAATGCATTTTTCAAGCTGGTCTGAGCCAGGTCAGCCAGAGCAGTGGAAGGCAGGAGCGGGGGAACCAAACGATTTGGGGGCGCGCCAAGGTAACCTCCCCTGAGCGCTGCTCCCAGAGCATTCCGGACTAACGTCGGGCTGCGCCACGCCCCAAACCCTCTCCAGCCCGGAAGCGGCCAGCCCCAGCCCCAGCCCCAGTCCTCCGGGACCGCCCACCCACCCCACAGCAGCAGGCCCAGCCCTTCCCAGGCCCGGCAGCGGGTGACATTCCGCGGCCAGCTGCCTCCAGCTGCAGCCACTTCCCGCTAGCGACCCGCCGCTGCGCTTCGGTACGCCGGGCGGGCGGGACGCGCAGGCCCTGGAGCGGGGGTTCGGGGGTCTCTGCCTTGCAACCCCTTCCCCACCTTTGTGCGAGTCTGGGTCCCCACCGGCCCCGCCAGCCCCTCACTCGCCCGCGGCCCGGCTCTCGCGGCGCATTCTAGTTCGGCCCGCTGGCCCCACCCCGGGTTCGTCGGGCTTAGACCAGCGCAGCCCAGAGACCTAACCAAGGCAAACGCTCTCCCTTCCCCACATTTCCATTCAAACATTTTAACAAGTGAACACAACTGAGGTCCAGACAAGGCCAGGGGTTTGCCTACCATGATCCCCTAACCCGACTCCCCACCCCGACTTGGGTCTAGACAGCCTAAGCTGAGAAGGGCACTGGGTTCCCAGGCAGCAGTGCCGGGTTTTCTCTTCTGGAAAGCACCCGGCTAGTCCGGCAGGACAGAAGGCAAAGGTCGGGTGCAGGGAAGGAGGAGACATGCTGGTAAGCTGTGTGAGCTGTGTGAGCTGCCCCGGTTCCTGATTGCACCCAGAAGCCTGGGGGCAGACAAACCCCTGCCCCACCTGCTGGCCTGGAGATTCATCCTTGGGTCATTTAAACACGGAAACAAAAACTCCTAGGGGAAAGGCACACCCAGCCAACCAGGTATTTTTGCCTGGGGTCACCCTTTTTCCCATCCCACTAGAGAAGCCACCGCAATGGTATCCACTTACTGAGTCTCTACCACATGCAGGGTATCATACCATCACACCTCCTTCCCTTACAGCCACCAGCTAGAGGTGCTAATCCAGCTGAGGCCAGGAACCCGAGGCTGCATAGCCTCCTGATGTAAATATGAACAGAAGCCAGTGGGAGAACAAGAGCCACCCGCTGGAGTCCCACCTAGGTCCTGCCCAGCTCCTCCCATCCTCCACCCTAAGGCATCACAGACCCCAGGTCAGTCCTTGGCAGTTGCAGCCTGCTCCAGTGTTTCAGCAAATAACTACTGAGCTCCTACTAAGCTGCAGGCTGTGTCAGGCACCTACTGTGTACAGGCAGGCAGGATACTGTCTGGGGTTATTGCAGGACTGGTGAAGAGGTTTTACTGTGCCCCCAGCAGCAGTCCCCAACCTGGAAAGTCCCTGACTCATTCCATCTCCTGCTGGGCCCTAGGCTCCAGGCTCAGCTCTGCCGTGCACACAGGTCAGGCGATCCAACACCACCCCGTCTGCCCACATTTGCATCAGTCCACACCTCCAAAGCCCAAAGAGCTACCCAGCTCCCCCTACTGCCTAAAAGGCTCCCAGCCAGAAGAGCACTTAGTGTCCCCTTCCTTCTGAGAATTTTTTTCCTCGGAGTTGTCATCTGTTTATCCAATGTCTTAATAAAATTTCCTAGCAGGGGAAAGGTGAAGATAGAGTCTCAGAGAGGTCCTGGGGCCAGAGAAGCCTCCTTTGGCTCCAAAGCAGCCAAACCAACAAGGAAGGCGAAAGCAGAGTGCATCCTCTGAGCACCACCTCCCTCCCGGGTGCAGGCTCCAAGCCAGGTCTGCTCCCACTGATTTCATGATCATGGCAACAAACAGGCAAGGCAGATACTGCGACCACTTTATAGATGAAATCAAGTCTGGAATAGCCAAGTCATTTGCTCAAGTTGACCCCACTACATCTGAAAGTGTGCCTCACCCCCAGACAACTGTTTTTGCACCTTTTACTAGTCCCCTCTTGTTTCTCCCCTCAATCTGAATACTCCTTCCTCCTGGAAGCCTTCCTAGATTTCCCTCAGGCAAGAAGCATCCCCTGTTGAGTCACCCACACTGTTATAATATCTTGTTATAAGAAAACAGGGCCCCATAACAGGGCCTTTTACTCTGCAGGACAGCTCTCATAGGAAGGAGTCACGCGCTAACAAGAAATGAGCCTGCATCTGAAGGTCAGAATATGTCCATCTCCAGTGGGTCTCCTACCCTCACCAGCTGTCTGCCGTTGCTTCCTCCGGTGCCCTCCTTCCTAGCCCCTGCTCAGAGGTCCGTATAACCGCTTGCAGGCTCCTTTCAGCAACATCTTTAGTAACACATAAAAGTACAGAGTACACAGTGACCATTCCTGGCCACGTGTAGCTGGGGGAATTTCAGAGGCTGCCCTGATCCAGTCACTCCTGGTTTCAGCATCTCCTGTGGCCACAGAACAAGCCCAGAGCCTTGGGCCTCGCCCATCAATAGGTCCTACCTGTCCCTGCACACTCCTCACCTTTATACCTGGAGCTTATCACAGGAAACAGTCACAAAGCCCGCCTCCTTTTTTACTCTTCCCAGTGCATGCCCCGCCTTTCTCACAGTCACACACTTGCTTCCATGAGGCTACCCTCCTGCCGCCATTTCTAATTTTCATTCACCTTTCAAGGCCCAGCTCAACTGCCCTCACCTGAGGGAAGCCTTCCCAGTGGCCCCGGGCACAGGAAAGTGCACAATCTCTCCCTCTCTCTGCCTGAATTCCTGGTCTGACTCCCTTCTCCTGGCTACTGCTGCCTGCCCTGCCAGGCCTTCCTTGGGGTCTGTTCATCTCTGGTTCTCAGGGCCTAAGGGACTCTATACATGAGTGATGGAGGAACACACACTGCAGGCCGTCTTCTCCCCAGAACTCAGGATGCTCCTGTCTTATCTTCTTTCAGATCTGAAGATGTCCTCAGCAACTGGGCTAGGCTCTCTGGGGGAGTCTGAAACCCTCCTACCTCAAAAAGCTTCCCATTTCTTTGAGTGACAAGAGAGTCTGGGCCACGACTGTCAAGGAATACCTCCAGGCAATGCCTGTACCTCCCGTGGGGAGAGATGTAGCATCCTGGGAGAGGAGACATCTCTTCTTCCTAGAGACTGAGCAGATGACAGAGGCTCTTTCTAAAGGAGGGTGCTGCTAAAACCCACCAACTGCCTCAGGATCCGTCTGTAGGACAGAAACAGGTAGAGAGAGGGATGCCCTGTAGCAAAGTCAGCCCAGGGCCTGGCTGTTCATGAATAAGGGCTTCTGAAGAGACCACAGTTGTACCACAAGGTACAAGAGACCACAAGGGCTTCTGAAGAGACCAGTTGTACTTAGCTGAAGGTGAGAAAACAAACTTGGTATTAGATTGAGGGCCAGCTCAGGAAGTAGTTTCAGTGCACCAGCTATTAATTTATGTGAATACATCTATACTTGTGTGGCTTTATCATCACCAACAAACAGCAAATGTGTCCTGGCACCTGCTATGTGCCAGGCCCAGCGCTAGGTATTTTACAGACATTATCTCCTTTAATTCTCCAAAGAGCCATAAGCTGTGGGTATCCATGCTACATTTTACTAAAAATGAAGCAGAAGCACAGAAAGGTTGGAACAGTTGCCCAAGCTCACATCGCTAGTTACTGGTGGGAGCTGGGATTCTAGGACCCTCAACAATCTGGCCCCAGCCTGTCCCTCGGGTCTGAGCTGCCAGTGTTCAACACTTCAGAGCCTCTGCTCGCTGTTCCTGCCCCTCAAGCTCCCCACTCACCTAGTTTTGAGCTGTGTGGGTGGTTAATGTACGTCGTCAGCCCACAGCCTCCCCACTCCCTTCCTCCTCACCACCTATTCAGTTCCCCCAGCTCAGACCCCCTTCTCCCTCCAGACCAGCCAGCCAGACTCCCACCCATCTGGCTACCTCTGCCCCACTACTTTGGCTGGCAGAGAATCCTGGAACCTTTTCTCCACAGTGATGTTGACACATGTTCACTCGAAAAATGTAATGTTTCCATCAAAACATTTGGTGGGAGTAAATTCCCACCCATGCGACACCTCTAAAAAATATAGAGTAAATTTACTCGAACAAGCAGTGAGACATGGTCAGCATTTTTCTTTCTTGGTTGTCACAGTGCCAAGTACTAGGCAACACCTAGCAGTGTTCCAGGGGCTGAATGCTACCAAGAGGCAACGGAAAGAGGACAGTTACAGTTTATGAGCCTGTGACTGCTGGTTCTACTGTGTAAGACGCTGGGATCAACCTGGGCAGTCCCCTCAGCCCTGGCCCCCAGAGAGTCCAGTGCCACTAGCTGGGCTCCCACCAGAGCCATTTCTGTGTCTGTGGCTAGGTCACTTGCTGCTTAGTCCCCAAGTCCTGTCCCCACCCCACCAGAGTAGGGCCCAGCCATCACCACACCATGTCTACACGAGGTCCGAGGCCTAAGTTCACACACATGCTTCCTGAAAGGTCAGGGAACTCAAACCTCCCTAAACACTCCCCAACCCTGAGATCAGCAATAATATCGTGGGGTAGTGCAGGGAGATCCTGCTCTACACCCAGACCCCAAAAGAAGAGATCTAATGCCAGGTACTGTAACCCGGGTGCCTTGAGGTCAGCGATTGTGGGTAGGTCCCAACCAGCCCCACTGGGCAATCTGAGATTACCGTGAGGCCAGAGCAGTCCATTCTTGGGGCAAGCCCAGCCCTCTGCAGCAAGAAGCTGGAGGAGACAAGGAAAGGCCCATTGGCCACCACCCTGTTCCCACTTCCCCATGTAACCAGACAGCAATTCTATAACAAGACAGCATTTATAACCACTATGCCTCACCCCCTTAGATACTCCCTACTTCAAGGAGGGCAGAGGGGCAGCCTCTGCTTTGGTTTCCTCCCAATGTTTCTCTAGACTCCATTCTGTACAGCCATCTGGCACAGTGCTGCCATGTGTGATATTAACCTCCTCGCCATGACATGTGCCAGAGGGAGAGAGATCACTGTTCCCATTTTACAGATGTGAAAACAGGTACACCAGGGTTAAACAACCAGTCCAAGGCCACCCAGCTGGGAAGACAGTGACACCAGGAACCAAAGAGGTGAACAAGACACCCGGTCTGTCCTCAGGAAACTGGCAGTTTAGTAGAGAGGGGAAGGTACACAAATATTAAGACCAAACAAAAAAATATATATAACAGGCTGTGGGCCCAGAAGACGTGGTGAAAAGTGTCCAGGGCAGGGCCTGGCCCAACAGGGGACCTAGAGAGACTGCAAGAGCATTTCCAGTTTGGGAGCAGGGAATCAGGAAAGGTATCTGGAGAGAACGATGTCCAAGCATATCCTTCTTCAGAGATCTGTGTCCCCACCAACTTCTGTGCCTGGCACACGGTGTACACTTCTCATTGCCAGGAGGGTTAACCCTGGGCAGGCTGCTGGCATGTACACTGCAACCCATCTATAACAGGACAGCCCAGCCCTGTGAGGTATGTCAAATTATGCCTCCTTTACAGGTGGGATCAGAGGAGCAAGGCAGTCAGGTTCTTTGCTCCCAGTCACACAGCTAGAAGGTGCCAGCTGTGTCTGACTCTAAGGTCTGCTTCTCCCACAAGCACTTCATTTCTCTAAGCCTTAGTTTCCTCATCTGCAGAAACTCTGCTGTAGATGCAGCTTCCCTACAGATGGGTGTTGGACATTAAATGTCTAATACCTGAAGCCTAAGTCCCTGGAGGTGCTGACCACACAGTTACGGAGCCTGGAACTACACTGGCCCAGGGACCCTGCTCCTGCAGCCTGTTGGGCGAAAAAGGAGAGGGTGATAGGTTCCATTCACTGGCTCCTCTCCTCCTGAGCCAAGCTTGCCAAGGAATGGCTACCAATATGGAGCTATAATTGGTAAGCCTGGCAGTGCAGGGCCCAGCAACAGACCCGGTGGGTGATGCTGTTGCAGGAAAACAGCTGAGCACAGCAAATATAGCTGTTGACCCAATTCAGTTCCGTTCTGTCTTCGACAAAATAATTGAGTTTAAATGAATAGGTTTCCTATGTCCCCTCCGGCCTTGGGAAGGGTGGAAAGGGAGAGGAGGGAGATAGGAACAGTTCTTCAGACTTACTGTTGCTTATTTTTGAGTCATTAGGCCTGTGAAAAGTTTCTTTCTTTCCTTGGCGGCCAGTGGGGTTTGGACATGGCTGGGAGGCAGTGAGGTGGAGTCCTGAGGTTCAAGTCCTGACTGTACCAACAGCTTTGTGGAGTGGCCCAGCTGGTCCTCTCTGGGCCCCAGGCTCCTTATCTGTAGAAGGGGAACACTACAACCCCACACACACCCACACACCTCCCAAGGTTGCTGGGAGGAGCCTTCCAGGGAGAAAAGGAGTCTGAGGTGAACTGAAGAAACCAATTATTTGCCCTATAGGAATATAGGCCCACTGAAGCCACATCTGTTTTAAAATAGAAGCCAGAAATCTAGATTTTCAGGTGAATGTTTAAGGTAAATGTTTTAGTGTTGGTAACTGATTTTAAACAAACAAACAAAATAAAAACTTTCCACCCCATCGGGCCAAATGAGACCTGTTTGTGGGCTACATCTGGCCACCAGCCATCCATATACTCTCTCTGATTTAATGACAACATATGTAAAGCAATTAACGACGTGCTAGAGTCCTCCCACCTGTTTACTTATTTCTTTGATGGAGAGGCCAGGCCTAGCCAGCTTGATAGCAGAGGTGAGGTGCACCCTCCTCCTCAAGGCTGGACTCCTTCAAGACTTCAGAGGAGAACACAGAGGGACTGCTGCCCCCCATCCCTTACTGCAGGAAGGCAGGTGGGTATGCTGGGGCTGGTTTTGTCATAAAGTTAAGGGGACCTGGGCTCACCTCCTGCCCAGCCCCAAATTCTCTCCTAGGGTCTCAGCTTCCTCTTCGGCAAAATGCGGGCTTCTGAGAGGACCAAATGAGAAAGAGAAGGCTTAGAGATAAAGGGTGAGAACACATGTCAAGTGTCCCCAGAGAAGTAGTGCCAGCCGGTGGAAAGAGCCTGTGAGCTGGCATTTCCCCCTTGGCTCTTGGCTGTGTGAGCCCAGGGAGGTTACCTAACCTCTCTGTACTTCAGTTTCATCCTCTGTACACAGGAGATAAGAATCTTTGGGACACAGAGGTGTTGTGAAGATTAAATGAGCTGATGACTGTCAAGTACCTGGGAGGAAGCCTGGCACAGAGCAAAGGACTAAAAAATGACAGGCATTATTACTATTGTTGTTGTTATCTTTAGTGAAAAGCATGCCAGAGAATTATGATTGGGTGATTACAATAATGTAACTCAACCAGGCAAACTTGTTGTTAACAGATGAGGCCACCTGTAATTAGCACAATTATTACATATGCAAATGATGCTGCTTAAATACTGGAGAAGGGTGTTCTTTGAAGTGTGTTTAAATAACCCTTTCCCCTGGCTGTCCCCCCCTCGCCAAATCTCATTTACACTATTAATAACATTAGCAAACATTTTCTTCATAAAGCAAGATAGAATTCCACACTAGTGCACGTTGAAATCAAGGAGCCCCTGCCCAGCCCACCTGGAGTTATTCTAGAGCTCCTGGGCCAGCTGCAGGCCTCCCCACCCTCACTGGCTCCTCTTAAGTTGGGCACTAATGCCCCTCTCTGATACAAGGAGCTCTGGAGGGTTGGGTATGTGTTCTTGGCATGGAGCAGGCCCTGTATCTGAGAACAGGATCTCAGTAGCATTAATATGACCCGTGAGTTCCCTATTGGCAGGCATATCACAATGCCTACCTTACATCTGAAAAAACCCAGTCTTTGAGTTAAGGAACAGGCCCAAATTCACACAACTAGCAAAAGCTGCAGTGGAACAGGACTCAAACTTGGATCAGACTCCTCCCTCTGGGGTCTGCTGTTCTCACTATGGCCTGAAACTGGAGTTCCCACAGACCTCTCTAACTGATGAGCCCGCAGAGTGTTACTCCAAAACTGATCACAGGATGCCTCTTAGAACCAGGGGCATCAACAGACTGACCTGGGTTTTGAGTTGAAGAAACTGAGATTCAGAGAAGTACCATAAGTTGCCCAAGGTCCCACAGGAAGAAAGGAGAACAAGGGCCTAGAACCCAGGGCCTCATGCCATTTCATAAGCACCAGACGACAGGTGCTTATGAAATTGTTTGCTGAACTGGACTGTTTTCTTATTAAAAAAAAGACAACACTGAGCAGCTGGGACAGCGAAGGCATGCCAAAGATGATGGGTGGGTGGCTCAGGGACAAGGGAGAAGGCAGACAGCCCTGTGTGGGAGGAGATGGAGGTGGGAGAGACTGGCTACCCTCAGCTTGGGAAGGCTCTCTTCAAAGCATTTCCCTGCTGGATGCCTGCCCAAGAGAGAGGCAAGCAGCTGATTCTCGGCTTTGAGGGAAAAGGAAATACACAAGTGTTAACAGATACATTAGCTCCTCACCTGCCCCTGCAGTGCGGGCCCCCAACATTCCTTTTCTCACCATTTCTTTGGGCCCAGAAATTGAGGCTCAGAGAGATGAGGTCATGAAGTGGTGGAGAGGAGGGCCCAGTCTCTTTCTTGCTCCGCCAAACAGGCTCTCCTGTTGGACCCTCCCATCACACCTCCTCACTCCCTTGATCCCTGGCTTTTTGAATCCTAAGGGAGCCTTGGCAATTATGGTGAAGACAGTTGCCCTCACCCTTGCCACAACCCACTGCCATGCTAAGGCACGCTGGCGCCTCTACGTGTAGGAACTCTGCTAAGCCTCCCTCTTAAAATATATGTTAATCCTCACAAGTATCCTAGGAAATGGTTACACTTTTTGTCCCCATTTGACAGAGAGGGAAACTAAAACTCATGACAGAGCAAGTCACCTGCTAGAGGCCACAACGCTGGGAAGCAGGTTCACTGCAGGCAGTGCAGCTCAGGAGCCTGAACTGTTACATCAGTGTCTCTGCTCCGAGGTGGGGCCTGAGGGATCCCCAGATGGAGAATGGAGGTGAGGGGGTAATGAGTGTCCAGGCCAAGAGCAGGACACAAGGTATCACCCCTCAGAGCGCTTTATCCTGCTGGCACTCATTCAACTGTCCCCCTGCCTCCAGGCAAAGCTATACATAAGCCTGCAGTAAGTCCAGCAAAATATTTTTGAGAGACCACCCCACATCCCTACTCCTCTCCACCCTCCCGTCCCCAGCCCACCAGCATTCCAGGGTGGGGAACTCAGCTCCTAGCAGTTGGCTGAGCTCAGCTGGCCTTGGCACCAGTTCCTGAAATACAATATGAGGGAGTAGGGAGGGGAAAGAGACCCTTCCCCTTGAAGATAAAGGGGAATACAGGGCTGAGCCCTCAGTCGCCAGCTTCTTCCTCCCCGTCCCAGACACCTTCCGTAGAAAAAACCCAACTCAGTTTCTCCTCTCTCCTTTTATACTTTCACAAAGCAGAATACTTCCAACACCAGATGTGGTGGGGGTGGGTGGGGTGGTCCCCACACACCAAGCAGGCGATCAGTTGGGCAGCAGACACCAGCCCAGATGTCTTCTAATTTTGTTCCATTCTGACATTATCTACCTGGAGATAGCATCAGATCCACAGGTTGAGGGCTCAGTCCCCAAGACTATCCCCTCATCCCTCAGATGCCAATTGCAAGCCCCGCGTTGGTTTATCCAGTGCTTCCCACCGACTGGCTATCAACTGGGTTTCCCATAACCCCCTCTTTGGGTTTGATTAATTTGCTGCAACAGCTCACAGAACTCAGGGAAATATTTACTTCTGTTTGCCAGTTTATTATAAACGGATACAGATGAAAAGATGCACAGGGAGAGGTATGTGGGCAGGGGTGTGGAGCTTCCATGCCCTCCCTAGGCACCCTCCAGGAACCTCCAAGCATTCAGCTATCTGAAAGCTCCCCAAGCTTTGTCCTTTTGGGTTTTTATAAAAGCTTCATTTCATGGGCATGATTGATTAAAGCACTAGCCATTAGTGACTAACTTAACCTTCAGCCTGTCTCCCTGCCCCAGGGGCTATGGGGTGGGCTGAAAGTTCTAACCCTCTAATCCTGCCTTGGTCTTTTCTGTGACCCCTTTCTGAAGCCACCTAGGGGCTGCCAGCCATCAGTCAACTCATTAGCAAATAAGTAGACATCACTTTAGAGAATCTAAGGATTTCAGGAGTTGTGTGCCAAGAAACGAAATACTGTATATATTTCCCAATGTCACACCCTTCCATACCTACCCTTACACACAGCCAAGGACTTGCTTCTAAAATCGCTGATCTATCTAGGTCCCATCTCTTCTTAAAATCCTTCCCAGCTACTTTCAGGATCAAGTCCACACCCTGCTGCCTTCCTGCTACCTTCCCCTCTATTCCTTGCACTCTCCAGGCCCAACACATAGCCGCCCCGTGCCCAGTGATACCCAACTACCTGGCGTGCCCACAAGCCCTTTCCCTCCCTCAAGGGAACCTTCACCTTCACCCTGTGGCCCGACCACCAACTCAGTGGAGCCTTCCTTGAGCCCTGATGGGGTCCTCACTCCCTTCTCTTTTCACACACAGACCCTCTAAGGTGAGGTCTGTTGACCCAACTGCATTCTCAGCCAGCAGGAGCCCTTGAGGGCAGAGATTGGTGTGACTGTCCCCTGCCCCCTGCAGGGAGCAGAGCGTACACAGAGGAAGCACACAGGAAACAATGGCTGGAATTTGCTGCACTGGGTACCCCAGGGTCAAAGAGGCCAAATCTAAGGGTGACCCTGGGCAGTGGAGTCTCTTGGAGATAGACCTGACCATAAGCCCCCAAGCCAGGTCAGACCAGGGCCCGCCAACTGGCTCTCCTAACCTGGCTCGTTAGGGGAATATGGACACTGCCAGGCCCAGTCTTTCCATGGACACCTGACAATGGCTGTGTCGAGAATCACAGGAGATGAAGTCATCGCTCCCAGAAATAGGCTGATTAAGAAGACGTGACGACAACGCAAACAGCAAGGCTGGACACACACACACATACAGACACGCACACACACACTCACTCACCATGTGTTTCTCCACCCTGGGAAGCCGGGCCAGGCCTGAGCTCCTCTGGGAAACAGAAATCGTGCCAGGAACCAGAGCCAGCACAAGAAGCCTGGAGGCAGCTGGTCTTTGGGAGTGGCTGGTGCCGGGGGTGCTCTCCTCAGAGACTGTCTTGCAAGGGTTCCCCATCCTGACCCTCACTGAAGTCCCCGACCTGCCCCTGGCCCTCTCAGACCCTCATGGTTCATCCCCTCCTTGGCCTCACCCCTCAACCCCCAAGGTAAAATCCTACCCACCTTTTTGGGCCCCCTCCCATTCCTATCCATCCTAGATTCTGGGGAGGTGGGAGCGTCTACTGGCTGAGACAGGGCTAAGAGGCCAGACACTGGGCTAAAATCCTGGTTCTGTCCCACTGCAGCTGTATGACCTTGGGCTAGTCAATCCACCTCTTCTTTGAGCCTAGTTTCCCCATCTGTAAAATGTAGACAGCAATGTGTCCACAATATGGGGTACAATTAAATGTTTGTTCATTCACCAACTTTCTGTCAGGCCCGATTCTAGGTGCCAGAGACACATCAGGGTACAAGACATAAATGGTCTACTCACATGTGGCGTTCAGTCTAGTGTGGGAAAAGTACACGATGTATGTAATAACATCAGGTGAACTCAAGAGCTGGGGACAAATGCAGAGCCAGGTCCAGGCTAGAGGATGGGAGGGGGCTGTGTTTGGGTGGTTGGATTCACACTTGAATGAAGCGGGGGAGCAAGCCACACAGGTATCTGAACAAAGAATGTTCCAGGAAGAGAGGAAGAGGGAACAAGGACAAAGATGTATGCTGGAGCACTCGTGGGGCAGGGAACGGGGATGGGTGGGGGAAGTGCAACGGGAAAGGTAGTCAGGTGCTGCCCATTTAGGGTCCACAGGAAGGAACCTGAGTCATAACAAGTGAGTCCTGGGCAGAGAACGGACTGAAAGGGGAGCAAGGGTGGATATGGAGAGACAAGTCTAGGGCTCGGTGCAGGGTCCAGTGGGGAGCCATGATGGCAGGACACACAGCACACAGTGAGGGTGTGTCACCTTAAGCGCCAGCACGAGGGAATCCTCAGTAAACAATCCGCCGTGTTGTCCCTGTTACTATCCTCATTACCATCAACATCCTCATCATCCCCAACATGGGCCCAGGCTCTGCTGCTCCCAAGGCAGAAAGACTGTCAGGCAGACCCTCAGAGAAGCCCTGGGAGGTGGGCAGGGCTCTCTGCCCCGTTTGACTACTGATGAAGTACCTTGATCAAGGTCCCCCAGCAGCAATGGGCAGGCCAAGGTGCCTTAAGCCAGTGCTCCACCTCGAGTGGGCTCCCCAGCCTAAGCAGACAAATCCTCACCATGCGCCCTCCTCTCCACTCTACCCCCTGGGCCCAATCCTCAACCAGCTCTGTGTCTTCATCCACACAGGGCCTCTATGGGGAAAACACTGTACTCTAAATGAAACAACAGCTCCAAGTGTCTGCATTGCACAGATGTCAGTTCTTTCCCATCCAGTTCCTTGCTTGCTGAGCAGGAGGTGCTGCAAGCCCCATCAGGTGAAACCAGGGTAGGGAGAGTTCCTCCCAATCTTAGAGTACAAGCCACTTACTCCAGGGCTCCCCTGAGCCCAGACCACACTCCTCCCTGGACCTGGCTCCTGGCTGTCCCCTGTTCTGAGCAGCAGGGAGAACCTGAGGTAGAGACAGTCTCATCAGGGGTGGCAGGCACCTCTCCCACCTGACTGGGAGCTCCTCCAGGGAGGCAGGGACTGCGGCTGATTCCTGTCTCTGGCCCCAGGGCCAGGCACAGGTGAGCAAAAACAGAAATAACTCAATCCCGAGGATCCCTTGGGGGAGCCCTGTGTGCTCTCGAAGCCCTCAGCCAGCCAGCCTGCTTGTTGCCTCCCTCTCTGCTGGCTGAGGCAGCCCATGGCCTGAGTCTGTGTGGCACTGCTGGGAAAAGACCATGCCCTCTTCCTTCCACAGCCGCAGACTCAGTCCATGGAGGGCCACCCAGCACCATAGCTATGGGACTAAAGGCTGTGGGTGCTGGGGGAGAGGGCTCTGGGCCATGGCAGCTAGGCTCCCTCAGTCCTTCTGCAGGCCAAGGAAGCAGGAGTAGGCTGGGCGGCCTGTTCCAGGCACAGAGACGTGGATAAGATCATTTCATTGGCCACAGAAAAAAGTCTGCAAAAAAAGTCCCCGACCAACAGTCCACCGTGGCTTTTGGTGGAGTAAGAGATTCTATGGTGGGAGTGGCATAGAAGTTTTGTTACTTTGTGCTTTATAGTGCCTGGAATTTGGTACTCTATACTTTGCAATTTTTTTTAACTTACCTTGTTTTGAGACATAGTCTCATTATATTGCCCAGGCTAGACTCAAACTCCTGGGCTCAAAGGATACTCCTGCCTCAGCCTCCCAGGTAGGCCTGCAGTCATAACTTCCTTTTTTCTGTTTCTTCCCCCATCTGCCACTCCCCCCATGATCCACACTTGAGTTTCTTCTTCAAACCCACTGGCTGTCTGTGTAGCTGTCTACTCTACCAGTCAGAGGGAGCCCTGGGTTTCGGTCACCTCTCTGGCCCAAGGCCCTGCATACAGCAGGGGCTCGATGAAAGTTTCCTGGGCAAATCTCTGGGACAATCTGAAGGACCATTTCTGCAGGTGATCATTTAGAAGAAAGTCAAATGTGGATCATGAGGGGAGTGGCAGACAGGGGAAGAAACTGAGAAAAAGGGTGAGGTCATAACTGCAGGCCCCGAACAGGAAGACACCCAGACAGGCTTTGGCCAGAGCCGTTCAAACCCTCTGAAGAATGCAGGACTCCTGCAGGGGAGGAACAGGAAGAGGAGGAGAAGGGAAGAGCCCCTTTCCAAGGGTTTTAGGTGTTCCTGCGAAAGCCCTCCTGGACCAGCCCAGAACCTGAAGGAGCTGCTGGCCGGCAGGAGCGCAAATGCAAATGGCAGGGGAGGTCACATGCATGCGTGGACTCCAGAGAGATCGGAGAGATCGACAGCCCCCATTCCATAGCTTTCCTGGAGATCAGGATTGTGTGTCCTGGAGGTTTCTCTTAAATACTCATGACCCTTCTTCCCTGAGCTCTTGCCTGGCCAAAGCCTCATTTATGTGATGATGTTGGGTAAACGCTGCTGACTGGAGGGATGGACACAGCTGGAGGCTCTCAGGGCAGCCTGGGTCAGGCCTGCAGCAGATCTGCATGTCCAGGGCATGCAAGGATTTCATGACTGGGCGGGGCCCCATCAGTTCCGACCCTCACTTCCCAGTCCCCAGCTGCCCTGAAAATGCTCAGGCAGATTCCCACCACCACCCCTCTGTCCAGGTGCCCCCTCCCCAGGAAGACCTTGTCTATTGCCCTCTGCCCATCTGGGTTTTATCCAACCTTTAAGATAAAGGTCTTTAACTAAAGAGTATGAGCTGTATTTGGTCAACATTCATGTTTTGTTTAGCCCACACAGTGTTGACATTTTTAAGTTTTGAATCAAATACCAACATTTAAAGATGTGAAATTTTAAAATGTCACAAAAAAACCTCTAGATTTTTGGCTTCTCTTATAAATCCAAAGGCCTGCCACCAAATGCCCAGTGCCATGGTGCAGTGGCTGCTGCCCCCCTTAGCAGAACATGTACTCTCCAGATGGCCACAGATGCCACTACAGTGGTGGACTGTCACAGCAGGCAGGACATGGCAGGACCCACAACACATCAAACCTTCTCCCAGGATCCCCCAGTGCCTGGCACACAGCAGGGACTTGCTTATTGTTTGTGGAATAAGGAATAAATACACGGCCCCTCACGGTGCCCAGGATTTCCTGAGTGCTATGCTGCTTCCCTGAGACTCCCACAGCAGAGACAGAACAATGCCCTTCCCTCCCGGGGTCCTGGTCCCACAGCTGGGCACACCTGCAGCAAGACACTGGGGTGAGCCTTCAGGCTGCATCCAGATCTCCCTATTGTTTTCTGATCTTTACATCAGAAGCTGTGCCACCTAGAGCCCAGCCAAAGCAAGAACAGTGATCCTGGCACCTTCCTGCCTTCTAAAAAAGGTGGCCAGATTCCTCCCCAGCCCATGGACAGTGATCCCCAGGACTTCTGTTAAACTGAAAAGGAGAAATTTGGCAGCAATAACTCACAAAGCCAAGGTTCCTCAATGCCTGCCTGCAGGAGGTCTGTCCCTCTTTGAAGCTGGTAACCAACTCTTCCCGTTTTCTTTCGAGTAAATGAAACCCCACAGGGTTTTCAAGGTCAGTCGCATTGGCAGGAAGGGTTCTCTTTGTTCTCCTGCCTCTGACTTACCCCAGACACAGACAATTGTCCCCAGCAACCAGGTCCTTGGTAGTGGAAGAGGAGGCCCCTGCTCCTGCTGGGTGGAGCCCTGAGGATGAGCCAGGTGCCTACTGTAGCCCCCCGGGAGCCCTGCTTCACGGGATACGGATTCTCTGTTGGCCTGGCTTCCCTGCCAGCTAGGGTGCGCTATCTCTTGCTCGCAGGGGTTGGAAAGAAACAGCTGTCAGCCTCCAGGGTGTGCTCACTGCCCAGGGAGCAGGGAGTGGGCAGTGGCTGGGGCTGGTTCTGCCCCTCCCTGGCTGACAGATGTGACCTGAGGCTACAGCCCTCCTTTCTCTGAGGTTCAGTTTCCTCTTTTGGAAAATAGGGAAATAAATACCTGATCTGAGACAATCAGACTCCTAAGGGGACCAGGAGGAGCTCTGTGAATCATAAAGTGCCATGCCGAAGTTAATTATTCCAGGGCCTGGCACAGTACCTGGCACACAGTAGGTACTCAATGTATTGTTCATGGTACAAACATTTACTGGGCACCTGTGCTGGGCCAGGCTGTATGCTAGGTGCCAGAGGCCCAGAGAGGAGGTGCCAGAGGCCCAGAGATCTGTCACTCAATGAGGCACACAGACAACTGCCACACCCTGAGAACTGCAAGGAAGTAAGGACCAAAATGCTATGGGACCCAGACACGGGGTGAGGGACTCAGGTCTTACAAGAGCCCCACCTTTTGGCTGCTGGGCAACAGAGGCCAGAGTTGGAGCTGCCCAACTGTAGGCTGCCTGGCATTCTACCCATTTTCCAATAGGGCCTAGTTGAAGAGAGTTGCCAGGCTTGGTGAACAATCTGGTTCACTGAAGGTGTCTATGTGCACCTGGACATGTGCCCAGGACCTAACAATGAACCTGTGTGGGCCATACACTCTCTTAGTGGCCCCCACACCTGCTTGGGGAGTAGACTACAGGGCCCCTGCCCTGAGAGGAGCTGCCACCCCATCCCAAACAGGTGGTGGCCACCAGAGGACTTGAGAGTCATGTTGCTGGTGGTTCACATTTTGGCTCTGCCCATGAGACCGTGGTCAAGCCACCAAACCTCTCTGCATCTGGTTTTCCCATCTCTAAAACAAGCACACCTCTCAGGTCACTGTAAGCACTAAGAAATGAAGCACCTGGCACAAAGGGATGCTTATCCTTGGGCCCTCCCTCCCCCAGTCCAATCTGGCACACACGCGGGTCTGGGCCAAGCCTCTCACCAGCTCACCTTCTCTATCTCTGCCTCTCCTTAATGCTGGCTCCTGCCCGTCCCAATGATTTCTCACTCTCCCAATGCTCCAGGCCCTTTCCCACCTCTCACTGCAGTCTCAATGCCTGTCCCAGGAAGAGAGTAAGGTTTTCATCCTCTGAGCACTAGGCTCATGGGGTTCCCTCTGCCTAAATGCCCTTCCCTGCCTTGGTTATGTGATGAACCCACCCTCTTTCAAGCCTCAACTCCTGTCACTTCTTCTGTGAAGTCTTCCCGGATTCCTTGAGAGATGGCCCGACTCCTTCCCCAACCCCCAGCAGAGAGGCACAGAAGCAGCAGGCCAGGGTTTCCAACTTCTTACGTGTCCTTGGGTACATCCCCTCCTCATTCCTGGCCTCAGCTGTCCATCTGTAAAGGGATCACTATGACTTCTCATCCTAAGGCCCTGGGAATGGGCTTGGTCATGTGCTCTACTTTGCAGGGAGTAAGGGGACCATAGCCAGGTTTGCCTGGAGGTTCTGGGGAGCTAGGAAGGAGCTAGATTCTTGCTTTGTTCTACCAGTGAGGGCAGGACATGTATATGTCAAGAGATCCCATCCAGTGCCCTCGTGAAGCACCCCCTTGCTACCAGGTGGAGTGGACCCAAAAGTGAAGCACAGAAATCGGGCACAAAAAATGAGGAGCAAAGTGAAGGCCTTGAAGTCCGCCTGGGACTGGGGGAGGGGGAGCAGAGCCAGCTTTAAGCAGAAGGAGCTAGGATCTGAAAGACAGGTATGATCCAAGTAGGAATCACAGGGGAAAGAGAAGGCAGCATTCCAGAGAGGACACAACACGAGCCAGGGAACTCCATGACACAATCCCGGTTAACTCATCTCCTGCGCTTGCTCTTCGCCAGGTGCCGCTAAGCATTTAGCTGCAAATCCCATTTATTCCTCTTGACAATGCTATGAACTGATACTATCCCCCATTTTGCAGAGTTAGCTAAGTTCTCTAAAGTCACAGCTGACAAGTGGCAGAGCTGGAATTTCAACCCAGCATTTGCCTGCAGTGTCCTGTGGGTCAAGAGAGGAGACCAGGGCCTGGTGGCTCAGGGGAGCGGGTGATGCAGTGTAAGGACTCGAGTCTGGAGACTCCCGAGGGACTTGTTAAGACCTCAAAGTCGGGTTTTGTTGTCCCTGCAGATAGATCTTGAATGGCACCCAGCCCATCTCAGCGTATGTTGATGACATCCCTTGGGGGTGACCTCACCCACACATGGCGGTGTGCAAGCAGAGTCCCAGGACCCCCGCCCGCGCCTCCTTTGCACCATCTGCCTGAACGCTGCCTGAGCTGCTGTGAGCAGCCAGCGAGTGAGTGAGTGAGCGAGCCTTGGAGGGCGTGAGGGAGCTGGGAGAAGGCAGCCAGTCAGGAGCCGCGGCTGCCGGCAGCCAAACAGACAGGCTGGCGCAGAGCTGTTGCCAGGGCAGGCAGGAGAGTCTGCCTTCACAGGCAGAGGGACTGAGGATGGGTCGCTCTCTCCTGGGCCACCAGCATGTCCATCCAGGGCCTCCCCACCAAGAGCCTGGCCATTCTAATACCTTGACACATAAGGACAGCGGCCCCGCAGGGAGACCACCAGCAAGGAAAGCCATCGAGACAGAAGGCATGGTCACACCTGACATGCTGGAAACAAGACTGTCATAACGCGGCCCAAACAGGGACCCTGGCTGGAGGCTAGAGGCTTCTGGGCTAGGAGTTTCAACAACCCAGACTCAGCTTGCAGGACACCCATCACTGTGTGGTACCTGCCCTCCCCCTGGACCAGGAACAGCAGGAAGTCCAGGACTGGAAGGGGAGGGGAAGAGAGAAAGAAGGGGGACGTGGTGCTCAAAGGAGAATGGTCCCAGGAAGGCAGGACCCTGACTGGACTCTCACCCGGGCCTCCTCTCAGTGCCCGGCCTGTGGCTGCCACACGGCAGGGTGAGGCACGGCCGCCACAACTATGGGTAGGGAGGAGTAAACACGCCAGGAGGGGCAGGTCAGGATGCCCAGGGCACTGCTAAGTGGTGTGCTGTCCATATGCACACATACTAAGGTCAATTACACACCGTGTGATAAACACGTGTGTGACCCGAGTGAACCTACCCAGGGGCAGATTCTCAGGATCCACGTGCCAGGGGTAGCTACAGCAAGCGTGTTAAATAGTTTTCTGTAAAACTGCACCAAAAAGGATGCAGTGTTTCCTCTCATGTGTAGAAATGTGCTTCTGCTAGTACAAAGAGTGGCTTTTAGCAAGCTAGATAAAAAGGACTTGGGGGCACCGCCATCCTGTCTGTACCTGCCCTAAGATTCAGGCTACGCAGCAGGCCAACTCTTAGGAAGTCACTCAGAGTCCAGAATTCTGCTTGACCCGAAGTCCCACCACTTAGAAGATCCTGGCCCCTGAGCCGATGTGGAAGCTGGTAATTCCTACCATGACGACTGCATAGCATCACCTAGGGGTGAATCTATGGTGAAAAGTGCTTCTCTGAGGAGTTCTCTGAGGGCAAGATTCCCCCGGAGCTGCCCCAGGCTCACAAGAGACCCCGGCCCATCTTCATGAGTGCTTGCTATGACACATGCATGCACAAGGCCCAGCTCCGTATGAGACTTGCCTTCACTGAAACAGTCTTCCTGGTAGATGCTAGGAGCAAAGGAGACAGAGTTCCCACTCACTACTCATCATTAGAGGCTACAGAAATTCACCAAATAACCTGACAACAGCAAAGTGGACACTTTGAATTAGCAGGAAGAGACTGCAGGGTTGAGCATGGGAAACGCGTGGCACTGAATTACCACGCCTACCTTGGCCCAATGGCTCCCATCTTGGTCTTTGGCCAACCTGGGAAACTTATTTCCCCATCACATTCCTGGGCCTCAGGAATGTGGCTCCTGGCCTCCAAGGAGGCAGGAGCAAGAGCAGAAAGCAGAACTCTGGGTACCAACCCCAGGATGCCCACTGGTGTCTCCTGGCAGCACACTGGGGTGCTGGGACGGGGATGGATCCCCTCTATACTCTCAGGGCCCGTCCCTCAGGGCCCTGCTGTTCATGTGAAGAACTAAGCAGAATTATTTTGGAAATGGAATCTGAGCAGGACAAAGAGCTGGGCTCTGCAACAAGCCCACATAAACACTTAGCCTCTCGCCAGGAAGGGCTGCAGTTTATATTTCACAAGGGACAGGGCACAGCCAATCAGACCTGAGTTTGGGATGAAACTCAGTTTCCGGCCAATAGCAGTAGCAAAGCATCCCAGGCCAAGTTCCTGCCTCACCTGGGGTTCAGCTGAGCACCAGGCTCTGCCTTATAAGTGGCCCTATGGGCACAGTGTGGCCTGGCTTCCCGAGCTGGCAGCAGGCAGTGTTACATCCAGCCCAGGAAGATAAAAGTATACCCCACTACCACCATCCCTTGGAGGCCTGTGACCCTCTCAGAGAGGGAAGAATCCAGAGCTGCTAACTGGGGATCTCAATACTTGAGTGGGTCTCAGAACCACCTGGGGCTTGTGAGAAATACAGATTCCAGAGCCCCCCTTAGACCTGTGACCCTGACCCTCCCAGGGTGGGGCTCCGGAATCTTTTTACCAGGTTCTCACGGCACTATGATGCTCAGCTACAACCAGGCACCAAGACAAAGTGGGATGCCTCTGGTGCTCCTTCATAATGCCCACAGGAAGTGCCTGGACTCTCCTTATCTGCTGCTGCCACTCCTGAAACCTTGGGAAGTTTACAAGGACTCACAAGCACCTTCTTTACAAGCACCTTCAGGTGACCATACCTCCACCCACCTCTGCAGACAACTGATAGGCCCTACCTGATGACAGGCCAGCTGGGATTAGAGGCAGGGAATAAACCGACCCATTTCGTGGGGAGAGAAGTGTGTTATTTACAGAGCCTTTTGAAAGAGGAGTCATTAGTTGACCTGGCATTTTGATCATCGGAAAACTACCCAAGTCATGGCCGGGTGCGGTGGCTCAGGCCTGTAATCCCAGCACTTTGGGAGGCTGAGGCAGGCAGATCACGAGGTCAGGAGATCGAGACCATCCTGGCTAACACAGGGAAACCCTGTCTCTATTAAAAATACAAAAAAATTAGCCGGGCGTGGTGGCGGGTGCCTGTAGTCCCAGCTACTCAGGAGGCTGAGGCAGGAGAATGGTGTGAACTCGGGAGGCAGAGCTTGCAGTGAGCCGAGATCCCGCCACTCCACTCCAGCCTGGGCGACCGAGAAAGACTCTGTCTCAAAAAAAAAAAAAGAAAAGAAAAAGAAAACTACCCAAGTCACGCTGTCATTAAAAGGAAGCAAAGACCAAAGAAAGCAAAGAGGCCTGGCTGTGGCTGTTGGGGGTTCCCCCTTTCTAGAGTCCTATAACCCTCTCTCTCCGAAGACTCTCAGGCAACCACCATGCAGCCCCCTGCCCTGCAGGAGCAAGGTCCTCAACCCTAGCTAAAGAGACACCCTCAGGGCAGCAAGTGCCAAGGCCAGCTCCCTGGAGCAGTGGGGCATGCCCCTTGGCATGGGTTCCCCATGTTCAAATCTGGACTCTGCCATTTAAGGGTTCTATGACCTCCAGCAAGTATCTTAATCATCTTCAGTCCTGGTTTCCTCGCTTGTGAAATGAGAAATATCCATTTCTTAGGATGGCTGGAGGGTTAAGGCCATAGAGGTCCCCTGGCAGCCCCTCCTATAAGACCCACCAGGACTGCACAAGTTCTCCCACTGCCCAGAAGGTTCTTCCCTGAGAGCTCAGCTTACTCCTTTTGTCATCGGGGAGGCCTTCGCCACCACCCCCACCAGGTGAAACCCTTCAGATCTGGGCTCTCACTGCCTTCAGGACACATGCCTTAATTGCAGTTACACAGTTACCTGTAGGACAATTGCACTTCAGCCTGTGTCCTCCACTAGGAGAGGAGCTGGGGCTGGTTTTGCTCACCATTGCATCCCTCAGCTTAGCACCATGCCTGGCACGTAACTGGCTCTAACTGAAGAGTACCCTCTCCTTTGAGACCAGGCTGTCAGAGCGCCTGTCCCATTGCTGGCTCCTGACTTCATCACTCAGTAACTCCTGAGTCCAGCCTCTATAATATTTGAATCGGTGCCCCGTCCTAAAAGGGAGGCTCACAGCGCCAATAGCTGCCTGCCTGTCTCCCCGCTGCTCAGGACTCGGCCTTGCATGGCTCTGCAGATTTCACGTAGTAACACCTTCTCAGAGTTTCAGAAGCAAACCAAAGTCATTTGCCAACTACTTCCTCCCATTAATCTCACAATGCATTTGCTATTTTCCCTCCATAATGACTCATTTAGCAGCAAGAGAGCAATTAGGCAGACCACAGAATATTGATTTTCTAAGTGGGAGAAATGTCAGCACAAACATCACTTCATGTCTGTCTTGGGCCATCTCGCTATATGATGAGGTGGACCCTGGGAAGACTGGGTTGGATGTGCTGGCAGGTTGTGGGATCTCAAACAAAAAAGCAAAAGCATGGTGTGTGAGAATGTGAGTATGTGTGTGTGATGACAGAATATGATCAAATTATCATGTAACATGATCCCATGTAGACCTCAAAACCCTGGGAGGCAGGCACCACGATCATGGTGCCCATTTAAAAATGAGGAGACAGAGGTTCAGAGATTAGGTGACTTGTCCCAGATCATGGAGGAAGTCGGGGCGTCAGATCTGGACCTGGGTACATGTGTCAGCAGAGCAGGACTCTGTTCATCAGAGCCCCCGTGTGGCTTGCTTTGGGACCAGAATGGAAGTGTCAGGTGTGGCAATGCAGTACCTTTCATGGTGTATGGTATAACCCAAGATTTTTGAGATATAAAACAGTTGGCCCAAGTCCTGAAGTCACATCTCAGCCCCGGTGCAGCCTCTAAGCCCAGCTGCTGTGAACAAATTCACCCCAGGCTCCCCTGGCCATCCACTAGGCTTGTCCAGTAACTCTCAGAAAGGCCTGGAGAAAGACAAGCCAGCTGGACCCCCCTGCCCTGCTCCTTCACCCCTGCACCACCACTACTGGCCCAAGTCGAGTGCATACCCAGTTCCTGGGGCACCTCAAACATCCCCACCCTATAACAAGACGGCAGGAGAAGGAAAAGGGTGAAAGTCGGGAATGGTGTGATAAGCAGGCATCTGGCAGTTTTAGGCCCCTATCTACAAATGGCTCCAAAGTCAGGCCCCACAGTTTGGAAACCCTGAAGGAAGGCTTTCGCTCACTCCTGCCTCTACCCGCTAGACACTCCAAGCAAGCTGGGAAGGGGGCTGTCAGAGCAACAGGTCCTAAGGCCCCACCCCAGCCAACATACTGACATTTATCCAGGGAGCAAATGGTTTCTTGGTGGCCAAGAGGAAAGAGCTGAAGGCCCAGCTGGCAGACGTGGGTTTAAATGTCAACTCTGCGTGCCCCTGGGTGAGACAATTACCCGCTCTGGGCCTCAGTTACCTTATCTATAAAATGGAATAATCCCTACCCTGCCACCTTCCTAGCTGGTATGAGGGCCATGTGGGGAATGACAGGATGCCACATAAATGCTGGCTGGGGAAGTTCTACAAAGGGGGAAGTTTCCAAGAGTTGGCACCATCCTCCAAGGGCAGGGGCCGCTCCAGGTGGAAAGGGCTCCCCATTGCTGGAGATGTGTCAACACGCTGGAGTGCCGGTGTGGATGGGAAGCAGAGCATCCTGTATCCCCTCCCAGGGGCTCAGACACAAGCTGGCACATTAAAGCCTCTAAGGAGCCATGCATCAAAGAAACTGACTGACTTGGTTCACTGGACGCCGCCCTGACCTGTTTGGACTGTGGAATTCCCTCATCCCAAGTACCCATTAACATCTGTAAGAATATGTTCAGCGGAACCCATTTAAGAAATACTCCTACAGAAGGTTTGGAGCAAGGCCTTTCAAGAGTACTCATGGCATGGCAAGACTCTAGGATTTTCCCCAATGTCAACTACATGTCGGGGGCAGGCCCACCCCTTACTCTCCTTTCTAGCATGAAAGGGAGACAAGGCCATGCGTCAGAGGGAAAATTCACGTCAATGAAACACCATCAAAAGGGATTTAGAATTCTCAAATAGGAATCACTCCCAGGCTACCTCCGACTTTAACAAGCCCAGAAACTGGGAGGGATTGAAGAAGGGCCCCAAGCAGAAATACCTCCCCCTCCCCTACTTGTCTGAAAACTGGCCCTCATTGCTCTTACCCGCTGCATAAGCATTGCTCCCTTTGGGCTGCCAGAAAAGAGGGCTAAGCCCCACAACAGCTGATCACACTTCAGAGAAAAAGGGGTAGTGGGACCACAGCAAGCAGGAAGAATAAGAATCCTAAACCATCTGTGTGCTAGAAAACCCCCGTGTGGATCCTGGAAGAAAGCACACACTACCCCTCACCTGCCCTTTATCATGCTATGGGAGCCATGTGGACACACCAGAGCCGGCCCCCAACCCAGTGCCCTCTCCTCTCTCTGGGGGCTCCATGCCAGGAAAGGCAGAGGAGTCCGGGAACCATCGGCTCCCCAAGAAGAGCTCCGGCAAACCTATCCATGGCAAACCCATCCATAATGGTGCAGACTTTGCTCCCAGCAAGGACAGAGCTTTATTAATTATTCAGGGAACGGTGCAATTATGCAAATCTGTGGGCAGCCTCTGCCCGACCACTGCCTTCTGCAGAGGGAGTCTAGAGGGGGATGGGGAGGCCCAGAGCCCAAGCTGCCAGGTACACGGAAGCCACCCAGCCTGCAAAAAAGGGAATAAACCCCTACACCCTAGGCCTAGGCTGGTCCCAGACAAACCACCTCCCCACAGAGGGCTCTCTGACCAGAGCCAGGCCCCATCCCACACACAGGAGAGCTGGTAGCTGCTTTGAGGAACGATATTAAGGACCTAGGATGACTTTTTCCAAATATACATGACCCACTACCTGTTGCTGAGCCAGCAATGCCATCATTCAAGGCTTATTCCTGCAGGTACTAACGGCAGGGAACACTTCCAGAGTTTCCTCCAAAACATGCTTCTGAGGAGACATAACACCTCAAAAGAATGTTTACCAAATAATGTTCTGCAAAATACAACTGCTCCACAGATGTTAACAGCTGCTCCTGGGGTTGGGGGATAGGAAACCCTGGATTAAACAAAGCAAAACTGACTTCTTTATTGCAGGACCTCTCAGGGCCTTTCATCTCCTGGGTCACAAATGATTTCCCAAGAATGAGGAAGCAACATTTGAGGATGCAAAATGTATTTGAGCACACAATCACCCCACTGGAGTAAAACACCAAGTCTCACCATCAAGAACCTATGGAACTGAGTGTTGAGAAACTCTGGACAGACTGCTCCCCAGTCCTGTTTGGACTATGGACTTCTCTCATCCCAAACGCCCATTAACATCTCTAAGAATGTGTTCCATGGAACCCAGTTCGGGAAAACACTCCTATGGGTGCTCTGAACAATAAGCAGCGGAGGTACGAAAGACAACAAGGCCTTTCAAGTGCACCCCTGGATTGTACAGACTCTAAGACTAAGTTCTCTGCTGGCTCCATTTTTCCTTAATTCTGAAATTCTCTGGAGTAGGTTTTCACTATCCTCATAAACGACCATCAAATTCGTGGACTTTATGATCCTAGGGCAACTGAGCAAGACCACCTCAGGCAGGCTGGATGGGCTCCAGGCAGAATATCTGGCCCTGGCACTACCACTTCCCTACGTCACGTCCAGCCCACAGAAGGCGGTGACACCAGGGCAGTGTGGCCTGCAGCACAATAGGCAACTCCCTTGGTGAGTCTGCTGTAGTACTTCCCGGGGTGGCTGGGGGTTTCAGTGCCAGCTTCACCCATCTTCCCACAGATCCTGAGCAGAGGTTGGTGGTGGAGTCCCTGGACACCATCATCATCACCTTGTTTGCCTTCACCCTCCTGGGTAGTGATGAAAGTCACCTCTATGTTCCGACCTTGGAGGAAGGGAAGTGCTATGGAAGGCCACTTAGCCTAGCCACGACCCCTTCTTCTACCTGCCCCACCTCACCCGGCATTATAAGTAAACAGATCTAAATGCAGCTACAGCTCATCAGCTCTGCCCAGATGAAAAGAGGTATGGGAGCCCAGAACCCTGGGGGAGCCACAGAAAAAGACGCTTGAGAATAAGTGATAAGTTGCAAATAGGAGGGGCAGTCACTGGGCCGAGTCATCCTGATGACTCCATCTGAAGGCCTGCCTCCACTGCCACCCCTACCACCTCAGGACTTGGGCACCCACAGCAGCCCCCAGCAGAGCCCCTGGTGCCCTTGGGACATACTTCCAAACCGCCTGGCAGCAGCCACATTCTCTCACCTGGGAGACAGAAAAACATTCTAGAAAGACCTGGATGCAAATCCTGTCTATGCCACTCACCTGCTGTCCGACTCAGGGCAAGTGACTTTTACCTCTTGGAACCTCAAATTCCTCACCTGTAAGTTAGGGAGAGGGCAGTACTGTGGGGTGGTTAAAAACACTGATGTGGGAGCCAGACAGCTTGGGTTTAATCCCAGCTCTGCCATTTCTGGCCATGCAACTCACGCTTCCTTGGCTGTGAACCAGGGACTGCAACAGTATATATCTCACGGGCTGCTGTGAGGGTGAAGTGAGTTCAACTAAGTGAGGTGCAGAGAGCAGGGCCTGGCGCATAGGATGTGCCCAGCCACGTCAGCTAATATACTAGAGAGGGCCCTGGCTATGGATACAAAGAGATCCAGATTCTAAAGGCAACCTGAGGCTAATCCTGGCTATGTGATTTTACACTCTGAGGCCAGTTTCCTCACCTGTAAAATGGGGGAAGGATAAAATGAGGGTAGTCAAGAAAATCAGAGATGACGCATATACAATGCATAATGCCTGCCACACAGGTGCTTCTTAAGTGACCAGGTGGTTTATCAATGTGATTATTGACAGAACACGTAATGTGAAACAGAGCACATGAGCAGAGGCTATGTAGAACAGTGCCTGACGGGGGCCTTACATAATAAAGCCAACCGCCTGGGTTTGAAACCCAGCTCTGCCGCTTATGAGCTGTGGGACTTCAACAAGCTGCCCAGTCTCTGTGACTCAATTTTCTTCTCTGTAAAATGGGGACAGTAATAGCACATATTCTTCAAAGGGCTATAGTAAGAATGAGCTGAGCAAATGCACGAGAAAGCACCAGGCACAGAGCCTGGCCCATCCTGAGTGGCCACTCAAGGGCAGTGGGTGGGGCTATCACAGCATCAGAAGCAGCTTGCCATGAACAGAGCAGGATGAAAGGCATCTTCTCCGTCCCGCCCCGCTGCGATGGCTCCATTCTCTAACAGCTCCAGGGGCTTCATGACCTGAATGCAGTAAACCAAAGCCCAGGAAAGACTGGGCCAGCCCTGTGCCAGGAATCCTGGGCCCCGAGACACTAGTTTCTGTTTTTGTTTTTGCTTTACTGAAATAGAGAATCTGAAGCTCAGAGGGAAGCAGTTGGTGGAGTTGGGCCTTGGACCAGCTCTGGGAGACTGACTCAGGAACGCCTGCTATTAACCTCCATGGCAACTGGCGGTGTGGGGGATGGGGTTTTAGAGTAAGGCAGCCCTAGGTTCAGATTCCAGCTGCCCGCCTCACAGGTCCAGATCCCCCATCACCTCCCACAACCCTAGCAGGTGCCTGGCCTCCTTAATTGGGAGTGCAGCCCACCCCACCTGGCCTAGTCTCTCCAAAAACAGTCTTTCTCTTCCCTGAGCCGAGACCTTCCAAGGGGTCTGGAAGACTTCCACTCCCGGGCAGGAGCCAAGGGTACATGATCCAGCCCTAAAATGCTGACTAGTCCTGTCCTATGGAACTTGACTTGGCAGACCTTGAATTGCATTACTGCCGCTCGCTCAATCTAAGTAAATGGGTACACTTCCCTGAACCTCAGTTTCCCCACCTGCAACCAGGAAGTCAGTGAGAAGAGCGGGCCTTGGTGGCACAGGTGGGATGAGCACTGGACCTGGAGTCAGGAGACAAGCTCTAGCTCCCCTTGCCTCTGCCCCTTCACCTCTCTGAGCCTCACCCACCACAGCTGCAAAATGCAGATCAGTCATGAATGCCCTGACTGTTCCAAGCACCCTCAGGAGACCCAGGGCACTGGTGTGCAGGAGCTTTTCACAATGGTAGCCTAGTGCAAGCACAGAAGGGGGCTACTGCTACTCCTCTGAGGAGGGAGAGGGTTTATTTCAAAAGGCATCACAGGCTTAATGAGAAAGGACATGACATGCTACTGGTGGGATCTTGACATCAACCAGGGAATGGACTTGCCTGGTTACTGGGTTTCCTCCAGTGTGTGACTTTGGGCCACTCACACATCGGGTTTCAGTTTCTACATCGGTGAAATGGGAAACAAAAAGCCCTCTTGCTATGAGAAATCAGTAAGAGTACAGCACAGGAAGTGCTTAGGCAAGTCACCAGCACACAGCTGGGGCACAATGCCTGCCCCTCTGCAAAAGAAGCAAACTTTGGGGAAGCAACACCACCCCACCCAGAGAGTCTAATTCAGAAGGTCTGGGGTGGAGTCCAAGAATCTGCATTTTATCAGGTGTCCTAGGCAATTCTTCCTCATACAGGTCCTCCTCTGCCCTGGGTTTCTAGTACAAGAGTAGGGATTTAGTCATAGCCACTTAGTTTCCTGATGAAATGTGGGGAAGTTGGAAAGAGGGAAAGAAAGCACAAACGGGAGTAAGAAGCAGAGGGGGTGGGGCTGGGAACAATCTATTAATCAATCTCCTCCCAAGCCAGAAACAGTAATTGTTGAGGCTCACACATCCTTCACCTGCTAACAATCTGCAGCTGCAATACAACGTTCTGATTATGAATGTCAAAAAGGCAGAGGATGAAATTAACTTCCCCTTAGTCAGTGGGCACAGGGAGACACTACACTAATTCACTGCCCTTGGTATGAAAACTCCCCATGACAACGTCGCATCAAATTAGGGCCCACGCTACCCTGGTGCCATCTCTATCTCTCCCCAGTGCAGTCTTTTACAATCAGGCCCAGCCTGAAAAAAAGGTCCCTGCTTGTTCCGGAAAGGTCAGGGCGACAGGCAGGAGGTGATGGTTACCCGGGACAGTAGGGAGGAGGGCTGCTCTGGTCCCCCGTGGGGGCTGCCTACTGAAAAGTGGAGGTGGGATATCATTGTGCCAAGGAGTAACTCACTCGGCAGAGCATCTGATGCAGTAATGTACCACCAGCCCCACCTGAGAGATGGGAAAACTGAGGGGAGCAGCAGAAGGGTGGAGGTGGCAAAAACCTACTCAGGCTGCCTTTTGCGGCACCTCTAAAAAGTACAGTCTGAGGCTGCCCACCAGTCCATCCCTCTTAAAAAATTTAAGCACATTCAGTTATTCACAGGCCAACTCTAAACTCCTCTGGCACAGGGCACAAAGTGCTCTGTTAGTGCCTCCAAGCAGCCCACCGCCAAGGCACTGTCATCAGCTGAGGTCTACAAGGGGATGACCCTAGGGGTCTGCAGAATGCAGGGCTCCTAAGCCAACACAGGGAGGGGAGGAAGGGAGGTCTTATTCCTTGGCCTGCCCTCAAGATGGGGCCTGACCTCCAGCCTTGGGGTCACTTCTTAGCCCTCCCCCAATTCTCAGGCAGGGTGCCAGGAACCTTTGTGGGTGGGGATGGACCCTGTTTCCCTCTCCCTCCTGTAGGTTTTCACCCCATCGCCCCTGTGGCCCAGAGGGGATATCTGCTGCATGCTGGTGGCTTCCACAAGGACGTGCATGTGTGCATGCCCAGGTGGCAGGTGGCATGGCCTGTATACACAAGGGAGGACAGCCACATGCTCACAGAGGACAGAGATGCCCTTTATCTCAGGAGGGGATGGTAACATAGGCACGCCCCAGCTGGGAGGGGAAACTTCCCTATCATTTCCATCACTATAATCTCCTGCGAGTTTCCAGGCAGCCCTTTGAGGTAGGTGGGCGGGTATAATCACTCCTCTTGATGGATGAGTGGAAGGAGGGGCAGAGAGGAACCACGGCTTGCCCATAGTCACACAGAGGCAGGGCCTGACCAAGAGCCCAAGGAAGGGGTGTGCAAGCAAGCTCTCACGTCACACATGGGCCACAGGTGACTCCACCGTGAGCTCAGAGAGAAGCGGAGGGGAGGGAGTTGGGCCCTTGGTGGAGATTTGACTGTGGGAAGCTGCCTCAGGCTCCCAGGCTCTGACTGGGGGGTGGCTTCCCTGCAGCAGTAGCCCACAGGCCCCTGGAGGGGTGGGAAAGCAGTGGCCAGTGACTGTCCCTCCCATAGCCCAGGCCTTGGGCATGTCACCTGGCTGCTCTGAGGTTGGTGCAGCCCCACCTCAGCCCAGGCTTGCTATCCACACCTTCTCACCCCATCCCCAGGCAGATGCTGCCCTGGACACACCTCGCAGATGGATGCACTGATGGCCAAGAGACTAGAACCACCAGAGGTTCTTCATGCAAGGGGAGCATTCACTCACCTACAGCCAATCACCACAAGGGAGCAGGCTGGCAGCTCAGAGCAGAGAGAAGCTAAGCGCACCCTGCCACCCTGGAAGGAGTCACCAAGCCGGGTGGGGGAGCTGGATGCTTTTCCCTCTTGCCTTTTTGGTCTTTTATGATCTCCTCCAGTTTTGTTCTATGGCCTTCTAAAATAGCCATTAATTAGAGCCTGGTAATTAACTTACTGGTTCAAGTAATATTTTGCAAAGGAATTCCATTAAAGAGTCGATTTGCATATTCTAATATGGGGCCTGGAAATAGGCAGGGCTACCTGGAGGAGAATGGAAGCAGTCCCATGGCACCCCTCAGGCCTGGCACCTGGGCCTGGGCTCTGCCTGGTAACTGAAGGTGAGAGGGGAGGCAAAGAGTTGCTCTCCGGGAAGTTCTTCCCAAGAAGGTGGGGAGCTTATTCACACACCGGCCAGCTCAGTGTCCATGCACCCAGACAGAAAGTGCACACATGCACACAGGTATGCACGTGAGTGCTCAGAGAACACACTATACACACGGGCACAACAGGGTATACGCACACAGACATGTACAAACAACTGATAGATGTATACCCAAGAAGAAAACACACGATAATAACAATAGTAGCCAACACTTATACTGAACACATAGATTGAATCATATGCAATTGCCTGTATTTGGCCTCCCAAAACAGCAACTTTATACAGTCTCACCCCATATGATGTACCAGGCACTGTTCCAAATACTTCACCTGTATTAACTCAATTAAATACACAGACATGTACAAGGACATTAACATATAATGTACACACACCTTCATGAGGACAGGTGCACACTTGCAACACATACAAAAAACGTACACAGACACACATATGCTTGTGCAAAGAAAGGCTTCTCCAGCCTTTGAAATCCCGGCCTTGCTGATCCCATTCTCACTAGCTAATTTCCACTGTTCCTAAAAATATTGCCCAGCTTGGATCTCGGGAAGGTACACAAGGGAGCTGCAGATCTAAAAGGAGGGTAGTAAAAATGAGAAAGCAAAAAATAAATTGATTCTTCTATACGTCCGGGTCGTATTCTGTGGCTTTCCCCTTCCTCTCTAGAGATGAGACTCAGAATCATGTGCTCCTGTGCCGGTCAGCCCTGCCCCCAAAGGTGCCCATGGGGCTCAAGTACAATGCTGCAGTCGAGAGGGGATCTGGTTCCAATGCCTGGCTTCTGCATAGGCCCCACCTCCATGCCTTTGACTGTGTGCCTCAGTTTTCCCAGCCATAGAGCAGCCCTTTCACTGCTTACCTACCCTACAGGGCAGAAGACCTCTTAAAGTGCTGTGTAAATACAGGGCCTCCTTATGAATGATGGGATTAGGAATTAAACCTGATTTCCTTATGGAGAGGAGAAGATGGGAGGAGAGGAGGAAAGAAGAAGGGAGGAGGAGGAGCAGGGGAGAGCCAGGTGAGCCTTCCTTACAGGTAATTAATAAATTCCTTGTCATATCTCTTGGAAGGCAGAGGCTCATTTAACGTGTAGGATCCACCTACATGGGACCTCTCGGAGCTGAGGAAGACCAAACAGGGCAACCAAGAATCCTGCAAGAGGCTTGTCAGAACACTCAGGCAAAGGACAGGAATAGACAAGTCTCAAAATAAGCACTGCCACTGGCCATGAAACTCAGGAAAGCACTATTCGATCACCAACAAGCAAATGAATGTAAATAACAAAAAAAAAAAATGCCCTTTTCCTGCCTATCCAAATGACAAAGACTGTTTTAATGATGACATCCAATGTTTTGAAGGGTGTGAGGAAACAGGTGAGCACAGTCAAAAATCACTGGGGAGGGGTATGAATTATTACAGGTTTTCAGTGGGCGACATTTTTCTAAGAAAAACCTCAAACTATTCATATTTTTTGACCTAGTAATTCTGTTTCTAAGACTTCATCCTTTGGGAAAAATCAGAAATGTAGGCAAAGATAAATATTCAAGGATTTAAATCCCAGTGTCATTTTTAATAAAGAAAACCTAGACATAACCTAAATGCCTAAATGATTAAAAACAAGTATGACCCAAACAGAAGATGGAACAATGAACTTTTAAAACTGATTATTAAAACACACAAGAGCTTTGCTTTCCCAGGTGTAAGCACGAATCCGTAGGAAAACGTCCTGTGCTCTAGGTAATAATGGCTGTTTCTTATGTTTAAGGCAATAATGATCCATCTTACAGCTCGAATCACTTTACCAGGCACAGCAACATCTATTATCTCTTGAACCTCAGGATGAGTCCACATCATTGCTTATTATTCCCACACTGTGGATGAGAAAACAGAGGCTTACCAAGACGAGGTGACTTAACCCTACCAATATTAACTGAAAACCTATGACATATTAATCTAACCTCTTTCACACATTACTTAATTAAATTTTAGAAACATTTAAGAAATGTGCAAGACCTAGTGTTAAATGCTAAGGAAACAGCACTGAACCAGACAATTTCTATGAAAAGTGTGCTAAATGTATTAATGTTAATGTCTTCAACAACATGATTATCATGATGCCCATTCTGCAGATGAGCAAACTGAGGCTCTGAAAGGTTACGTGACTTGCCCCAGGAATGCCTGGCTTCAAATCCAAAGATCACATACATCCCATTACTCCTGGCAATTGTCTAAACTGCACTATCATCTTGACATCACCACACTAGACAGACTGGTCCCCCAAAAAAGGACCAGGCCCTCCCTGTCTATAGCAGGGGAGGGAACAAGGGCAAGAAACAACAGACTTGGGTGCCCAGCCCTGCCTGTACCTACTGTCAGCAACCAAAGCAGGAAAATAGACCCTAACTTGCGTTTCCCCTGTTCCTCATCAACCTTCCTCACTCTCCCTCCTCCAGGGACCGTCTCACCACAAGGGGCAGAATTGATTCCTGCCTACCCAGGTCCAGGTGAGGGACCCTGGAAGCTGCCATCCCCAACATCCAAGTACTGTATCTCCCTCCCTAGTCCCATATCACTTGGAATTCCACCATTAGTAACTTTCAGGTGTGGGAATGCCAGCCAGCACACACATACTCTGGAAGGGGGAATCGATCCCTAACTCCACACATAGCAGCCTTGCCTACCTGCACCACAGCTGCCTGTGTTTACGAGCTAAGCTCTGCACCAGGATGACTGGGAAGAGCTTGATGGGGGTACAGACGCTTTAGAGTAACTACTGTGGTAAGTTTAGACAGGTAGCATGCCAAAGGAAGCATATTCCCAGCAGGTGTGGAGGGCTAGAGTCACCCAGAAACAGCATCAGGAGAGAGAAGGAATAAGGAAAGCATAATATTGCCAACTGACCCTCCTAGCTCCTCAGTAACATAAATAAATAAATGAATGACTTGGAAATTATCCTCTGGGCTGACAGAACCACATCCTCTATATCACTTTTACCAACATTAAAACAGCTCTGTAAATGAAGCGGCAGCATTTCCAGTCTGCAAAATGAAAATGCTTTTGCCAGCACACCTTTCACCTGGAAAGCGCTCCAAGCAGCATGTATTTCTGTTATCCAGGAGAGATGATCACCTGTCCCTGGTGCTTATTGCCAAAGCCTCTGAAGAAGAAATGAGTGTCTGAGGGACCCAGAGACTGTGGAGACCAGCTGGCAACCTCCCCTGAGGCCATTTCAGAAGAATAAGTCGGAAGGCTCAAGCCTGTCCTACAGACCCCAGCCCCCAGAGCCCAGCTGTGCCAACCAAGCCCTGCCTGGCCTGACCCCAGCCTCACAACGAGATAGCAACCCTCAATCCCAACCAGCCAGGTTCGGCATCCCCACCCCTGAAACCGACTCCTTTTCCAGGGAGCCAAAAAAATCCCAGCACAGAACCAACTGGTTTCCAACCTCCAGATGAGAGAATTCCAGCGCAAAAAAACCACCTCCCCAACACAGCAGCTTGCGGAGCACGCAGACAGCATTCAACAAAGCCTCTTCAGCAGCCATATAAACCAGATAGATTCATCCAAAGTCAGAACTCAAGTGGCCGCCCCAGAGTGTCCTGTGCCGCTCATCTACATGGGAAGGCCATGGGGACCAGGGCTCCCGCTCGACACCCTAGAAGTCCCCACCATCCTTCCCACTCGTGTCCCACCCACTCACTGAGGCTAGGGTCTTGGCACTTACCTTCTCCCCAGCCAGTGGGGGTCCCATGGAGCCAGGACACGACCTTTCCGTGCTGCTAAGCCAAGCCAAAGGCAGCACATCCTGCCCTCCCAGCCTTCAACAGCACAACCACACCACATCAGAGCAGGGAGAGGTACCGCTTCACTCATCCAGGTTTGGCCATGAGCTAGGGGGCGGGCGGGGTCACCATAGCTGTTTTTACTCACTGAACTCCAAATAGGATGACTCCAAGGACAGCCCCAGAGAAATTTCTGCCCATCCATCCCAGCAGCAGCCGACGAATCTATTCCTAAGCAAAGCAGCAAATCAGGAGACCCCAGTCCTGGGAAAGCCTATTTCAGCTCCAAGGCTGGGTAGAGGGATTTCAAACCCAGTCTTTCTGCCTGTCCATGGGAAATCTAGGCTCCCTTCCTGTGCCGGAGAAGCCACCAAGCCAGATTTTGTTTATAGAAAATTAATAAGACAATTCCACACCGCTGCCAGTGACATTCTGCTCCAACCGCTACCGTTTCCTACCGTTTCCAGAAACAGGCTTGTAGTTTCATTCCCAACCCCCACTCTGCGCCCCTTCAGCATGTGGCAAGGCTGACCTGAGGCCAAGCGGGGCAGGACCCGCACGAGGTCGTCTTGGCCATGCCCCGACCTCTGGCTAGGGTGGCCAGCCAGCACTTGCCGGCTTCTAGGTACAGGCTTCCCGCTTTAAGGAGGTAAACATGACATGCATGCCGCCTGCTCCCGGGAGAGCAGACACACTCAGAGGCCGGATTGCCTGTTGTCTCTCCTGCTCCCCGGACAACCACCACATGCACACAAAACGGGGTACGTACACAAGCCCCCGCATGCGGGTGCAGAGGGTCCTGACCCCCGCCAAGGAAAGCGCGGAGAAGGGCATGTTCCTGGGGAAGACAGCCGAAGGCAGGGGCCGGGCGGAGGGAGGAAGGCAGCAAACCGGGTGGCCTGCCGCCCAGACAATAACAAAGATGGGAAGCGAGATTTTCAAAGACGCAGTGCCTGCACCCAGCGCTGAGCTCTGGCCTGGCTGCATCTTCCTGCCAGGGCACGCCTGCTCCCCTGGGGCACCAGGGCCATCAGAGAAAGGCTGAGGGTCCCGCCTCAGGCTGGGCTTGGCAGCTGGGGCAGGAAACCAGCTGCAGGCAGTGGTGAGGATGCACTGGAGAGCGCGGCTCTGGGCTGATGGAAATTAAAGGTCTAGCCATTCTACTGGGAGGTGGGAGTGTTACTCTCCAGGAAGATGCTAGGGGTCAGTTAAACAGTCACTCAACCTTGGGCAGGAGTTGGGCTATAACTTGTACTCCTCTGCCCGCTAGAACCAAGGGGGAGGGGAGAGACATTTTCATGCTACCTACGCCTCCCCTACAGGGAGTGCCCACACGGACACAGCCCTACGAAGGCAGATGCCAGTGGTCTGAGACGTTAGGGCTCAGTGCTGAAAAGGCTCCTTGGTGCCTGCCCGTACTTTCACCTCCACAGGCTGGGCAGGGACATGTTCTAACTGGCACTGGAATCCATCGCCATGCCTGTGCCTAAGTGGAAAGGTGCCTGTGGCTGGCACCACTCGAGGAGGACCTGGGCCCTGAGAGGCTGTGTCCGCCCAGTGCCCCCTGGAGGACAGGATGGCTTGCCCTTGCGAGCTGAAGCCTGCTCCCTTGCCAGCGTCTCCCGGCAGGTTGAACCACCTCCTCCTCCCTCTCCCCTCCTGCCCCACCAGCCACCTCCCCGCGGAATTTCCACACCTGCTCCCAGCTGGCCCAGGAGAAGGAAACAGAAAGCAGGAGACACCCCTGAAAGTGGAGAGGTGAGGGAGGGAGAGAAGCAGCTGCCTAGGCTGGAGAGGAGACGGCCCTGGCTCCCCAGCCTCAGGCTGTGCCCCCAGCTCAGGGCCTGGGCACTGCCCGCTCTGCTAGCGCCAGCCCCCAGCGGAGCACGCGCCCTACTTAGAGCGGATGTGCCCCCTAAGTGGCCCAGCCCCCTGATCCTCCCCTCCAGATGTTCACCCTTCCCGTCACCACAGGCAGCGCCTGGTCTCGGCCAAACCCGGCCAAAAATGCCTTTTGTATCTGATACCCAGGGGCTCCCGAGGCAGGGGGATGGGTCCTGGGGGCGGAGGCGCCACTTCCGTCCCCGGTTCGGGCACCGCACGGCCCGGGAAACAATGCCCACCTCGGACAGGCGACGCAGGACTTCCCTGCGAGGGCACTTCGCGCCCGGCCTCGCCCGGGGCCGCCGCGGGCACCCTCTGCTCTCCTCTCCTCTACTCACCTAACCCCGGAGGGAGGCGCAGGGTCCTCCCCTCGGGCCCCCTAGTCCAGCCGAGGTGGCCCCATAAGTTCCCGGCGGGCGGCGTGGGGTCCCCCCACCGCCGTGTGGCTCGCCCCGGGCCGGGTTCGCGCTTTGTCCCCGCGCCCTCAGGGGCGCAGCCCGGGGCGTCGGCGCGGGGGACCGGGCGGCGGCAGCGGGCTCACCTCTCATTGTCCGCGGCGGCGGCGGCGGCGCTCCGGAACCCCGGCAGGATGTGGCGGAAGCTGTGGTTGCGGTCCAGCTTGGGCTGGCTCTTGGTGCGCTTGATGGAGCCCTTGAGGCGGCGGCTGAGGAAGCCCTGCGCACGGGGCGACAAGATGGGGAAGGGGAGGCGGGGTTAGCGCGGCGGCGGCGGGCCGGGACCCGCGCGGGACCCGCACCCTTGCTGGGCGGCCGCGCGGCCGAGGGCGGGCCGGGCTCGGGCTCGGCCCCAGCAGCTCGCGGCCCGCGCCGCCCGCCCGCCGACCGAGCGCCGACGGCCCGGCCCGCGCAGCGCGGCCCAGCCCACCCCGCCCGCCACGTAGCCCCCGCCCCCTAAGCCGCTGTTGCCTTGGCGACGGCGAGCCGAGCCGCGCCGACCGCGGCCGAGGCTGCCCGAGCCCCCCAGGCGCCGGGGCGAGGGGGAGTACCGGGACGAGGGGGCGGGGCTGCGGAGGGGCGGAGACCCCCGGGGACCTCCATGGCCGGCCGCCCAGCTCACCTTCCCGCCGCCTCCGAGCTTGTCCTCCCCGGCGCGAGGTCACACCACCCTCCCCAGCCACCTGGAGGAATCCACGCCCCCCACCCCGTCGGGGATTGACAAAGCGCCTTCCTCCGCTGCGAGGTCGCTGCTCTCAGCCCCGGTGGTGCCGATGAGAGCGGGCGCGTGGTAGGCTGAGGCGCCGGCTGGCCTGCGCCTGGCAGTGCCCTGGTCACCTAGACCCCGATTCCGGGCGACTTTCCTTCCCAGAGCGGCAGTAGCTTGATGTCAGGGTGGGGCCGCTCCCCGGAACCGTTGTATGTACCCCAGCAAGGACAACCACCTTGGGGGACGGGATCCCTAGTGCCCAGCTCAGGGAGGGGCCCGAGGGGCTGAAGGGTTTGCTGAGTATCCCCATTAAAAGCTTCAAGATTTGGGGAACCTTATTCAGGCCATTTATCCACCTACCAGGTTGCACTGACTGAAAACAGAGCTTAATCCCCCACCTCCCCCATCCCAAGAGCTCCTGGTCTAATGGAAGAGACAGAGGAGACAGGCGTTCAATACACACAAGTCGAACCAATCTTCCCTTTACAGGTGACGGGATAGATGTGGGGGCCCCAGGGGACACAGCCTGGGTCCTGCCGGGCTTGGAAACTACAGGCAGCTTGAGGCAGAGGAAAACTGGAGGAGGGGGAATCCTCTAAAGAGGGGGGGTTCTGGGGGCTCACCCACCCCAGTCTCAATTCCAGGTGGCAAGTGAGATATTAATTTAATTTCAGGTTAATGTACATAATCCAAATACCACATTCCATCCATCACAAAGGGTCAGTTTGGCAGCCCTCTCTGTGTCCAAGAGGAGCAGTGGATGTTTGCCACAGGCCCTGGGCTGTATCTGTCCATCTTCAACATGACAAGGTCAAACATGGGCTGTACAAGTCATCTCATGTCACCCGCACAGACAGAAAATGACAGAAAAACATTCGCTGCAAATGAAGAAGCTTGCTCAGACAGGTAAAGTGACTCACCCAAGGACACCCAGCTTCTGGGCCTGGCTAATTCGAGAGCTTTCAAGATTTCCCTTTTCCTATCTTTCTCCCTCTGCCTTTTCCTCCTTCCTCAGCCTTTCATATCCACAGGACACCTACCCCTGTGGCCACCTGTTGGGATTCTGCGTGTCCTTCAAGGCCCAGCTGAAATGCTACCTCACCAGAAGGCCATCCCAGGCAGTGGAGTCCAAATGCCTCTCACCTCTGCAGCCTGGAATTATCCATCAGAGTATTCTAATCAGCTGCCACAAATATCTCTTAGGTATTAGGGGCTGCAGGAGGGACCCTTCTCCAGAGGCGGGACCCATAGACAAGGCAATGCTTAATGCAGAGGGACCGCAAACGGTGGCAGGTCAGGGGACCACTAGGCTCTCCAGGACACATGGCATGGAGGCAGAGGCCTGCACCTCTGCGTGAGCTCTGAGCTCTCCCAACCTCTGCCTCTTGCCAGGTATAGAGGAGGGGGCTGCACCTGGCTAATTTGGATGGGTTCTCTTCTCCCAGGGTTGTGGTCAAGCAAGTTATCCTAGTGGGCTTGTACCTTTTCTTCGTTTTTATTTTCTACACTGATGAAAATTTCACAATTTTTGCAATCTTGAGGTACGAAGAACATAGAACCATGTTTCACAATTTGTGTAGCTCATTCTGGAGCAATATTGATGGCTTTATCCTATTTCTGAGTTTAAAAAAAAAGTTTTCTCCCGTCTAGGAGGTTTGATGCACATGTGCCACTTCCTCTTCCCCACTCCACCCCCTGTGACTTTACTTAATGTTCCTCTGACAAGCAGCCTCCTCCTTAAAGCCTACTCAGAATGGTACCTCCCCCACCCAAACTGACAATGACCTTGGGGACTCCTAATACCCTGTCATATTCACTCTTTTACCTTAATGAGAGCCATTATGTGCTAGACACAGTGGCCAAGATAGCCATGAACATTATGGAGTGAGCAGTGTATGGATATTCAAGAGGTCAGGGGGCTCAGATCGTGAGAAAAGAGATTCTTCCAGGGAACAGAGAGTGTTCCCGTGGACCCACCCACCGATCATATCACACATCCACCTAGAGACCTGTGTCCCCCAGATAACTCAGCTCAGGACCCTGCATATGACAGACTTAACAAATACTCATCATCTTGGAAAGCCACTGCCAGAAGGGGACTCATGCAAAGGCTGCATTACAGGGTGACTGGGGACCAGAGTAGGGAAGGGCCTTCCCCAAGGTCACAAAGCAAGGTTAATCAAGGACCGTGGACTCCAGTCCTCTGCTCTGCCCAGCCAGACAGCTTGTTGCTCTCCTTCATGGGGGTGGAGGGCCAAGGGCGTCCTCTCCCTCTTCGCCGGATGAAGGGAGGCAAACCTTTTCTGCTGTCCCTTCAGAGGCAGCTCCTGGGACTTGATTTCTGGAGGCAGCTACAGGCCTGAACTAGGGAAGAGGGGCTAACTGGTCTTCAAGTCAGAAACTCTTATTCTAGACCCAAGACAACCTTTAATTGAGGGGCAGTGGGCAAATCATTCAGTCAAACAGGGTTCTTGCTACCCACTTTCCGGACCGCAGTGGAGCCCACTGACAGCCCAGTGGCTAAGAACCAAGTCAAACCCAGCTCCACAGACCCCTCACTGCAAGAGAAGACAGTTAAGGCCCCTTGCCTCTCTGTGAAATGGGTGGGGGGCTGCAGTGAGGATTAAATTGGCAGATAAAAGCGGATAAAGCTGCCAGGCACGGTGGCTTATGCCTGTAATCCCAGCACTGTGGGAGGCTGAGGCGGGTGGGTCACCTGAGGTCAGGAGTTCAAGACCAGCCTGGCCAAGATGGCAAAACCCCATCTCTACTAAAAATACAAAAATTAGCCAGGCGTGGTGGCACGAGCCTATAATCCCAGCTACTTAGGAGGCTGAGGCAGGAGAATCGCATGAACCCGGGAGGCGGTGGTTGCAGTGAGCCAAGATTGCGCCACTGCACTTCGGCCTGGGCAACAAAACGAGATTCCATCTCAAAAAACAAAACAAAACAAAAAACTGATAAAGCTTTAGGCTCAGAGTGTAGCAGACAGTAAGTGCTCAACAAAAGCCACGTGGAATTCCCATATACATGTACAGGACTGTTAAAAACACTCCGTTTGTAGTGACGTGTCGGGCCTAGCTCATCTGCAAGGATTATAGGTGGTCCCCATAACCACTCCCTTGCCTACGGACAGACTCTGACCCCCTAGCCACACCCCCTAAGGCCTGGCTGTATCCCACTTCTCCTGCAGATGGCGCTGGACCACAGAAGCCCACCCTTGCTGACCATTCCCACTGGGCAGCTTTAGCCCCCTCACATCGCTTGGCCTCAAATCTTCATTCAGACAAGCTGTGGGCCGATTGCTGGACCGCTCTGAGCCTCAGTGTCCCCATGTGTAAAATAAACTGATGATGATCCCTACTTTATGGGACCCTGGGAAGGATGAAATGAGGTACAATGTCGCCAGAAAGATAGTAACTCTTAAGCAATTACACACAGTAGTAGGTTTATTGCAACCCATACTGATGTTGGCTGAGCACCACCACCTCTTTTTGCCCCAATGGATAAATGGCCACCAGGGGTGGAAGTCAGTCTGGGCTCTCCGAGGAGGCTGTGGGCCGCCCGGCAGGGGGACAGGGACATGAATGAACAGGCTTGCAAAATGATTCTGGAGCCACAGAATGTCATCCAGTTTGGTAGTTTTGAACTCTTTTAAACAGGCACTTTTTTTTTCCTAAAGCAACCTCACAGAGACTCCCGATGTCCAAAGTGCACGGGGCAGGCAGGGCTGCTCAGGTGGAGGCCTCAGCTTTCATTCACTGGAGCAAGGACTGATGTCTAAAGCTCAGCAAGCAGCCTACACAGTCTGCGGGGACCCGCGGCTCCCTCCCCAGATGGGGCACTCTGTCTCTATTAAAGCAGCTCATGTCCCCATCTACTTGTCAGGCAGCTGTGCCACGGAGCTGAGGTCAACCAAGGCCCCAGGGCTTTTGCACAAGGCTGCTGCCTGGTGCCACCTCCCCAGCTCATTCCCTGACGGCTAGGCATGGATAGCTGTGTAGCCCCCGCCCCTCTCTGTGGATGGCCCACTGCCCATCTGGACACCCTTCCTATGCCAGCTGATCCCCTAGGCCCTAGGCTTCCATCATATCACTGACCAAAGCACAGGGCAGTTTGAGTGGGGGTCAGAGGCCTGGGGGGTCTTTGGCTGGAAGGACGCGAGTTCTTAAGCAGCTCTACTACCCCAGTTCCTGCCACTACACCACCATCCTGACATCTGGCCCACAACCCTGCTCCTTCTCCAGAAGGTCCTGAACGACTTTCTCAAAGGCCTTTCAGAATTCAAGACACGTGATTTCTTCATTCACTCATTTCAATGAATTCCACGTGATGATGATGATATATTACCAGCAATCAAGCTTCTGTTCTGACGAATCACCCCCACCCTAGGAGAGGATGCCTAGGAGTGCCCAATGCCCGTTATCAGGAATCCTTGGGAGGATAAGAGCTTCAGAATTCAGGATGTTTTGGATTTCCGGGTGGGGGAATGCAGGCTCAGAGAAGTTAAGTCACCTGCTGAAAGTGGCAGAGCTGGGACTGTAACCAAGAGAGTTCTGGCCCCTGGGATGGGCAGCGTGGGGACTCCCCCATATAGGGAAACAGAATGAACAGCTCTGATCATCTTCCCTACACTCAGCCCCAGGCACTGTACTGTACTAGGCCTCAGGGACCAAAGCCAAGGCGGGAGGGAAGAAAGGGAGGCCCGCTCACTCCCTGATGCAGAGCTGTCCCACAGGGGCTCCCGGTGAAGACCTGGAGGCTTCCCACCCCCAGGGAGGGGAACCTTGCCCAGTGCTGTCCTTGTCTGTGCCTCACTCCCAACCGAGGAGGCAGCCCCTGGGGAACCAGGGATCTGCATTTCAGCACCACCACCTGGACACCCGGGAGCCCCACGTCACCAATGGTCTCAAAGGCACTGCTTCTCACCTGAATACGAAGCACTGAGCAACATGCCTAGGACATAGTAGGTGCTCAACCAAGGGTGGGTTCCTTCCCCCAAGCCCAGCATCTATTTGTCCTTGCATTCTTCCTCCAGGCCTGTCTTCATCACCCTCTCCCCTTTCAACACACTGACCCGGGCTGTACAGATGGGCAGGTGGGCCTGGCAGAACTTTGTCGCCTGTTAAGCCCTCAGCTGCCCACTGGGGAACCCCAAGACTGTACTCAGGATGGAGGCAGGACCCTGCGGGCCCTCCCTCCACCCAGGCCCAGTTCCTCCCATGGCAGTTTCTAAGGCCCATCCCCAAAGAGACAGCCTTGGAGAAGGGAGACTGTTTTGACAGGCATGTCTCTCAATATCTTTCTGGGGCTTTGCCCGAATGCCAAAAGCACATCTAAATAAACAGGAAAGGGAAGAGAAGATCCCACCCAGATCCTGCCACCTCTCTCAGCTCCAGGAGGGAGAGATGCTGGGTGCACGAGCTGGCAGGCCGACCTGACACTGCGGCAGGCTGGTGGGGGCACTAGAAAAGGGCTGGGGGTGGTGGGGGTCCTGCTTCCAGAGTCACAGGGTGAGAATCAGGAGGGCCCACAGAGGGCAGCCAGGCCAGTGATACTGAGGAGACATCTGAGGCCCAGAGGGCAGTGGGACCTGCTCAGCATCATCAGGCGGAGCCATTAGAACCTGGGTCCCCTGCTCCTTGCCCAGTGCTCTTTGCATCTTTAGCATCCACGCTTCAAGAACCTCCCAGGCTGCCCACACTTCCTCTTTCTGGGCCACAGTCTTCCCATCTACAACACGAGGGGCTGGACTGGGTGATCACCAAGCTCCCTTCTAGCGCTGATACTTGATGATTCTATAAAGTCAGAGCAGCTGCCAGGGCCAGGCTGCCTGGGCCGCCCCAGGCTAGGCACTAACGGCATCAGGGAATTCTCTGGCTTTGCCTAGATCCTTCAGATGCGCCATTCCTCCTGCCCTCCCCTTCCCTGTTCCCCGGTCTCTACCCTCAGCAGGCCGCCTGGCTTCTCTGGCCTCCTCCCCTCAAGGGTATGCACCATCAAAGAGGGTTCTAGCTGGAGAATGACTCACTAACGTGGAATGTCAGACACTGTGACAGGCGAAAGAGGGGAGGCATCTTAAGCTGGGATTAAGTTGGTGCCTTCCTGGTGGCCACCTACTCACAGGCCACCCTATGCCCACAGAATCCTCTACAATCTCATACCAGTGAGATCGCCACATATTCCACCTGGAAAAGGTAGCCAGACTACTTAATTCATACAAAGAAAACCAATTCATAGGCTTTGAGAGCCTTCGGGGAAGCCCCAGGAAAAGGCTGGACCCTGACACTCTAGGGTCACTGTTGTGTTAAAATACTGCCTGGAAAAACACACTTAAACATGTTCTCATAGAGAAATATACAGGGCCAGAAACATACACAAGTTCAAGGACAGGCATGCATACAAATGCACACAGGAAAGGCATCCCACAAAGAAATGTATGTGTAAGCATACAAGTACCCCAGTACCACCACACATACAGACACACACAAACACGTACACATTGATCAGCACACACACGAATACACACATACACAGCCATGAAACATACAAGCTAACATACAAATACACTGAAACAAGTCCATAAATATACACATGTACTCAGCTATCATTAGGCACCCGCAGAATTGTGCAGACACACAAGCTAAACACACTGGCCCACGTGTACTCAAATTAACAACCAGGATAGGAAGGGCAAGCGGCCCAGGAAGCTCCAGAGTTGGGAGCCCAGATCTCAGGACCAAGGCAAGAAAACAGCTCTTAACGGCTTCCAAGATGACCCCCTCTGCTTTTCTCACAGGGCTTCACTTTGTGGCAGTCTTTGAGGACAACAACTTGTTTGCTCCTCTCACACTCAGAAAGCTTGTCTTTACAGCTCCCGGAACCTGTGGCTTTTGGAGTTCTGTTCCCTGGCAAGAGCTGAAGGTCCCTGCCCTAAACATTTCTCCTGCCCATCAGCACACCTGAAATTCCACCGTTTGACACACCTCTTTAGGTCCTAAGGGTAATTCAATCTCTAGGAATCCCCAGGTAAAATGTAAATAATTTTCATCCTTCCTCCGGAAGAGGGTGAGAGCAGGGGATTCCACCACTTAATGGCTATGGGGCCTTGGGCTCATGACTTAACCCTCTATGCCTGTGTCCTCTTCTGTAAAATGGGGACAAGGTAGTTGTGAAGATTCAATGAGTTCACGCATGGAAGAAACTTAGCCCATTTCCCTGCATACAATAAATACGAACTGCTATCATTGCGGTCATGATCACTTTCATTGTCATAGTTTTTTTGGTTTCTTTTTTTGTTTGTTTTTTTGAGATGGAGTCTCTCACTGTTGTCAGGCTGGAGTGCAGTGGCGCGATCTCAGCTCACTGCTATCACTTCCTTTGACCACCAGAGACCAGCCCAGCCGTTAGCCAGAAAGGCCTGGGCCGTTCCTCCTGCCTGGGAAGGAAGACCCTCCACACCCTTCAGGTACCTCCTCAGTCTTTCTCTTAGAGGCCTCCCCTGATGTCCCCACACTAGGCCAAGTCTCCCTGTAGACTTACCACAGTTGTAATTATAAGTGTGTTTGTTGGCCGGGCGTGGTGGCTCACGCTTGTAATCCCAGCACTTTGGGAGGCCGAGGCGGGCGGATCACGAGGTCAGGAGATCGAGACCACGGTGAAACCCCGTCTCTACTAAAAATACAAAAAAATTAGCCGGGCGTGGTGGCGGGCGCCTGTAGTCCCAGCTACTCGGAGAGGCTGAGGCAGGAGAATGGCGTGAACCCGGGAGGCGGAGCTTGCAGTGAGCAGAGATCGCGCCACTGCACTCCAGACTGGGTGACAGAGCGAGACTCCGTCTCAAAAAAAAAAAAAGTGTGTTTGTTTACTGCCTGCCCCACCCATACTGGACTGTAAAGCCTCCAGAGCAGGGGCCATGGCAACCTGGGTCTCCAGTGCTGGATGCCTGGCAGGTATTCTCTCAATAATTCCTGAATGAATTCACAAATATTTAATGATATAAAAGGAAAAAGAGAAAGTGCCCTGTGGGGCTTTTTAAAAAGATTTCACTTGGGAGCAATCTGGGCAGACTTGCTGGAGGAGGCAGCTTTTGACAGCATTTTAGAAACATTGAAGGTGGGACAGCAGGTGGGCTTGCTGAGATTGGCTGGGGCAGGATAGGCACATACAGGCATTCCAGGCAGACTCACAGTATAAGCAGAGGCGTAGAGGTAGGACAGTGGGGAGTCTGGCTGCCCTGGGAGGCCCCTGGAGTTATCACAGGTCCCTCCAGCCTCCAAGTTACAAACCACCACCTGAGCCTGGGCTTGTAATCCCTTCCCCAGGGCAGAGGACACCTAAGTAAAGGGGAACCCTAAGGAACACTGAGAGTCTAACAGAGGAAAAAGAGGGGAGCCCAGATTTGAAGAGGGTAAAGGTGAAGCTGGGAGGGGAGTTGAGGACATCGGCAGGGCCCTCCTGATATCTGCCAGTGCCCAGGATTGGACAGGCATCAGCAAACAGAAACGAGTTACGCATTCCCAAGGTCTCAGCTTGGGATGTGACAACCCAGAGCAGCCAGGGAGTGACTCATTGTCCCATAAATCCTCCAGCTGACACTTGCCTTAACATAATAAGCCTGTCCCAGAGGTCTGGATGGCTACAAACACCTCATCAGCTCTTTAAGCTCTCAGCCAGCCCTGGCCAAGGGGTGGGGAGTTGGATACCCAGGGCCTCATGGCTGCAAGGAAGCCGATTCCACCAGGAAGTTACACCCCTGCAGCAGGGTCTATACTATCTCTGCCTGCCTGCACGTCCTATTACTGAGGTCCCAGCCAGTCCTCCCGGGGCCACTTGCTGACTTTAGTGCTCATTCCCCAGCAAAACTCCCCTATCCTGTGCTCTGTGCACTGCATAAGTGGCAAGAAAACCATGTTTGGAGTCTACAAGTCTGGGGTCAAAACCCAGCTCTGCTATTAATACTAATGAGGGCTCTTCCAACACGCTGCTGAGAATTAGTCAGATGTATTTAGTAAGCCCTGTCTAAGCTTCAGGCACTGTATTAGAGCTTCCCATGACTTCTCTTTAATTCTCACAACCCAGTGTGCAGATGGGAGAACAGAAGTTCAGAAAGGGCAACTAATTTGCACAGCACCGCACGGCCAGGAAGCGGCAGAGCTGGGTTCAACACAACAGACAGGCTGCTCCAGAGCTAAAGCTCTCATGTAATTCCATTACCAGACTGACGCGCTGAGCCAGCACCTAAGCTGCTCTGTGACTCAGTTTCCCTGCTGTACAACGTGGGGATTAGTCTAGCTGATCGCTAAATTCTTTCCAGCTTGGTTGTGCCTCCCTGGTGACCCATTTGCAGGTGACGACACATGGGGGGGAATCTCCTGGGGACAAAGGGGCACTAATGGTGGGACTTTCAGGCTTGCGCTGGGCCACAGGGAGCTTCTGTTGGGTAGGATTCCCCTGCACTTCCAGGCACCCAGCTGGCCCGGGTGGCCCCAGGGCAGCAAGGCAGGAAAGAAGTGCTATCTTGTTTCTTTCCCTGGACCAAGAGCCACCAAGGAAACAACAGGACCCCAGGGAGCTCCAGGCCTGAGGACCAGTAAACACTAGTGGGAGGGAGGGGCAGGGGAAACACCATAAATCCACCCGAGCAAGCAGTGCTTTTAAAAGCCCTTTTCACTACAGAATACAAAATGCACCATTTTGGGAGAGGATTTTATAGGCTATTTCTCCTCCTGGGTGATTTACCATCTGCGGGCCAAGGTTCACCTGGGAGTCCTGGCCTCAGAAGGCCCATGGGTATGGGGTGGAGTCAAGGTCAGTTTCTTTTTTTTTTTTTTTTAGACGGAATTTCACTCTGCCACCCAGGCTGGAGTGTAGTGGCGCGATCTCAGCTCACTGCAACCTCCACCTCCCGGGTTCAAGCTATTCTCCTGCCTCAGCCTCCATAGTAGCTGGGGTTACAGGCATGTGCCACCACACCCGGCTAATTTTTTGTGTTTTTAATACAGATGGGGTTTCACCATGTTGACCGTGTTGGTCTAGAACTCCTGACCTCAGGTGATCCACCCACCTCGACCTCCCAAAGTGCTGGGATTACAGGCATGAGCCACCACCCCCGGCACTTTTCAAGGCAAGGGCTGGTGTCCTGCTGGCCTCTGGTGGGCTGGGTCACTTGTCTTGACCTGTCCTCCCAAGGCAGGGAGCCACTCTGGCCTCAGACACACAGTGTGGGGGCTGGCAGAAGTGGAGAGGTCACGGCTCACCCTCTTCCCTGCTCACCCTGCACTTACTCCATTTAATTCGTTTACTCCCTGTCTCTGTCTCATGCACCTTCATTCCACAAGCCCCTCACGAGCCTGCCACAGGTGAGTCCTTGCACCAGTGCTGGGAGTTCAGACAAATCAGAAACAGTCCCTGTCCTTGAGAAGGTGACCACTGTCTGGTGGGAGAGACAGAAGTGATGGATCATGAAGTCACAGAGTCCGTGAGGGAGCATGTACAGGTGGGGTGTTCTGCAACCTGGACAGAGTGAGCTCTGGAGACAGAGAAATGAGGAGGAATTGTGGGTAGAAGGACCCGCCCACACAAAGGCATAGAAGCTGGGACAGCCTGGGGGGCTTGAATGCCAGGCTGGGAGCTGGATCCCCCACCCTGCTGGGAGCCATCTAAGGTGCTGGAGCAGGGGAGTAACAAGCTCAGCTCGTTTTAGACGTTCTTTAAGCAATTCCACAGGAGAAGTTACTCATCCCGATGCAGAGCCTTGTGTTAGAAACAGATGTCACTGCTGCCACCTCCACAGAGGGCCTCCTGGCTTTGGAAACAACGATTGCTGCTCGACAACTCAGATATAATTATGTCTGTAATCCCACCAAAATGCCACTTGATCGTCTCATTTTCGTAGCATGAGGAGGTGGGGAAATGAAGGCGTCTGAGCCTTGCCCCTGACATGCAGGCCCCCCCACCTCCCAGGAAAGGGGAGGACCTGCAGGGCCACAGGGCAGGATGGCAAGAGGAGAGCAGTTCTCTCCTATCCCAGGGGTGTCTGACCCCTAGGGTCAGGCCTGCTCAAAGCAGGGGCAGGACAAGATAAGGCAGAGAGATGGGGAGGCCTGGGTCCAAATCCCAGCTCTGTCCCTGCAAGCTGTGTGGCCCAGGACAATGTACCTCCCCTCTCTGGGCCTCAACATCCTCGTCCATAAGATGGAGAGAAAAACAGCACTGACGAGCAAACACTGGGCTGCGTGCTATGGGCCAGGAGCTGTGAGAAGTTCAAGATCCAGGCCCATGAGCAGAGCCATCCTCAGCTAGCTCTTCACTCCCCATCTGCCTTGATTTTCTCACCTTCTAAGGGTAAGATTTGTGTTATCTGAGCCTCGGGTTGTAAGGATTAAATGAGACAGTACTTAGAAAGTGCTCAGCATAGGGCCTGACCCAGACTACTGTGTAGAACAGGATTCAAAATCCCCCATCGTACAGACAGCAGAGGTGGTAGAGCTGGGATTCGAACCCAGGCCAGTGGGACTTGGAGTGCAAGCTCTGACCACCACCCTGCCTCTCCCACAATGCCCGCCTTACCCCCTCTCAAAGCAGTGGTAGGTGGAACAGGTGCCTATAACCCATCGAAGGCTGGCAGTGACTGAGTGTCTGTCAGCACCAGCCTGGTGACCACAGTGTAGCAGCCCTGCCTGGCAGATCACATGCTGGTCCACCTCACCCTGTGCCCTTCCTCTTGGTGGACAGCTGTCTCAGCCCCAGACCTTGTTCCATCCAGTGTCCCTGACCAGGGTCCCCTTTCAGAACCCCCGGTTTTCTGGTCAACCCAGGCCCAGCTGGTACAGCCAGTCATGCCAGGCCCAGCCATTGACAGGTGCTCCCAGATCTGAGCTGCTCCCAGCCCCCAGCAGTGCACTCTATACCTTGTTTAGCACAGTGGACCAGCTCCCTGTGGCCCCGGACACACAAACCCCTGGGACTTCAACACTCACTGGGAGGAGCCACCCAGAAGTCTACTTGCTACCCTCTGCTGCCCCCAACTGGCAGGAAACCGCCCTGCGCAGACACCTCCATCTCCATCTGAACTCACCACCTGAGAACTTGGTCGCTGGTCCCCTAGGAACCCCTCCAGCCCCTCTTCACCTTCTACTGCCAGGGCTGAGCCCTAGAAGTTCAGTCAGGGGTGATGTTGCTTTGGGGCCGGGACGGAAGGGTATGGAAGGGAGAGGGGTCTGCCCAGTTACTTGGGGGCTCTGGAGGAAATGTGGGGTGGAGGTGCATCCCTCACACAAGCAAAGGGAACAGGTGTGGGGAATGCTCCCGTGGGCCAGGCACTGAGCCCTCACAGCCACTCTGTGGGGAGGGGTTCCTGCCCGTTTACAGACAGGGAAAGACAGTGGGGCAACTTGCCTGAGCCATCCCACAGAAGGGAGCAGTGGCCAAGATTCTAATCCTGCTCCACCCCTGGGTTGGGAGGACTATCCCTGGGAGAGGCCAGCACTGTACCCCAAGACCCTGAGTGGGTGTGAAGAGAGGAAGAAAGGCCCCCACAGAGCATTCCACCTGCCAGTTACTGAACCTGGCAGGGATTGGGGTGGTGGCCTTTACACCTTAATGGGAACCAGTTCATCTGATTCCATGCTGCCCAACAGGCTTAAGTGCACGGCTGGGGAAATGGAATTTACAGGGATGGCCTACTGATGCATTTGGAAGACCCCAGGGCAGGAAGAAGAGGGGGTACTGAGGCTGGCTTGTTCCCTTCACTTCCATCCTCTCCACTCACACTGCCCAAGCCAAGCTGCCACTTGCCAGGATGAGGCAGGAGATTCCAGGGATCCTTGAAGTGGGCTCTTCCCCCTACCCCTGCCCAAGGGCGTTCTGAGCACAGATGTTGCGGGGGGAGAGGGGGTTGGAACAGGCTCCTGAGAACCTGCTTGAGAAAAGCAATTTGCTTGTCCCCCCAACCCCATGCTGGATCCCCACCCAGTCTTGGTCTCTGCCCACTGAAGGAGCTCCAGACTCTCCTAGCCTGGTCAAGTATGCTGCACTCCATGTCTGCTCTGGCCTACTCTGGCCCACCTCACCTCCCTTGCTGAGGACCTCATACTCCTGTTAATATGGCCTTAGATCCTGTCTGCACTGTTCACTGCCATGGATCTCTTCTCGCTTCCATTTCAGCCACTTCCTGACATTTCAGCCCCCAAACTGCTCTCAGTTCCTGCTGTCATTTGCTCATGCTGTTTCCCATGTCCTGGCCTTTGCCTGGAATGTCCTTTCCCCTTCACCTGCCTGGAAATTACTTCACCAAGCCCCAGCTGGCCCTTCTGTATTTCTGCAGGTAGCAACTAAGTTTTCATCCTCTTTGTATCCTCAATGACTGGCATAGGCCCTGACACATAGTTGGTGGTGATGGCAAATTTATTGAAAGAAAGAATAAAGAAAGGCAAAAGGAGAGAAGAAAGTAAGTTCGTTCACACCGCGGCAAGACTCGCAGACCAGAGCTGGGCTCCCGCCCCTGCCACCCACCAGCTGTAGACTTGCTGAGGCCAGGCCCTTCTCCTCCCTGAGCCTGGGATCCCCAACTGTAAAATGGAGCTAATGAAACCACCTTCCTGTGTATTAATGGGGTGGGGCGACAGCCTCCCAACCCTACCAATACTGCAGCAGTCCCACCTCTGTCCCAGGCCTCAGACTAGCCTGGTCTTGGATTCAGGAGGCTCCAAGACCCCCTGTCCTCAGACTCCTGCCCCGAAGACCATCCTTGCCCCACCCTGGCCACCCTGGACAACTCCTGAATCCCACCTTCCAACACTCCCTCTGCAGAAAAGGGGGACGCCCCCCGCGGAAGGCAGACACAGACCAAAATGACAGTAATGCTCCTTTTGGGTTTGAATAGTTGAATACCAGTCAGGCTCCGTGAAGGGCAGGGATGGAGGGAGTGAGGGTGGAGGGGGCGGAGGGGGCAGGGTTTGCTCTCCCACCACCCCGCCCATCTACTGAATACACGCTGGATGCTGGGTCAGGAGACTGACTCACAGAGCGAAACTAAGCAAATTTCTCATACTTCAAGGAGAAAACTGGGGCACCCATGGTGGGACCCCACCCAGGGGTCCAGCACTACCGCCCTGTTACAGCCAGGACCGCGTGGCTGACATCCCTCCGCTGGTTGATGGGCCACAAATATAAATATGTCCCAAGTGAACGACCATCTGAGACAGACCCACAGCAGCCTGGGCCAGTGGAGGGAGCCCCAGCAAGTATCCTGGGCAAGCTGCTCCTCTCCAGGCCTCAGTTTCCCCATATACCCTCAGACAGATCTGGCTCGTCTGATCTGTGAGCCTGGCTGGCTTTTCTGTTCCCCACCCCAACAGCCACCTGGAGCCTCCGTAGCTTGGAAGGGGCACAAATGGGGGGCAGCGAGGCCAACTCTGCAGGGAGCAGAGAATGACCCCTCCTGGACCTCAAGTCACGCATTCCTCCTTCAGGCAGCCCCCAGCCCAAACTTCGGGTCCCTCTACAGCTGGGGCTGGGGCCTGGTGGCCAGGAAGGGGCAGTGTGCAGATGAGCGGGAGGGAGCTGTCGGGGAGCTCCAAGGGCAGTTGGACCAAAGAACACCCATTCCTCCCAGGAAATGTGATGGGGGCTGGGAGAAGGGCTCAGCTGAGACGGGGTGGCTGATGTCCAGGTGCTGGGAGGAGAGGACAGGAAGGAGTAAGGGGTGAGGACCACTGGATGCAGGGGAGAGGGACACAGACCTGGGCTCAATTCCAGGCCCTACCCTAGACATGCTGTGTGACCTCAGGAAAGGACTCTCCCTTCTATGATTCTCAGTCCCTCCTCTGTATAAGGAAGGGTTGAACCAGTTAATTTCCAACAGCCTTTCCATGGTGACATGGGCGGGAGGGTCACCCACTAGCTTGCATATTTGTGTTCACATGCATGTTTCTTGTGTTTGTGTGACAGAAAGACAGCTGAAATATGGGGAGGGCGCGGGGAGGCTATAGGAGTGAGAAGAGGGGTGAGCCGCTGGGAAATCTGAGGTCCACAGCCCAGAGGTCTACTGCTAGCTCCACTCACAGCCATCATCCACTATAGTTCTTGTATCCTGCAGGAGGAAGTCCAAAGGCTTTAGCTCACCCACCAAGGTCTCTCACTCTTCTCTCCGAGCCCTGAACCCATCCAGCACTCCAATCACACAGGGCCATTAGCTTGTTTCTATTCACTTCAGTAACTGAAATACTCTTCTCCCTTGGTTCCTGACGAACTCCTATGCACCCCTCAAAGCCCAGCCCCAAAAGTCCCTCCTCTAAGAATTCTTCCCTGTCCTTCCTGGCCAGAAATAACTGTTCCTTGTTCTGTCACAGCATCCTATGCAGAGTGTGCACAACCAAGCACCCAGTAAAAGTGAGTTGTTGAAAGAAACCAAAGACCTGCTCCTAGAATCATCCACAATCAACCCAGTGTTGAGTTTATCTGCAGTTTATTCCAGCCCCTTGGGCCTTCCCCTTCCTGACACTTCTCCTTCTCCATCTCACAAAAAATAGCCCTGAGACCTAATTTCAGCTAAACCTTCAAACACGACTCTCCACTTTCAACTTCCCAAGGAGGAATCAATTGGCTGTCAAGTTTCCCAGAGCCTCTGCCACCTCCCACACCCCGGGCCTGCCAGCCATCCTCAAGGTTGATGGGAGGGGGTGGGGGCAGAGGAAGGAGGAAAGGAGGAAGGACCCAGCCTGCAACAGGGAAGGTTGGGGCTGAGGAAGGGGGCCGGCTGAGGAGCTTGTGGGGAGACCAGGAAGAGTCATCAGCTCTTTGCCTCCCAAATCAAACCACGGCTCCTCTGCCATGGAGTGGCAGGAGAGACAGAACAGCACGCTGTTGCTGCTAAGGGGCCCAGGGCCTGGGGAAGCTGGGTGGGCACATGCAAAGCCCCCAGACCCAGCCTGACCATTGGTCTATGCAGATCCAGGGCCCCAGCTTGTTGCCTGCCACCCTTCCCTCCTTCCCTTCCAGGAGACGCTACTGGCACAGAGCAGACAGACCTGGGTTTGAATCTCAGGAGCCTGAGAGCTGATGGCCACATATGCACACGAAGCCTCTCTGGTCATCTACTCCCAGGCCCCTTCCCCCATCCTCATTCAGGGCCCCCTATAACTTGCAGGGCACATGACAGCCTCATAGCACTGTGTGGTCCTGAAGAGCCACTCCCCTACCCCCCAACTCTCCCTATAGGAGGGAGGGAGTTGTCCCAGATGGGCAGAAAAGTTCCATTCCTGGCCAAGCCACAAAGCTGGTATGAGGCTGTGCAGGGCCTGAAACCCGGGTCGGGGAACTCTCTAGAGCCCATTCTCTTAGCTACTGCACCAGAACATTTAAGCACCTATTTATGCCTGAACTGTACGCTGCCTTACAAAGTCCATCCCCCACATTTCACAAAAGGGGAAACTGAGGCTCTCCCAGGGTCATATGGTCTACAAGAGGCAGGGGCGGGACTAGCACTGAGCCTTCAACACTCTGCAGAGTGGCTGCAGGTCCTCGGCTGACTCACAAAATGAGGAGGGGTGGCATGTGAGGGTGTAAACAACCCAGGCTCCCGAACCGCTGTCAGCTGGGTGGTGACCTCTGACAAGCCCTTCTCAGGCCTCAGTTTCCATGGAGAAGGTGGACAGGCTGAGCCTTGTAGACCTTACACCCTGACTCATTGATTCTCCCTAAGGAGCACCCCTGTAAGAGATGCTGACAGCCCGCCATCTGGGTTTGAAATGGCAGTGAAGGTGGCAGTTATTCCAGTACATCCTGTGGCGTCTCCCCTGCCTCCCCGAGGCAAAACCATGTTTCCCGGGTTCCCTTGAGGGTCTACACAGAGCAGAAGTCAGCTGAGCACGTGAGGACATAGCTTTTGGGAGCCTGTAAGTGAGCAAGTGTGTGCTACAGGCTAGGGGAGGGAGGCAGGTGCTTCTGGCCCTGCACGGGGTCTGTCTGAGGGACTGTCCCCAAGGCCCAGGCCAGGCTTACCTCTGACCTTTCCCTAAACACCTTGTCCTCTGCCTGTACTCCAACCCTCCTAGACCTTTACTGATGTTTTACAGCCGAAAATGGAAACCCAATTTGGATGTTAATGATGGATTTCATCCCTGAAGCACCTACCATGGGTCAGACTTGGGCGACCACATTTACCAAGTCCACAGTCCAAGCAAAGTCAGTCATTCCACATTTTACTGTCAAGAACACGAGGCTCACTGGCTACCGAGATCACATGGGTCATGGAAGAGCTGGGATTTGAACCCAGATCCCCACCTCCGAGTTCTCCAGTCCCCCCAGCTCCCAGCACCCAGCCCAGAAAAAGAATCTCAAATCACATCCCTTAAGGACCAAGGTGCCCTGGAAAGGACACAAAACGTAGATGCCCGGCAGTCCTGACTCAGGAGCTGAGTGACACCAGCTAACGAATGTCACCTCTGAACCTCGGTTTCCTCACCTGTGAAATGGGCACACTAATAGTGCCTCCCCTAGAGGGTTGCCATAAGAAGTGGGCAGAACGACCACCTTGAACATGCTCTCCATCCTGCAGACCCTAACCGGGCAGGTGGGACTTGAGTCCCAGGCAGCTCGAGGTTCCCAAGGCTGGCTCTGACCGAAGGTGGTTTCTACCCTGGGAGACAGAATGAAGACACCACTACAGGGAAAACACCGATCCTAGCTGTCACTTAAAGAGCTGCAAATTATAAAAACTTTAAGGCATGATAATACCCCTATTACAGCAACTCAGGAAAGGGAAATAGCCGGAAAAGCGATGCTGATGGGGTGCTGGGAGGGTGTGGGGCAATGGATCCGCCTCCTAGCTTGAGGATGGGTGTGCTTCATGCCCTGCAGTCAGAGAGACCTGGGCTCGAATCTTGGTTCCGCCACTTAGTAGCAGTTGGAGCTTAGGCAGAAAGTGACTTTACCTCTCGGAACCTGTTTCCTCACCTGGGAAATGGGGTAACCAATGTTTCAGCTGTAAGTGTGTTTCCTGGATGAAGAGAGATCAGGTAGGCTGGGCGTGGTGGCTCACGCCTGTAATCCCAACACTTTGGGAGGCCGAGGTGGTAGGATCACCTGAGGTCAGGAGTTCGAGACTAGCCTGGCCAACATGGCGAAACCCCGTCTCTACTAAAAATACAAAAAATAGCTGGGGGTGGTGGCAGGCTCCTGTAATCCCAGCTACTCGGGGGGCTGAGGTGGGAGAACTGTTTGAACCCGGGAGGGAGAGGTTGCAGTGAGCCAAGATCATACCACTGCACTCCAGCCTGGGTGACAAAGCAAGATTCTGTCTCAAAAAAAAAAAAAAAAAAAAAAAAAGAGAGCGAGATCAGGGATGTAGGACAGTGAGCCCAGTGCCTGGCACACAATAGGCACTTCATCAATGGAGGCGGCTACTATTACTAATTATTATTAGTCATCGTTCCCTAGGGCCCCCCTGAAGGCCCACCCTGCCTGCTGTGGCCCCAGGGATCCAGAGAGATCAGAACTTGGTCTTTGCTCCAGCTGATGGGGGTCACCCTTGCCCCAGCCTCCAGGCGCTCCCTGCAGGCTGGAGACCAGCTTCCTGAGACCCCCTGGCAAAACTCAGGGCCATGACCCTGAATCCTCTCAGCGCAGGCTTCCTCCTCATTGCCCACAGGCTCAACCCCCAGTTGTGTACTCAGAATCACCTCCTCGGGAAAGCTTGTTAAAATGCAGATTCCCAGGCCCTGCCCTGGCCCAATGGACTGAAATCTTAAAGAAGGACAATAAGCTAGTTTTTAAGGCATTTTTATAACATATCGACAGTGGAGAGAATCAGTGGCCCTGGGGAAAGCCCCATCCCTTTGGCCTGGTACTGGAGGTTCCACGTGACCTTGACTCAGCCAGGCCTCCCAGCCTTACCTCCTACCCCGTCCTCCAGATCCCCTCAGCTCCAGCTCCACCAAGCATTTCTGCATGCCACAAACACATCAGCCCCTGACCTTATGAGCTCACATTCTCATGCTGACACTAAGTACTAGGAAAGAGAAGAGCAGGCTGCTGTGATGGGGAAAACCAAGAGAACTTCCTTGAGGTGGTGTGGTCAGGAGTTGATATCTGAGCTGATGCCCAAGGGATGAGAAGCCAGCCCTAAGGCAAGCAGAGGAAATTTCTAGGGTGCCTCCATACCTTTGCAACTGCTGTTCTCCCTCCCTGGAAATCCTCCCCTCTCTCTCTGTCCTTGCCTAGCCATTTCCTACAGACCCTTCAAGACGCAGCTCAAAAGCCAGCTCCCATGGGACCCCCTCCCAACCCACTGGGAATAGCCAGTCACTTCCAGCTCCCCTGGAGCCCCTATATGATGCTATCCAGTGACAGCCAGGCCTGCACACTCTCTGTTCCCGCCACCCAGAACCTTCTTTCCTCTGCTCGCACACAGCAGGCATGCCAGAAAAACTGATGAGTGAATGAATGGATGAACAAACCATCCAACACCCGCCTGCCCTACAGACCTGAGCTTCCTGGAGAAAGGAATGTGTCTATGTCATCGCTGCGTTTCTGGTGCCTGGCACAGCCCTGGAGAGAGGTACACACAGTAATGCTCCTGAATGAGGGAGTGAAGGGACCCAGAACTCTGGTGTGTGTGTGTGTATGTGTGTGTGTGTGTACACGCAGAAATGCAGAAGGGCATGAACAGTCAGACGTTAAGGGTCATTGGGTTCTGTTTCCATAAAGTTGTTCAGGTTTGTAATTTTTAAAAAGTCTGTGTGCTGGTGGGGACCACTCAATTCAATAGCTACGATATACATTCTGTTTTGTCGGTTCTAAGCCATCATCAGTTGTAAGATATAGCATTATTTTATGTACCACCAAGAAAGATTTAAATTATGGTATGCCATGAGAGGTGTTAAAATATATGGAAACAAAAATAGTGCATCTTTTCAGGATTGCAGAAGCACAGTGTGTGCACGCCCTCAAGGGTACATTTATCTAAACTAACAAGAGCCTCTTCTCTTCCTGGGCCAGCTCAGCACTGGGCCCCATAGCCTTCGGTGCTGTCTGTCCTCCACCTGCCCCCTCCCTCTCAGGATGGGACCCCCCATGTGGCCACCGGGACCAGGGCTGAGCCACGGAGATGGGAGCAGCTGAGGGATTGGATACCTAGAGCAAGGGAGGCCGGATGCTCTCCGGGTCCACGAGGCTCCAGGAAGGGGGGCCGCGGGGTCACAGAGCAGCACCCCGGGCGAGGTGGTGATGGTGGTGGCAGTGGCGGTGGTGGTGACGCAGAGATAGTTACCGTGACCCGGAACGGCGTGGCGGCTGAGGGCTCCATGCTGGGGCTCTTCTCGGAGAGGCTGCCGGGCAGGCTGCGCCGAGAGCCCGGCCTTTCTTGAGGCGACTCTGCCAACAGAGGAGAAGAGAGAGGTTGAACAAGAACAGCCAAGGCCACACAACTAGGGCCTCCTGCCACTCCCATCCCAGCCAGGACAACAGACAAACTGGTTCCTAGAAAATCGTCCAGGCACTATGGAAAAGTCTGGCAGTTCCTCCAAAAATTAAAAATACAAATACCACATGATCCAGCAATTCCACTCCTGGGTATAACCCAAAATAATTGAAAACAAGTTCTCAAATACCTGTATGCAAATGTTCACAACAGCCCAATAGTGGAAACCCAAGTGTCCATCAGCAGAAGCATGGACACACACACATGGTACCGACATGCAAGGGAATACCATTCTGCTCTAAAAAGGAATGACATTCTGATTTAAGCTGTAACATGGATGGGCCTTGAAAACATTACACTGAGTAACCCAAAAGGACATATTTTGTATGATCCCACCCATTTATATGAAATATCTAGAAGAGGCCAATTAGTAGAGACAGAAAGTAGATTTGAAGTTAGCAGAGGCTGATGAGAGAGGGGAACAAAGAGTTATTGCTTAATGGTACAGAGTTTCTGTAAAGGGTGATGAAGAGTTTTAGGAATGGATAGTGGTGATGGTTGTAGATCATTACAAATGGACTTCATGCCACTGAATTGTACACTTAAAACTAGTTAAAATGATAACTTTTATGTTTTACATATTTTATCACAATTTTTTAAAAAGGGGGAAAAAAAAGGCCTGGCACAGTGGCTCACACCTGTAATCCCAGCACTTTGGAAGGCCGAGGCGGAGGGATCACCTGAGGTCGGGAGTTCGAGACCAGCCTGGCCAACATGGTGAAACCCCGTCTCTACTAAAAATACAAAAATTAGCCAGGAGTGGTGTCGTGTGCCTGTAGTCCTAGCTACTCGGGAGGCTGAGGTGGGAGAATCACTTGAACCCGGGAGGCGAAAGTTGCAGTGGCCCGAGATTGTGCCACTGCACTCCAGCCTGGGCAGCAGAGTGAGACTCTGTCTCAAACAAAAGAGGGGGAAGTTTCCCCAAAACCCCCACTGTTTGTAATGTAGTGGGCTCCCTGTCACTGGAGGCATACAAGCAGACAGATAACTGAGCCATCTCCTGGGATGCCACACTTGGGGAGCTTGGATGACTTCTCAAGTTTTCTATTTGTTTTAGAGACAGGGTCTCATTCTTTCGCTCAGGCTGGAGTGCAGTGATGCAATCATACTCACCCAGCCTAGAATTCCTAGGCTCAAGCAATCCTCCTGCCTCAGCCTCCCAAGTAGCTGGGACCACAGGCGCACCTCAACACAACTACCTAATTTAAAAAAAAAATTTGTAGAGATGCGGTCTTCCTTTGTTGCCCAAGCCGGTCTCAAACTCCTGGCCTCAAGCCATCCTCCCACCTTGGCCTCCCAAAGTGCTGGGATTACAGGGCTCAGCCACTATGTCAGTCCCCATGTTTTTTCAAACATAAGAATCTGTGACTGCTGGCTTCCAGTTCAGACCTTCTTTTCCAGAGGCTTTAAATTTGGGAGGCCTAGAGAGGCCAGCGGGAAATCTAGAATCCAGGACAGCAGCCAGCCACTCGGGGCTCACTGGTTACTGCTACATCACCAGGAGGCGCTCAGGGCAGCCATAGCTTCCATGGTTCAAGAGAGGCTGATCATCTGGGATTTTCAAAATATGAAGTATTCTGACTCTTAAATGGTGGCAGCTTATTGAAAACTTTTAGTCACGGCCTTAGCACACCTACATAAAACCTTCTGAGTCTGTCCAACCTGCCAACCTGGCCACTTTCCTCACTGGTTCCCCCACAACAGTGTGGCACCAGCTGCCTCTTTGCCATTGCTCCAGAGGTGGCCCCCAACAGAGGACTCCCTTCCTGCTCCCTTTCCTCAGCCCGGTCCATCCTGCAGGCCCTGGAGGAGGTCCTGGGTGACCCCCTCTACCTTTAGCTCTTGCCTCGCTTTTGGCTCCTACAGCAATAACTAGACCTGAGTCTCCTATCAATGCTCTCATTTGCAGTGTGTGTGTGTGTGTGTGTGTGTGTGTGTGTGTGTGTGTGTCTGCAGAACTCCCAACACCTACGCCTAAGCTGGCTGCATCTCCACCTCCCCAGCACCCTGCATGGAGCCTGGTGCGTGGGGGGTGCCTGGGAAAGACCTGTTGACTCGCAAGGGAGAAAAAGGACAGGGCAGAGGTTTCCCTGGTAGGTGTGAACACACAGGGGTGTGGAGTGAGATGGGAATGCCCAGACAAACACACGTGCATGTTTATATTCATGCAGATACTCCAATGTGTACACTCCCAGACCCACCCCAGGTACACATTGAGCAGGGGACGTGCGCACACACACACAGGACACATGACATGGGGTTCACACAAGGACCAGGCTTTCCAGAAGGCAGAACAGGATGCTGGGGCGCTGTGCGCTTTCCAGGCCATTCCCTCCACACAGTCACATGGACAGGAGTCCACAGAAGTACAGGCTTCATCCTGAGCCTTGGCTCATGGCCAAGCAGGCAAAGCTGTCCTGAGACTGGTTCAGGCCCGCTGACCTCCAGGCAGGCCTGAGGCAGGCATTGACACCAGGTTCAGACCATCCAGCCCCAGGCGCCTCTTCCAGAAAAGCTCCCTTCCCACATGGCTCATCCTCAGCCTGGCGCCATCTGTCTCTTAAGGCCCTTGCTGTTCCCGCACGGTGCTTCCTGCTTAGAACTTTCCTTGGACCTCCTCCTCCACAATCTCTCTAGTCACACTCAAGGGATAGCCACTCTTTCTGGAGGTTTTGCTAGGAAAATTCTTCCCATGCTTTCCTGTCTGCCTTCATCTCTCACCCCTTCGCACCACCCACCTGGAGCACCCTCCTGTGCTCTGTGACAGCACATGCCACCTCCCTCTGGGAGGCTGTCACCCATAACCTATGTCCCATCTGCTATACTCAGCCAAGCTGCCAATGACCAGAGCAGAAGCTGAGGCTCAGGGTGCAGTCACCAGCCCAAGGTCACAGGGCTACTGAGCACCAGAGCAGGAAAGAGGGTCCAGTGTGTCTGGACTGAGTCCATGGTTCCTTCAGCCCTAAGTCCTATGCGTCCCAACACCCAGCCAAGGGGCCAACACATAGGAGGTACTCAGGGCTTAGTCTCAGGATGCAAACCTTAGCCAGAGGCAGACCCCCGGGTTCAGCCACCTCTCTAGGGAAAGCGGTAGAAGTGGGAGATGGGCAGTGCCAGGCACAGTCAGGACCCTGAGCCCAACTGCTTCTAATGCTCTCAATGCCCTCAGAAAGAAGGGACTCCTCACCCTGGCACCCAAGGCCATTCTACCTCACACACTCTCTGGCTTCTGTTCTTGCTAACCCTCTTTGCTGTACCTGGCACAATGCAGGAATGTCCCACCTCCACACCTTTACCCATGCTCTCCCCCTCCCTAGAATTCTCTTCCCTGGAATGGCCTCCTGCGGGAACTGTCATCCTTTGAGCTCTGGGGCAATGCTGGGGGCGCCCAGATCACTTTAGGCAGAATGACTCACAATCCCGCACATCAGTCAGCCCTGCAGACTTGCTACTTCGCGTCTCGGCAGGAAGATGGGTTGTCTGTTTCCCACCCCCACCCAGAGCCAGGCACCCTGCAGTGCTTAGTCAAGATTCCTCCATCAAACCAACAAACACGGGGTACCCACTGCAGTTATGGAACCTGGTTGGCAGAGTCAGGCTGCCCCACAGGGGTCTTGGGATCACCAGGACGACAGGAGCTGGAGCTTCCAGGAAGTACCCTCCCTCTCCTGACACACACACACACACACACACACACACACACACACACACCCCTGGCCACAGCTTAACACTTTCCTGGGTAGGTGGGCCCTCACCACTCCAGGAAAGAGGTGCAGGGAGTCCCCTGGTAGAACACTGGGTGCCCAGTGAGGATGTCTTTCCACTGAGACCAACACTAATGCCCAGAACCCTGCCTCTTGCCTCCTGGGTCTGGGCCAGGAAGCTCTCAGAGGTTGCTTGGTCCAATCTCCCATTCGACAGATGATGAAGCTGAGACCAGAAGAAAAGAAACGTGTGTGTGATCCCTCAACAAGAGGTCTATAGCAAAGAGTGCTCCCAAAAGTCTTTAACTTCCATTCAGAAGCCCTGGCTACACCCCTCCACCTGAGAAGGTAGCAAGGCCAGCAAGGAGCCCAGGGGGCGGGAGGATAGGGGCCCACTCTCCCTCCTGCACAGGGCAGCTGGCTCTCCTCCCTGACCTCTCCAGTCTCCCAGCCCACACCCAGGGCAAGGCCTGCACTCCATACGAAGCTGGAGGGGAACCTGGGGCACCTTCCCAGGTATCTCCTGTGTGGCCCCTAGTTCCATTCTCCACCTCTCTGCGCACCGCCTTCTGCTCCAGGGCACTGGCCTGTATGGACTCTATCATCTGAGCTTCTAGACCCTCAATTTCCATGTGGTTTGGCCAAAGAGGAGCCCTGGCAAGAGATGAGGGGAGGAGGGAGAGTCGTCTGGGCTGCCTGCCTCCTCCACGGAAGGTCCCAGCCACCATCAGGATGACCCTATCTTCTGGACCTTTGCCTCCCAGCAACCACGCTCTCCTCTCCTCCGTGGGGCCTCAGGGAAGCAGCCCCTGCCGTCCCTAGCTTTGGGGTCCTGCACTGCCTCTGTGGTTCCCGAGGCCTGCCCACACCTTCATAAGCAGCCCCTCTATCAAACGCTCCTCTAATCACCATAGTCTGAAGCACCACCTGCTTTTCTCCAGACCCCGAACTGATCCACCAGGTGGGAGCTCAACGGCCTGGGAGTCACCCATGGAGCTGATGGGACCTCCTTTACCCACACATGGGGAAACTGGGCCCTGAGAGGAGCTGTGATGTGCCCGTGGTCACACTGAACATCGAGGGCAGAGTCTGGGCCAGGCCAGGCTCTCTCCTGACCTGACACCCCACACACCTTCCCCATGGAGCCAGCCGCCTGCCGTAAGCTCTAAACACAAAGTTAATAAAGACATGGATTGCTGGGTTCTGGAACCACGTTTCTCAATGTTTTTCATTGCCACTCTCCCTTAAGAGTCTTCCTAGACACTTTTTTCCTAATTTCCCCTCCATAAAATTTTAATATCACAGACATACAGTATCTTTTATGTACTGTGTGTATACTGGGCTTTGTACAGAAAGGTTTTTTTTCATCTTCTAGCCCAAGAACCAACTTTTTGCCCACTTAGGGGCAATCTCGCCCCCGCTGAGAATGCACGTTCTGGACCCTTTCAAATGTAATCCCACAGGACAACCTGGGCTGCTCTATAGTGAGGTCCATTTTCCAGATAGAGAAACTGAAGTTCTGAGAAGCAAAAGTGACTTCCTCTAAAAGTCCTCCAGGGAAGAAGCAAGAGTATCTGCTGAGAGTCCCTTAAACTGCCCCCAAACCCACACTTCCAGCCCCAGAGAAGATGGAGGGGACATGGAGCATGGGGTCGGGTGAGGAGCCAAGCTGACACCAGGAGCCTGGATTCAACCCTGACTTTCCTGTGTGACTCCATGGCTGCCCCTTTCTCTCTCTGAGCTGATTTCATCAATCCAGTGAGTCAGGGAGTAAGAGCAGTAGTCATCTCCAGTCCTTGGCACCAAGTAAAAGCACACACACACACACACACAGACACACACACATCCTCTATTTTACACAGGAAAAGAAGGCGGGGAACTGACCCCGAGTCCTAACTCTGGACCCTGGGGATTCAGCCTCGGGGTACTAGGCCCCAGCATGCTGCCTTTGGCCTTTCATTTTGTAGCAAATCTTTTCTAATTTGGGCAAACAGACACTGGGAGGCCTGGCCTCATGGTCCCATAGGTCTAGCACCACAGCTGGTGCCAGTAGAAACCCAGAGAGGTGAAGTGAATCTGCTAAGATCACACAGTATGAAAGTGGCATTCCTAGGGCTAGATCACTGGAAGGGAGACCCAGCCGATCTCTTAAGAGTCCGCCCCAGACCTTCCAGCATGATCCAGCAGTCTTTCCTCCTCGGCTCAAACTCATTGTATGACTTCTATGTGACCTCTCGGTCACCTAGTCTGCAAAATTAGGCCATGGGACCAGCTGATCCTGGATCCCCTTTCTGCTAGGAGGTTGAAAGGGTCTCCATTTACCAGGCTGTCTTCCTATTCTTGGAAGCCACAGCCGGAGAAATGCATTTTAACCTTCATGTGTTTGCAAAAAATAAATAAAATAAAATCAGTTTCATTCAAATGCTGCTGGCTTGGTTGCCATGGATACCACCTAATCATGAAGGATGACTGTTACTTGTTCCCATGGAAACACGGCGGCCTGAGGAACATCCTGTAATTTCAGACAAGACACCAAATTTCAGTTGTCGGGTTGCATTGCCCAGATCTTAATGCTTAAAAGCAGGTAGAGGCAGCAACCTCTAACGCTAGCGTCAGGAGAAAAGAAGTCGGCAAGGGTGTAGAACGAGGAGGTGCTGGACAGGGGTGTCCCTGTGTCCTCGGCAGTGATCGGGAAAATGCAAATTAAAAGTCTCAGATGCCATTTCATACCTTTTGGAAAGGTCCTAGACCAGTCCAGAATTTAAAAGAAATTAAGTAAAAGAAATGAAAAAGAAACCAGTCTAGAAATTAAAAAGAACTGTGACTCCAAATGTTGGCAGAGATGCACAGAATACTTGCATCACTGCTGGTGGAGTGAAAAGGGCTTGAAGAACAATTACACAATAGCCAGTGGGAACCGACAACACATATGTGCTAGGGCCAGAACCTTCCCTCCTACTCATCCAGTCAAGAAAACTGCTTCATCCTGCACACGTGGAGATCTGCACAAAGATACTGACCGCAGCACTCTTTGTAGCAGCGAAAAGTTAGAAGCAACCTAAATGTCCATCAATAGGGTAACAGTCATTCAATAGAACATTACACAGCAAGGAAGGGAGGACACTATTCACATGGAACACAATGGCACTACAAAGGACCTAGAGCTACAGAGATCAACATGAATACAACTCAGAAATATGATGTCGAGTGAAAAAAATCAGTTGCAAAAGGAAACGATGTGTAATCCACTTATATACCTTTTTTACAAGAATGTTCACAGCACCTTTATTTTTAATAGCCCCAAAACTGGAAACAACCAAACATCCTTCTATAGATGAATGGTTAAACAAATTGTGTTGCATCCAGAATGAGTAAGGCAGAATGACGGTCCCCCAAAGAAGTCCACACTCTAATTCCCAGAACCTGTGAATATGTTGCCTTACATGGCAGAAGGAACTTGGCGGATGTGGTTGAGGTTAAGGATTTTGAGATGGGAGATCATCCTGAATTATCGAGGTGAGAATAATCTAATGATATGAGTTTGTTGTTGTTGTTCTGAGATGCAGTCTAGGTGGGTCGCCCAGGCTGGAATGCAGTGGTGCAATCTCAGCTCACTGCAACCTTCGCCTCCCGGGTTCAAGCAATTCTCCTGCCTCAGTCTTCCAAGTAGCTGGGATTACAGGCGTGCACCACCATGCCTGGCTAATTTTTGTTTTTTGTTTTGTTTTGTTTTTTGGTTTTTTTTAGATGGAGTCTCACTCTGTTGCCAGGCTGGAGTGCAGTGCCACGATCTTGGCTCACTGCAATCACCACCTCCAAGGTTCAAGCAATTCTCCTGCCTCAGCATCCCGAGTAGCTGGGACTACAGGTGTGTGCCACCATGCTCAGCTAATTTTTGTATTTTTAGTAGAGACGGGGTTTCACCATGTTGGCCAGGATGGTCTCGATCTCTTGACCTTGTGATCCTTCTGCCTCGTTCTCCCAAAGTGCTTGGATTACAGGCCTGAGCCACCGCGCCCGGCCTAACTTTTGTATTTTTAGTAGAGATGGGGTTTCACCATATAGGCTAGGCTGGTCCCGAACTCCCGACATCAAGTGATCCGCCAGCCTCGGCCTCCTAAAGTGCTTGGATCACAGCTGTGACCCACTGTGCCCAGCCAAATGATATGCATTCTTAAATGTGGAAGAGGGAAGCAAGAAGGTGAGTCAGAGAAATGTGATGAGGAAAGAGGCAGGAGAAATTCTAAGCCTGAGAGGAACTCCATCTGCTGTTGCCAGCTTTGACACAGACAGAGGTGGTCACGAGCCAAGGAATGTGGGTGGCCTCAATCTAGAAACTGGGAACAGCCCTCAGCTGATAGCCAGCAAGAAAACAGAAACCTTAGTCTTACAACTACTTGGAATTGAATTCCCCTAGCAAGGAATTAGCAATGAAATGGGTTTTTCCCTAGAGCCTTCGGCCTGCTGACACCTTGATTTTGGTCTGGCAAGACCCATGCCAGAGTTCTGACTTGCAGGGCTATAAGATTAAAAACCTGTGTTGTTTAAGCCGCTAAGTTTTAACTTGTTACAGCAGTCATAGAAAACAAATACACACACTATGGAATACTACTTAGCCCTAAAAAAGAAACACACTATGGATACACACGACAACTTGGATGGATCTCCTGGGCATTATGCTGTGCGAGGAAAGCCAGTATCAAAAGGTCACATAGTGTATGATTCCATGTACACGGCATTCTCAAAGGGATAAAGCAATAGAGATGGAAAACGGATTAGTGGCTGCCAGGGGTTAGGGATGGTGGTGGGGCAGGCAGGTGGGTGTGATGTTAAAGGGGGAGCACAAGCGACATCTTCGTGGTGATGGAATAGTCCTGGATGCTGATTGCAGTGGTGGTTACTCAAATCTATATACATGATGAAATGGCAGAGAACTATATGCAGGCATGGTACCAATGTACACAAAAGATCTGGAATAAAAGCCCCTGACATTGGGAAGCTGGCTTGGCATGCGCGACTATGCCACGTTATTCTCCTTTTAGGCATAATTGCAAAAGACACAACCTCAGACAAGGTTACTCTGAGGCCATGATGAAGTGAGACAAAACAAGGTCACTACCTAATGTTTGTTGAAGAAACCCATAAAGACAAGGTCACTGTGCCACCCACAAAATACCAACCATCACCCTCTCTTGGTTGAAATCAGTGACTGCTGCTACTTTACCAGTCACAGCTTTAGTCCCCAATGCCAGTCTCCTCTTCCTAGAGATAGGACTCAAGCTACACAATTATAGACTTGCCTCTGCCTTCTGACAGCAGATGCAATTCATCTAGTGTGAATCCCACTCCCTTTGACCTCCCCCAAGTCACCCAACCAAAACCCAAATCCTATACTAGGTTCTTCCTAACACACTCTTACTGAACTGCCCCATGGTGCCTGCTCTCCCTCACTGCAATGAGTAATAAATGCAACTTACTCAACTGGAGGTGTGCTCTTGGTGGGTCTTTGGCTAGAGGGCAACTGCAGCTGGAGGATCCGTCCTATAGTTATGTAAGATGCAACCATCAGAGAAAACTGGGTTCTTGGGACTTTTCTGTACTGGTTCTGCAATTGCTTGTCAATCTATATTTCAAAATAAAAAGTAAGGCTGGCTGGGCGCGGTAGCTCATGCCTGTAATCCCAGCACTTTGGGAGGCCAAGGTGGGCGGATTGCTTGAGGCCAGGAGTTCGAGATCAGCCTGGCCAACACTCAGCCTGGCCAACATGGCAAAACCCTGTCTCTACTAAAAATACAAAAATTAGCTGGACATGGTGGTGGATGCCTGTAAACCTAGCTACTTGGGAGGCTGAGGCACGAGAATTGCTTGAACCTGGGAGGTGGAGGTTGCAGTGAGCCAAGATCACACCACTGAACTCCAGCCTGGGTGACAAAGCAAGACTCTGTCTCCAAAAAAAAAAAAAAAAAAAAAGTAAGCCTTACTATGGACCCTTTAAGCTGAATTACACTTAGTGTCTATGTGATTAATATGATGTTTTACTTTGTTTACACGTGCATGCACTTACATAGAAAAATATCATATTACACAGTAGCCAAAAACTTATCAGACGTTCTCTTTGGAGAAGGGGACAGGCTATGAATGGAAACAGATGACTGTACAATTTTCCGAATGAAAAATAATTAGACTTCCCAAAACTAATAGTAAAATTAAAATATAAATAGGTGATATGACTCAGCACAAATTGTACTCGCTGAATACATCTGAAGAGAAAAGAATAGAAGGAAGAGAAAATACAAAATCAGAAAACAAAACAAAACAAATTAAAATTCACAACAGCCTGGGTGCAGTGGCTCACACCTGTAATCCCAGCATTTTGGGAGGCCGAGGCAGGAAGGTTGCTTGAGGCCAGGAGTTCAAGACCAGCCTGGGTAACACAGCGAGACCACCATCTCTCAGAAAAGTTAAAAATTTAGCCAGGTGTGATAATGCATGCATGTCATCCTAGCCACTTGGGAGGCCGAGGCAGGAGAACCGCTTGAACCCGGGAGGCGGAGGTTGCAGTGAGTGGAGATCGTGCCACTGCACTACAGCCTAGTGACAAAGCAAGACTCCATCTCAAAAAAAAAAAAAAAAAAAAAAAAATCAACAAGAGCTCAAATGGTGATATGGTTTGGCTCTGTGTTCCCACTCAGATGTCATCTTGAATTGTACTCCCATAATTCCCACATGTTGTGGGAGGAACCCGGTGGGAGATAATTTAGATCATGGGGGTGGTTTCCCCATACCGTTCTGGTGGTAATGAACAAGTCTCATGAGGTCTGATGGGTTTATCAGGGGTTTCTGGTTTTGCATCTCTCTCATTTTCTCTTTCCACCACCATGTAAGAAGAAGTGCCTTTCACCTCCTGCCATGATTCTGAGTCCTCCCCAGCCACATGGAACCGTAAATCCAATTATACCTCTTTTTCTTCCCAGTCTTGGGTATGTCTTTATCAGCAGCGTGAAAACAGACTAATACAAATGGCCAGTTAGAAAAAGTGGGTCTGGCCGGGCGTGGTGGCTCACGCCTGTAATCCCAACACTTTGGGAGGCCAAGGTGGGCGGATCACTTGAGGTCAGGAGTTCAAGACCAGCCTGGCCAAATGGCAAAACTCCATCTGTATTTAAAAAAAAAAAAAATGAAAAATTAGCTGGGTGTGGTGATGCACAGCTGTAATCCCAACTACACAGAAGGCTGAGGCAGGAGAATCATTTGAATCTGGGAGGCAGAGGTTGCAGTGAGCCAAGATCCTGCCACTGCTCTCCAGCCTGGGCAACAAGAGTGAAACTCCATCTAAAAAAAAAAGAAAAGGTAAAAAAAAAAAAAAAAAGAAAGAAAGAAAAAGTGGATCAGAGAAGCCCAAAGATCAGAAATCAGGAACATACCTGTGGGTGGGGAAACATAGCTCCGACATGGAAAGTGAACTGGCTAGTGCTCCCCGAGGGAGGGGCCAGGTGAACTCAGCAGGAAGCCAAAGGTAAAAAACACCATGCAGGCTGGGCGTGGTGGCTCACGCCTGTAATTTTCCCCAAAGTGCTTTTCCCTAGCACTTTGGGAGGCCGAGGTGGGTGGATCATTTGAGGTCAGGAGTTCGAGACCAGCCTGGCCAACATGGCAAAACCCGGTCTCTATTAAAAAGATAAAAAGTTAGTCGGGCGTGGTGGTGCACACCTGTAATCCCAGCTACTCAGGAGGCTAAGGCATGAAAATTGCTTGAACCGGGGAAGCAGAGGTTGCAGTGAGCCAAGATGGCACCACTGCACTCCAGCCTGGGTGACAGAGCGAGACTGTCTCAAAAACAAACAAAACACACCATGCAACAAGTCATGGAATCTTCAGATTGTTAGAACTTTCCAGACAAAGAGCTGTCCAGCTTATGCCTCTGTGTATGTCTATTTAAGTGTGTGTGTGTGTGTGTGTGTATGTGTGTGTGTGTGCGTGTGTGTGTGTGTTGGGGCTGGGGATGGGGGATGAAGCCAGATAGAGTTTGCTGAAATAATGCACTGATAAATTGGCAGCTCTCCTGGCTCTCACTGCACACTTTTTAATTTTACTTTTAGTTCTGGGATTCACGTGCAGAACGTGCAGGTTTGTTACATAGGCATACATGTGACATGGTGGTCTGCTGCACCCATCATCCTGTTGTCTAGGTTTTAAGCCCCACATGCATTAGGTATTTGTCCTCATGCTCTCCTTCCCCTGGCCCCCGCGACCCGCCGATAGGCCCCAGTGTGTGATGTTCCCCTCCCTGTGTCCAAGTGCTCTCATTGTTCAACTCTCACTTATGATTGAGAACATGCCACTGCACACTTTTTCTAGCTCAGCCTTCAGGCACGCCTCTCTGGGACAGGGAGGAGAGGTGTTGCTTGGAGGTTACTAAACCTTACCCACCTGTGCTACGCAGACTAATGTTCCCCAAGGAACCATGCGTCCTAATCCCTAGAACCTGTGATATGTCACCTTCTGTGGCAAAAGGGACTTTGCAGATGTGATTAATTTAAGGATGCTGAGATGAGGGGATTATCTTGGATTACCTGGGTGGGCCTAAGATAATCACAAGGGTCTTTACAAGAAGGAGATAGGCAGGTCAGAGAAAGCAATGTGATGACGGAAGCAGAGTGACATGGGGCTATGAGACAAGGAACCAGGCAACTTCCAGAAGCTGGCAAAAGCAAGGAAATAGATTATTCTCCAGAGCCTGAAGAAGGAATGCAGCCCTGCTGACACCTTGATTTTAGCCCAGTGAAAATGATTTCAGACTTCTGTCCCCCAGAACGGTAAGATAATAACTTTCTGTTGCTTTGAGTTACAAGTTTGTGGTAATTTGTTACAGCAGCCACAGGCACTAATACATCCATGGATCCAGGCTCAACATATTCTAGTTACATTAAAGGAAAGATAGAGGGATAGAGGTTCAGATCATCGGCTGATTCAGGACTATGGACTTTCAAGGGCTCCCATCTCTCCTCTTTCAAATCTACAAATGCCTTAATGAAAGAGAAGAGCTTCCTTTTAGAAATATCACACTTATTCCCATAGAAGGTCAGCTTTATTCTTTCTCCATAATGCACTTTTTTTCAAAAGACATATGCGATAGAGCTTGAAAACCATAAAAATATAGGATACCTTGGTTGCTTATTTCATAATATAGCTTGGAGATGTTTTCACATCTGTACACGTTATCCTTTCATACAGTCACTCCACACTCTGTGTATTTTACCTTTAGTATAGGTACTAAGTACATCTGTAATACTCCTTTAGGGTATACAAGTTCTAATTATAGCACTCCAGAGGGAACCATGATTATCAAAACCTAAATATCCACATGTATTATTAAATCCGTCTTATTTTTCATTTCATTCATTAACTGTAAACTATTTTCCCCCAAAATTTCCACCTTAGTAATGTTCCGCACTTTTGTTCTTTTCTTTATTTATTTTCATTAGAGACGGGGTCTCACTATGTCGGCCAGGGGGTCTCCGACTCCTGGCCTCCAGCAATCCTCCTTCCAGCCACGGCCTTCCAAAGTGCTGGGATTACAAGCATAAGCCACCATGTCTAACTCATGTTTATTTAAAATCTATATTATTAAATTAGAACAACATGGCTATATGAAATAACAGGCTTATTTTTTTCTAACAAATATAAACAGGCATAAAGTTTTAAGTGTGTACATATTGGTTTTTCCATGTAATTCTGAAACTTTCTTTACTTTTCTGTATTTGACAACTTGGAAGTCAAATTTTAACTTGTCTCCAAAGTTCTAATTTAATGATTTGATACTAAAGCAAAACTGAATTTCAGTCCTTTGTGTAATTTTTAGCCTCTAGAACAGTTGGCTCAGACTGTATATCAGATCCTGTAAGGGACATGAGGTTATAATTTGGGAAAGCTACAAAGAAGATCATTTTATGTTCTAGAATAGATCATGATTTTATGTTCTAGCATAGATGATTTTATGTTCTACAATAGCCCTAGGAAGTCAGCAGGAAGGGGAACTGATATAAACCTGAAGCTTATTCTGTCTGCTACGCCATGGATCATAGAGTCCTTTGTCTCTGACCCAGGTGTCTCGTGTCTTCCGCCAGCACTCATGAAACTACCTGTTTAACTTGTTAGCTGCAAGTAGGGTAAAATCTCAGCCACTTCAGTGATTAGCCAAGAGCACTAAAATATACTTAATAAATTTAACACATAAGAGACTAATAACTCAGAAACTCTGCTGAGAGACACTAAGGATCTAAATAAAGAGGTATACCACATTCAAGGGTTGGAAGACTCAGTATTGCTTAGCTGACATTTCTCCCCAAACTGATCCATAAAGTCAATGTAATCCCAATCAAAATCCAAAATAAAAATTTTGAGGATACTGACAAGATGAATTTTAAATTTAGATGGCAAACCAAAGGACCTAGACAGCGAAACAAACTTGAGAAAGAAGAAACAGGTTGGGGGACTTACATTACCTGGTCTCAAGAAGTATTTTGGTCTTGAAATATAGCTAATTTACAAAACAATGTAGTATTGGCATAAGGATAGACATACAGATCAATGGAACAGAATAGAGTCTAGAAATAGACCCATACATACACGGGCAACTGATTTTCAGAAACAGTGCCGAGGTAAATTGATGCTGGAAATGATGTTTTTCAACAAATAGTTCTAAAACAACTAGTTATCTCTATGTAATAAAAATGGATCACCAGGAAATGTGGAGAAACAGATCTAAGAGAGATAATGACTGTGCCATGTATTTGTATTTTTATCCTAAAATTGACTCCTGAATTAAGAAACATCAGTTCCACCTTTAATAGGAGGAAACTGAAGTTCAAACCATGACCATACAGCTAGGAAATGTTGAAAACAGGATTCAAGCCCGAATATCTCTGAATCTAAGGGTTGCCCCAATGTGGGAAAGGAATGGCACTGTGCAGAGATGAGTGAGAAAACAGTGGTCCCAAGTCACTCAGGAAGCTAAATTTGCACCCAGCCCTTGGCCTCTCTCTATGTCCCCAGGGCCCAGCTCAGTCCCAGCTACCCAAAGATGAGGGATGTTGATTTCACATTTTGTTTTTATGATGTTGAGTTTGGAGGCGGTACGGGTACAGTGTCCCGAGGCCATGGAACTGTGATAGCCTGCTGTCTCCCGAAGGGAACTGGGATCAAGTTCCAATGGTCTCTAAGCTCAGGAGGTGGTTCAGAGTCAGAGGAGGTTGCCCACTGCTGCTGGGGAGTGGACTCTGGTGGGAGAGGGACATGGGGAGAACTGTAGAGGGCTCAGCATCCAGGCCACCATTCCTGCCCGGAGGATCCGCAACATAGAGCACTCGGGGGCAGGGCACAGCAGCTCCTCAGAGGGGACGAGTTTGGCTTGGAGCTGGTACTCCAGAGGTGAGGCAGAGGAGCTAATGAGACACATCCTTTCCCAGTTACATCCCAGGATGCTGGGTAGGACCCTTCCGCAAGGACAGTGCAAGGGTTTGCTCGCTCGTTGGCCTCTGGTTGGCCGCGTTAATAGTCTGGTGTAGCCTAGTATAAATCCTACAAGGTTTTCAGCATCTGTCGACCTTGTCCCCAGGTTTTCCTTTTGCTTCTCTACTTGAGCTCCCTAACAATTGCTTTTGACAGCCCATGCTTCCTATTCCTTATCTCCAGACACCCCTCACTTCCAAAGAATTCCCAGCCTTCCAAAAATTTCTGGATTTCCTGAACACTCCAAGGATGAATTCACCGGCCCAAAGTCTTCTCTCAACCCTGAGTTTCTTTTTCCTTTTTTACTTTCTGAGAATTTCTAGTAATTGGAGCCGGCAGTGTCACTTTCCCCATTTTTTCTTCTGGAGTTTTCTTCCCACGATTCTTTTCTCTGCAGCTGCAGGGCCCATTCCAGGGCCGGCAGAGAGCTGGCATTTATTCTGTGCTGCTGGAGTTCAGGAAACTAAGGAGGTCTCAGGGTGTCCATATGTGTTTGCTCCTGTCTGCCATGTGCAATTTCACCATATCCATTTTTAAACACACAATGCAATTCGACACACTTGGAAGCATACACATAGGCTTCTATGTAAAGCAGAAAGCACATGTAGGCAGGATACCCACCACCTTTGGGTGGCCAGTTATCCCTGGAGAGAGAGTAGGTGGCTTTAGCTGTATCTCGGGCGTCAGCAAACTTTCCATAAAAGGCCAGATAGCAAATATTTCAGGTTTACAAGTCCATATGGTCTCTGTCTCAGCTATTCAACTCTGCCACTGTAGCGTGAAAGCAGCTATAGACAATACACAAATGAATGAACATGGCTGTGTTCCAATAAAACTTTATTTATGGGCACTGAAATTTGAATTTCATATAATTCCCTATGTTCTCCTTCTTCTGACTTTTTGTTCCAACCCTTTAAAAATGTAAAAACTATTCTTGGCTCACAAGTCATACAGAAACAGATGAGGGGCGGGGTTTGGCAGTAGACCACACTGTCCTGACTCCTTCTGGACCTGAATCATTTCTATTTCTAAGATAGAAAGAAAAGAGAAGAGAGGCAGGTATGGCAATGTTAAGGTTTGTTCAACCTGAGAGGTGGGTGTCTGCAATATTATTTTCTATGCTTTTCCGTACTACTTTCAAATATTTTAGAATTTTCAAAAACTTAAAGAAAAGAAGGGGAAGGGCTGGAAATAACCCCTCGATGATCCCAGAGCTTATTGGTGGGTGCTAGATTAAAGGTGATTTTTATTTTCTTCTGTTCTGTAATAGATATTTACTGTTTTTTGTAATCTTAGGAGTTGGGGTTTTTTGTTTTGTTTTGTTTTGTTTTGTTTTGTTTTGTTTTTGAGACAGGGTCTTACCCTGTTGCCCAGGGCAGAGTGCAGTGGTGTGATCATAGGTCATCATAACCTGGAACTCCTTGGCCCAGGCAATCCTCCAACCTCAGCCTTTTAAATAGTTAACACCACAGGCCTGTGCCACCACAACAAAAAATTATAAAATTTTTTGTAGAGATGGGGTCTCACTATGTTGCCTAGGCTGGTCTCAAGCTTTTGGCCTCAAGTGATCCTCCCGCCTTAGCCTTCCAAAGTGCTGGGATTACAGGCATAAACCATGGTGCCTGGCCATCAACATTATTATTGTTGTTGTTGTTGTTGTTTAATTTAGATGGAGGGGTTTAGCCCAAACTGGTGGTCTGTCTCCTGAGGACCTTCCATAGCTTCTGGAAGAGAGCCTTCCATAGCTTCTGGAAGAGAGCCTTCCATAACTTCTGGAAGAGAGCCTCTTCCAGAATGTCCCCCGACACACAGGAGATGGAGCACTCCCTGTGCTAGTAAAACCTGCCCCTCCCTCTGCAGACAGCATTGCTAAAGTGGGGGAGGGGGGCCACAGCCTGGGTCCTCTGAAGCTCAGGGTCCCAGGAGAGTTCAGAGGCTGCTGCTGATGGGGAGAGACACTCACCCCACCCTGTTTGCTGCTAAACCTACAATTGTGAACAGGTTTCTAGATACCAGGTGGAACCATGACTGTATCGACAGTTAATGGGAAATCCAAGCTTCTCTTGCACCCCCATTTTCACCAAACTTCGCCAATCCTGTCCTATTCTGCACCCCACACCTCCTCTCCCCCAAATAATCAATCCCCTGCAGCCTCCAGCACCTTTCTCGCCTTCTCCTGAAGCTGCTCCCTGAAGAGCCCCTTGCCCAGTCTTGTGCCACAACCCCTGCAGCATCAGCATCCAAGGCAGGCCCATCAGCCATGTCCACAGCCTGCCAGGCACCCCCCACCTCAGCCCTCACTGAACCTCATCCTCCCCCTTCTTCACGCCTTTCCAAGGGCCTTATCCCACCACCTTATCCCGCCACCAGCTCCTACTCCTCTCGCTGTAAGGATGACCCCTGGACTTCTCCTTCGTGGGTGTCAGCCTACCATCCTGTGGGAATTCCAGGAACTAGTTCAATGTTTATAAATAAAAACTATGAAGTAGCATAATATGAGGGTGGACCACATAGAACCACTGACTTCTTTTCTTGCCAAATATAGATGTTTAAAAAAAATGAACACCATTTAGTATGGTGCATACTAGACATTTATGCATTGCGTAAAAGGAATGTTCTAACCCCAAAGAATCCAAAGACCATCATCTCAGAATAAAAAAGAGCCACCAAAATGGGTTATTGAAGTGAAATGGATGTTATAGGAAACTCGCTGCAATGCCCTTACAGTCCTCATTTCACCGCAGGCCAGGGAGAGATCGTGGCAGGAGCCCAGCACTGGCCCTCGGATGGAGGCAGCCTGTCTCCTGTGTCAGCCCTTCCAAACTTCCCAGCTCCTCTCCACCTGCCCTCTGCCTTCCCCCATCCTGCACCTGCCGGCCTCCTTCAAGATTCTCCAGGAAGCGGACTGGCCCCCCTGCTCCCTCTTCCCACTTTCTTCTCCCTGCACCACACCAGTCTAGCTTGCGGGTTGCTAAGAGTTCTTTTCCTAAATCACAGCTCTGGTAAGCATATGAGGGTTAAACATCCTGGACTCTGCCACTCAGTAGCTGGGTGATGCTGAGCAAGTCGCTTAACCGGTCTGAGCCTCAGTTTTCTCATCTACAAAGTGGAGCTGATAACACCACCAGGGAGAATGACGATTTAAGGCAGGATGCATGTAAAGAGCTTAGAAGAACCCCTGGCGCTGTGTAAGTGCTCAAGACGTGGCGATCACTGTTATCATTCCTGTTATTTTCAAAATCCTTCCTTGGATTCCCAGTGGCCTGCCAGGGGCTGTTCTCCCCTCTTTGCTCACCACTCAAGGCCCTGCCTACCTTTCCAGTCACACCATCTGCTAACCTTATGCCAAGACTACCTTCCCCTTGGCCTCTGAGCTCCCAAGGGCGGGGGCTGGCTATATCTGCTGTTGCAGCCCCTGGCACACAGGTCACACATACTAGGTGGCTCGCTAAAGCTCTGCTGCTCTGAACAAGTACCAGTGAGACCTGTGGCAGCCTCTCAGGGGAGGGATGCCGAGAAACCACCTAGGTGGGTCCAATCCCCACTGGCATCACGTTTTCTTTTTCTTTCTTTTTTTTTTTGAGACGGAGTCTCGCTGTATCACCCAGGCTGGAGTGCAGTGGCGCGATCTCGGCTCACTGCAAGCTCAGCCTCCTGGGTTCATGCCATTCTCCTGCCTCAGCCTCCCGAGTAGCTGGGACTACAGGCGCCCGCCACCATGCCCGGCTAATTTTTTTGTATTTTTAGTAGAGACGGGGTTTCACCATGTTAGCCAGGGTGGTCTCGACCTCCTGACCTCGTGATCCGCCCACCTCGGCCTCCCAAACGTTTTCTTTCTAGATCAGCCCTAACTGATTTGCAAGCAACCCCTCAGACTTTGGGTGAACAGCTAATAATCACAATTCTCCCAGCCTATGATGACACCCTATGCTGTGTCATATCTATCTGTTACATGTGCTTCTGAGCCCAGAGATGTTCAGTGACTTGTCTGCAGTCACACAGCATTTATGACCTAGTCAGGACTCTGTACACGCTCCTAGGCCAAACTCTGTGTTCCCAGAACAGAGGTGTAAATGGATAGAAAACCAAGCTTATTCCAGATTACCAATTTATTGGTTTCCAGTCTCCAAACCCAAAGTCCACAAATCCCCATGCCAAGCAGGACACTAGGAAGGAGTCATCTCTGACTGCCCAGCACCCTTGGGTCCCACTCTCTCCTCTTCTCCCGTCTCCCTCATCAGCCAGGGGCTTGGGGAAGGCAGGGAGAGCCTCATGGCCCCCACATCTCCCTCCCTGTGCTCTGCCTTTTTCATCTCACAGCTGTGTCAGCACATCGCCTCCAAAGGCCAAGGAAAAAGAAATAGCACAGCCCAGATGCCGATAGTACTCTCCTGTCTGTCAGGGAGAAGAGAAGAGGGAAATAAAAGCTAACAAGACTTCCAAAAGCAAAATCCCCAAACCACCTCTCAGGTACCTAGCAGCTGTCAAAGTCAACACAGGAACCTGGCAAAGGGAGGAAAACTCATCCCCAATAAAACCCAGGCAGCTGTGGATCTGAGATTCGGAGACTGAGCACTGCCGCATTTCCAAGGGCGTGATGGGCGTCCTCGGTGGCGCTTCTCTGCTAACGTACAGGTGGTCTGTCTGTCTAGACTGAGGAACCAAGCCTGTCTTTGCTGAGTACTGAGTCTACTCTTTTTTTTTTTTTTCATTATTATTATTTGGAGGGCTATTGAGATTCCCCTTGCTTCCTTATTTATGCAACTGGGAAATCACAGCACAGAGAGCTGCTTCCAAACTGAAGGCCACATGGGCCAATTTCAGATGGATAATTAAATATTGAACAAACGCTGAAATGCCTCTACTGAATCGGGATGGCTAAAAATAGCCACCCCACCACTCCTAGAGCGGGCACGCGATACATGGGCATCTCGGCTGCTCATTCTCAAACCCCTCCTCCCTGCAACTGTCAAGCGCAACCTTCCCGGGAAACAGCAGAGGAGGCGGAGGGAAATAGACTCCCTGAATACCTACTTAATGGAAAACAAAACTTCAGCTCCCAGCAAGCTCTGAATGTTCCTGACCAGGAAATACTCTCCCTTTCCTGACATTTAACCAAGTGGCCCGGAGAGGGAGGTGCAGGGGAAATATCACAGCCATTGCCTTTCTCTTAAAAATAGTCAAAAGGCTTCATGTCATTTCTAAAGCAAAACACGTATGCAGCCCGGGATGTGAGCGTGTTTGTGTCAAGTTCAACAGTACATGAGAGTTGAATCGCCATTCTGTCTCCGCAGAAGACCCAACCAGGAGCTCAGGGACTTCAGTTTCCCTGTCTGGGCTCATCTTGGGGAAAGCAACAAACTACACCAACACTGAAACAGGATACAAAGGATCTGAGTTCCAGACCTGGATTTCTCGTTAACATCTTTAGGTAACCACGGGCAAGTGGCCTTGGCTCTGTGGACCTCAGTTTCCCCAGCTGTCAAGGGGAACAGTTGGCTCCTGGTACTGGAGCCACAAGTATCCATCTCTCCAACCTCCCCATTCAGTAGCTGGGCAAATAGGCTCCAAGCCCCTGCCTGTACCCCCAGATCTTAGTAAGTACAGAATTAAATAGAAGGACAGAGACAGGAGAACCGAAACCTGAACCACTGAGATGAGGAGCACGCCCTGGGTCCATTCCAGCGCTCTCTGAGTTGCAGCAACCAAGAAAGTTAGACGGAGCCCTGGGGCTTTTGAGCATGAGCTTTTGAGTCCAGTGGCCTGGGTTCAAACCAGTTATTTCACCACCCCGACAGGAAAATGCAAGGGAAATATCACACCCAGAGCTGGGTTTCCTCACCTGGCAAAGGAAAGTGACAACAATAACCCCTACCTGCAGGAGGATTGGAGAGCTGAGATGAGACATTTGGTAATCAGGGGGAGCTCTTGGCATGGGGCCAGGAACACATTCAGCTTGGTGAAAGGGAGCTGTTCTCTTCCTGATTATTAAAGGTGATGAGGTTGGGTCAGGAAGGACAAAGGCAAGGGCAAGAGGCTGACATTCCAGCAGATTCACTGGGGCCTGTGGCCTCCTTCGAGGACCTAGAGAGCTCTGGGGATTAGGCCTCAGCTGTCTGCCAGGCTCCAGGGACCTCACACCAGGAGACTCTGAACCCTCAGCACTAAGGGCTTTGGTGGAGAAACATGGCTGAGGCCCTGAGACCTGTCACATGCCCTGGGAAAGGGCATGGTTGGCAGGACATGAATGACAGCAGGATCCAGGAGGCAGGGGCAGACCGGGGAGGTCCCACCTGAGCTATCCCAGGCAGGTGGAGGAGGCAACCACATGCCAACGGGGCCACTCCCCTGCCTCCCTTCCAAGCTTTGACCAAGATTGTGAGAGACGATTGCCATGAACACCCAGTGAAGTCATTGGCTGTGAAGGGAGGTGGCCTTCTCAAAGCCAGGGTCTGACCTTAGAAAGGTCTGCCTGCCCATAGATATCGCAAGGTGAATCTCAGGACCTGGAGGTGGGCAGAGCTGGGCTCCACCATTTCTGAGCTGTGTGGCTTTGGGCAAAGCTTTCATTCTCTGGGCTACAGTTTCCTCACCTATGAAATGAGGATAATATCAGTATCCATCTCACAGTGTTGTTCTGAACACTGCATAAGATAAGGCAAGTTCAGAGTTGAGCTCATTGCCAGGCACGGAGCAGGCATGCAGCACACAGGAGCTGTAACAAAAAGGAGCCATTTTTACCCTCATTACATGACCTGAGAGGGAGTGAGCTCCCCAATCCTTGAGGTATGTAAGGGAGAGGAGGGACTGGAAAGGCTAGGGCCAAGCCCCAAATGAGAGATTGTGTCTCAGCAGAAGCAGAAGAAGAGACAAGGCAGAAAAGGGCATAATGATGATTTCACAGGTCTCATCCAAGGTGGAGGCAGAGAGCCAGGCCTAGGGCCCTTGTGGGGAACATCTGAAAACTGGGGAACCACAAAACACAACATCTGAATACTGGGGAACCACAAAACCCCCCCACCTCAGGGCTGTTCTCAGGCTTGCCCAACTCATGAAGTCCAAGCTGTTGCCCCAGAGGCCTCTTGCAGACCTTATCAAAGCCAGGGTCCCGGCCAGGCACAGTGGCTCATGCCTGTAATCCCAGCACTTTGGGAGGCCGAGGCGGGTGGATCATCTGAGGTTGGGAGTTCGAGACCAGCCTGACCAACATGGAGAAACCCCGTCTCTACTGAAAATACAAAATTAGCCGGGTGTGGTGGTGCATGCCCGTAATCCCAGCTACTCGGGAGGCTGAGGCAGGAGAATTGCTTGAACCCGGGAGGCAGAGGTTGCGGTGAGCTGAGATCGTGCCATTGCATTCCAGCCTGGGCAACAAAAGCAAAACTCTGTCTCAAAAAAAAAACAAAAAAAAAGCCAGGGTCCCCCGAGAAGTTACCCACTCCCCATGGTGGCACAGAGGTCCTTACCTAACTCTTCTCTTGGTTAGGAACCAGTTGTGTGAAACCATCCTCCCCCACCATGTGGGCAAGATACAGAGGCATGCAAGAGGGGTGCGTACAGACATGGAGGAGGACCTGACCATCTCAAGAGAAAAACATCTGCAAAACCCCCAGCTCCCAGCCAGGGCCTGGCAGGTGGCTGGACCCCTAGAAAAACTCAGATGAAAACATGAATAACATAATCAAAACCCCTCATGGCTATGGGTATAGGCATTCCAAGAGGCAGCAGAGCAGGATTAACCCCCCTCAATAGATGGGGAAACTGAGGCCCTATGATGTGCCCAGTCATGCAACCAGTTCGCAGCTGAGCTGGAACTAGAGCCCCTGCCTCCCACTAACTCTGTCCCCTCCCACTGCTCTGTCCCCTAGAAAGAGCCTTGTGCCCTAGTGCACCCCAACAAGCTGGCCTCCCCAACAGACTGGGGGCCTGGCAAGGGCTGGGAGCATGTGTGATTCATCTGCATGTGCCCCTGCGCCCAAGCTGAAGCCCAGCACATAGTAGGTGCTTAAGAGGAGCTGACTGGCTGAATGAATGGGTCAGAACTTTATCTAGGGCTAGAGGAAAATTTCTGTTTCTCCTAGTAGCCCTGGGGAAACAGAGGGGTCAGAGACAAAACTGTTCTTGATTTTGGTGTGACTAGGTGGGGAGGCACCTTGCTGATGACACCCTTCTGGGGACAGGATCCCCCCAAATCCATGGGGCATGGCCAGCCTTCAAGTGGAGTCAGGGACACAGTGGGAAAATATAAATGGCCCTCCCCCTCCGAAGGTCACTGTTTCTACCCCACCTCCAGCTACCCTCCAGCTTCGTGCTCTATCCCCCACCACAGCAGGTCTCACTCTGCCCATTCTTCAGATGGGGAAACTGAAGCCCAAAGAAGGGAAGAACCTAAGCCCCTTATTGGTCAAACGAGAGAGACTGCAAACACTGTCCCTCACACACAGCCCTACCAGGGACAAAGCCCTGCTCCCTTCCCCCAGCCTGGCCAGCTGCAGAACCCAGCAGCAACCAACTCTTCCTTGCATTTTTCTGTTTCTGAACAAATACACAGCCTGAGTTCTTGGTCACTTTCCTTCCATACTAGTGCCAGAGGCCAGAAAGGGTGTGGGGGCAAGAGTCTGATCCAGGCTGAGATGCTAGGCACCACCCACTCCTCTGAGGTCTGATGCTACCACGCCATGGGACCAAGCCCCCATGTGGATGGGGAGACTGAAGTTTAAGGTCAGAAGGGACTGGCTCAAAGGCCACAGGGTGGCTTCCTCAGCCTGAGTTTCTCCCTGGGTGGGGCCCTGCCCTCAGGTGGTGGTTGTTGCTCTGGGGCAGAGTCAGGTGTCTGAGGCTTGAGTGGAGGGAGGGCAATGGCTGCCCTAGCTGCCTCCCACCAAGGAGGACAGGGTGCCTCCAGCCTCCACCCCACACCCTGGCTGCAGCTCTAACTAACGCCTCATCACTCAAGGCCTTTTTTAAAAAAACAAAAACAAAAACAAAAACAAAAAACCAAAAAACAATATTGAGACAGGGTCTTGCTATGTTGCCCAGGCTGGTCTTGAACTCCTGGGCTCAACGATTCCTCCTGCCTTGGCCTCCCAAAGTTCAAGGCCCTTTATCAAATCCAAACTACTGTTGCCTGCTCTTCCCCACCTACCCACCCAGCCCCCTTACCAATCCACTCTCCTCCCCAACCCCAGGAGGAACTGTATCCTCAACACCCAAGCCGTTTTCCTTCTCCCTGACTGTGCAGTCTGTTCATTCTGTCCAGAGAGAGGACAGTAGCTCACCCTCAGCTGCAGCCTTAGTCCCAGGCACTGGCTTCTGGCCTTCACATGACCCTGTCACTGCTAGCCCCTCTAACCACACAAGGTCACTGAGGAGAGGTAACTGGCTGAAGAATAGTTGTGTGCACAGCTGAGACTTGAACCCAGATCTGACTCAATCACTCCCTCTGCCAAGGGAAATCCTAATCATTTTGTGAGATCTCATCCAAATGTCACCTCCTCTGTGAAGCTCTCCCTGATCTCCCCAGATATAACTTCTGTTCAGAGACAGTCTCCTCCCCACTCTCTGCAGGCTGTGAGCTCCTTCAAGGTTGGGACACAAAGCAGTGATCCTGTGCATGTGGGGGTCTGGGAGCTGGGGCTCAGGTGACAGCCCCTGACACATTGATAATCCCCTGCCCGGTCAGCTGAGCAGGAGCGCGACTCCCATTACAGTCAGGGATGGAACTGGGCTGAGGTGAGAAGAGGAAAAGGTCAAGCAGGGCATTTCTGAGGCAAAGGAGGGGCAGGTGGGTGAGGTGACGTGAGGTGCGTGCAGAAGGAGAGGCCCCAGGTGATCAGTACTGGGCATTTTCACAGCTCCCATTTCTCAGTTTCTTCACTGAATCCTCCACATACAGCAGGTCCATTTTACAACCAGCAAAACTAAGTTCAGAAAGGGGAAATGACTTGCCCAAAGTCACAAAGCTTGAGCCCAGATTCCCAGTCTCCCCGACCAAGTTCAGGGGGAGGGAGTAAGTACAGAATTAATAGTACTAAGCCTTTTCCCAGGTCTTAGAAAGTACAGAATTAAATAGAAGGACAGAGATAGGAGAACCAAAACCTGAACCACGGAGATAAAGCCTTTCCCCAGATCTTTAGTACTCCCTCCAGGGGGAGGGAGTACTAAAGGCTTAGTAGTATTAATTCTGTACTTATAAGTAACTTAGTACTGTTAATTCTGTACTTACTAAGACTTCAGGAAAGGCAGGAGTGGGGGGGATCACAGGCTGTGAGAGACCCTTGAGGACTGAACTACCAGCACACACCTGTGCACACGCTTAGCCTCAGCTTGAACCCTTCTGTGCAACAGGGAACTCACTACTTCCTGAGGAAGCCCTGGACTGCACATCGCTACTCAGCCCTGACTGTGGGAAAAGTCTTCCCCATTCTGGGGGAAGCAAATGAACACTGCCTGCCTGCTTCTTTTACTCTCACACTGACAAGAAAACTGAAGTTCAGAGGCAGCTCAGCCCAGGTCACACAGCGGCAACCTGCAGGGTGGGAATGTGGCCCCTCTGGGTCTACCAGATTCCCTGCATGGCATTTGTTGGCACAGGGCCCGGCTTCCCACTTTCAAGATAACCTGATGGTGTCAACTCGGCCCAGGTCCCTGCTAAGGAGCCGTCTTTCTCCTCCCTTTCACCCCAGGGGCACCCTCGGTGGGCCTGAACCTCTGCCTAGGACTCCAGCCTCCCCAGAGCCCCCTTGAAGGCCTCCTCCTCCCAGGGGGCTTCCCTCCCTCCCACTCAGCCAGGGAAGGAAGTCCCGGCCCCCACCCGCCCAAACGCAGCCCCCGGGATCACACGCATTTCCAGCCGAGGATCCTGTTACTGGAAAAAGAAAATGCTGCTCGCACCTCCCCCTCCGTCTCGTCCTGCCTCCTGAGCTTGATGGAGAGAAACTTTGCAAAGGAGCTGGTGCCCACCCGCTCGAGGGGTCCCGGTTCCTTCCCTGAGGTCCACCCACTTGTCCTAGCACCCAAGAGGTGGGGAGCCCGTTAAGTTCCTGGAAAGGGAAGAAAGAAGTCCGCGGCCTGGGCTGGGAAGGCAAGGTGTGGGAAAGCTCAGACCCACCCTGGGTTACTTTATTGCCCGGCTGCTGAGTAAACTGAGGCACAGTGGGGTAGGAGCTCTGATCTGAGATGCGGAGAAAGATTCCAGGCTCCCCTCTCCCTGTCCGTGGCTTAAGAGACCCTAGAGCCTCGGCTTCCCCCGGAGAGAGGAGGACTAGGCAGAAGCTGGGGGAATGGGGGGTCCGGCAGACTCAGGAAGGGGCGGATGAGGAAACCCCCGGCAAATGGCTGGAAGGAGGATCCCGGTCCCTAGCATCCCAGAGCATCAGGTGGCTTAGTGGCCTTAGAAGGGTCTAGGGGTCAGGGGTCGGGGTGGCGCCTACCCCTGGCAGGCCGGGTCCGGCTGCGGGAGCGGCTCCTCTGTCGCTGCAGCCGGGGCCGCCTCAGCAGCCGGTAGTAGTAGGAGGACCTCCCGGTGCTCTTCCTGGCGCTGCCGCCCGCGGACATGCTGCCGCCCGCCGGGCACCGGGCCGGGCCTGGGCGCGCTCACACGGGCCCCATCGGCCGCTCCGGACAGCCCGGCGGGCGCCCCCGCGTTCTCCCGCGCTCGCCCAAGCGGCCGCCGAGGCCCTGGCTGCCCCACAAAGTCTCTTAAACTCCTCCTCCGCCTCCTGCCCCCTCCCGCTCCCCGAGCAGCCGGCCCCGCGGCGGGGGCTGGGGACCCGGAGGCCGGGCTGGCACCGGCCCGGAAAGTCAGCGCCGGAGAAATCCCGGCCTGGAATCGGCGGGGCGAGGCGGCCCGGAGTTTCTCCGGGATCCCAGACGGGTCCCCCCGAGGGTTCTGGCTCCCACCCCCGCGCCCGAGGGTTCGACCGTCGACCTGAGGGAGCACCAGGCACCAGGCACCCAATCCCGCCAGCGCGGGTAGACGGTGCACACCTGCTTGTGCGCTCTCCGGAGCCCGGGGTAGGACGCATGCTTGGGGACGGTCACCTTCAATTAGGGTCCGTCCCTGCCCCAGGCTCGCTGGGCTGAGAAACGACCCTCACTGCTCCGCAGGCCCGGGTCCAGCCAGGTTGAAAGACTGCCCTGTGATGCAGGATACTTGCCTCTTCTTTACGTTTTAAAGGTTGTCCCCTCTGATACACGTATCATTTTTATATAATTACAATTACGGTGTCTGTTTCAAGCACTGAAAGCACTGAAGGCAGGGCAGAACGATCCCTGCCCTACTGTAGGGATCAGAAACTCAGGCTGGTAGAAGGAAAGGTGCCAACTCCCTCTATTGCATTGGCTGAAAAGCTTTCTTCCAAGTCACTCCTCAGCTCAAGAACCTTCCGTGGCTCCCCAGAGCACAATGGCAATACGTCTAAACATCCTTGTTATTTGGACCCCAAATAATCTTGCCCCAACCAAAGTCCCCTCCAGCCTCACCTCTGCTCCCCCTAATTCTCACTTCTCTTTGCTGTGCTGCCAGCAGGGACTGCCTTCTTGGCTACTTTCTCCACCTGACCAAAGTCCACCCTTTCAGGACACAGCTCCTCCACCCTTCCCTAACCATGGCCCACAGTGCTCTCTCTCTCTCCCTGCCCCTTACCTCTTTAGCAACATTATTCGTTTAAATTATTAAGACACCTGCCTGAGCTGCCTCCTTTGAAGTAGAGAGGGGGAAACTGAGGCCTTGGCAAGGAGGTCTTGCCTCAGTCACATGGAAAGTGGCAGAGGCAAGCGGTCTTAGCCTGGGGCTCTTAACATTCAGACTTAGGGGTGGGGGGTGTGAGTCACCGCAAGTGCCTGAGGCCGGCTCGGGGATCTTCCTCCAGAACTGTGGGAAAGGTGGGGCCCTGGAGGGGGCGGGGCCGTCTGGGCAGAAATCCAGGCCGGGTTTTGCACCTCACAGGGGAAGCCCCCTCCCTAGCTCTCTCAGCCAGCGGGGAGGGCCCCCAGTCCTGCGGAGCCTGTCTCACAGCTGGAAGCCAGGCGCCTTCCCTGACCAGGGGGGAGGGGCAGGAGGGGTGTTACTACACCAAACCCAGTCTGAGGAGTCCAGAGCCATCAGCTGCCGTGGTCCCCTCTTGCCCAAATACCGGCCAATCCTATGGGAAGATGGAAAACCAGGGTGCCCAAGAGGACACCCTTAGCCTCCTTTGGGTTAGGCCAGGGGTGCCCAATCTTTTGGCTTCCCTGGGCCACATTGGAAGAAGAAGAATTGTCAGGCCACACATAAAATATACTCACACTAACCATAGCTGATGAGCTAAAAAAAAAAAAACAACAACAAAAAAAAAAAAACAAAACCTCATAATGCTTTAAGAAAGTTTATGAATTTGTGTTGGGCTGCATTCAAAGCCATCTTGAGCCACATGCAGCCTGTAGGCTGCAGGTCGGACAAGCTTGGAGGCATTGCCCTATTTCCTTTTGACAGCAGACATGGTGCAGGAACGTCTTTAAAAAGAAGCCCCTGGACAAAGCGCACACGCAGTCACTCAATCCCCAGGCAAGCTGGGGGCCTTCTTAGCACGCATCCTCCTCTGGCCAAACTGCCAGAACCCAGTTCAGCGCCTCCTCACACAGGTGGGGTTCCGAGCACCACCTGTCCACACCTTGGCACTTCCAGGCATGACTAACCTCCGTAGCCAGGTCCACGGGTTCTGGGGGTGAGGGACTCCCAGGAAGTCCTACTCAGAGCGGGGGCAACAGTCCTGCTCCCAGGGCCTGAGTTCATCTGGCCCATTTTGTTTCCCAAAGCAGGAACCCTCTGATCAGCCAGGTTCTAGCCCTCCCTGGAGAGGACGGGAGGCTCACAGTCAACTCGCTGTTATCAGTGGTGTGGGCAAGTGGTCTTAGCCTGGGCCCCCAACAGGAAGTCTGAGGAGTGTGTGTGGAGGGGAGAGGGGGCAGTAACTTGGAACTCAAGACCTCATCTGTAAGCACAGTTGGGCTCCAAAGGTCGGGCATGGTCTCCCCATTTCAGCTTTTCAAGTCATTCTCTGTGCCTTAGTTTCCCTACCTATAGGGAGAACGTATGGACCCCAATCCATCTGCCTTGTGGAGGAAGGAGGGTCAGCTAGTGAAATGGAGGAAGCTTGTGCATTTCCGACCTTGGGACGGGAACGGGCATCGCCAACCAGCCGGCCGAGCTGAGCATCTCCACGGGTCTGGGGCAGGTACTCACCGGGTACTGAGTGGGAAGGGGGCAGGGCAGGAGCTAGGAGAGAAAGAGCCCAGGCTCCTTTTCCCTCCTAGCTCCTGCCCAGGACCAGGGCAGTTAAAGGCTGCTCCCTGTACAGCCCAGCAGGGGACCTGGAATCAATCCTGCTGGGGAACTGGCCCCCCATCTGCTCCCACCTCCCACCACTGCCCCTGTGGCTTTCTCCCTCTGAACAGGAGAAGCCCTGCTTCCAGTGCCCACCACCACCGTCACTGCTTCCTGTGACAGACCAACAGATCGGGCTTTCCAGCCCTGCCAACGTGACAGCCTCAGTACCTACAGGGCTAAAGTTCTGGTCTTATTCTCCCACCTCCAGAGGGGCTCCTGAATAGGCCCATCTCCCACCTCTCCCATGTGCTACTTTCGGGGGGACGGGGCTGCAGCCCCCAAATCACCCTCGCTCAGTGAACAGGCATATTTCTGGGTTTCCCTCAAGACACTCAATTCAGTGGGTCTGGATGGGGCCTGGAAACATGTGTGTTTAGTAAGTAGGGGTGTGGGTACTGGGGCTGGCTAAATCAGATCTGACCCAACCCCACCACCAGCACCTTCACCCTCCCTTCAAAAGCCTCCCAAGGCGAACTCTCAGAGACCAAGCTGTGTCACAAAGCGATCACCTCCCGCTTGTACCCCAACCCATTTCAGCCCCCTTGGTCATCCTCCAGACACTCTTTCCCACGACCAGTCTTCGCCCTGTGGGTGGGACCTGGACCGCTGCCACCAAGCTCTTCCCTCTGCACCCACCTGGTGAATTTCTGCTTACCCTTCAGGACCCAGCTCAAGTGTCCCCTCCTTTATTTTTTTATTTTTTTAATTTTTTTTATTTCCATAGGTTTTTGGGGAACAGGTGGTATTTGGTTACATGAGTAAGTTCTTCAGTGGTGATTTGTGAGATTTTGGTGCACCCATATCCCAAGCAGTAACTCAGGATACACTAAACCCAATTTGTCGTCTTTTATCCCTCCCCCCCATTCCACCCGTTCCCCAAGTCCCCAAAGTCCATTGTGTCATTTTTCTGCCTTTGCATCTCATAGCTTAGCTCCCACTTATGAGTGAGAATATACGATGTTTGGTTTTCCTTTCCTGAGTTACTTCACTTAGAATAATATTCTCCAATTCCCATCCAGGTTTCTGGGAATGCCACAAATTCATTCCTTTGTATGGCAGAGTAGTATTCCATCATATATATACACATATATATGTATATATGTGTATATATAATGTGTATGTATGTGTATATATATGTGTATATATATGTGTGTGTATATATACATTTTTGCAATTGCAAATTGAAGCATCCCCTCCTTAAAAAAATCTACTCTGATTCCAAGGAGAGACACCCCCCTCCTGGCTCCTGGTATACCCCACTAGTCAGTTTGAATAATGGGGACACAGGAGGCTACTTGTGAAGACCAGGGAGGGATGGACCCAAAAAATTCCCCTCTAGGCAGAAAACCATCAGCATCCCTGCTGGAAAAGAAGCAGTGGGTAGCATCAGAGCTGGGCTGAAAGTCCAAGTACATCATGGGCCAGGCCAGGGCTGGGTCAGCAGGGGCCCAAGAGGAAGGGGAGGGAGGCTAGCCCAAGGCAGTCTTGAGTACCTCTGGGGTGTCAGGGTTGAAGTCGGTGAGAAAAGAGAGAAAAAAAAGCATATTGCCAAAATTACCTTTGAAAAGCCTTAAACTGCCTACAACGCATAGTTTTTCCTCCAGTCTTAAGACAGATCACCCATTTCTGCAGCTAAGCACAAAACAGAAGAGCACAGCCTTCATCGATGGGCCATGCTGTACAGGGGGAATGACAACAGCAACCACAACCAGTTATCTTCAAACACCAGCCTCCCACAGGGGAGGAGAGATGCTCGTGCGTGGGGCACCACAGAAACCCAAGGCTTCTTAACAGAAGAGGGTTACAAGTTTGAGCTCAAGAGGTTTGTTTGAGGGTGGAGTTTGGGTTTAATCCTAAGCATGGTAGCTGAACTGCATCTAGCATGCACTGTGTCCCAGATCCTGTTCTCGGCATTCTACCCACACCATCTCATTTAATTTCAGAATAATCCTAGGAGGCAGATGGTTCTTTCTTTTTCCAGAAGAAATGTCAAGAGGCAGAGAGAGGGTAGGTGAGTTCCCTAAAGTCACAGGGCTTGCACTAGGAGGCAGGATTTGAACTCAGGGGGCTGAAAGGAGCAATGATCATTAAGGTTGAGCAGTACTGAATGCAGAGATGGGGGAGTGGAAACAGTCTAGAACTTTCTTTAATAGCCAGCTTTGTCAAGGGACAGGAGGAGGCTAAGGGCGACAGGAGTCCTGACAGGGGAAGCATCGGAGCCCACACTAGGCCCCACACAATGGGTGTCTGGAAGGCTCAGACCTGTCAGGTTTCCTGTTGGGATGAGGGTGGGTGGTGGTGACTGGGGAAGTCCCCAGCCAGGCAGGCCTGCACACATCCGCCTCCCAGGACAGTCTCAACCTTTCAGTCTCTGGAGCTCTGGGCAGGGGTGGGGGTGGGGGAGACGGAGGACACTTGTGGTTAAGGTCATGGCCTCTGCCCCAGGAGGTGGCCTGTCTGGCAGGTAATGACGACTTCCTGCATCCACTGTTCATCCGGGAATAAGGCTGGACCAGGAGCAGGATCTTCACTAGGAAGATGGGGGAGGCTGGGGCCAGGTCACCCCATTCAGGAAAAAGCATAGACAAGCCCCGAGAGGTCACACTAAAGCACTCCAGGCTAGCCAGGTGACCACCACTGCCACCGCTGCCCAGACTTCCTCCCAAAAGCCACCGATATATTTAATGACATCGTTTGCAGAAAACGGTGCAGTCAGGGACGAGATGACCCCAGGCTTGGATGGCTCTGCCCCTCTCAACACAGGCGGAAGTGGGGGACCAATCAAGCATGGACATTTGAACACACACAGACAGAGCCTCAGGGAGTGTGAGTGTTTTTCCAATCAAGTCACCCAGGGCTGGGCTGAGGGCAGAGCCCTCGGGAGAGGCCGGGGCTCTAAGAGGAGGTCACCATGTGATATCTCTGGGTCTCAGGTTTCCACGTGTTAAATGGAAATGAGACAGCTCTGCTCAGCTCACCTCCCAGAGATTCCATCAGGATCTAAAAATCTCCCCATTCCCCAAACAGCCACCTACAGGTCCCCTCCAGTCCTCCAGAAGCCCAGAGAAGAGGACACGCACATCTCCCTCGTACATGTCGACAGCCTGTCATAAAGCCCCGGAATGTCCAAGATAGAAGGAACTTTGAGAGAAACTGATGAACGGGGGAAGCTGAGGCCCTCAAAATCAGCTGCTTGCCCAGAGGACCCTCCCTAACCCATGGCAAACCGGGATCTGGCATCAACTCTGCAATCACCGAGGGTCTGGTTGGCTGTCTCATCCCAACGCAGAGCAGTCAGGGTGGGGCAGCATCTCTTCCTGAAGATGGGGAAGTGAGGCCAAGGGAGGGAGTGACTCACCCAAGGTCATACATGGGGCTGGGGATTAGGGTGGGCTCCACCTTGGAACCCAAATACAGCCGCCAAGACCACCTCTCACCGTCGAGAGCCTGGACCACCTCTCCCAGAACGCCCGCTGCCTTCTGCCCACAGGACCCCTGGGCTTCCACTCCACACTGGCTGCCCTGAAGTTGAGGGCTCCAATCCTGTGGCCCAGGGGAGACTAATCCACTCTCCAGGCCCCAGCCCCAGCCCTCCTTCCTCACCCCAACCCTAGCAGCCTGCATTTCAGCCCAGATGGCCAAGCCTGGAGCCACTCTCTCTGTGTACTTCCTCTCCCTGCCCTGACCCAGAAACGCTGCCAAGCTCCAGGTGGGCCCCGGGCCCCAGTGAGGCCCACAGCCCCTCCTTTCTCCCTGGCCCAGGCCTGGGGCTGAGGTTCCAGGTCTCTGGGCTTCTTCCTCCCCCTTCAGTATGGGCCCAGACAGCTCCTCACCCACTGGGGAACCAGAGGGGGTGGCATATGGTCCCAGTGTGAGGTCAGGGAGACCCCTCCCTTCTCAAGCAGGCCTGCCTGGTCATCTGTGAACCATTTCGTGGCTGGCACTGGCCTGGGTTCCAGGGGAGGGCCTTGCTCAACTCCTGCAGAGCCCACAGAGGAGGACAGCTGAACGGGCCCTGTAGTCAGCTCCTAGGAAGCCACCATTCAGGTGGGGGATTTGGAGTGATGAGCCTTCCCCTCTTCGCTGTGTGACCCCACATCACTGCCTCGCTTCTCTGTGCCTCCATTTCCTAAGGTGTAAAGGGGTAAACGAATATTTTGAGAGGTTGTGGAAGAGTCAAATAACATAGTGGATCAAAGCCTTGTGTATAAACTGACAAGCAGCTTCCCCTCCTGGCTCTTTTCTTTTTTTTTTTTTCTTTTCTTTTCTTTCTCTCTCTCTCTGTTTTTTGTTTTTTGTTTTGTTTTTTTTTTTTGAGACGCAGTCTTGCTCTTGTTGCCCAGGCTGAAGTGCAATGGTGTGATCTCGGCTCACTGCAACCTCTGCCTCCCAGGTTCAAACAATTCTCCTGCCTCAGCCTCCTGAGTAACTGGGATTACAGGCGTGTGTCACCACGCCCGGCTAATTTTTGTATTTTTAGTAGAGACGGGGTTTGGCCATGTTGGCCAGGCTGGTCTCGAACGCCTGACCTCAGGTGATCCACCTACCTCAGCCTCCCAAAGTGCTGGGATTAGAGGCGTGAGCCACTGCGCCCAGCCTTTTTTTCCTTTCTTTTCTTTCTTTCCCTTTCCTTCCTTCCCTCCTTTCTCCTTCCTTCCTTCTTTCCTTCCTCCTCCTCCTTTTTTTTTTTTTTTTTTTTAGACAAGGTCTCACTCTGTTGCCCAGGCTGAAATGCAGTGGTGGGATTATAGCTCACTGCGACCTCGAGTGCCTGGGTTCATGCAACCCTCCTGCCTAGCACTACAGGTGCGCATGTCACCATGCCTGGCTAATTTTTTAACTTTTTGGTAGAGACAGGGTCTTGCCATGATGCTCAGACTGGTCTCGAACTCCTGGCCTTAAGTGATTCTCCCACCTTATCATCCCAAAGCGCTGGGATTTGAGCCACCACACCTAGCCTTGGCTATTTCTTTTCTCACAAATTTGTGGATTCGTTGAGAGGACAGTCCAGAGTTGATTAGTACAGCTCCCGGCCCAGAGCAGGCTCTTAGCAACACTGGGAAAGATGATGGCAACATTTGAAAAAAGTGGCTAAGCCTATCTGACCTGGAGTCAGCACTGAGAGAATTTGGAGGAAGGAGAAGTCCTGGAAGACTGCCTGGAAGAGGAGACACTGGCATGGAGCTAGATGGCTGAGTAGGAGTTGACTGGGTACAGAGCAGAAGAGTATATTCTTGGAGGGAGAGAAAAGCCCCAGAGGTGGAAATGAGCAAAGCATGTACTGGAGACAGTGGGTAGAATGGGGAGGCTGGAGCAGAGGATACAGTGGGGACTGGGGAGCAGGCTATGTGAGGGGTGAGATCAGGGAGAAGAGACAGGGAGATAGATCCAAGTTGGGGTGAGGCCCAGGCAGCTTCCCCAGAGGGGAAAAAGAGAAGTGGTAAGGACAAAACTCTGGTGGGAGATCTGAGTTTGAGGCTTAGATTTGTCACTGTGTGGCTGTGCAACCTTGAATAAGTCACAGTGCCTCTCTGATCCTCCCTCTGCAACCATGAAAGAAGGGGCTGGCTCCATATGGCAGGCTTACAGGTGTGGGGCTGGACTGGATGCCATTAACTACATTGGGAACATTCAGAAACAGATTCCAGGGCCCTACTCCCAGCATCCCTGAATCCAGATTTTGATGGGTAGGGCCAAGGAATCTGTATTCTTAAAAGAGCTTTCTAGTGGCTTTCTTGGGGAGCCACTGGCTAAGATAGTTCTGGACTCAGCTTGATACCTTTTCAATCTCTGAATGTGCCAAACGTGGTCCCACCTCAGAATCTTTGCATCTCCGGTTCCTGCTACCTCATTCCCATAAACCCCAGATCTTCAGATGGGCAGCTCCTTCCTGTCATTCAGGCCTCAGCTCAAATATCACACCCTCAGAGACCTTCCCTGGACGCCTTATCTCAAGTGCCTTTGCCCCAATCTCCATGATATCCCATTGCCCTGTTTTATTTTCTTCCACATAGTGCTTCCTGAAACTATCTAATCTGTGTATTCAGATATTCATTAATTTGTCTCCCCAAACTTTAACGAGGACAGGAACCTTGTGAGTCCAGTTCACAGCCATATGCCCAGTGCATAGAATAGCACTCAATAAATGTGTGATGAACGGGGTGAATGAAGGGAGCTGGGCTCAAAGCCCCTATTCTTTTTTTTTTTTTTTTAGAAAAGAAGCTGTGGTTCCAGCACTTTAGAAGGCCAAGAGAGGAAGACCACTTGAGCCCAGGAGTTTGAGACCAGCCCTGGCAACATAGTGAGACCCTGTCGCAAAAAAAAATAAAAAGCCAGGTGCGGTGGCTCACACCTGTAATTGCAGCACTTTGGGAGGCCGAGGCAGGTGGATCACCTGAGGTCAGGAGTTCGAGACCAGCCTGGCCAGCAATGGTGAAATCCCATCTGGAAGCTGACACATGAGAATTGCTTGAGCCCAGGAGGCAGAGGTTGAAGTGAGCTGAGATTGCACCACTGCACTCCAGCCTGGTCAACAGAGTGAGACTCAGTCTCAATAATAATAATACTAATAAAAATTAGCCAGGCATGGTGGTGTGTGCCTGTAGTCCCAGCTACTTGGGAGGGTGAGAGGATTGCTTGAGCCAGGGGGGTTGAGGCTACAGTGAGCTATGATCGTGTCACTCTCCTCCAGCCTGGGCAACAGAGGAAGACCCTGTCCAAAAAAAGAAAGAGAGAAAGACAGAGAGAAAGGGAGAAAGAAAAGAAAAGAAAAAGAAAAAAGAAAAAGGAAGGAAGGGAGGGAGGGAGGGAAGGAAGGAAGGAAGGAAGGAAGGAAGGAAGGAAGGAAGGAAGGAAGGCAGGCAGGCAGGCTGGCTGTGGGACCAGGAACAAGTGACCTACTACCTCTCGGGGCCTGGTGTGATACATGGATGGCAGGCTGGAAAGTTTATTTTTGAGTGGCAGCTGAGGATGGTCAGGAGGCCAGGGTGCAAATCCTGACCATGAAGGAGCTGGCACAGAGTTTGCACTCGGTGAATGAATGAATGGATGAATAAATGCCTTCACTTTGCTATGTGCCTTTGAACAAGGCTCCTCTGGCTCACAGCCCCAGCCTCCCCTCCTACAAAATGGGGTTGGCCTGGGTGGGTGTTCAAGGCCATTGGGTATCGACACTCAGAGCCTCTGTGTCCAATCTGGAACATAAATGGGAGCCACAGCTGGTGTTAGAGGAGAGGCAAGCACTGCCAGAGCCACGGTTCTCACATTTACTGGCCTTTCCTGAGGATCCCACCTAGCCCATAGCTGGCATCCTAAGGCCAGGTAGGTGGGAATTAAATGGAGCTTCTGCCATCGTCATTCCTCAAATCCCCTTGGGAGTGAGAACAATCCCAGCTCTGCCCCCATCCTGGGAAGAGCATTTTGTCTGGAAATTCTACCAGGAAAACGAGGAAGGGCTGGGCCCCTATAATTTCTGCACCTGCTCAAACAGGAAGTAGCAGAAAGTTTGGGGCCAAGAAAAACAAGTTCAAGGTCATCCTGGAAATCAGCATCCCCTATAGCTAGGGAGTCACCCCATCCCAGGAGGAGCTCTCTTGGTGATTAATGATTAACAGACAGATGGGGTACACAGAGGGGATGGCCCAGGACCCACCCTTTAGCCTGTCACCAAAGGCTTAAGAGGAAGCAAAATTCACCTAGTCTTGTCTAGCATACCTTTGGTGACAGGGAGCTCACTACCAAACCAGCCCCCCATTGTCCTGAGAAAGTATGAAAGTGAAGCTGCCTTTCCACAACTGGGAACTGCAGAAGGCCTCAAGAGATCTAGTGGTCAGCCCACTCTCAAGTTAGAGGTCAAGAGGCTCAGAACTGGCCCCACCCCACATCGTAGGCCTGCCCACAGGTTCCCAGCAGCAGAGGAAGCTGTAGCAGGCAAAGTAAGGAAGGGCCAATTGGAGAGTTGGGGCTGGAGTTTAGCCTGCAGCCCAACCCCTAGTCCTTCCTGACTCTGATGCTGGACTTGGGGAGGGGCCGACCTCTGAATGATCCTCATTTAGAAGCCCAGAGGACATGGTGTGGGGGGAGGTGGGGAGGCCTGAAGTCACCCCAATCCCACTGAGAGTCCTGGGGAGGCAGCTTGGGTGACAGAGGCCCTCTCCTCTTCCCCTGCAGCCTCTGTCCCGGGAAGCTAGAGGAAGTTTCACAATGTTCTGCGCCTGCTTTCTCTGACGTCGCATTTCTTGTGTCCTCCTGGTGCTCCCTCTCTCATTGTCGCCCCCCTGACACAGGCTCCCATGCACACACAGGCCTGTCTTCCCACCCAGGCCCACACCTACCTCTCCCGAATGGTGGGCTCTTTCTAGATCCCCACTGCCCAGCCCAGGCCCACACAGCAGCTGGGAGCCCTCAGCACGTGCTGATCTGCGCTGCCCCCTGCTGGGCTATGGAGCCCTAGGATAAAGTCCCCCTTGCCCCACGCATCACCCAGGACTCCCAGGGCTCCTGGGGCTATGCCCACGGAGGACCCCTGGGTGGCATGGCATAGGATTCCAGTCTCCTAAGCAACTTGGGCCAGCCTACCCCATGCCCTCTGGACCCCTGTTCCCCTGATGCAAGGAAGGGGATGCCCAGAACTTCAGATCTTGGACTTTAAGACATTCCAGTCCCCTGGGATGTGGGTTAAAGTGCAGACACTTGGGCCCATCCAGCAGAGTCTAAGTTAGCCAGTCTGGGGAACAGCCCAGGAGTCTGCATTTTTCATCAGTGGGCAGTGGGCCCACAGGTCATTCCAAAGCAGGTCATCCGTGGGCCACACTGAGCCTCACTCACCCACCTGTTACTCTGTCTCAGGCTTTGAGACCACAGCCCCCAGTAAAGACCTGAATCTGCTTTGTCCAAACTGCAGCCTGTTCCTTTTTTTCAGCATCGCATGTGGTTTTTCTGGAAAGGAAGAGTGAATGTGAGTCAGCCAGGTGGCTCAAGAGAGCTGTGGCAGGGAAGGTGAGCCAGAAAGAGTGGCCAAAGGCCAGCAGGGCCAGGGCAGCTAGGGCAGGGGCTGTGTTTCAGATTTCACTCTGGCTGTTTTATGGAGAACCACACTGAGGAGGCAGCAGAGGATTTGGGGGGACAGTTCAGGGGGATGGAGGCAGGGAGGGTTTATAAACCTCATGGTACAGATGGGCAAACTGAGGCCCAAAATGGAGAACACCCAGTTTGAACAATCCCTGGCCCACAGTGAAGCCCCCAGCTTCCACCTCCCTCTGCAGGCTCCCCATGTGGTCTGGATTCTGGGGCCCAGCAGGTCATCTAGGGCCAGGCAGCAGCCGTGACTAGCACCCTTTGTCCTGGTCCCTGTGCCCTCTGACCTCAGCAGGTCCTGGGCTGATTAAAATATCCCCTTACAGCTCTGATAGGCATGGTATCCCCTTACGGGGCAGAGAGGGACACCGTCCCATCTGAGGCAATACAGCCAGCTTGCCGCTGTGCTCTGACCACCCCTGGGAGCTGCACACTGCTAGCACAGGGAGATTAGAGGACTTTGACCTAGAGGGTTTGTAGAGACCTGCTAGGAGAAAGCAAAGCTCAGAGAGGGGAGAGTTGCCCAAGGCCACTCAGTGCATACTTATTAATCCCAATTCAGTGCTTCCCCTTTGTCAGGCAGTGTCAATTCAGCGAGTCCTTCTAACGACCAAAAGCAGTGAATCCTGTTACTCTCGCATTTTACAGGCACGAGAGTTGATTAGTGGCAGAGACAGGATTCGATCCCACACAGCCTTGACTCTAGTCCTAGCCTAGGGTAGTGGTCAGTGGATATGGCCCCAGCGCTACTCCTATCTTCCCTCTAACCACACCCTACTCTTATCCCTTCCCCAGCCACCCTGGCCCCCAGCCCTCCACTGCTTCTTTCCTTTGTGTCTTTGCTCCCGTGATTCCCACCTCCTAGGATATGGGACATGGGGCTGGCTTTGTAGACTTGGAGCCTGCTCTGTGAAATGGGCTCTTCTGAGCTCCAAATTCCAGCTTGAGGCTGTCCACCTCATCACCTTCATTGACATCTCCCAGAACCAGGGCATTGCCATCTCTACCTTTGGGGACCTCCATCCCCCCAAACTGTCCCCCCAAATCCTCCGCTGCCTCCTCAGTGTGGTTCTCCATAAAACAGCCAGAGTGAAATCTGAAACACAGCCCCTGCCCTAGCTGCCCTGGCCCTGCTGGCCTTTGGCCACTCTTTCTGGCTCACCTTCCCTGCCACAGCTCTCTTGAGCCACCTGGCTGACTCACATTCACTCTTCCTTTCCAGAAAAACCACCACTCCCGTCTCCCAATTCACTGCCTCCTCCACAGCCCTCCTGCAACACTCTCTCTGAGCTCCCTGTGCCTTTCCTCCAGGGAGCCCACTGCTTTGTGCAGTGCCATACAGGCGTCCCTCGGTATCCCAGGGGTATTGGATCCAGGATACCAAAATCCAATCAGATACCAAAATCCAAGCATGCTCAAGTCCCTGACATTAAAATATAGCATATGCATACCGTCCTGTATACTTTAAATCATCTCTAGAATACTTATAGCTAATACAATGTAAATGCTATGGAGATAGTTGTATTGTTTAGGTAATGATGACAAGAAAAAGTCTGTACATGTTCAGTACAGATGCAATTTTTTTCTATCTGCAATCCTGGGTTGGTTGAATCCACAGATGCAGAACCCGTAGATTCAGAGGGCCGATTGCATATTTTTTGATGATTCATCTCACATCTGTCCTCCTGGCACACTGCTCTCCCTGAGGGTCATAACCCAGTGCCCAGCTTGGCATTGTCACACAGCAGCTGCCAATGGGGGGAGGGGGTGTCACCACTGAGTACATAGGAAGTGTGCACATCGGAGCCCCTCGGACCCCGGGCCTCGTGTATCATGAACCTGCCAGGCTCACAGCAAAACAGGGCCGAATGCCTTCCGCCCCCACCCCAAACAAGTCACTGCTCAGGACTTCTTAATTTTCCTCCCCACAGGTTGCAGGGCTTCTCATTCTGTGATTTATAGCCCATCAAATAAATTCCCCCCATTATCTTTCACATGCAGCGCTCGGCCTCTCTGCCATTTAATAATACATTTGGCTTGCTGGGCCTCTCCCGGGAGAAATCTAAGGCTTGGCTGCAATTCGGGGGCAGGCAACGTGGAATTCCAAGGGCTCATTTCAGACCCAAACCTTCAACAGATTTGAGCCTCCTACTCAGGGGCTAACTGGGCAGGGTCCCAATCCCTCTCCCCTCCCTTCCTCCAACAGAGAGACCATTGGCAGAGACGTCTCAATGTCCACTGGAGCTCTAGTGGCCAGTTTTACAGCAGGGGAGACCCTGCTTCTTCCCCCACTAGACTCGTTGGTTTCAAGGCTCCACAGCCATGATCTCAATCTACCTTTCCAATTCCCCGAGCAAGGCAGGAACCCATTGGAACCTTTTCACAGACGAAGTAGCTTCTCTGAAATACAGGGAGGTTGCCCCAGCCCTGCCCACTCCACGGGTGCTTGCTAGGCTCAGCCAGCGGAGAGTTCAAGGGTATCCTCTGTGCCAGGCACTGCACCCAGTGCTTGACTTGAATCGTCTCATTGCATCCTCACAAAAGCCTTCAGAGGGAAAAGGTGCTATTATGCCCATTTTACAGATGGGGAAATCAAGCCTCAGAGACACCAAATTTCCCTAGGCTCCTGCAGGAAGCAAATAGCAGCTCCCTGGCAGGAAAGTCTCACTGGAATGAAGGACGAGAAGGGGCTGGAGGCTACAGAGAACTCATGGCTTCATGCAGAGCCCTGCATCACAAAACAAAGTGTCCAGAAGGAAAGGAGAGCTCAATGCTTTAGGATCTGACAGTCCAGGGGATAAATCCTACCCCTGGGGGTTCTCAGCTCTGTGACCTAGGGCAAGTTCCCTAACCTCTCTGGGCCCAAACTCCCCACTTTGTAGAATCTGAATACTATCCTCCCAGAACTGTCACAAGACTTGAATGAGACTGCACTCAGGAAGCTGCCTGGTAAACTGCCCAGTCCTGCACTGTGTCATTTTGGCTTGTTAGAACGGAGGAATCAAGATACGGTGTAAAGACATGCAAAGACTCCTCCAGGCAGACATGGGACTGGCGGTTCAGAACCATGTGGGGATCTGGGCAGAAGACAGGGCTCCTCCTCAGCCCCATGCACCCACAGGCCAAGCTGCTTACCTCACTCTCGTACCAGCCACCTCCTGCCCAGGCTTGGGAGAAACCAGACAGCCCTCCTGCTCCCGAGAGCACAGGTCCCAGCGTTGCTCAGCTGGGGAGGGCAGCGAGGACTGGGCGTAGGGGCACTTCAGGCTAGCCCAGGCCAGGCCTCCCGCCTCTCCTCCCACCCAGCCACCAGGTCTGCTTCCCTCCTCCCTCCTGCTCCTGAAAGTTTCTGCTTCCACTTTATAGTTTCCGTGGCAACCACTTCTCTTCCTTTGATTGTTTCCTTCTTCTCAGTCACTTTGCCATCTTATGCTAAAAGGAGAATAAAAGCAGGCCAGAGCAGGAGGTCTGGCCAGGAGGAAGAGGATGGAGAGTGACAGGGCCAGGGGTGGGGGGTGACCTCCGCAGTGCAGCCCTAGTTCCACCCCTAAAAGCCATCTGAGGCTGGGCACCGTGGCTCACGCCTGTAATCCTAGCACCTTGGGAGGCCGAGGCAGGTGGATTGCCTGAGCTCAGGAACTTGAAACCAGCCTGGGCAACATGGCGAAACCCATCTCTACTAAAAAAAAAAAAATACAAAAAATTAGCCAGGCATGGTGGCGTGTACTTGTAGTCCCAGCTACTCAGGAGGCTGAGACACGAGAATTGCTTGAACTTGGGAGGCAGAGGTTGCCGTGAGCCGAGATCGTGCCACTGCACTCCAGCCTGGAGAGACACAGCAAGATTCCATCCCCCCAGCCCCCCGCCAAAAAGACATCTGAACAGTCCCCCCGCCCAAAAAAAAAAAAAAAAGACAGTCCCAGGGACTATCCCTTGGGAAGGTCCTCCGCAGCAGGGTCCCTCAAATGTGACTCTTCTAGGCAGACTGCCTGCCAGGCCCTGCAGGGGATGCCCACGGCTGCATCTTTAAGGCTCTGTGTGGGGCTGGGCCGAAACCCGCTCCCCAATGTCTTGTCTTCACCCAGAGTGCTTTGCGTTTGAATGGCCTCCACCCTCAAGCCCCACCCTCTCTAGCTCTGGAAATCCTTTCTTGTCCAAGGCCTCGCTCCCATCTCAGTGCCCCTCCTTCCTGTGGTTGCCCTGGTGCTTCCTAAGCTCTCTCTCAGGTGGCCTTCTTCCCTGCAGACAGGCCATGCTGGCAGCAAAGCCAGTGCCTCCTTCACTCCGTTTCCATGCCCAGGCCCCTGCAGGGAGCTAAGCACACAGTAGGTCCACAGGACGTGGCCCTGAACCTACGGCCAGAGAGACCAGGGTTCCAGTTTCAGCTCTACCACCAGCTAACTGTGAGCCCTTCACAGATTTACTCCAGAACTTGGTGCTCCTGGTGGTAAAATAAGGATGGAATTAACTTCCTCACAAGATGTTGGAGACTGAAATGAGTTTGTGGGGGGTCTGAAAGAGCCTGGAAATTTCTGAAGTGCTGTACCAACTCCGAGGTTATTTTTAGGCATTGAATTAGTGCTGTCCAATGAACAGCCCCAGGGTCTCCTTGACCCCACACACGGCTCTTTCTCCACCTGCTGACCTCCTGAGGCATTGAGCGGCCACACGGAGGCCTGGCCTCTCCAGTCCCCCCCCATCCCCCACGCCATAGTCACCCTCTACCAAGCGTCCCCTTCACACACACACACACACACACACACACGCACGCACGCACACACATACGCAGGTCTGAGGCTGGGTGGGCCGCACCGACACAGAGGGCCCCATGGCATCAGGCATCAAACCTGCCTGGTGTTGGCTGTTCTGGCTGAGGGGGCTGGGGGTGCCTCTGAGGTACAAGTCAGCAGGGAGCAGCAGAGCCCATGGGGTGAGGGTGGGAGTGGAAGAGCACCTTCCTCCCAGCCTAGCCACAGGTGGTGGCTGGGGCGGGGGCAGGACCAATGGGGCTGTCCACTGCCTTCTCCTATTGCCACCGTCCGCTTCCTTTAGAGGCTGGACCACCAGGGCCGGGGGTCTGGGTAGGCTACCCAGTTACATCTCCCGGCAGTGCTCTCCCCAGAGAAAGGTGCTCCTCTTCCACACTCCCACGAGGGCCTCCCCGCTTCCTCTTTGGCGCTGACAGTGAACTCCACCCCCACTGCCCACCCATTCTCAGACCTGCGTGTCACCCCTTCCAGACTGCGCACCGACGCTGCACCTGCCCAGGCTTGTGCTGGAGTGAGGTTGCTTTCTAGGCACAAGGGGACACCTGGGGCCACATTGGCTCAGGGTGGGGCTCTTGTGTACACTGAGGGTGGCCATTTCACCCTCCTCCAAAGACCTGCAGGATTGAAGGACTTTGAGCAGATTCAGAAAAAAACAAAGACTTGTGAAACGTCAGAACTAAGAGAGTAAACGCAGGGTCAACTGTGGCCGGCTGGGGCCTCTGCCTCCTCCACCTCTCCTCTTTCTGGTCCTACTCCTGTCTTAAAAGCACAGGATTCCCACATTGTCATTGGGAAGCCAGGCCATTTAGCTCCTACCCCGGGGTGCATAGGGGACCCTTCCTAGGACCTGGCATGTGAAAACCAATGCAAGTCGTGGCGTGGTCTCTGGAGGGCCCTCCAAGAACTGTGTCCGTTTGTGTCCTAAGAGGGCTCTGACACAGTCCCTGTCCTCAGAGAGCTGACAGTCTGGTGGGACACACAGGCTTCCATAGAGAGTCTTGAACAAGGGCCCAAGGCAGAGGGAGCACAAGGGAGGAAGTAACTAATTTTGACTGACAGGGCAGGGAGAAATCAAGGAAGGCTTCACAGAGGTGGTGGCATCTGGGCCAAGCCTTTGAATAGGACTCCAAGAGGCTGCGGGTGTTGAGGAAGAGAGCAGCAGCCCCAGACCCATGGCAGAGACCTAACTTGACTTCCCTTATCCAAATGCCACGTACTTAGACCATGGTGAGGGTTTGGGCCTGGAGGATGCTGTCCTGATGTCCCCTTAGGTGAGCCTTAAATCTCCCACAATGGTCCAGAATGAGGCACATCCAGGCCAGCTCCTGTGGCCAAACCCTGGGGCAATGTCTGTCCTGGTCACTGCTGTCTCTGGGCAATGGCCTCAGAGCACCAGATGGGATAGAGCCTGCCAGGTCTTAAAAGCCTAATGAAAAGAGTCTCCTCGAGTTCCCGGAGCAGCCCATTCCAGGATTTCACACCACCCCACAGTCAGCCAGGAAGTTCTTCCCCGTATCTAACCTACATCTCTCTTGCTGAAACGTACACCCACCTTGCTTTGGAGACACAGGAATAACAAAGCACAGACGTTGAACGGCCTCACCAGGCACTCTGTTTGCAGCAGAGGTGGTTTGGTGGGGGGGGGCGGGGTCAGTGGGCAAAGACACAACCCCCGGCTCTGACAAGAGAGAACAACGCCCTCTTTGTGCACATGATTAATTTATAGGCCTGGGGAGGGTCAAGGGGGAATGTCCTCTCTCTGGGCCTCGAAGGCTTCCCTGACCCAATTTAGAAGCTGCGTTTATTGTATTGTTCATGTCAAACCTTCCCGATGAGGTCTCTATTCCCAGCGTGCTCATGAATTTTCCAGGAGTTTAATAGTGCACAATTTGAGAACAATTTATTAAGAAGATTAAGCCCCCCAAATATGCTTCCACATGCTCTATAAAACACAGCAAATTTTTTCTCCGGCAGCAGTGGGCTCCCACTGCCCAGAGCAGCTGGAACCCCTCAATGTGGGAGAGAGGAAAGCTGAGCAGGGTTGGGGAGCCCCCTGCAAGGGTCTAGGGGAAAGTACATATGGAATTCCAGGACCCCAAGTATCAGCCCCAGCGTGAGCAGGCCCAGAGGTGAAGCTGCTCCTGCAGAATCCCACGTTCAAAAACCCCATCTTTGTCACGCCACCTTGCCCACGGCATCCCTCTTCAGGGAGGCTCCAGCGCTCACTCACAGTGGGACGCTGGTCTAGACACTTCCTGCTCTGAGACTTGGAAACCCAAGCGGAGCTCCCAGTGTCACTCTCTGAGGCCTGTCTCATTCACTGCACCTTCCTGACCCTGGGAACTCCTAGAGGAAAAGAATGGGGTTAGACGGCACCAGGTGTTGGAATGAGATGGAGTTTGTGTTTGACCCTTCCTGAGGGGTGGGAGTCTATACTGGAAGGGCCAGAGGAGCCCTTGCTAAGGGACAGCTGGACAGAGGAGGTGAGGGCAGGGGAGGGGGTGTCCGGGCCCCAGCCCTTAGGGTCAGTGGGGAAGAGGGCAGCTGGAGACCTGGTCTGTGCTCAGATACCAGCTGCAGAGACCCGGGCTTTGGTGCTGATCTGAAACTTCGGGCTTGGCCTCGTTTGTTCCTGCATGTCCTCCAGTCCACCGGGTCACCAGGACCCATCTGTTTTATCACCGGTAATAAACACAGCCAGAGCCATGGCGTGTCCAGCGCTTACTCTGTGGCAGGCACTGCGCTGAGCTTTAAATGCCTTGTCACATTTTACGCTTGCAGCAACTCTGCATGATAGGCGCTCCTATCACCTTGCGTCTTAGATGAGCAAATTAATTCGCAAGCATAACAAACACACCCGAGGCCACGCAGCCGGTAACCCGCAGAGGCCAGGATTCAAATCCAGGCGGTCATTTCCAGCCACAGAGGTCTGAGCCTCTTGACCTTCCACCTCATTCCATGGTTGGGATGGCCCCTGGGCTCAGTTCAGCTCTCCACATTCCCCATCAGATGACTGCAAGGTGTCAACGACGGCCACCCAGTCTCCTGCCCATCCTCTCCCATCGTCTCTCCACACAGCAACCAGGGGGTCTGTCCTCAAACCCAAACCTGCCCTGCTCCCTGCTGAAAGCCCTGCCACGGCTCCCTGGGCCAAAAGCAGAGTGCAAGCTTCTTCTTCTTTTTTTTTTTTTTTTTTTTTTTGAGACAGAGTCTTGCCCTGTCACCAGGCTGGAGTGCAGTGGCACAATCTCGGCTCACTGCAATCTCCACCTCCCAGGTTCAAGCGATTCTCCTGCCTCAGCCTCCCAAGTAGCTGGGGCTACAGGCACGCACCACCACGCCCAGCTAATTGCTATATTTTTAGTAGACACAGGGTTTCACCGTGTTGGCTAGGATGGTCTCGATCTCTTGAACTCATGATCCGCCAACCTCGGCCTCCCAAAGTTCTGGGATTGCAGGCGTGAGCCACCACGTCTGGCCGCAAGCTTCTTTGCCTTGCATTCAGGACTTCCATTCCCACCTCCCTTTGCTGTCTCCTGTATCCTCCAGTTGAACCCTGCTCCTCCCTGGGCACCACTCATGCCCCAGCCTTCTGGTCTCCATTTCTTTGCTTAGTCTGGTCCCTGTCGGCCGGACCTGCTTTCCCCTGTCTCTTACATCAAAATTTTCAAGGCCCAAATCCAGTGCCACCTCCTCCACGAAGCCTTCCCAGGATGGCCAATCAGGTCCCAGTGGTGGAAGTGATTTCTCTCTCCTCTGAATTCCTGACAGTGCAGGGAGCTGTTCAGCTGTCTGTGTGCCTTGCCCCCTCCCGCAACCAGGCCAGGAGCTCCTGGAGGGCAAGGTCCTCTCTCACCAGGAGCTGCTTTCCCCCAAAGGCCAGCACAGAGCTGGGTACAAAGAGCAGCCTTGCCCGGTCCATTCGACAGTCGGACACCTCGTCCCTGTCAGCATGGCATAGCCCCCAGCCTGTGAGGGCCCCTCCCTGGGCCTCAGCAGGAGTCCTTTACCTTTCTTCGGTGCCATGGGCCCTTTGGGCTCTAGTAAGGTCTAAGGACTCCCTCTCAGAAAAATGTTTTTAAATACATAAAACAGGCTGGGCGCGGTGGCTCATGCCTGTAATCCCAGCATTTTGGGAGGCCAAGCCGAGTGGATTGCCCAAGGTCAGGATTTCGAGACCAGCCTGGCCAACATGGTGAAACCCTGTCTTTACTAAAAATACCAAAATTATCTGGGTGTAGTGGTGCACACCTGTAATCCCAGCAACTCGGGAGGCTGAGGCAGGAGAATCACTTGAACCCGGGAGGCGGAGGTTGCAGTGAGCCAAGACTGCATCACTGCACTCCAGCCTGGGCAACAGAGCAAGACTCCATTCAAAAATATATATAAAAATTAAAAATTAATAAATAAAAATACAAAAATTAGCCGGGTGTGGTGGCGCATGCCTGGTTATCAAAAAAAAAAATTTTTTTTTTTTTTTTTTTTTTTTTTTTTAGATGGAGTCTTGCTCTGTTGACCAGGCTGGAGTGCAGTGGCACAGTCTTGGCTCACTACAACCTCCACCTCCCAGGTTCAAGCAATTCTCCTGCCTCAGTCTCCCAAGTAGCTGGGCTTACAGGCACCTGCCACCACACCTGGCTAATTTTTTGTGTTTTTAGTAGAGACAGGGTTTCACCATGTTGGCCATGTTGGTCTCAAACTCCTGACTTTGTGATCTGCCTGCCTCCACCTCCCAAAATATTTTTAATGCTATAGCAATATATGTGCTTCTTTATTAATGCCTTAGAGAACAAGATCTGGGGCTAAAAACTATTGTAATTTTGAAGTACGGTGAACAAGAATGTTATTTTAGGATACCCATGACAACTGGGTATCTCATGTCCTATTATCATGTCCACGATAATAGGACATGAGAATTTCTGCAATTCCTATGATTTCTGCAACATCATAGAATGGCTAATGCCACTGTGGTTGATCATCTACATTTATAATTGCAGGAATTACCATTTGTAATTCTAATTAGTGGTTATTGAAAATAACAGTGGGATTCTTTTTTTCCTATTCCAGTTCTTGGGCACTCTGGAATCCATCCTGAGACTCACCGGGTCCCGGAAGCCCCGGTTAAGAAGCCCTGGCTGAGAGGCGGGGGTTTTAGGGAAAAGACGATTTGTCTCAGAACCCAAATTCTGGCCTCTGGCTGGCTGCTGAGGCCCTGACCTTCTCCAGTTCTGCATCTCCACCCACCTGCCTCAGTCACATCACAGACGAACCCAGCCTGTGCCCACAGCCTGGTTGTCCCAGCTTATCTGAAGCCCCTCAGTGGGATGAGCTTAGCAGAAGCCTCCAGGGAATGACTCCCTGGAGCCAGAGTGCCCCAGACAGCCCAGCTCAGGGTTTCAGGGGCCCTGGCCGCCTCCCAGGCACTTATTTTATGTTCAGAAAGAACAAAACTGACAGGTAATAAATGGCCAAGGAGGGCTGGAGTGGGCTCTGACTGTCTGCCCGGCGCCTGCCCAGCCAGCCCGCCATACCCACCACCACCCTCTCAGAGGGATGAGAACACCATTAATTACCCAGGAAGAAAGGGCACCATGAGGATGTGCCCAATGCTGCTTGGGGACATCATCTCTGGCCGCATTTTCTGAGAGAAGCACCAAGCCTGAAGCTTGGCTGTCACCCCCACCACCCTCTGCCATCAGCCGGCCAGGCTTTCCTCCTCCCCAGGTACCCCAGGCTGCCTTCCAACTTGGGTCCTGCCCTCAAAGCCTCTTCACCTGTCCAATGTCCCTGAGGGATTGCTTTTTGCAGGTAGGGCCCCGAGGTGGGCCCCTGGGGTGGGACCCAAGAGCAAAAGGGAGTCCATCCCATCATTTCTGTCGCCTTCACCAGCACCTTGTGTCCATCACTGAGTCCGGGGGGTTCTACTAGGGAAGTGTCTCTGGCCTCACCCAGACACCATGGCCAACTCTAGCCATCACTCCAGACCCAAGTGATTGGGTTACCTTCAGGTGTGACCACACCTGTCACCTTTTGCAGGTCAGTGCCAACCGTTCTCCAAACAGGAGCTCAAGCCACCGTCCCACTTGCCCTGTGAAGAAGGAACTGTTATCATCACATTTTACAGACCAGGTAACTGAGGCTCAGAGAGGGTAAGTGACTGGCACAGCTGGTAACAACAGAGTCAGGGTTTGAGCCCAGTCTGTCCAGCTCCAAATCTCCCCTTTAGTAGCTTTCTGGACATCAAGTGGTCATCCTGCAACCACAGGTAGCCAAAGAGTCTCTCTAAAGAAGGTTTGCCAGGCCCTCTGCATGCCCCTCTTTCCCTCCCCTGCCCCTGCCCAGGGGCTGCCTTGGAGCCCAGAGACCCTGCCTCTTCATTCTAAAACCCCCACTGGGCCCAGTCCCACCTCTTCCAGGAAGCCTTCCCTGATTGCCCACACTCTGCAGATTCAAAAGTCTTCCAGTGCCTCCCACCCTTAGCAGAAGCTGTCAACAGTGGCCACCAGCAGCACCTAAGTTCTTTCCTTATCACCTCCAACCACCACACCCATAGCCAGGCCCAGGTGCCCTACAGGGTCTCTTTTAAGCCTGGAGGAAGATCTTGCTAGAAAATAAATGGGTGACCCCATGGCTTGTGCCAACCTTCCACCCAGAGGCAGAGTCTGTTCACACCTGGGCAGGGGGCATCTGCCTCAGGATCACCAGGATGAGGGGGGGCCCACCTAATCCAGTCTGCTAGGATGACTAAGGTGGGGCTAGGAATCACATCACAGCCACTCTCTGAGCTAGGAGAAGCCCTGAGCTAGCATCTCCACTCAGCTCCAGGAACAAAGTCAGCAGATTCACTGCACCCACATGGAGCTTGAGAAAACTCAGAGAAGGGCCAGGCCCAAGGCCAAGGCCAAGGCAAGAACCACAACCTCTGCTCCAGGTGCATGGCAGGAATAACAGCAGTGTCGTTCTTAGCAATGACCACTTTCCTAATAAATGTGCTTCCTGCAGACAGAGGGATGCTGGCACCCGAGCCTGACGAGACCCACAAAGGATGTTCCCTGAAGCAGAACCCCCACGGAGGGGTGGCTAAGTCAACCTCGTACTGCAGAAAGTTCTACGCAGCAGATAGAAACAGTGAGGTGGAATTCTACAGCTGAACTAGAAAAATGTGTCCAAATATCTCACTGAACGAAAGCAGCAAGTTGCAGAATGATACATGACTATAAAAAAGAAATTTAAACAGAATCATATTATTCTATGGATATATACATGCGCATGAAAGTGCAAGGCAGCACTGAGAAAAATGCCCTCCAAATGCCTCCCACGCATTGGCTAGACTTTGCTGCCAAGAGCCCACCCCAACTCTGCCCCAGCCCTAGCCCAGCCCCACTCTTGATACACAGGAAGATCATGACCCACCGACTCTCACATCCTGCTGCCAGCAGAGTACACAGCCACAGTCTTTGCAGAGGGTGAGTGGGCAACATGGATCAAAAGTTAAAAATCCATAAACGTCCATTTTAAATTCATAGATTCTCCTTCTACATGCTATCCTTCAGATAAACTCTCACAAGCGTGTAAGAACAGATGTACAAGGATGTTTATGCACTCCTGTTTGAAGCAGCAGACAAAAAAAAAAAAAAAAAAAAACGCACCAAAACTGTAAACAACGTCTGTGTCCGTCACAGGGGGCCTGGTTGAATAAATTATAGTCTCTCCTGAAAATGGAATCCTATGTGACCGTTCTGCAGCACGAGGTGGAAATGTGTATACCGACACCGTGGACTTCGAGGTGAAAATGCATGGGATACTTCAGGATATGTGGGATGATCTCCTGGGTGGATAGATTCTTACATATGCTTGTGTGTGTGTGTGTGTGTGTGTGTGTGTGTGTTGTGTTGAGTGTGGGTGAAGAAAAAAGGCTTAGTTTTCAGTCTATAATGTTTGATTTTATTTTTAATAAACAAAATCATGACACGCCATTTTTATAGACCAAGAAGCAGATTTTGGTGCAAGATGTTGATGGCTGGGGAGGCTGTGCTTGTGCGGGGGCAGAGAGTAGATGGGATCTCGTACTTTCTGCTCAATTTTGCTGTGAACCTAAAACTGATCTAAAAAACAAAGGCTATTTTTTAAAAAATAGATTAAAAGTCTTTAGAAATTCAAAACACAAGAGAACATTTTCCTCCAAAGTCAGTGCTTCTCCAGGTTGAATCTTCCTGTGCCTTCGTCATTCTTGAGCAAGAGCCACTCTCCGAAAGCTCAAACCAGGGAGTGCTGTCAAGGTTTCTCTTCTGGCTGGGTGCGGTGGCTCACACCTGGAATCCCAGCACTTTGGGAGGCTGAGGCAGGCAGATCACCTGAGATCAGGAGTTTGAGACCAGCCTAGCCAACATGGTGAAACGCTGTCTCTACTAAAACTATAAAAATTAGCTGGGCATGGTGGCAGATGCCTGTAATCCCAGCTACTCGGGAGGCTGAGGCAAGAGAATCACTTGAACCCGGGAGGTGGAGGTTGCAGTGAGCTGAGATCACACCACTGAACTCCAGCCTGGGCAATAGAGTAAAACTCCATCTCAAAAAAAAAAAAAAAAAGGTTTCTCTTCTGAAGTTTTGTCTACATCGTCTGGTCTGCCCAGAGTACCTCACATCTTCATTTTTACCGATACAAATATCCTTCTCCATGAAAGCCCATTTTGGATGCCCTCACCCCCTGAAACAGGCTCTCTGAGGACAGTCTGTGTCCTGAATATATCTCTGCAGCCTCCAGGGATGCCCAGTGCCAGGCACAAGGCAAGAGCTCATTAAACGTATGCCAAGTCACGGGATGCCCTCCTCTGAACACATTAACATTTCTGAAAGCCCCAAGCACTGTCTAGACATCTCTCTGTCGCCACTTGTCTTGCCTTGAATCATAATTCTGCCTGCGCTTGTTAGCAGGGAGCTCCTCAGAGGGGGCTCCTAGGGCCCACACCCCATGTGTGCCCCAGCCCTACAGCCCACTTGGCTCAGGAATCACAAACGCAAATGCCAGTGTGAGCCAGGAGGGAAAGGAAAGGAGAGAAGCAGGCCTGGCCAGGCTAAATGGGGAACACACTCCAGCCCACAATGTCCTATTGGAACGTGGGCCCACGATGGCCAGAGGATCAAGTTTACAAGAAGCTACCAGATTTGGATGTAAAATCCTGATTGTTCAATGGAGACAACTAGATCACATATTAAAATAAACACACACCATACAGGTCATAGCAAATAGGGCTGAAGGCCAGACTGGCCCAGACTCCCTGCCTGTGGTGCCTCAGGAAGCAACAGTTCAGAATTGGCATCATTGGAAAAAAAAAAAAAAAAAAGCAGAAAGCTCTCCTGATCCTACCATCCCATCAACCCAAACTCCAAAACCTACTCCCTGCAGAACCCAAACCTCACTGCCAAAGGGAGATTCAAAGCCCAGCCATTGGCCAGGCGTGGTGGCTCACGCCTATAATCCCAGCACTCTGGGAGGCCGGGGCAGGCAGATCACCTGGGGTCCGAAGTTTGAGACCAGCCTGGCTAACATAGCAAAACCCTGTCTCTACTAAAAAAGTAAAAATTAAAATTAAAATTAAAAAAAAAAAAGAGTTCGCCAGGTATGATGGTGCTCACCTGTAGTCTCAGCTAGAGGCCGAGGCACAAGAATCGCTTAAACCCAGGAGGCAGAGGCTGCAGTGAGCCGAGATCACACCACTGCACTCCAGCCTGGGCGACAGAGTGACTCTGTCTCAAAAAAAAAAAAAAAAAAAAAAAAGGCCCAGCCACTTTGGTAGCATCTGTGTTGGCTCTGCAGCTCCCAGCTGTGTGACAGGGGTGAATGACTTCACCTCTCTGAGCCTCTACTTCCTCCTCTGTACAATATGGGAAAAACAATAACTTCCTATGGATGTTATGTGGACACGTCACAGAGGGGCTGACTGCCAAAGCAGGGCCCTTCCCTCCCCATCTCAGCCCCCATCCATGCCCTAGATGGGGCAGGCAGTGTGAGTGCTTAGCCTCCGAGATCCTGGCCCAGGAAGGCCTGTTAATAGCAGCGTGCTCTTCTCGCAGCCCCCTAAATCCCCACAACAGAAATGAATACTTATTGAGACTTACGTGCCTGGCACCGTGTTAAATGCTTCATGTAAGTTCCTGTCTTTTAACTTTCTCAGTAATTCCAGAAGGTAGGTACAGTTGTGTGTTGCCTAATGATGGAGATATGTCCTGAGAAATGCATCGTTAGGCGATTTTGTTGTTGTGTAAACATCATAGAGTGTACCTGCACAAACCTAGATGGTGTAGCCTACTGCACGCCTAGGCTATATGGTGGGTAGCCTGCTGCTCCCAGGATACGAACCTGTACAGCATGTTACTATACTGAATACTGTAGGCGATTGTAATACAGTTGTAAATATTAATGTATGTAAACATAGAAAAATACAGTAAAAATGTGATGTTAAATCTTATTGGACCACGAACATATATGCAGTCTGTCCTTGACCGAAATATCATTATGTGGCACATGACTGTATTTTTACCTCCCCATCTTACAGATGAGCAAACTGAGCCTCAGAGAAGTGATCTGACTTGTCCAAGGCTGGTTTGTAAGTGGCACGGTCTGGATTTGGCCGTAGGCTATTTCAGCAATCTCAGCCACCACTCCATCCTGGTCCTCAGGTGCGTGCCTTCCTCCTTGCCATGAACCTCTGTGATTCCTACAAGCTGCCAGGTGCTAACCTGGTCAGTCCTGGGGACACCAGGAACACCAGCTCCTGCCTCTGGGCAGCCCCACTGGGTCCGTGGCACAGACAACCATAGACTCTGCCTGGAAAAGCTGCTTCACGGAGAAGGTGACACCTGAGCCAGGGCCAACAGGTGCACAGGTAGGTAGTGAGCTGGTGGCACCAGGAGTGAATCTAAGGTACTTCCAAGTCTTGGGGCTGAGGGGTGGGAACTGCAGTCCAGACAGAACCAACTGGGCTGGGCCCAAGGCAGGTGAGAGAACAAATGGCTGGTTTCTCTCATGAGAAAATGTACAAACATGGAGGCAAAGGAAGGAGAGAAGCAGATCACAGATGTGAAGGAAACTCAAAACCTTAACCCGCCTGGTCAATATGGCAAAACCCCATCTCTACTAAAAATACAAAAATTAGCCAGGCATAGTGGTGTGTGCCTGTAATCCCAGCTACTAAGGATGCTGAGGCAGGAGAATCAGTTGAACCCAGGAGGCGGAGGTGGCAGTGAGCCGAGATCACGCCACTGCACTCCAACCTGGGCAATAGAGCAAGACTCCATCTCAAAAACAAAACAAAACAAAACAAAACAACCTTAACCCTGGCCAGGCATGGTGGTTCATGCTTGTAATCCCAGCACTTTGAGAGGCCAGGTGGGTGGACCACTTGAGGCCTAGCAGTTCAAGACCAGCCTGGGCAACATAGCCAGACCCCCATCTCTACAAAAAATACCAAAATTAGCCAGGTGTGGTGGTGCATGCTTGTAGTCCCAGCTACTCTGGAGTCCCAGCTACTCTGGAGGCTGAGGTGGGAGGATCACTTGAACCCAGGAGGTCAAGGCTGCAGTGAGCAGTGAACATGCCATTGCACTCCAGCCTGGGCAAAAGGGCAAGACCCTATTCCCCCCACCAAAAGAACAACAACAACAACAAATCTGAACTCTTTTACCTGAAAGCTTAAAACCTACCCTTGGGGTTGCCCTGCCTCAAAGAGGAGGCCTCTCAAGCTGGGTAAAGTCTCCGCTGGCCCTGCACCACCCCTGGATGTTAAATCTGGTGGGGCTGCCACCTGGGTCTAGGGTAGGGACTGGCCATGCGGTGCCACAGCGAGGACCCTGGCTTGGCAATCTGGGGCTGACCTCAGGCATGTCAAGCCAATGTCATCTGCAAAACTGAGGTGAGAAAGAGAGCAAAATTGCTCTCTTAAGCAAGCATCTCACTTGCTTAAGAGAGATGGCGCAAGGCTCAGATTCGGCAGATAGGACTCAGGGCGCCCCAAGTGCACACCCCAGGGACCCACATGCTCATTCTCAGGAATGCCTCCACCCTTGACTCTTAAGGCTGTGAGCATTAAACAAGGGAATCAAAGTAAGTCAAAGCCTGGTGGCCCTGGCAATGGCACTATTCCCATCCCCCTTGCCCATATACCCCACAGTACTTGTCACTGTCTTGGCCAAACCTGCCCCAAGCTGGCTGTGAAATAATCTCCTCCAAGGGGTCAAGTGACCATTTGCTCTCCTCCCTCCTGGGGGCAGGGGGTGGGGTGGTGGTGGTATTTTTCAGCTATTAACAATTGACATCTGTTAATTATTAGTTTGTGCACTTCTGTTTTGCTTTCACCCACACCATTGCTCAATCCACCCGGCAGCCCCAGCCCTGAGAAGTGGAAATCTTACCTCCCGACAGAGAGATAGGGAAGCAGAGCCCCGACACGAGGGCAGTGGAGGGCTCCCGGCCATGGAACCCAGTGTATCTGACAAAACCCACGTAACCTTCGAGACAGTGAGTCACAAGGAATAGAATTCTGCCCTGTGTCAGGTATTGGAGGTCCCCATCCTGGCCTCCTCAAAGCACACACTTCTGGAGGCAGCCATCTTGCCCCTAAGAGGCAGTTTTCCTAGAAGGCAGATCCCTCTCTTGTAGACCCCAGAGATTCCCAGGCTGCAAAAGGTATTGCTTCTATAGAAGGAGCCAAGGGGAGGGTAAGAAACACAAACAGGGCCGGGCGTGGTGGCTCACGCCTGTAATCCCAAAGCTTTGGGAGGCCGAGGCAGGCAGATCACAAGGTCAGGAAATCGAGACCGTCCTGGTCAACACGGTGAAAACTCCGTCTCTGCTAAAAATACAAAAAATTAGCTGGGCGTGGTGGCACACGCCTGTAGTCCCAGCTACTCGGGAGGCTGAGGCAGGAGAATTGCTTGAGCCCAGGAGGCGGAGGTTGCAGTGAGCTGAGATCGTGCCACTGCACTCCAATCCAGCCTGGGTGACAGAGCGAGACTCCATCTCAAAAAAAAAAAAAAAAAAGAAAGAAAAAAGAAAAAGAAACACAAACAGGGTGAGGCATGGTGGCTCACATCTGTAATCCCAACACTTTGAGAGGCCAAGGCAGGCAGATCACTTGAGGTCAGGAGTTCGAGACCAGCCTGGCCAATATGGTGAAATCCCATGTCTACTAAAAATACAAAAAAAATTAGCCAGGTGTGGTGGCGTGCTCTTCTAATCCCAGCTACTTGGGAGGCTGAGGCAGGAGAATTGCTTGAAAAATGCTTGAACCTGGGAGGTGGAGGTTGCAGTGAGCCAAGATTGCGTCATTGCACTCCAGCCTGGGTAACGGAATGAGACTGGTCTCAAAAAAAAAGGAAAAAAAGAAATACAAACAGCCATGCTATTCTGATGGGAGACAGGGGACTGGACTGCACGAGGACCTACGTCCCTTGCAGGCTTTGTGAATGTGATCAGATCCACAGGCAGGCACGGGGCTGAGGGGAAGGCACACCAGACAGGGGAACTTTGAGAAATACAGGCAAGGCAGTCTAACTCCATGGTAGAGGCCATGGAGTGGGCTGTTCAGTCAGCTGAGCTCCTGGGTACATAGGAAGCAACTGTCAGCAAGGAGGCTCCTACTGGAATTTGGAAGAAGGGCCCTGAAAACCGAGCTGAGAAGTCTGGATTATATCTCAGGAAAAACAGGGAGTCCCTCAAGCAGGGACTTGATTATACCTTGAGCAGGGGAGGGATCCCTCAGACCAAGGTCCAGAGACTCCCCCTGGAGGCAGCGTGGAGGAAACAGGAAGCCGCACCAGAAGGGGCCGTGGCTGGGCTGTCTCCTAATGGGGCAGTGAGGGCAGGGATGGGGTGCAGGAGATGGTGCCCAAGGGGAACCACCAGACTTGCAGGTAGGAAAAAGGGAAGGGAAGGAAGGAAACACCTGGATGTGGTTCCCTGTCCCAGGGGCTGGCCCGTGCGGTCTTCCACTCAAAGAGGAAAGTTGGGGCCTGGGGGAGCAAGTGAATGCGAGAGAGGAAGCGGTTGTTAGGAGAAAGGAAGGGCCTTTCATGTTGGACCGGTTGATGTGCTTTTAGAGCAGCCAGTGAAAAGCACTTCTGTCCATCTGGAGCTCCGGGGAGGTTTACAGTCCGTGTTGGGAGTAGCCCAGGTTCAGGGGTTGTTAATGCCCTGGGCATGTGTGGGGCTCCCAGGTGAGAGCTGGTAGGTGAGAAGAGGAGGGTACCCAGGGTAGGACCTCAGAGGGTCAGGCGGTGTCAACAGAGAAGTCTCAATAGAGATACATCTGAGACACCAGAAGAGCACAGTGTCTGGGAAGGCAAGAGAGGCCGCTGGAGGGGCAGGACCCCCCCAGGGTGGCTGACCAAGGCCCCAAGCAATAACATAATATCAAAGTTTACATATATTGAGCTCCTTTTACATGCCAAGTCTTTAACCAGGGACCTGATTTGTATTAGCTACCTCACTGATACTTCCAAGAACCTACTGGGGTTAGCACTGTTATCCCATTTTGCAGATGGGAATGTCAGCAAAGAGCAGTTCAGTTACTCAGCAGGTCAAGCCTCATCCTAAACCCATTCAGACTCCAGAGCTCACACACACCTTTAACCACTGTATGTGGAGCAAGGGGATGGTCAGCGTTTGTAGACCGGTCAGTGGCTGGCATTTTCAGTGTGGAAGGAGCTGCTAGAAGCCAGAAGGTAAACAGGTGGAAGCAAACAGCCACACCTCCAGCTGGGAAGGGTGGGAGGGCAGGGGGGCCTGGCCAGGGCTCCAGCAACTTCCTCCAGCAGCTGGCCCAGGCAGCGGGAGTCGGAGCTGCCCATTTGAGCGGCTGGATCCGGAAGGCTGCAGCAGGGGGTCAGAGTCGGGAAAGACCTTTAGTTCTTGTTCTGCCTTCAGGATCCAAACTTGGAGAACAATGACCACTAAAAGTGATTTGATGATGACAATTTTTGACTGTTGCTAAGTTTAGCACTCTGGGTGGGGCAGGCACCACGTCTTACAATGCACATACTTTGGCTTCCACCACCAACCCAATGTTGTATCCCAGTTTAACTCCATTTCCACTTCCACCCAAATAGGGGTTCTCTTCTTAGGGCCTTGTCATGGGAGAAAAAACAAAGAATAACTTCCTACCTAAGGAGGCCTTAGCGATGAATGAGATCCCTATTTAGTATCTAATACCTAAGCTATTAATAGAAACGGCAATGCTTACCTCAAAGGAATGAATCACTAATGGTGGAATTTCAGACACCAGAAGTGGTTTACAAGCACTCTCGGAAATCATTACTGGGATCACAACAGACTCCACCCAAGTGTAAGGACATTTTCAATTCTTACCAAGGCTCAACTAGGAAAAAATCTCACGAGCTACCTCCTTTTCCAACATCTCCTCTTTCAGAAGTTTGACATATAATCCGGGATAAATTTATCTCAATCTGCCCCAAAACTGTGCCTGATACATGGTAGGCACTGAATAAATATGTGTTGACACCGTTAGCACAGGCAGGGGCCATGCAGCTCACTCTTGTCACAGTTAAAGGATATGAAGGCCAGGCTCAGTGGCTCACGCCTGTAATCCTAGCACTTTGGGAGGCAGAGATGGGAGGATCACTTGAGGCCAGGAGTTCAAGACCAGCCTGGGCAACATGGTAAAACCGCATCTCTACAAAAATTACAAAAATTAGCGGTATGTGGTGGCACATACCTGCAGTCCCAGCTGCTCAGGAGGCTGAGGCATGAGAATTGCTTGAACCTGGGAGACAGAGGTTGCAGTGAGCTGAGATCACGCCACTGCATTCCAGCCTGGGCAACAGAGTAAGATCTTGTCTCAAAACAAAACAAAACAATACAAAGGACACGAAGCTCTCCCTGCAGCCATCAGAGTGCCAAGAGCCACACCTTCCAACAATCACCCTTCATCACGGCCTCCACATTATTATTTACCTGTCAGTCCTTAGGATGGAATCACAGCCGGTCAGAAAGGGCTCCCAACCACGTATATTTGGCTGTTTAAGGTTTGGGGAAATCTTGCAACATCATTTAGTTCCAATCCAATTGTTTTCAACTCTTAAAAGTACTTCTGGCCGGGCGCGGTGGCTCACGCCTGTAATCTCAACACTTTGGGAAGCCGAGGGGGGCGGATCACGAGGTCAGGAGATCGAGACCATCCTGGCTAACACGGTGAAACCCCGTCTCTACTAAAAATACAACAAATCAGCCGGGCGAGGTGGCGGGCGCCTGTAATCCCAGCTACGCAGGAGGCTGAGGCAGGAGAATGGCGTGAACCCCCGGGGGGCGGAGCCTGCAGTGAGCCGAGATTGCGCCACTGCACTCCAGCCTGGGTGAAAGGGGGAGACTCCGTCTCAAAAAAAAAAAAAAAAAAAAGTACTTCTATAGCACCAAAATTGGGACCAGATTAGGGATGCCGTACACACAGCCCCTGCCCCGCTGCCCCCACCACCAAGGCAAAGGCACAAATAATTAAACTGACTATGATGCTCTTTTCTGCTGAGCCAAGATGTGGTTTCAGAATCTTTCTCAATGCACAGGGCTTGCTCTGTTTAGTTATAGGAGCTGATGTGCACCTGGATGTCATGCCTACAGCGTGAATTCCTTTTGGGAGAAAAAAAAAATGTTTCTACAAAAATCCATCGAATTCGGCCAGACACGGTGACTCATGCCTGTAATCCTAGCACTTCGGGAGGCTCACCTGAGGTCAGGAGTTCGAGACTAGCCTGGCTGACATGGCGAAACCCCCTCTCTACCAAAAATACAAAAATTAGCCAGGCATTGTGGCTGGCGCCTGTAATCCCAGCTACTCAGGAGGCTGAGGCAGGAGAATCACTTAAACCTGGGAGGCTTACTGCAATCTCAGCTCACTGCAACCTCCACCTCCTGGGTTCAAGCATTCTCCCACCTCAGCTTCCTGAGTAGCTGGGATTACAGGCACGTGCCACCATGCCCGGCTAATTTTTGTACTTTTAGTAGAGATAGGGTTTCACCAGGCTGGTCTCGACCTCCTGACCTCAGGTGATCTGCTCACCTCGGCCTCCCAAAGTGCTGGGATTACAGGCATGAGCCACCGTGCCTGGCCACCCTACTCCCTTTTTATTCACTGAGCAGATAAACCTCTCCAGTCACCCAGGCCCCTCACACTGAGGTCCACCCTTCACGACCTTCTCTGTTCCCCAATTAAGCCAGGTGCCCTGGCCAGCCCTCTTCTCCCAGGGGACAGCAGTGCCTGGGGCAGCAGGGTCTGGAGCCAGTACCTCAGTCTGCCCAGCAGAAAGGTCAAGCCAGTTGGGAGCCGCTGCTCTCTTTAAAGGCTGTCCAAGGAGTTTCTGCCACCTCCCAGGCTTCCTGGCAGACCAAAGGGTGACGGTGAGGGCCAGGGTCGGGCCAGGACCGGTACTCAGGACTGACCTGCCTGTGGTGAAGAGTGATCAAGCCCATCAGACCTGACAATTTACCTTTCAACTCCTTACTTCCCTTCAGCAAACCAGCAGGTTCCACAGTCAGGAGCGCTCCCATGCAACCCACACACCTTCCGTGTAAGTGGGGAAAAATTCAAAGCTAAAAAATACATTCTCTTTAGTCACTGTTCCATCCCTGTCACCAACCACCACCAGCAGAGCCGCTAGCCGCCAACGCCTTTAAAAACGCCTTTGTGGGTATCCCCCTGCCTCTGCACCCACACCTTCCCCTAAGAAACGTTCAGAAGCTCTGAATTACCAAAATCAATTACTCCAAGAAGGAACTCAGGCAGACACGCACTAGAATAAAGACAGCAGATAATTCCCACTGTCAGGTAATTGCTCCCCAGAGAATTTCAGATAAAAAAGAGGACTCTAAAAGAGAGCATTTTCCCCCAGAAAGGCAGGAGAAGGCTGTGCCTCAATAAACAGAAGGCTCTTCTCTTCCCTGCAGCCTTCCCGCCCCTCCCTCGCCTGCATTCTGCAGGAGGCAACCACATAGGGCCACAGGAATCCCCAGGGATCAGGGTGGGAGGAAGGTGGGGTCGAATTCTGGGGTCCCAGGCCCAGGGACAGGGCTGGGTTCTCAAAGGACATTTGACTCTCATGTCCCTTCTTGGGCAGGGACACAACAGGGTCCCAGGGCTCCTGTTACACATGGGCCCAGGGACACAAGATTAGCAGTTAATCTGTCTCTATTCCATATGTCCATCTCGCCACCTTGACAAGGCCAAAAGTTCTTTGAGGCCGGGCACAGTGGCTCACACCTGTAATCTCAGCACTTTGGGAGGCCAAGGAAGGTGGATCACTTGAGACCAGGAGTTCGAGACCAGCCTGGTCAATATGGTGAGACCCTGTCTCTACTAAAAATATAAAATTAGCCGGGCATGGTGGCACACACCTGTAATCCCAGCTACTCAGGAGGCTGAGGCAGGAGAATCGCTTTAACCAGGGAGGCCAAGGTTGCAGTGAGCTGAGATTGCGCCACTGCACTCTAGCCTGGGCAACAGAGCGAGACTGTCAAAAAAAAAAAAAAGAAAGTTATTTGAAAGCAGGTCCTTGGCTGCCATGTCCAGCCCTTCCTTGCCACCCAGCCTTGGACACTCATTATAAAGGACCTGCCAATTGACCCAAGAGGTGATGGAGTGGTAGACACTGGGATTCACCTGAGGCTAGTCACTGAGTTCTCTGGGCTTTGCTTTCCTTCATTGAAAGGGGAGATAGCATCAAACTGTTATATAGATGTCCACAACGCCACCTCTCCAGGAGTGTTGCAAAGCTTATCAATAGGCATTCCAAGTAGAAAGTGTTCTACAGTCAGAGGTGTGGAAAGTTCTGGAGTAAACAAATCTCAGCAGGTTTCTTTACTGCAGGATTTCTCAGAACCTTTAAAATTGTTCATGTGCATTGGTACTATACAAAACAGGTATATAAAGTATTCAGCAGCCTTTTCTTAACCTTCTTTTCTACAAAGCGTCTTACCAGGTTACCATTCCATGGAACATACTTGGGTCGACAACTGTTGCAGACATAAGGCGTAACAAGGATACACTAAGGCAGTTAAGGTTGAAGGGCCACAGGAAATTCATGGAGGGCACAGTGCTTGAGATAACTTCTGAAGGGAAAAGAGGCCGGGCACGGTGGCTCACGCCTGTAATCCCAGCACTTTCGGAGGCCGAGGCTCATGGATCACCTGAGGTCAGGAGTTCAAGATCAGCCTGGCCAACATAACGAAACCCCGTCTCTACTAAAAATACAAAAATTAGCCGGGTGCGGTGGTGCACCCCTATAGTCCCAGCTACTCAGAAGTCTGAGGCAGGAGAATCTCTTAAACCTGGGAGGCAGGGGTTGCAGTGAGCCAAGATCACAACACTGCACTCCAGCCTGGACAATAGAGCAAGAGTCCATCTCAGAAAAAAAAAAAAAGAAAGAGGGAAAGAAAGAAGGAGAGAAAGAAAGAAAGAAAGAAAAGAAAGAGAGAGACAAAGAAAGAAAGAAAAGAAAGAGAGAGAAAGAAAGAAAAGAGAGAGAGAAAGAAAGAAAAGAAAGAGAGAAAGAAAGAAAGAAAGAAAGAAAGAAAGAAAGAAAGAAAGAAAGAAAGAAAGAGAAAGGATTCTATGGGCAGAGACCAAATAGACGACATTCCAAATAGTAGACACTGCACAACAGAAGTGCAGAGGTGGGGCCAGGCGCGGTGGCTCACACCTATAATCCCAGCACTTTGGGAGGCCGAGGCAGGTGGATCACGAGATCAGGAATTCAAGACAAGCACGGCCAACTTAGTGAAACCCCGTCTCTACTGAAAATACAAAAATTAGCCGGGCATGGTGGCACATGCCTGTAATCCCAGCTACTTGGGAGGCTGAGACAGGAGAATCACTTGAACCTAGGAGGCAGAGGTTGCAGTGAGCCGAAACCGTGCCATTGCACTCCAGCCTGGGCAACAGAGCGAGACTCCATCTCAAAAAAAAAAAAAAAAAAAAAAAGAAAAGAAAAAACAGTAGTGCAGAGGTAGGAGAGTCCTGGACACATTAGGTCCTGGTTATCATCTTGCAAGAAGGAGGTCAAGGCTAGAAAAGTAGGATGGGAAGGGTCTTTGGGTAAAGAACATGATGAGGATCCCTGAGTTAAAAGTAATGGCTTACTTACTAGTGCTTACCATGTGCCAGGCATTGTGTGAAGCAAAACTATTACAACATAGACCTATGAAGCCAGTTATCTTGTATCCTTTGTTTTAGAACCCAGGAAAATTAAGTGGCCGCAGTTAATTCCCACAGCTACTAAGTGGCAGGGCAGGGATCTGCCCCCCAGCACATCAATTTCAACCCCATGTCTTTATCCAATCTGCTTCTCCACCCTAGAGCCATGAGGGACAGGGCAAAAGCCAACACCATCAACACTATCAAGCTGTGGAGAAGAGCCACTGATTTCTCACCATCTGAAGCCTTCTCCCTGTGCCTTGATTTTTAATTTGTATGCCATTGGACAGAATTTCTCCAATAAGTGCATAGGTCATTTGTTCTGAATATTTAAAGGGGGTCTTTTCAACTATCCCAGCACTTCTTCAATAAGTGCACAGGTCATTTGTTCTGAATATTTAAAGGGAGTCTTTTCAACTATCCCTCTGTGAGTTTGCGAGAAGTTGCCCAAACACCAAAAACCACATGTGGCCAAACGCATCAACATCCTCAACAAGATTTATGTTCCAAGCACGTTGCTGCTGCTTGATTTATGGGGCCCACGGAGCTGATCTAAGACGAAGCAAACCTCTCAGGGGAAGGAGACATCATCATCATCAAATATTTCAATAATCATCTCAATCACAGTAAAAAAGGCACCGGGCCACTTCCTGCCCTAGCACTGGAAAGGAAGTGAAATTATTTGCCGTAATTCAATTTGGTAATTAACTAAACAATGCAAAGAGAAATTCCAGCAAGGATATAAATACTTTAAAAATCCCTGCACTAGTTGGTGAGGAGGATGTCAACAACAAACAGGAACTCCGGGGAAGGCAAGAGGCGAGGGCAGTCAGGTCGGGGTAAGGTGGGTCCCAAGCTAAAAACAACAGTGGCCAAGGTGGTTTATAATTACAGACACTACTTCATGCCAGCTCTGTGCTAAGCACTTTACACACATTACCTCACCAAAGCCTCAAAACACTGAGGAGCCCAGGCAACTGCGGAAGGACCTGCCTGAGGGCACACAGTGGGAAGTGACAGACTCAACTCTTATCCGAAACCCGCATCTTCTCCTTCCACATCCCTCTGCTTCCTGTCCAAAAGCATGACCTAGATAAATGGGGCTCTAGGAATAGCCAGGACAAATGGGGAAACTGAGGCAGGATTTGACATCCCCCTTTCCCCCACCTCCCCAAGTATCCTAACTGCCAAGCTTGGGGGCTCCCAGCTGACCTGGCTGCAAGACTCCGATGGAGAACTGGGTAAGCTCGGGAAAAATGATTTTGCAATCGTGTTTGCAGAAACCTGAGCAGTTGTCCTCCTGGGCCTGGCTCTAGCCTTTCTTCCTCTGGGAAACCCCCTTGACCTCTCACCTCCCCCCACCAACACATACACACAACACACAAACACACACACACAACACACAAACACACACACACTGCTGTCTACAGCAACTTCACCAATTTGTGGCTTCCCCAAAGGCTGAGCAGGCTCTCTCTCTAAGGGGGACCCTGGTGGTTCTGGGAAGGGAGGGAGGGAGGGAGGAGCAGCAGCTGAGACTTGTTGGAGTTCCACCCTGCCCCACCTTCACCCAGCATGCCTGCTTCAACAAACACTCACCCCGGTGACTTACACAGCAGAAACAAGCTCACAGGGGAATGTGGATAGCATGCAAAAGATAAATTTCAAGCACCTTAAAGAAATCTTTTTCTCTATTATCCCCTTTCTCTATTCATCAAAGCAGCTCCCTTAAAAACCCATGTTCAGACACCCTTTTTTGGCCAATTTGAGACCCTGTGTATCTCTAAGAGAAAACCATTCACATTAAAAATAATTTTTTTTGAGGCAGGGTCTCACTCTGTCACCAAAGTGGGAGTGCAGTGGCACGATCACGGCTCTGGCTCACTGCAGCCTCAACCTCCCGGACTTAGGCGATCCTCCCACCTCAGCCTCCAGAGTAGCTGGGACTACAGGCACACACCACCAGCCCCAGGTAATTTTTTTTTTTTTTTTTTTTTTTTTTTGTAGAGACAGGGTTTTCCTATGTTTCCCAGGCTGGTAGATTGACTCTTTAATTCAGACCTTCCCCCACCCAGAACTACCTTCGCCAAAGGCAGTAAGTTCTGGAAAGGGGTATGGCCAGAGGATCCCAAGACTGCTGCAAAGTGCATTAAGAAGACCATCAGTAATAATAATGCAAATAATAAGTGATAACAAAACTGTAGCATTTATTAAATGCTTATGATGTACAGACACCGTACTGTGTTCTTTCTCCGCATGTATAATTTTAATCTAGGCCGGGCGCAGTGACTCATGCCTGTAATCCCAGCACTTTGGGAGGCCGAGGCAGGTGGATCACTTGAGGCCAGGAGTTCAAGACCACCCCGGCAAACATGGTGAAACCCTGTCTCTACTAAAAATACAAAAATTAGCTGAGCGTGGTGACACACACCTACAGGTGTGTAGCTACTGAGGAGGTTGAGGCAGGAGAATCACTTGAACCCAGGAGGCAGAGGTTGCAGTGAGCCGAAATCACACCACTGCACCCCTCACACCTGGTTTCTCCATACTTAGACTTCCACAATCCCTCAGGAGGTAGCCCTGCACCTAGGGGAAAGGGCAGCAGAGTGCCTGACACGAGAGGCTTCGGAATTGGGAAGACCTGTATTCAAACCCTGGCTCTGCCTTTCCCAGCTGGGTGACCTTAGGCAAGTCACTCCTCCTCTCTGGGACTCAGTTTCCTCATCTGCAAAACAGAGATGAAAACAGGATCTCACAGGTCTATTGTGAGAACTAAATGGGCTGATGCTTAGAAAGCCTTAAGCCGAGTGGCTGGCCCATGGGAAGTACTCAGAAAGTGTGAGCTGCTAGGTATTATCATTACAGCCCAGAGAGGTCATGTACCGTGCTCAGGGTCACACAGCCAATGTGAGGCAGAGCAAATGCTAACACCAGGTTCTGGCTCTGGTCCAAGCTCCTTCCTGACACCGAGCCACTCTCCTGGGAAGCTGTGAGATGGCACAGTACAAGTGCTTATCATGGCCCAGCCGCTTCCCCAAGCCCACAATTCATGAGCCAAGTACAAAGTCCCAACCAACAGGTTTGTTTTTCTTATACACATACACACAAAATCAAGTGGCTCAGAGTGAAAGTTCCCAAACCTTGGCATCCTCCCCTATCCAGAGGTGAGTAGTGATCTCATCCCTGTGACTAAGCCACACCGACGCCAGGAGCCCTCTCTGGGAACCTGCGGGCTTGGCGTTGCTGGCTCCCAGCCCCAGGAGGAGCCAAGGCTGCAAAACTGGGATTCTTGCAGAGCTGGGAATTCTTGGCTCTTGGGGCTGAGAAGCAGGGTGGCTCTGAGAAGTGGGTGATGTTGCAGCCAAGGACCAAGATAGCCCTGGAGATCCAGGTTTGAATCCCAGCTCTGCCAGGAACTTGTCATGAAGTTTTAGGCAAACCCAGGCCTCTATCCCCCTAATTCTAAAATGGATGGATTGCACCAGAAGATTTCCGATGGTCTGTCCAGCTCAGATCTTGCTTAGCTCCTGTCCTGCCCACCAGTGGCCTTGGCCTAGCTAGGGAAGGAGCAAAGAGTTAATAAACGTACAAGTTAGAGGGCAATGGGCACTAAAATGCGCAGAAAAGGTCAGTGTTGCTCAAACAATCGGTGCAGGCTGCCTGGAGAAGTTGGGAGCCGAATGGGGGTCCCAAAGTGGGAGGGATAGAAGTGAGAAGTAGAGAAAACTGATCCTGGTGGTTTGGGAGCTTGTCAGTGGCAGGGTGTCAGATGCACTAGACAGCCTGTAAAAGTTTCAATGAGTCAAGTCAGGAGAGAGGAAGAGCCTTCCTCTAGAACTTCAGCCACTACCTCCTCCCTGTTACTTAATCCCTCCCACCGTGGGGAAGACAGACAGACAGACAACCAGGAGCACCTAGATTAAAAACTAGAAGGCTGGGCGCGGTGCCTCACACCTGTAATCACAGCACTTTGGGAGGTCGAGGCGGACGGATCACCTGAGGTCAGGAGTTCAAGACCAGCTCGGCCAACATGGCAAAACCCCATCTCTACTAAAAATACAAAGAAAAAAATAGCCAGGTGTGGTGGCACACACCTGTAGTCCCAGCTACTGGGGAGGCTGAGGCAGAAGAATTGCTTGAACCTGGGAGGCAGAGGTTGCAGTGAGCTAAGATTGCGCCACTGCACTCTTGCCTGGGTGACAGAGTGAGACGCTGTCTCAAAAACAAACAAACAAACAAACAACCAAAAACTAGAAAAAGCTGAGAAACCTAGTTACAGACTTTGCCCCAGAGTGGGCTCCTCCCCAAACCAAGAGGCAGCAGAAAACGGGGTCTTCCCCCAAGCATGATACAAGGTTCCATAAGGAGAGGTCAGGATGGACAGGTGTCTTCTGAGGGTTTAAAAAATATATATTCTGTCAAACACTATAAAGTAATACCTACAGCAAAGCCAGTTAGCACATCATTGCAATGCATGGTTGTTACAGCAGGAAGCTACAGCATGTAATCCTCAATGGCTCCCTATTGCCTACAGCTTTATGGTCACTATCCTTATTATGGCATTCTAGGTCCTCAATTTGGGGTCCTGATGGTACTTTTCTGCTTTATTCCCATCACTACCTTACCCCCCCAACTCCTGCTCCAACCAATTACAGTCCTCGGCTGCTCCCCAAGCCCATCATGAGCCTTTGCTCCCTGGGATCTCGATTCATTCTTAGTCTCCCTGCCATCCTTGCTGCTTTGCTTAAAAATCTACACCTATTGTTTCCACCAACCCGCTTCCCTCCTGGAGCCTGTTGACTCTCATCTGGCTTCTCCTAAGAATGTAAAACACAGACCTCAGGGGCTGGGGATCAGACTGGTTCTGCCACTGAATTTGGGGTACAGTCTCAAGTGAGAAATTGGGCGCACACCTCTACACGCTCATTTATAAAGCGGGCAGTGCAACCTCTCCCCACCTCAAAGGCTGCCGAGCCACTCAAGTGAGATACTGGAGCCATAGGGCTCTGCACAGCGTCAAGTGTGACACGAACTCAAGGGATTAGGGTGTCTATTTTTAACTCCCCACATCCTGGCTGAAAAACAAATCTCTCACACACCCTGCAGATCCCTATCAGAGGGGCTGACAGAGCCTTTGGGAATTCTCTCCTCCCGGAAGCAGCGCCAGCTTTGATGGCGTTCCCTCTGCCGGGAAAGGCTCTGAGGTCCCTGCTCCGGCCAGGGTCTGCTTCCATTATGTCTGGCTGGGTCCTGCTGCTCCCAGCAAACAGCCATTGCCTGGTGGACTCAGTTGTCACACATTCTACAGCCAGTGATAGTCAGACAGGGTCACCAAAGATGCTGAGAAGAGTCCCTCATTCATCTGCTTATTTATTTACTTATTCACATTCCCTCCCCTCCCCTCTTAAGAGGCGGGTCTTGCTCTAGGGTCACCCAGAGGGGAAAACCATGAGGCACCTGTGCTAGGATGCCTCTGTCTAGGGACAGGGGCAGGGGCAGAGGCAGAGGCAGATAAACTGATAAGGCAACAGTAAGTAGGACAGGAAGTAACAAAGGAACGATGGAGTGGTGACTCATGTCTGTAATCTCAGCACTTTGGGAGGCCAAAGTGGGAAGATTGCTTAAGTGGGAGGATTGCTTGAGGCCAGGAGTTCGCCAGCCTGGACAACACAGCAAGACCCCATCTCTACAAAAAATAAAAAAATTAGCTGGGCATGGTGGTGCTTGCCTGCAGTCCCAGCTGCTTGGGAGGCTCAGATGGGAGGATTGCTTAAGCCCAGGAGTTCAAGCTACAGTAAGCCATGATTGTGGCACTGCACTCCAGCCTGGGTGACAGAGCAAGACCCCATCTCAAAAAAATAAGAAAAACCCAAAGGAATGATAGGAGTATGTGAACATAAAACCAGACCATCATCAATCTCTCTCCTCTCCCTCCAGTACTCTAGCATCCATGAGACCTCACTCCAAGATGAGTCTTTACTAGGTATCAGCCACTGTCACCTACAAGGAGAGGGGGCTTCCTACTTCAGGACAGAGATCTCTGACCTGGTCACCTGACCCATCTGCACAGGTGTTCGCTACATTCATAAGAACACCGCCGGCCAGGCATGGTGGCTCATGCCTGTAATTCCAGCACTTTGGGAGGCCCAGACGGGTGGATCACTTAAAGTCAGGAGTTTGAGACCAGCCTGACCAATATGGTAAAACCCTGTCTCTACTAAAAATATGAAAATTAGCCAGGCGTGGTGGTATGCACCTGTAGTTCCAACTACTTGGGAGGCTGAGACAGAAGAATTGCGTGAACCCAGGAGGCGGCGTTTGCAGTGAGCTGAGATCACGCTACTGCACTCCAGCCTGGGCAACAGAGCGAGACTCCATCTCTAGAAAAAAAAAAAAAAAAAAAAAGAACACTGCCATTCTCCCTGGTCCTACCTCCCTCACCCCCTGCTGCCTGAGTTCACGCTCATCCAATGATGGTAACAGGAAAAATGATCCCAACACAAGAATGTCAAAGAAAAATACAAATCCTCACTCTGAATTGGGAGCCGTCAATAAGGAGAGCCTCCTTCCAGCACCCACTCTGAGCCCTGGCCGTGAGCACTGGACCTGGAATGAGGGGAGTCAGGGAAGCCCTGAGCTGCGTCCTTCCAGCCATGGGAGCTGAGCTGTGTTTCCTCAGAGCCTCGGTTTCCTCAGCAGAAAGTCACAGGGGGACTGGGAGGGGACCCTCTGCAGAAAGCACCTTGCACATCAGAAAGTGTGATATAAACGCTTTGTGTTTTAGCATAATTATTATTGTTATTTTGAGACAGAATCTCACTCTGTCATTCAGGCTGGAGTGCAGTGGTGCCATTTCAGCCCACTGCAACCTCCACCTCCTGGGTTCAAGCAATTCTCCTGCCTCAGCCTCCTAAGTAGCTGGGATTACAGGCATGCACTGCCACACCCGGCTAATTTCTTTTTTTTTTTTCTTTTTTGTATTTTTATTACAGATGGGGTTTCACCACGTTGGCCAGGCTGGTCTTGAACTCCTGACCTCAGGTGATCCGCCACCTTGGCTTCTCAAAGTGCTGGGATCACAGGCGTGAGCCACCACACCCAGCCTTAGTATATATTCTTGGTCCTCATTTTTTTCTTTCCCTTTTGGCCTCTGAGGCTCAACAGCCCCCTCTGAACTCAGGGACAGATGTTTCTGTGGACTTTCTGGCCACAAATAACTGTGCAACCCTAGAAAAGCCATGTGATTCCTCGACGTCCATGTCTGTGGGGACCATGTCTGTGGGCCCCCGACACAATCCCAATGACCCCCACAGGCCCTTCACAAGTACTTTTTAAACACTCTTAAGAAAATTCTAAAAAAGCCGGGTGTGGTGGCTCATGCATACAATCCCAGCACTTTGGGAGGCCAAGGTGGAAGGATTGCTTTAGCCTAGGAGTTCAGGACCAGCCTGGGCAATAGAGTGAGACCTCATCTCTACAAGAAGAAAAATTTTTAAATTAGCCAGGCATGACGGCGTGCGCCTGTAGTCCCAAATACTCTAGGGAGGCTAAGGTGGGAGGATCACTTGAGCCCAGGAGGTAGAGGTTGCAGTCAGCCAAGATCATGCCACTGCATTCCAGCCTGAGTGACAGAGTGAGATCCTGTCTCAAAAAAACCAATAATAATTCTAAAGAAGCGGGTGAATTTGGCTATTCTCATTTGAGACCTGAAATTCAGCCTGCAGATGGGGACTGACACTGACAGGTGGCTTTCCCTAACCTGCTTCTAGGCCCATCCCCCTTGATGCCACACAGCCAGAATAAAGTTTTTTTTTTAAGAAGCAGATCAAGAACAATCCAAATGATGGGGCCGGGCATGGTGGCTCATACCTGTAATCCCAACACTTTGGGAGCCTGAGGTGGGTGGATCACTTGAGCTCAGGAGTTTGAGACCAGCTTGGGCAACATGGGGAAACCCTATCTCTACAAAAAATACAAAAATTAGCTGGGCATGGTGGCGAGCACCTGTAGTCCCAACTACTTGAGAGGCTGAGGTGGGAGGATCGTTTGAGCCTGGAAGGCGGAGGTTGAAGTGAGTCAAGATCGCGCCACTGCACCCTAGCCTGGGCGACAGAAGGAGATCCTGTCTCAATTAAAAAAAAAAAAAAAAAAAAAAAAGAACAATCCAAAAGAGGCAGAGGAGTTCTCTGCAAGCCAAAGGCATCTCTCTGTCTGTCCCTTGCTAGAGCCAGCCCTGCCCAGAGAAGACTGCGAGGCTCCGCACTTGATTCTGTTGAGGAGCGGGGTGCAGGCACGGCAGTTGGAGCAGGAGTGGAAAAATCATGCCTGATTCAAAGCTAGTCCAACTCTACAAAGCTTTCCGAGCATTCACTAGGGCATTTACTAGAGCAATTTCTAAAGCCCAGCGCCCATCACGGGGGGCAGGCAAGCGACAACGACAGGCAAAGCAGGGCAGTTAGTAAGAAAAAGCTACAAGCCAGGACCTCAGCAGGGAACGGCTCACCTTTAGAGGGGCAATGAGACCAAATGGAGGTGAAATTTGTGCTACACCCAGAAGGGCAGGAAGAATTTGGGCTGTAACCAGTGGCAGAGAGAAAAGGGCATTCTGGAAGTTACAGACAAAGTCCAGGCAACATAAAACCTGAAGAGCAGAGAAAGAAGAGACAGGGAGGAAAACTGGAGCCAGCCATGGGGCTGTGTTTGCCAGGCCAGGGAGCTCAGCTTTGATCTCGTGGTTAACAGGAAGCCACTCACATGACAGTAAGTGGCCAGCAGAGGCTGTGGTTACCAAGGGCTACTGTAGGAAGCCGGGTTGCTGGAGGCCCACCTGGGATGGGAAACAGGCAGCTGGACACCCTCAGCCAGCTGCTCACCCCAGGGAGAGGTTAGAACCATTCAGGTCAGATTCGGCAAAGGCTGAGGAAGCCCAGAGGAGAGACATGTGATGGCTTGGAAGGGAGACAAGGCCCTTATATGTCCCCCTTGTCTCCTGATCAAGAGTACCCAGGGCTGAGAGGGGCTGCAGTGGGGCTGGCCCTAGTGCCCCCACACTCCCCCTTGGCTCCTGCCCTTGACCCCCAGTCATTCCCACCATCACCTTCTTGCAAGGATCAGGGTGCAAAATACTGTGTAATTCTAAGGTAAGTGACCTCCCCCTTCCCTGGGCTTCCTCCACTACCTGTCCCCCTCTGGACTGCCCCCAGGTGTCCTGGACCCACTGGCCACCATTCCCATAAGAGCCTTTCTGGCCCCTTTCATAGTAATTCCCATGGAGCACTCTGCCCTCCAGCCCAACTCAACCCCTCACCCATGCCCTGAGCCCATCATGAATACCTCTCCCTAGAAATGCAGACAGGAAATGCAGACAGAGTCCAACTTGTAAACGTCAAGGTGGGAAAGAACCTCAGAGATCTGGCTAAAAAGCCCCACCTTCAGCCCTTTACAGTAAAGAAACCTAACGTTTTAAGAGATGACCAGCCCTGCCCAAGATCACACAGCCTGATCATGGCCCAGGTCTTCAAGCTTCCAGATGAGGGCTCTGGCACCAAAGCCACAACCAGATAGGGCAGAAAAATAGTGAGGCATGAAATAGACTGCATAAAAGGCCAGAGTGCCTTATTGTCAAGGCACCTGGATTCAGGTCCTGACTCTTATCACCACTCCCTCCCCTGCCCACATACACACAGTAGGGCTTTGGACATGTCACTGCAGTCTCCTGGACTCCAGTAACCTCTTTCATAAAATGGGTGTTTAATAATTTTGTGCTTTCAGCAGGATCAAACAGGTCCAAGGCAGAACAAGCACCCTGTCTACAGCACAGGTGGTAGGCCAGAATTGTGATACAGCCGGGATCTATGCAAGCGATTCCTTTACCCTGTGTCTCTCCTAGTGAGTCAGCCCAGGCCAGGCAGCCTCGGGCCAGACATTTCCCCAGAGCTGCCCAATGGCCCACAGAGCAGTCTTCCAAGGGAAGGGATGGAGATTGAAAACATAGATGGACGCACAACAGAACCACCCCACTCCTCTCCCCACGAGATGCAGGCCCAGCACCTTCTGGCTGGGAGGGCCAGAGGCCACGGTCGGAGGATGGAGGAAGAAGGTGTCGAGGGGAGGGAGAGGTTTCTGCCAACCCCTCCAGGGTCCTCACCACTCTGGGTGAAAAAACTGAACAGAGGCTGGGTATGGTGGCTCATGCCTACGATCCCAGCACTTTGGGAGGCTGAGGCAGGAGCATCAGGAACTTAGGAGGTCAGGACCATCCTGAGCAACATAGCAAGACTTCATCTCTACTAAAATTAAAACATTGGCCGGGCGCGGGTGGCTCACGCCTGTAATCCCAGCACTTCAGGAGGCCGAGGCGGGCGGATCACGAGATCAGGAGATCAAGACCATCCTGGCTAACACAGTGAAACCCCGTCTCTACTAAAAATACAAAAAATTAGCCGGGCGTGGTGGCGGGTGCCTATAGTCCCAGCTACTTGGGAGGCTGAGGCAGGAGAATGGCGTGAACCCGGGAGGCGGAGCTTGCAGTGAGCCGAGATCACACCACTGCACTCCAGCCCAGGTGACAGAGCGAGACTCCGTCTCAAAATAAAAATAAAAAAAATTAAAAAATTAGCTGAGCATGGTGGCATGTGCCTGTAGTCCCAGCTACTAAAGAGGCTGAGGTGGGTGGATCACTAGAGCACAGGAGTTTGAGGACTTAGTGAGCTATGATAGTACCACTACACTCCAGCCTGGGTGACAGAGGGAGACCCGGTCTCCAAAATATAATAATCTGAGCATGAGGGCCTCATCTAAGGCACACCAATCCTAGAAAGCAGAGGCCAGTGATCTTGGGGGTGCCACAGGTCTGCCCGCAAGTACATCCAATTGTGGCAGGAGAAACTTCACCAGGGCTCCCGTCAGCCAAGGGCCTGCTCCATTCCACCCACAGCATGCCCATCTTAAGTTGGGAGAAAGCCCAAGAAAGGAAGAGTAACCAGTCCAGAGAGTGAAGCCAAGACTAAATTCAGATCTGTTGAAAACTATATTCCACGTTCTCTTCCTAAGAGTACCTTAGTGCTATAGTCCTCAAACTGTGACCTGTAGGAAAATGGCCTGGTTAGGGGGGAGTGGGAGTGGCAGGTGGTTTAAACTGCAGATCCCAGGGCCTGGAGTAGAGATGAGGAATCTGCATTTTAACAGGTGCTCTAGGTGCTTGTGATAAAAGCATTGCTGGCACACACCAGTCCCAGGCACACACACGCACGTACACACACACACACACACACAAAGGCACGTACGCAAGCAAGGGTCAAAATCGAAGCATGTGCTCTAAAGACAGATACAGATGCTGAGTTTGGTGCACAGCCCAGCCAGCCCCTTACCAGTTGTGGGATCTTGGGTAAGTCCCTTACCCTCTCTAAACCTGTTTCTTATATGCAAAACGAGGATAAGAAAATAATCAACCTCATGAGTTTGTTTTAGGGATGCAAGAAAATAATATGTGTAAAGTCCTCAGGGCAGGGTCTGGCATATAATAAATACTCAATAAATAGTGCTATGATCATTACCAATCTCAGTGCCCGTGTGTTGAATGCTGAAGGGACGGAACAGAATGCCAGGCAACCAGGGGACCACAGTGAATAATTGAGACAGTAAGAGATGCCCCAAGGGTTGTTCCAGAACCAGTGGATAGAAGTCATAGAGACAAAGATTTCTGTCCCAAACAGGAAGAATGTTGCTCAATCATGAAACCAAGAGTTTCCCAATCATGAAACTAACTGTCTAGTGAACTCACCGTCACTAGAGGATCCCAGCAAAAAAGACTAGATGTTCGCCAAGTGGGACACAGCACCAGGGAAGGAAGAATGGGGAGATAGGGCCAGGTGATCCTGAAGGTGACTTTGGGCCAGGTTCTGCAGGTCAGCCCATTTTCCCCATCATGCTGGTTATTTAGTTCATTTGCTCTTCCTTGCCATTTACAATAGTTACCTCCAGGTGTCTAAAAGGGGTGGGGAAAGGGGGAAAGATCAAGATAGACAGAAGCCTTGTACATTCTGAATAGTTCATTGCAGGGATAAGAATGTGTGAGGCTGTTTAAATCTGAGCCTACAAACCCACTAAAATTGTGGGTGTGTGCATCTGTGCACTTTTCTCAAAAGGGCTGATTAAGAGGGGCTGGTCCTTACCAACTTTCTGGGGGAGAGGAAACTGAGGCACGAGGATGCTGGCTCTCTCAGACAGCAAGAGGGCACAAGCTCCAGGGTATAGATCGGCTGCTTAAGATGGCTGTCCTACGAGCCAGGCACCTTCTACGCCTCACCTTGAAAAAACCTCCCTATATCCCCCCTTGGACGGGACCCTTGAGCTCTGAGAGGTTAGGAAACCTGCCCAGAGATACACAGCTAGTGAGCAGCAGGGGCTGATGTTGGAACCCAGATTCCCTGGGCTCCAGAGCTAGGTGTTTGGTTCCGTTTTTTTACTCCTGCGTGTTCTGTCCTGGGTCAGTAAAACACGGAAAGGAGTTAACATTAAGGAGGAATAATGTTAAAGATTGGTCCTTATTGGTGACAAGCTACCTACTCGCCCACTCACAATCAAAATTAAGGTAAAATTTCCCTCCTTAATAGCAGAAGGGGCCAGAGGGAGAGGAGTTTCCATATGGCTCACACCGGATAGCTCAAGAGTGGACCATCCTGAGACCAGAACACCCTGCAGTCATTCCCACCAGGCTGAGCACTGGAACCAGGTGGCGTTGGTCCCTGTTCCCACTCTGCTTAGCCCAAGGTGTTTTCACGGAAGGTGGGGTCCAGAGCAGCCCAGGAAACGGAAAAGAGACCTCACTTCGACGACCCAGCCCTGCCAATCGCCTCCCTGATAATTTAGGATTGGCTAGGATTGAACAAAAACACCCAAAACTTGGGTGCCCCAGGGGGTGCCTGGCTCTGGGTAGAGAGATTTGGTTGGCTGCCCTATCACCGATCCCCAGGGTGAGCTGAGGAAGGTCTGAAGTTTGGGAGACGGCTGGAAGCCTTGGGGATCGGTAGGCTGGCACCTCCCACCCCCAACTCCCGCCGCCCGCGGGCCCAAGCTGGGGGCGCCTTCCTCGCGATCCCCTGTGTTGTACTCTCCCGGCGGTCGAGATCTGGGCAGGGCGCACAGGAAAGTTTAAAGGCTCAATGCATCGCGCAGATTTCCTTGCGGGAGAGGGGACTGTAGGGGAAAAGCGGGGTAAATAAAACAAAGTCGCCGCCCATTCCTCAGTCCCCTACCCCAACACCTCGCATCGGAGCCCCCGGATCCTCTCGAACCCGGGATGCCGCTCGGATCCCGGCAAACCACCGAGCCCCCCTCCACCTGAGCCGCGGCCCCCAGCTTTTACCTCTACTCGTGGGCCGGGCCGCTGGGCGCTGCCATCCCAAAGGCTCCGGAGCCAGAGCGGCCCAGGGCCAGGGTTGCGAAGCGGCAGAGTCGCGGAGTCGCCGGGCGGCTGCAGGAAAGTTTCCTTCGCGCCAGCTGGGCCGAGTGGAGCGGGGCGGGCAGAGTAAGCGGCTGGCCAGGCAGGAGCGCGCTCCGGCCGGCTCCGCGCCTCCCCCGGCGCCGCCGCTCTACCGCTCCCGGGCTCCCGCGGCCACCCGGCCTGCCCAGCCCTGCCAATCGCAGGCCCAGCCGCCCACAGCTCCGCCCGCCAGGCCGGGGACCCAGCGGGGGCGGGGAGCGGAGGGGCGGGGGCGCACCTGTTTGGTCAATCGACCTCCCCACCACCGCCCCGCCCAGGCCGGACTGGGCAGAGCCGAGGCCCTCCGCTCCGAGCACAAGCTCCCCAGCCTGGTGCGGGCCCCAGATGCCGGCGGGACCACACGCCCCGTCCCCTCCCGGAGTCCCCAGGCCTCCAGGAGTCCAGAGATAACCTCTGCTTCCGTTTCGGCGCTATGAGGGTACGGGACCGAGGAGTGGGCCGCGACTTTGCTTTACTTATCCCTCCTCCACCCTATGGCTCCCCTTCCCGCTAGAATCTTCCCGCATCCGCTGACCCCTTAAACTTTTCTGTGCGCCCTGCGTGGATCTCCAACCTCAGGAGCCGAGGACTAATGGGGGGAACTAGAGCTTTGCAAGGGGACAGTGCGGGGTGTCACAGGGAAGGCACCCCAGCACTCCCACCAACAGAAACTCCCGAGGACTCCAGCTGGCTGGAGGGAACGTCCTGCGAACGTCTGCGACCCGCTTCAGCAAGCGTGACTGAATATTAAAGCGTGACTATCTTATCGACCCATTTCCCAGATAGGGACACTGAGGCCAGAGCAGGGCGAACTCTTTTCGGACCGTGGTGGCGGGACAGCGACGTTTTCCAGCTAAAGGTGGGTTTGCTGAGAGCTCCTGCCTCCCCTTCTCAGCCCTACGCTGATGCCTGTGTTCGTCCTCACCTTGCCGCCAGTCGCGGATCTGCGGCCGAGGAGGAGAAACAGGCCCCGGGCAAGTGCCCGGGTAGGGCGAGGGCGCGCCTGCAGGCGCACGGCCTTACCTCCGCAGCAGAGCGTGTCCTCGCAGAGCGCGCAGGCTGGAGGCCCCAGCAGGGGCAGGGAGGCCCAGGCGAGGGCGCGGAAGGAGGCACCGCCGGCTCCCATCTCGGACGGCCTCGGTGGTGCTTCGGCCAGCGGGCCTGCCACCCTCCGCGGCACCTGTGGGGCCAGCGCGGTGCCCGCGGCCTCCGCCTCCGGGGTCGGTCCCGGGCCAGGCCCGGGGTGAGGAGTGTGCAGGGCTCCCGGGCTCCTCGAGCTGTCCCGGCTCAGAATCCCACGGCGGCGCGCAGGTCGAGCTGGGCAGGGCGCTATTTTTAGCGAGAGCTGCTCTCCCAGTCGTACAGACAGAACCAGTTAATTCGGCCGCTGGGGACGGGCCTGCACGGTGAACTCCCCGAACTGCAGCCGCAGCTCTGCTGAAAGCTGATCCTTCGCATTCCTGCCTCTCGAGGCGGGAGGGCGGGAGGACGCCTGTAATTCCAGGGGGAAGCCAGCGTCCTCTCTGAAGACAGCGCCTGGGCCCAACTGCACGCCAAAAATGGGGCTCTTTAAATTGGCTCTGAAACCTGGCGGGACTTGATGCTGATGCCAAGCCGCAGACGATGTCCCCATAAAATGTCCATCTACTATCTCACCCTTCCCACTGGTCTCCAGCACTGGGAAGAGCCTCCCAGAAATGGGGTCTCAGCCCCAGCACCCGCCAGAAGCTGGCACGGTCATCACTCAGGAGCTACTTGTTGAATGAAGGCAGGAAGGAGTGAAATCCGATACTAGGGTCAGTGGAAGTCTTCGGAGCATATGCGACGGATGCACAGGGTGGCTTTGAAATCTTATAGAACCCCTAATCCAACACTTTCTGGCTGTGCGACCTTGGCAAATCATCTCACCTCTGTTTTATCTTCTCAGTTTTATCTTCTGCCTCAGTTTTATCTTCTTCAAAAAGGGAGTTTTAGAACTCCAAGAGATAGTATGCAAGAAATCCTTTTGTAAACAAAAGCATTGTGTAGATGTTCATGTAAAACGTGATGAGAGAGCTGCAAAGGTGAACACAAGTTTCTACTCTCGGAAAGTCACTAGCACTCTTCTAATTCGAGAGAGGAGGTGCTAAGGACCCCAAAATGTACAATCACAGCATCCAGTATTAGCCCAAGGATAGACAAATTGGCCAGTGGACTAGAATAGAGGCTGCAAAAATAGACCCATACAGGTATGGAAACTTGATATGTAGCAGAGATGGCCCCGCAGGTCAGTGGGAGAAGGGTGGACTTTTCTATAAATGGTGCTAGCGCGATCCAATGTCCATATTAGAAAAAGATGAGCTGAATCCCTACCTCACACCATGCATAAAAGATCAGTTCCAGGTGTACTGAAAACTTACACACACAAAACAACTCATAATAGTCAAGGATGTCTTAAGACCTCAAAAGCATAAATCCTCAAGAAAAACTGCAATACATTTAATTAAAATTCAAAACTTCTGCTTATCAAAAGATGATATTTACAACATGATATCCAAAATATACAAAGGCCTTCCACAAACCAATTTGCTGAAGAGGCAATGGGAAATTGGGCAAAATATATGAACAGGCAATTCACAGAAAAAGAAACGTGAATGGCCAATAAACATATGCAAAGATGGTCGGTCTCACTAGTAATCAGAGAAATATAAAACAAAACCCCAGTAAAGTGCCACTTCACGCCTGTCAGATTGGCGCAAAAACAAAGAAGTGGGACAGTAGGGACCTGGAGTCTGGAGAACTGTCCTGTGCTGCGGGAAGGAGGGGAAATGGGTACAGCCATTCTGGGAAACAATTTGGCAGCATCTAGAAATGTTGAAGTGCACATATCCCAGTGACCCAGAGTCTTGACATAGAGAACCTCTTGCTCATAGCAATAATGATAATACTAGTAAGGAATCTGAAACAGCCTCTATTCCTATCAGAGGAAGAATGCATAAACAAATTGTGGGGTAGTCAGCAAAATTCTACACTGCAGCAAAAATGAATGATTAGAAATTCATTATGAATCTCAAATCTTAAATGAGGGGAGGGAGAACATGTTGCAGAAGATCAAATTTCTATAATATCATTCATATAGTTTTGTTTTGTTTTGAGACAGAGGCTTGTTCTGTCACTCAGAATGGAGTGCAGTGGCGCCATCATAGCTCACTGTGGCCTCGAACTCCTGGGCTCAGGTAATACTCCTACCTCAGCCTTCTGAGTAGCTGGGACCACAGGTGCGGTGGCACCACATGCAGCTAGTTTTTTGTTTGTTTGTTATTTTTTTTAAGATGGAGTATCACTCCTATTGCCCAGGCTGGAGTGCAATGGCGCGATCTCAGCTCACTGCAACTTCTGCCTCCTGGGTTCAAGCGATTCTCCTGTCTCAGTCTCCCGAGTAGCTGAGATTACAGGCATGCACCACCCTGCCCAGCTAATTTTGTTTTATTTTGTATTTTTTAGTAGAGATGGGGTTTCTCCATGTTGGTCAGGCCGGTCTCGAACTCCCAGCCTCAGGTGATCCACCTGCCTCAGCCTTCTAAAGCACTGGGATTACAGGCATGAGCCACCACGCCTGGCCTAATTTTTTTTTGTAGAGAGAGGGGTCCCTCTATGTTGACCAGGCTGGTCTCAAACTCCTGGGCTCAAGTGGTCGTCCCGCCCCAGCCTCCCAAATAAAGTGTTGGGATTACAGGTGTGAGTCACTGTGCCTACCCTGGCTTCAAGTTCTATTCCTGTAATTCCACAAACTATGTGACTAGTGGCATGAACCGCCATGCCCAGCCTTCATATAGATTCTTCAAACGTGCCAAACAGAATACCATATATTCCATAGGAATGCACAGATACGGTAAAACTATAAAGACATTCAGAGGAATGATAAATACACCATTCTGCAAAGTTTTTACCTCTGGATAGAGGGAGATGTTCGATAGGAAGGAGCTTCATACATTCACACATCTTAGTAAGGTTTTCTTTCTTTCTTTTTTTTTTTTTTTTTTTGAGACAGCATCTCTATCTTTCAACCAGGCTGGAGTGCAGTAGCATAATGATAGCGCACTGCTGCCTCAACCTCCCAGGATCAAGGGATTCTCCCAACTCAGCATCCTGAGTAGCTGGGACTACAGGCACATGCCACCATGGTGGGCTAATTTTGTTTGTGGTTTGTTTGTTGTAGAGATAAGGTCTCACTATGTTGCCCAGACTGGTCTCAAACTCCTGGGCCCCAGCGATCCTCCTGCTTTGGCCTCCTAAATTGCCGGGATTACAGGGTGAGCCACAGTGCTCATGCTAGGTTTTATTTCTTGACCAGGATAGGAGACACACAGTGTTTGTTTTATTCTTCGTCACTTTTTTTTTTTTAAGGTGCAGAGAGTCATGGTGGGAGGCCACATAAAACCCAGTCCTACTCTGAACTTGAGTTTCTTTATTTTAATAACATGGTCATCCTTTCTGGGAAATACCTAGCACAAAGCCTGGCTCATGAGGAAGTGCTCAGTAAATCTTAAGAACATGAATAGCCCAGTCTTCAATCTTCACTGGGGTCCTTCACACCCTAGTTCCAGTCAGCTGAGACTGTCCCTGCCCAAGCACCACCATACAACCAGGTCTCCCAAGTCCCCCAAGCTCTATCATGCCCCAGGAATTTGCACACACTATTTACTCTTCCTAGAATGCCTGTCCTCCCTATCTCTACCCAGTCAGTGCCTACTTCTCCTATTATAATCCAGCTCAGGCATTCCAGCCCATGGAAAGCAGAGGGTTCCCACAGAATCCACCCACTCCACCATCTATATTTATCATATTGTAGATTGTTGCACCTAGCTATGGGTCTGTCTCCTGGAGCAGACTGTGAGCTCTTCCAGGTCACAAACCTTGCAGCCCCACCACCTGCACGGGGCCTGGCCTCGGGAAGGTTTATTGAATGAAGAAAAGGACTGAGTGACCCAAAAACTCAGAAACCAAAAGGGATCGTTCCAAACCGTCAAAAGGAAAAAGCAACCCCACCACCTGCTGGACTGACTGCTTGGTCTTCATTGAGTGTTCTTGATGGGAATGTGAACTTCAAAGTCAAAGAGTGCTCGGTGCTTATAATCCCAGCACTTTGGGAGGCCGAGGCGGGTAGATCACCTGAGGTCAGGAGTTTGAGACCAGCCTGGTCAACATGGTGAAACCTCATCTCTACTAAAATACAAAAATTAGCTGGGCATGGTGGTGCACACCTGTAATCCCAGCTACTAGGGAGGCTGAGACAGGAGAACCCCTTGAACCTGGGAGGTGAAGGTTGCAGTGAGCCAAGATTGCACCATTTGCACTCCAGCCTGGGTGACAGAGCAAGACTCCATCTCAAAAAAAAAAAAAAAAAAAAAAAAGTGCTGCTTTCATATCCAGGCTGACCCGCTTGCCAGCTGTGTGATCTAGAGCATGGTACTACATCCCTCTGAGCCTGTTGCTGGGTTTACACAGCCCACATTGACTAGAGATTATCACAAGGGGTTATTACAAAGATTCAATGAGATCATAGTGGCAAAATGCGTGGCTCCGTTCTTGGTACAGGTAACAATTATATGACTACGGTCAAGAGGAAGATGTTTGCAGGGGAGGATGGAAGGAACTCGATCAGGTTACTATGAAAGTGGGAAGGCCGGGCACGGTGGCTCACGTCTGTAAACCCAGCACTTTGGGAGGCCAAGGTGGGCAGATCACCTGAGGTCGGGAGTTTAAGACCAGCCTGATCAAAATAGTGAAACCCCATCTCTAATAAATATACAAAAATTAGCTGGGTGTGGTGGGGCATGCCTGTAGTCCCAGCTATTTGGGAGGCTGAGGCAGGAGAATCGCTTGAACCTGGAAGGTGGAGGTTGTAGTGAGCCGAGATTATGCCACTGCACTCCAGCCTGGGCAACAGAGCGAGACTCCGTCACAAAAAAAGAAAAGAAAACTAATAAAGAAAGAAAGTGGGAGGCTGATAAATTCCAGGGGGCCGAGCACAGTGGCTCATGTCTGTAATCCCAGCACTTTGGGAGGCCAAGACAGGAGGATCGCTTGAGCCCAAGCGTTCAAGACCAGTCTGGGCAACATGGCAAGACCCCATCTCTACAAAAAAATGAAAAGACAATTAGCTGGGCATGGTGGCATGAATCTGTGATCCCAGCTTCTAGGGAGGCTGAGTTGGGAGAATCACTTGAGCCCAGGAGGTCAAGGCTATAGTGAGCCGTGTTCACGCCATTGCACTCTAGCCTGGACAACAAAGTGAGACTCCATCTCAAAAAATACAACAACAACAACAACAACAACAAAATTCCAAGAGAAGCCAACCACAGTGGTGAGCATGCCTATGGTCCCAGCTACTTGGAAGGCTGAGGCAGGACGATCCCTTGAGCCCAGGAGTTTGATGCTGCAATAAGCTGTGATCATGCCATTGCACTCCAGCCTGGGCAGCAGACGAGACCCTGTCTCGATTATTTAAAAAATTCAGGGGCGTTCGCCAGTTCTGAACAAAAACACACCCATGGAGGCTGGCCTAGGAGATGAGAAGGTCAAAAATATGCGTGAAGTTAGTGCTTCTGGTGCTCTTTCCTCCTGTCCTTTGTCCCACCCCCTGGGTGAGGCGCTGTACAACACTTTAGAACTAAAGACCCTCCTCTCTGTCTGCCCATCCGCTCTGGCTCCCTCCAGTCTGTCCTTGCATGTAGCCCAGGGATTCCAATCTGGACCTGTCTTTGCCTTGCCAGCTTCCATCTGTAGGGGCGACAGAGCCTGCAGCGCCTTCCCCAAGGGACGCGTCTGGAGTGATTTACCAAAGGCATCGTCTGCACTATATCTGCAAAATCCACATATGTCCACTTGTCGAGTTCTTCCATCAAGGCAACATACAGGATAGCAAATTGCTTATGGTTCAGACTCTAGACGATGAATTGCCTAATGTCACATGTTGTACAAGCAAACAAATATATAAAGTTGACAGGGCTATATGGTCACTGCAAAAGAACAACGTGTACTTCAAGGGTTCCAATGAGATTTTCTGAGCTAATGTGCCAGTCCTCTTTGGTTCAGATCTCTCTGGACAATGTAATATTATCCTGGTGACATGGACATTAGCCACTGGGGCACTTTGTCCCATGCAAACAGCCAAGCTAGGCAGGAAGCTGACTAGCTTAAGATCTGCCATCTTTCTTTTTTTTTTTTTTTTGAGACAGAGTCTTGCTCTGTCACCTAGGCTGGAGTGCAGTGGCACTATCTTGGCTCACTGCAGCCTCCACCTCCCGGGTTCAAGTGATTTTCCTGCCTCAGCTTCCCAAGTAGCCGGGGCTACAGGCACGTACCACCATGTCCAGATAATTTTTGTATTCAGTAGAGACAGGGTTTTACCATGTTGGCCATGCTGGTCTCAAACTCCTGATCTCAAGTGATCTGCCTACCTCAGCCTCCCAAAGTGCTGGGATTATAGGCGTGAGCCACTGGCACCTGGCCAGATCTGCAGTATTTCCTAATGGCTCTCAGGAAGGTCGCCAATGACCACCTTGTTGGTAACACCATAGGATACATTTCCAACTCCATCTCTCCTGATCTCTTGGCAATACTTAACCCCACAGAAACTTCTGTTCCCTTCCATCTTACCATACTCTCCCAGTTGGTCCCCTAGTTCTCTGGTCACTTCTCCTCCTTGGCTACCTCATCTGACTCCACTGGGCTGTAAAAGTTGGAGTTTGAGACTGTCTGAGTCCCTCTTATTTTTCTAGACTCTCTCTACAGGCAACTTGAACTACACCCAGGCCGTGGCTTCAACCACTGTCCTTATGCAAATGATTCCCAAATGTTTATCTCCAGCCCAGTCCAGACACTGTGGTCTCTTGCCTGGACTTCACCAAGAACTGAGCTGGTTCCCTGCATCCACCTGGCCCCTCCCCATGTGGGTCCCTATCTACTAGTGCTCCTCATCAGGTTTTCAAAGCACAGATCCAATCATATCACCCTCACTTCTGTTCAAAGCTTCAGTGGTTCCTTGTTGCCATGATGTGGCCTCCCAGATCCTGGGTGGTCAGGTCCTACCCATCTCCCCAGCCTCATTTCTTTTTTCTTGGCAGGGGAACAGAGTCTCACTCTGTTGCCCAAGGCTGGAGTGCAGTGGCACGATCTCGGCTCATTGCAACCTCCACCTCCTGGCTTCAAGCGATTCTTGTGCCTCAGCCTCCTGAGTAGCTGGAATTACAGGCATGCATCACGGCAACCAACTAATTTTTGTATTTTTGGTAGAGACAGGGTTTCACTATGTTGGCCAGGCTGGTATTGAACTCCTGGCCTCAAGTGATCCACCCGCCTCAGCCTCTCAAAGTGCTGGGATTACAGGCATGAGCTACCATGCCTGGCCCTAGCCTCATTTTTCTTGCCATCTTCCCCCTCCCTCTCTGCCTCCAGCCACTCCAGCCAACTTCCAGATCCTCAAATATGCAATGCCTCTTCCCACGACACAGCCTTTGCATACCAGTTTCCCTTCCTCAGAACACTTTTCTCCCTTCCTTGGCCCAGTTAACTTCTCCCAATGGAAGCCTAATGTCATTTCCTCAGGGAAGGCTTCCCTGGCCTCCCACATGACACACCCATGGCTCAAGTCACTTTCCTTCATGGTGTCCATTGCAGTTGGTGATGGCATCTTCATCGTGTGATCACTGGATGGATGTGTCATGCTCCCGGGCTGGGCATCCCTGAACACAGGGATCATGCCTGGTTTTCCTCATTGTTGTATCCCCTCCTACCCTCAGCAAGGGCATGTAGTAGGTGCTCAATGAATGTTTGTTGAATGAATGAGTGAAGGCACGTCTGCTTGCCCATCTCCATCAATAGGCTCTGTTTATTGTTGTTGGACACTGTTTGTTGCTAGAAATGTCTACATTTCTGCCCATTGCTATGAATGCAAGTTTGAGTGCTTTGCTAGATGCTCTCTCATTTAATTCTTATGACCGCCTCTGAAAAGATTCTAGTATCTACTCCCATTTGACAGATGAGGAAACTGAGGCTCAGAGTTTAAGCAACTTGCACAAGATCACCAGCATGTAGATGACAGAGCCTGTTCTCAAACCCCATCTGTTTGATTCTAGATCTTGGGTTTTGTAACCACAACATCCTTTTCACAGATAGGCTGGGGTGGTGGGTCCTTACCTGATGATGGAAGTGAAACTCAAAACCGCAGTGACTGAAGCATCATAGGATGAAGACCTAGGCCCACAAGACCCTGGAGCAGGGATGGTATGAATGACAGGGGAGGAGTGGGAAGGAAGGGCCAGGAGGAGAGAGCAGCTCCGATCTAGTGTGCATGTGGGGCATAAATAGTAGAAATGCACACACCTCACTTCTGCCTCTGAGGCACTGAGAATTCAATACCCAGAGAGAATGAGATGATGTCAGATACTATGCATGGAGGAAGGACCAGGTGATACTGAACAGGAGAACAGCTGTTTCCAGGGAAGACCTATTCTGAAGGGGCACATCCTTGTCTGAGTCTAATCATTCTCAGATGCCTTGATTCCACCTCCGCAGTTTCTCTCATACCCCGGGAAGGGAAGGGAAGGGAAGGGGAGGGGAGGGGAGGGGAGGGGAGGGGAGGGGAGGGGGCAGGACTGGGCAGAAGGAGGAATTGAGCTTCCATGCAGTCAGTGCAAGCCTCAGCCTACCCTACATCTGGAGCTGGGATGGCCCTTCAGAGTCATCCTGAGCAGTGCCAAGCTTTTATGACCCTGGGTTGGTCAGTCACTGGATGTAGGACACCAGTGTAGGAAGGAAGTGTCACCTCTGGGGAGGTGGCTGTCCATGGATTCTCCACGTGCCTAAGTCAATGTCATTTGGTTCCTTTTATGCCAGCCTCTGGGCTGGGTGCTGGAGACACAGATGCAGGGGGAAGAGACAGGTAACAATGTCATCAGGTTGTCCCCAAGCAGGACACTCCCATATGCTGCTGAGCACTGCTGGTAATGGCTGAGACAGAGGTGGGCAGCTATGCGGCTCTGCTACCAGTCTTGGGAGTGGGGCAGGAATGGCTCCAGGAAAGGCTTCCAAGGAGATGACCTCTGAGTGTGTCTTTAAGGAAGCGAGACAGAAAAGTTAGCCAGGCAAAGAGGAAACAGCCCATGAAAAAACATGGCACCATGAAACAGCCAGCATGCTCGGGGAATTACAGTCAAGTATTAATGGAGCCTCAAGTGAGGGGAGCAGCTGTGAGAGGGGGCAGGAGAGGAGGCAGGGCTGCACCATGAGGGGCCCTACAGGCCATGCACAGGAACTTGGCCTTTAGGGAGCTACTGAGAGACCTTGAGGGGGCGACTGAGTGACCTTACTGGCCCCTCTCCATGTGGGTTCACGTCTACTAGTTCTCCTTATCAGGTTTTCAAAGCACAGATGTGATCATATCACCCCAGGGGAGGGACAGAGCCAACTCGTGAGTTTTACAAAAATCTGGGGAGTGAGCAGGAGGCAGGGAAGGGAGGACAGGAAGGGTTAGGTCAGAAGGAAGATAAGAGATTGGATGGTTGCTGGAGGGGAATGCCTTGGGTTTGGTGGGGGGTAGGGGGTGTGATGTGCAACCCAGATCTCCTCTTCAGGAGTAAAGGTCTCACTCCCCTAGGTATGGGGAGGCTGCTAGAAGTAGTCTCTCAGTGCTTAGCTCTTGGGGGTTGCCTCGGCTGAAGACAGCCACCTCCCCAGAGATGACACCTCCTTCCTGGGGTGTTCTACATCCAGTGACAGACCAACCCAGGGTCATAAAAGCTTGGCACTGCTCAGGATGACTCTGAAGGGCCATCCCATCTCCAGGTGTCAGGTAGGTTGCGGCTTGCACTGACTGCATGGAAGCTCAGTTCCTCCTTCTGCCCAGTCCTGCTCCCTGCCCTGCCCTGCCCTCCCCTGCCCTGCCCTTCCCCTCCCCTCCCTTCCCTTCCCTTCCCTTCCCTTCCCTTCCGTTCCCCCCCTTCCCTTCCCTTCCCTTCCGTTCCCCCTTCCCTTCCCTTCCCTTCCCTTCCCTTGCCTTCCCTTCCCTTCCCTCCCCCCTTCCCTTCCCTTCCCCCTTCCCCCCTTCACTCTTCCCCCTTCCCCCCTTCATCCTTCCCCCTTCCCTTCCCTTCCCTTCCCTTCCCTTCCACAGGTGTTGAGCCAGAGAGCAGCCGCTGATGAATCTCCTATGCATGAATACCTCTCAGAGCCTGCTCCTGGGGAACCCCACTAGGGATGAGGAGGACGGGAAGCACTCGCTAGGTGCCCAGCTGGTGGGAATGACCCAGCAGAATGTCTGATTTTGGGGCTGCCAGTGAGAGAGGTGTACAGTACTCAAGGGATCAGGCAAGGTCGCAGGAGGGGTGGAGAGGCCAGCTCGTCTTGAGACAGAAGCAGAAGTTGGAAGCAACTTGGGGTGGGGAGGAGGTCAGGAAATGGAAGGACTCACGGTCTTGACTTTTTTTTCCCTATGCAGCCAGAAGTAAGGTTTGCTGCTGAGGGGATGGATAGATAGTACAACAATTACCTAAGAAAGTAATCACCGTAGTGCATGATAATTATTGCCACAGCAGTGGTAAGGAGTTCAGGGCTTCAACGCATGGATAGGAGTTTACCAGGCTGTGTGCCCACAGGGGAAAATCATCATGGGCAGTGAACCTAGCTGGGCACTGATGTGAGGAGATGGGGGTAGGATTGCCAGATTAAATACAAGATGCCAGGTGAATGTAAATTATATATAAACAATGAATTTTTTTAGTATAAGTATATCCTATGCAATATTTGGGACACACTTATACTGAAAAAACTATCCATTTTTTATCCCCTTTTGGCCCCCTCCCTGCAAGCAGCCTTATCTACCAGTGGGTCTCCCACACTCCTGCCCAGGTATTCTCAGTTTCCATCTTACTCCTCCTTTACTCAACCACCTCTGGTGGCTCCCCATTGTCCAAACCCTCAATTGGTCATTTGAGTCCCTCTGTTTCTTGACCTTCGGCTACCCTCTCAACCCCATTCCTTTTTTTTTTTTTTCTTTTTGAGACAGGATCTCACTCTGATTGCTCAGACTGGAGTGCAATAATGAGATCTTGGCTCACTGCAACCTCAACCTCCCAGGCTCAGGTGATTCTCTCACCTCAGCCTCCCAAGTAGCTGGAACTACAGGCATGTGCCACTATGCCTGGCTGATTTTTGTCTCTTCAGTAGAGTCAGGATTTCATCATGTTGGTCAGGCTGGTCTTGAACTCCTGGGCTCAAGCAATCTGCCCGCCTCAGCCTCCCAGAGTGCTGGGATTTATAGGCGTGAGCCACTGCACCTGGCCTCAACCCCATTCTTGAACCCCTACTTTAATCCCCTGCCTCCGGGTTTTTTCCTCAAGCTGTTTCCTCTGCCTACACTGCACTTTCCCAAATCCGCTCTTCCAGGAAGTCTCCCAGATCTAGATTCCCTGTGGGTGGATGGAAGTAGTCATCTGCACTGATTAGCAGCAGTAGCACCAGTTCGCTTCTCTGAGCCTTCATTTCCTTGTCTCTAAAATGGGCACAATATTGTCTCTTTCATCAGGTTACTGAGGGGACAAGAGACTGTTACGAAACCATCAGACACACCCTTGAATGCTGACACCCTCCCTGCCTGTGCCTAGATCACTGCCTGGCACCCAGTGGGCACAGAGGCATGTTTGTTGAATCAAATTGACTCAGAGGTCCTGAGCTTTTACAGTTTAACTTGCTTCTTGGAATTACCATGCCCAACAGTGGAATTTGGACAAATTCAATTTCCTGTATTAAGATGATCTGAAAACGGATGCTTAATGAGGCCACTGCAATTTTCTTTTCTTTTTTTTTCTTTTTTTTACTTTGTCATACAGGTTGGAGTGCAGTGGTACAATCATGGCCCACTATAGCCTCCACCTCCCAGGCTCAAGTGATCCTCCCACCTCAGCCTCCCAAGTAGCTGGGACTGAAGGTATACACCACCTTGCCTGGCTAATTTTGGTATTTTTTTTTGTAAAGAAGGGAGTCTTGCTATGTTGCCCAAGCTGGTCTCGAACTCCTGGGCTCAAGTAATCTGCCTGCCTCAGTCTCCCAAAGTGCCGGGCCACTGCAATTCAGGCTGCATAACAGGTTTCTCCACTGTAGACAGGGGACAAACCAGCTCCCTGCAAGGGGCCCATTTTGGACCCAAACTTGGTGCCCAGTCTCTCCAACTCAAAGCAGGTAATATCTGCCACTCACATTTCCGTCTCAAGCCCTCCCAATCCCAGACCACAAAGGATGATTTCTTATAACTATTAGCATAATTACCCAACTGCAATGCTACAGAGAAGCGATTCGATAAGCCTGTGATTTTCGCACAGTTATTTGTCTCAAGCAAGTCACCTGAAGGTCATCTGCCATCAGGATTCATGGCTGTGTTCGGTAATCATAGGGAATTATTTTGCTAATAACAGAGGTACCTTGATCTAATTTAGTTTTAATGCCAGGAGCTGCCCTCCCAGAATAATCAGCTTCAAGGCAATTCCAATTTCCAGGTTTGTTACACGTTCTGGATAGAAGATTCAATTCAAGGAGGCTGAAGTTACTTCTTTATCACCCAAATTCATCTAGGGGCGCAATGGTATCCTACCTCTACGTGTGTGCAGAAAAATGCAGGGAGAGGCCCAGCGACAGGGAGCCAGGGTGGGCTCCCAGCCCAGAGGAATGACTGGAAGACTGATGGGTTAGGATCGGGTCAAGTTAGATCCATAACTAGGGTTCCTGGTAGAACCCTAATTTTTCTTACATTCATTCATTAACCCATTCTATTTTGTTTTTAAATCCCTAACCCTCACCCAGGCTGGAGTCCAGTGGCACGATCTCAGCTCACTGCAACCTCTGCTTCCTGGTCTCATGCGATCCTCCAGCCTCAGCTTCCTGAGTAGCTGGGACATCAGGTATGCACCACATGCCTGGCTAATTTTTGTATTTTTTTGTAGAGACAGAGATCTTGCTGCCCTGGCTGGTCTCGAACTCCTGAGCTCAAAGCGATCTGTCCACCTTGGCCTCCCAAAGTGCTGGGATTATAGGCGTGAGCCACCGCGCCCAGCCAATCTTGTGCATTCTTTTATTCCGTTTCTACCATCTCTCCTTGGCAAGACCTAATCTTTGCAGTTATTAATAGAGTCCAAATAATGATAATAAACCCTCGTGCAGCCCTGTTCTAAGTGCTTTAATCAGTATCAACTCATTACATCCTGTGAGGGAGGTGGATGCTACAGTTATCCTCATTTTGCAGATGAGAAAACTGAGGCATAGAGGTTAAGAAACTTGCCTCAAATCACATATCTAGTAAGGGACAGAGCTGGGATTTGAACCATCCCCAAGTTCCTATGCAAGGAAGAATCCTGAGCCCACCAGGAACTGTTCAGCCTCAACTCTGTGCTCTCATTGACCCCTCACCATTCTGGGACAGAGGTGTTGTTAGCCGCATTTTATTGAGGAAGAAACTGAGTCTCAAGAGGTCATTGATTTGGCCAAGGTCAATGCAATGAGTAGATAAATGGAGGAGTTGGGACTTGAACCCTGAGATTCTGATTCTAAACCTAGTGCTGCTGGGCACAGTAGCACGCGCCTGTAGTCCAAGCTACTCAGCAGACTGAGGCAGGAGGACAGCTTGAGGCCAGGAGTTGAAGGCTGCAGCTGGCTAGGATTGTGCCTGTGAATAGCTACTGCACTCCAGCTGGGGAAATGCAGAAAGACCCCACCTCTAAAAACAAGTAAAAATAAATAAAAATAAACCTAGTGCTGCCTTGTCCAAAGCTGGGAAATTTATGACGTGTGTTTGAATGGCTTTGGCAGCAGCCTAGCTATCATTAATTAACTAAGTGCGCGGTGATTGTCCTCCCACAAACCCCACTCCAGCCACTCTGCACCCCGCTTCCCACTTTGGTCCTCTTCTCTACTTCCCACCCCTTGCCCCAGAAACCAAGTGTCCTTTGTTGCTATTCCCTGTTACCCAACAAAACCTACTTTCAGATTCCTGATCATTCTCTCATATGTTTATACTTTCAACAGAGGGCTGTGTGGTCCAGCAGGAGGGGCCAGGAGCTAGAGGTAGCCCTGTCACCCTGTCGTCCCTGGGCACTTGGGATGAAACCTGTTTGTCCCTAGGCCTTGTCTTCACAAGGGGAAGAGGTTAGACCAGTGTTCTCTAAACTACTTGAGCCATGGAACTCTCATTTTATTATTATTTTTTTAGAGACAGGGTCTTGCTCTGTTGCCCTGTCTAGAGTGCAGTGGCACGATCACATTACAATTCACTGCCGCCTCAAATTCCTGGGCTCAAGTGATCCAGAACCATCACTTAAATGAAAATTTTCAGGCAAGCCCAACATTTGTATTATTATTATAATTATTATTATTATTTTGAGGCTGGGCGTGGTGGCTCACGCCTGTAATCTATCTCAAAAAAGTTTTTATTTATTTATTTATTTTGAAACAGAGTCTCACTCCGTCACCCAAGCTGGAGAGCAATGGCACGATCTCAGCTCACTGCAACCTCCGCAGGACCAGGTTCAAGTGATTCTCCTGCCTCAGTCTCCCGAGTAGCTGGGATTACAGGTGCACACCACCACGCCTGGCTGTTTCTTGTATTTTTAGTAAAGACGGAGTTTCACCATGTTGGCCAGGCTGGTCTCAAACTCTTGAACTTGTGATCTGCCCGCCTCAGCCTCCCAAAGTGCTGGGATTACAGGCATGAGCCACCACGCCCGGCGTCAATGTTTGTATTGTATCAGATGCTGGTGAGCTGCTCTAGTCCAAGCTGGGTTCAAGGAAGGAAGTGTCTCCTACATGCCAACTTCTGAGCTTCTCCTTGGACAGACGGGAGAACCACTGGTCTAGACAGAGCCTATAGTCTCTTGGGGCTCTTAGAGACAGGAATCTGGGATCCACGGATGGCAGGTGATGCCTGAAGTGCTATGTGGGCAGCTAAATGCCCACCTGGGACCCCCCGGCCATCCCCCCAACAGCTGTTCTGCCTTGCTGGCTAAACTGCAGAGGGGCCTGCCAGCAAAGCCAGCCTGTGCCCAGGACGCTGCCTCTGGGGCACTGAGCTGTCCAGGGGTCTCGCCACAAAGAAATAGTATCTGCTCTTATGCTCAGGGTGTACAGTCTGTCTGTTCTGCGTTCCTCAGCGGCCAAAAGAGCCGGCTACTCCCCTCCCCCTGTTACCCATTTGTTTTCTCTTTCTTGGCCTCTCCCTTTTCTTTTTTATTTTTTAAACAGAATCTCACTCAGTTGCCCAGCCTGGAGTGCAGTGGTGTGATCTCAGCTCACCACTTCTCAGGTTCAAGCAATTCTCTTGCCTCAGCCTCCCAAGTCGCTGGGACACAATAGACGCCTGCCACCATGATCGACTAATTTTTTTGTATTTTGTGTAAAGACGGGATTTCGCCATGTTGGCCAGGCTGGTTTTGAACTGCTGACCTCAAGTGATCCACCCACCTTGGCCTCCCAAAGTGTTGGGATTAAGGGGTGAGCCACCGCGGCCGGCCAGCTTCTCCCTTTTCTAAAAATATGTTTTGTTTTGTTCTGTTTTCATGGCTCCTTCTCCTTCCCCTTCTCCTTCTTTCAACAAATGCTCGCTGGTTACTGGTCTCAAGCTTTCTGTCCCAAGCGTAAGGCTACAGGGGAATGAGACAAACATGAGGGCTGCCCCCAGGGCAGAGCCTTCACCTGGAGACAGCTGCATCTTGCAGTGACTGTGGCCACCATTGCACTAAGAACTCATTCACAGGGGCTGGGAAGGCTTCTGGAGGCAGTGGTGAGCAAAAGGGCACTAGCACGTGAGTCGGAGTTTGTCCCGTTTCGGGCGCGGGAATGAATGCATGTAGGGAGGAGGCAGGTGTTTCTGGCTCAGAAGAGAGTCATGGAAACTGTAGAGGCTTAGCCAGCCCAAGCGTTTGAGGAGCTGTCAACAGCTGGATTTGGCTGAGGCATAAAGTGGTCATTGGGGGGCTATCAGGAGTGGGACAAGGTAAGCTGCCCAGGGTGCCGGTGGCCAGGTGTCGGGAGATCCTGTTCCAGAGCTGGGAACAGATCCTGAGGGTCATGGGGGCGCCAGTGGAGGTTTGCAGCAGGGGATGTGGGGCCACACCTGCAATGTAGAGGCGCACCTGGCTGCCCACAGTTGGGGGTGAGGAGACAGTGAAAATGGGGCTTCCCTTCCTTCTCACCCCCCACAGCCTGCACCCTCCTCTGAATGCTCCGAGCAGCCCTGGTTCCCTCTGAGACTCAGCATGGGGACAGAAGAAGGGGGCTTTGGGCTGCCGGCTGCTCATCCCACCCTGGCCTGGCCCCCACCTCAAGGCAGTCCCGACCTCTTCACCCCCAGGACCACGAGTCAGGAAAAGTTCAAAGCTTGCTCTCCCCCAGCTGGGATGTTTTGATTTCTGGGCGCTCTGAAAATGGCCCGTTTGTGCTGAGACGCTCAGGCAGATTAGCTTCCAACCCCCTTTCAGCCCTTTCTATCTGAATCTTGGCTCTGACAAGCCCCTTCCCCAGCCCTGCAGCCCCTCTTGGCCCCAGATGACTGTCCTCACTTCCCCCCACGGCCCCCAACCGTGGTGAGGGAGGGGGAGGTCCTATCCCCAACACAAGCTCTTTTGTTCCAACCGGCAGCTTGGCCCTCAGCCCTGCACCCGCTGCTGGTGGAGTTTCCTAGCACTTAATGAGCCCGGGGTCAGCTGAAGGATGGGGAGTTGGCATTGAGGGGCTGGGGACAGGGCTGGAGCACAGGTGATTTCTGGCTGCAGCTTTGGACCTGTCCCTCCCCTGCTCAAATCTCTCCCATGGTTCCTGCCTACTCTACTGGGACTGCTGAGGTGAGCAGAGACCCCAGGCTCCTTATAGTGCTCACACAGCCTCTCCTGCCCCTCCCTGGAGCAGGACTAGGCACGTGGGCTGCTCAGTGCAGACTCAGAGCAGGGATGCACACAGTGGGAAGCACGTGGGCTTTGAAGCCAGCAGGACCAGAGTTCAAGTCCTGACTCTGCCACTTCCTGGTAGTACAACCAGGGGCAAATCACAAATCTCTGTGTGCCTCAGTTTCCTCCCCTGTAAAATGGAGCTACGTTTTCCAGCCAGAGTTCTAGGAGCTCTGGCACAAAATGCTCATGCACCTTCCCTTCCCTTTCTCTTGTTCCCTAAGAGTATGGCTGGCTCCCCTCCTGAAGGTGCAAGGTGCAAGGAAGATAGTCAGAGCTGCCCTCCTCCTGCTCCTCCACAAGTTGAGTGTGCACTGGGCTGCCAAGGACATTGGGGGATGGAGACCTTTAATGCCACTAAATAGGGAACTGGAGGCTGAGCAGGTCTGGAGGGGTAGCCAGTCCAGGAACCCCACTGCCCCCTTGGCTCTGGGTCTTCTTGGCCTCCCTCCTTGGGCTAGGCTTCTCCTGCTGGGATTGTGAGCTCCCAGAGGTGGGCAGCCACCCAGCCTCACCTGAGCTGGCTCAGGGGTGGTTTGGGTCTTAGGAATTCCAGGGAGACCCAGTACAACTCTGTTCCTCCCCTGCCTAAAACTATTCATGGCTCCTCCCGGTGCAAGATAAAGCCCAATCTCCTGATCCCGGCATTTGAGGCCGCTACCCCAGCCCAGCCGACCTCTCCAGGCCTGCCCACCTGGATTTTGGAGTGCAGCCTCACTGAATCACTCAAAGTTCTTAGATGGGCGGCCAGGCGCGGTGGCTCACGCCTGTAATCCCAGCACTTTGGGAGGCCAAGGTGGGTGGATCACGAGGTCAGGAGATCGAGACCATCCTGGCTAACACAGTGAAACCCTGTCTCTACTAAAAATACAAAAAAATTAGCTGGGCGTGGTGGTGGGTGCCTGTAGTCCCAGCTACTCGGGAGGCTGAGGCAGGAGAATGGCGTGAACCCAAGAGGCGGAGCTTGCAGTGAGCTGAGATCGCACCACTGGACTCCAGCCTGGGTGACAGAGTGAGACTCTATCTCAAAAAAAAAAAGAAAGTTCTTAGATGGGCTACTCCGTAGTTCTCAACCCCAGGCCTTTCCCCTGTGGTTCCCTCTGCCTGTTCACTACCTCCATCCACCAGGCCAAACTCTGGTGTTTTGTTTTGATTTGTTTTTAGAGATGGGCTCTCCCTGTGTTGCCCAGGCTGGTCTCCTAGCCTCAGGCGATCCTCCTCCTTTGGCCTCTCAAAAGTGCTAGAATAGCAGGTGCGAGCCACTGTACCTGGCCTTAGGTCTCCGGTTATCTTTAAGGTCAGCATCTTCTCCTTCCCACCTACCCCCAGAGGCCTCTCCACCTCGGGATGTCACTGGAGCCTTTAGTGCCTGTTCTAAGCTCTTCCCTAAAGCAGAGACCCAGCCTCATGCTTCCCTGGGTGCGTGCTTCCCCTCTAGCACCCAGCATGGAGCTAGCACAGAGAAGGCACAAATTAAAAGAAGTGAACCTGGGCAGGGAGCAAAGACCAGGCCTCCAACACTCCTCCTCCAATTCCAGCAGCTGCCCCTTAGAGTCACCTGGTGGGGCAGGGGAGGAGGGGAAAAAGGAGGAGGAGTTTAGACATTCCATTACCCAGGCCTCCTTTACACTAAACTGAATCCAAATCTCTGGGGTGAGGCTGGGCATCGTTCCTACCCAGAATGATCCTGAGGCAAATCAAGGATTAGAACTTTCTGGAAGATTTAGGTCTCCTTCCCCCGACCCAGGTGCGGTGGGCAAGGTGAGGCCAAGTCCTGCGGGAGGCTTTGAGTGCTCCTTAATACCCCACTGTGTGTTGCATTGATTGGAGAAGCACTTTATAGGTTGCAAAGTACTTTGATTTGCATCAAGTCATTCGTTCATTCATTATTCATTCAACAAATATGCAGCAGAAAGTGCCGGGGCCACAGAGATGAAGCTCCAAGGTGTGTGGCAGACACAGGCACGTGGACTGACAGATTGATGAACAAGGCCATAAGGTGTGACAGGGCTGCCCGCAGAGCCCTGAGCAGAACCGGTCAGGGGCACAGAGGAGGAGGGTATTGAGCCTATGTCAGGGAGGTCCCCTGGTCTGGGTGGTACCAGCAAGGCAGAAGGTCCAGGTAGGGGCTGGCAAAGGTGCGGGTGGCAGAGGTGGACTTGGTCCTGCAGTGGGCAGGGGTGTGAGGACACACAGATGTGAGGAGGGACGGTGGGGACTGCAGAGGGCCTAGCCTGGGCACCTGGTGGCTTAGCTGGGAGCCTGCAGGAAAGACCGAGAAGGGATGAAGACAGAGGCGAGAGGAAACCCAGGAGAGGAGACTGTGGGGTCCTCAGGGTGGGGGGTAGGAGAGAGATTCAAGCAATAGCAAACACAAATGATTACAACAGCCAAGATCAACTGAGGCCTCATTCTCTGCTAGATCAGTTCTCAGATTTTTTAAATAAGCATGAACACTGTTACTCCTCTCAATAACCTGTGACAGGAGTACCAGGGTAACCATCCCATCTCACAGGTGGGAAAACTGAGATTCAGAGAAGTTACATCATTTCCTCTGGTAAGGGGCAGAGATCTGATGGTGCGGGGCTCCAGGGACCCTGCCCTGACCTACCCCCAACCAGAGCCTCAGCCAAGGGGACTGGTAAGATGGTGCCCTAAGAGAAAGCCCTGGATTCTGCAGTTGGTATTCCATTGGTGGGCCCGGTCAGAGCAGCTTTGGGGCAGGGAGTGGTGTTGAGTTGCACAATGCCAGTGGGGAAGCAGAGATCAGAAGGACATGGGCTGGTAATCCCAGCTACTCAGGAGGCTGAGGCAGGAGAATAGCTTGAACCTGGGAGGATGAGGTTGCAGTGAGCCAAGATTGTGCCTTTGCACTCCAGCCTGGGCAACAGAGCAAGACTTCTTCTCAAAAAAAAGAAGGACATAGGCCAGAGAGGATGAGGCAGTGAGGATGGGATGGGAGAGACTTGGGCTCATTGCAGGGCCGGAGAAAGGGCCAGCAAGGGAGGTCGATAGGGGGATCCTCATACAGGCAGGAGGGTGGGCAGGAGGTGCAGATCCCAGGGAGCAAGGTTGGCCTCAGCTGGGGAATTGACGGAGGGAGAGGAGAACTGAAGCAAAAATCCCCTGGGGCTTCAAAGGGCCCTGGAGAAGCTGTCGGGGGCTTGAGCCTCACTTCTCTCTTGCTGAAGGGCACAGTAGGCCCTCGGCCAAGTATGTGTTCCCCATTCTGCTGGGGAGAGGGAGATTTGCAGGAGTCACTAGGGGGAGAGGAGGGAAGGGGGGAGCAGGGGGAGCCCAGCAGGAGGGAGAAAGAGAGAGACAGAGAGGCAGAGATACAGAGAGAGACATATAGAGATGACAGATGAGAGAGATAGAAACAGAGATAGAGAGACAGAAAGACAGAGACAGAAAGAGACAGAGATAGACCCAGAGAGAGTCTCTGAAAGGACTGCCCATCCCCTCCCTGCTGTCAGGGACCAAGTCTGAAAGAAGAGGCTCAGAAGGGTTTGGGGGACAGCCACCCCTACCCCACCCACCACAGAACTGGCAAAGGAGAGACTAAAGGGTCTCCAAGCAGAGCACCCACTCCCCAGATTCCCTGATGCCCTGGCTTCAGGACCATAGAGTCAGCTTAGCTTCTCAGTCAAGGACAGGCCTTCCCAGGAGGGACAGGTCTCCACCTGTACCCCCGCCTGGAGGCAGGAGAATCCTGACCCGGGACAGCCCCCAAGGACCCCTGAGTGACGCCCTGACCTCGGGCTGCAAGGCCTAGAGCCTGGTGTCTGCTCCCTCTGCTGAGCCACCCATGCTACTGACCTCTGGCTGCCATCTGGCTGCCTCAGGCTGTGGTTTGAGGTCCCCGCCCTCCACCGCCACCTAAGAGCTGTGCCCTCCATTTTCCATGCCTAACACCCCACCATTAGCAAAGAGCGGTGTGAGGCCATTTGTCACAGAGAGAGCATGGGAGGAGAGAGAGAGGGTCTTGGGCAGGGCTGCGGGTGAAACAGACACCCCCAACCATGTCAGTCCCTGCAGTCCCTAGCCCTGCCTTTTCTGGGGCACAGACCAACTCTTTCTGGTGCAGTCTGTGGAACCCCAGAGCGGGAGTGTGGGCCCCCCACGCCCTCACGTGCTCACTCACGGGCTCCTGAGGAGACAGCCTGCCGAGACAGAGGCCCACTGGCAGCGCCCCGTGGGGCTCCTGCACTCACGCACGCCTGCCCGTGTGCGCACATACAGAGGCGCCCTGGGAATGTAGGTCACCGGCTGGAACGCTTCGAGCCTGGGGTGCTGGTGATCCGGCCATCCAGCACAGGCTTCCAGATTGGACAGAAATCCACCCCGCTCCACCCGCCTCTTCCCCCGCTCTCCCGAGACAATCTGACCCAAAGCTCCTCGGGCCTGTGTTTTCTTCCCCCCAGAATCCCACTGGTTGGGGCTGTGTCCAGGGGAGGGGACAGGGCTCCTTGTCCATGCAGCTTCTTCTCTGTGTCTGTCCCTGTGGTGGGCGACGCGGAGTCTACAAGACACGGAGGGATGTGGCTCCCACCTTGAAGAGTTCTAAGGCAGAACCTGAGAGATGTCCTCAGACCAGAGGCAAGTAATGGTCAAGGGGGAGAACAGAGCACTGATTTGTCAGGGCCAGGCTGGCTTCCTGGGGGAGGTGACAGGACCCTGGTTGGGCAGTTGAGTGAGGGCTTCTGCAAGCCTGGGAAAGGGAGTGGTTCTGACACATGCTGGGAAGGCCCCAGCAGCTCCCCTCCCTCCCCTCTGGAATCCAGGCCTCTCTCAAAGATGACCATCACCAACTTCTCTAGAGATAGCCACTGGATGGCCCTGCAGGCCCTTCAGATACAGCAAGCCCAGAACATTGTTCCCCCTTCCCCCCAGAATCTGCCCTTCTACCCAGGTCCCCCTGTCAGTGTGGACACCAACATCTCCTGCCACACAGGCCAGACAGAGATCAGGGTTATCCTGACTCCTTTCTTTACCCACGCAGCCTCTCCTCCAAGTTTTCACTGTGGCTCACCAAGCAGCTCACAGCCCAGAGATGGGGACAAGCAGTAAAGCAAATGGACTTTACTCATCAAAGTGCAGTGGGATAGCAGAAAGCCCAGGGAGCCTAGGCAGCCCAAACAAGCTAGTCAGGGAAGGCTTCCTGGAGGAGGTGACCTGAGCTGAGACTTCAGGATGGGCAGGACTGACCAGGTTGGAGGGGCAGTAGGGAAGCCTGAGATGAAACAGTGTTTCAGGCAGGGGTAACAGCAAGTGCAAAGGTGAGGGAGAGAGAGAGGCATATTCAAGGCAGAAATTAATTCATGATGATGGGAGTGGCAAGAAAGTGGGGTGTGGCTTGGAGATGAGAGCAGAAGTGTATCTGCAGGGTCAGACCATGAATTGCCTTAAGCTCTGTTAATTAGTTTGGATTTTATTCTGCTGCAGCAGTGGGCCCTGTGAAGTTTTTTGAATGCCTATGAGTGGCCCCTTTTGGCTGTGCACGAAGGATGAGTTGGGGGGACAGGTAGAGACGGAAAGCCCCAGGAAGTGGCAAGACAGCTGTGCAGGTGTCCAAGATGAGGCCTGGACTGAAGTGGGGGCTGGAGATGGAGAGTCGGGCTGGATCTCTGGACCTCTTAGGAGGTAGCATGGACCGTAAGTGGGCCTGGTTTCATTTTCTCTGACCTCCATCTTCCCATGATTGACAGGTAATGGACAGGAGGACCTCAAGAGACCCTTCCCCTTGGGTATCCCTACACCTTGGCCATTTGCTATCTGTTCCAGCCTCCCTGGGCTTCCAGAGGTGAGACCTTGGGAGGAATCCCAGCTGGGAGGACCACAGCTCTGGCTTTGGAAGGCCCAGGGTGGGCTCAGCAGCCCAGGGCGTATCCACCCAGTAGAAGGAATGGACTGGACAGTGGGAGTAGAGGGCTGGACCCCGGATATCCTGCTGTCAGCCTCGGGAGGCCAGTGAGGGGAAGCTGGGGACACACTGGGCCTGGTGTGTGGGGTCCACCTGCCTCTTTGGAATAAGGAGGGCTGCGGCAGCCATCCAGCAACCCGAGCATGAGTCAGGCCCCATTACCTGAAGGACCAATAGTCAAGCGAGTGTGTCAGTTTCTTCCTCTGTAAAATGGGAATTGAACAATATACCGAGAAACACATTCGGTGGTAGGAAAGCTTAGGGGACCCGGATCATGCTACTGATTGACTTAAAGATCTGCGACTCTGCACCAGGTCCTGTGGCGGAGGAGCCAGCCTGAGGCAGTGGCTGTCCAGGACCACAGAAGAAGGAAGGATCTATCCTGCTTAGTCCTCACAAGAGAGGAGCCTGCGCGGTGGCTGCTGCTGTCCCCATCCCTCTGAGGCTCTGAGAATCAACTGGCCTGGCTCACAGGTCACATGGAGGCGCAGCAGATAGAAGCACAGGCCTGGGGGTGTTAAGTGCAGTTCAGGAGGGGCTCTCCAGGAGCCTATGGGAAGTGAAATGTCCGCGTCCTATGCACACAGGCGCTCCCTCCCTTTCCCTGTCCCTCTCTCTGGGGACACCAACTCCTCTCTTGAGCTTTATCCTGGCTCTTCCCCGCCCTGCTCCAGGCACAGGGACTCCCTCCTCACCAGCCACCCCCAACTGCAGCCTCAGCCCCTGACCTTGTTATGAGGCCAGCTGCTCAGGCTTGTGTGTGGAAATGACCTAAGCCCCTCCCGAGCTGGCCTCTTTGTTCTTTATTGTCTGTTCTTCCTGATTGAGCCTCTTCCCAGAGTCTCAGGGCAAGGGGAGGGGGCGTGTGGCTCTACCCCTCATCCACCTGCCCAGCTGGGCAAGTTCAGAAGCCCCCAGCATGGCTGGCCAGCAGAACAGAGGCCCCCCTGGGCATGGGAAAGGGCCCTGGATTGGGGGCCAGGAGACCCAGGGAGGTAGTGGGAGCAGCCCAAAGTGGAGAAAGCGCACAGGAGTCTGGGAGTCCTGGGTTTGAATCACAAGTGTTCCTCACTCGCTGTGTGGCAGGACCCTTCTAAGCCTTGATTGTCTCATCTGAGCTGTGGGGTTGTTCCTTCCTCTGTGAGGAGTCAATGGGGAATATTTAGCAGGGAGCCAGGCACACAGTAAGTGCTCATAAATAGGACCCCAGCTCTGCCTCCTTGGCCTAATTTTTTCCATTATAGAAGGGCTCCAGGTATGAATGTGGCTTCTCTTCCTTAATTTTTCTGAGGCCCAGGCAGCCTGGTCTAGGACAGAGCCCTCGAACAACATGGAAGGAATCTAGATTCTGGCATCCCTTCCCCATTCCAGGCAGGCTAGGCTGGTGTCAGTTTCACAGATGGGGAAACGGAGGCTTGACGAGAGCCCAGGTCTTTGGCTGGCACCTGTTGAGTGAGCCGAGTGGCAGAGCCAGGAGGAGGCCTCAGAGGGAGGGCAGGCCTAAGCAGGGAAAGCGAGATGATGAATGGGAGGCCAGTGGCTGGACACATAGCTGTTATTTTTTACAATTATTATCTATCTGTCACCAGTTGAAGCTAATCCTTCTGCCTCTCAAAGGAAGGCCCAGGGAGTCATGATATCAGGCCCCCTGATGACACCAGGCTATTTTGGCCTCAAATTGTCCTCTCTTTAGACCATCCCTGTCCCACAGCTGAGTCTGCCTCTCGCCTTGGCCAACTGAGCTGACATGGCTCCTGCCACATCTCTGAGCTGCTTCAGTGAACGCTCCCCAGGAGAGAGGATTTTCCACGGGCACAGGGAGGGGCCTCCAGGTGGCAGCTTTGGCACACAATGGCTCTCAGGACTGCAGCAAAATAAAGACATCAGGCTTTGTAGCTGGAGCAAGCTGGGTTCGAATCAGTGCACTCACCGTGTGATCAGGGCCAGTCATGTAACCTCCCTGGGCCTCAATTTTCTCATCTGGAAAATGAGGCTAACTGCAACCCACCAGGGGTATTGCAAGGATTCAGAAGACAATGTGCGCTAGATGCGGTGGCTCACACTTGAATCCCAGCACTTTGGGAGGCTGAGGTGGGCAGATCACCTGAGTTCAGGAGTTTGAGACCAGCCTGGCTCACATGGCAAAACCCCATCTCTACAAAAATAGAAAAATTAGCTGGGCATGGTGTTGCATGCCTGTAGTCCCAGCTACTCAGGAGGCTGAGGCAGGAGAATTGCTTGAACCCAGGAAGTAGAGGTTGCAGTGAGCCGAGATCGTGCCACTGCACTCTATACTGGGCAACAGAGCGAGACTCTATCTCAAAAAACAAAAAACAAAACAAAAAATTGCTGGGCACAGTGGCTCACGCCTATAATCCTAGCACTTTGGGAGGCCAAGGCGGTTGGATCACCTGAAGTTGGGAGTTTGAGACTAGCCTGACCAACATGGAGAAATCCCGCCTCTACCAAAAAATTCAAAATTACCCGGGCTTGGTGGTGCATGCCTGTAATCCCAGCTACTTGGGAGGCTGAGGCAGGAGAATCGCTTAAACCCAGGGGGCAGAGGTTGCAGTGAACCGAAATTGTGCCGTTGCACTCCAGCCTGGGCAACAAGAGCAAAACTCCATCTCAAAAACAAACAAACAAACAAACAAACCAAAACAGAAGACAGTGCAGATAAAGTGTCTTTGGATCCTGGCATGGAGTAGGTGCTTACCGAATGGTACTGGTTATTACAGCAGTAGCACTTGGAAGTTTACAAACTCACATCCACCTGCTTCTCTGCTGAGATCTCCCAACAACCCTGGGGTAGATGCCCATGCTGGTTGTCATCAGGAAGAAATGGAAAGTTCTGAGCTTTTGAGCTGCCTGCTCCACCTCCATGATATCCAAAGCAACCACCCCCTTCTGGAGGGTTTATCCCAGCGGGCTGTCTGAGCCCAACCCCTTCCTGTATGAGTCACAGACTCCCCTGACAGGTGTCCAGCCTCACACTCTTTTGCCTCCTTACTCCTCCGGAGCTCCAAGACCACCTGGAAAACAGGCAGGGCAGGGCTGAGTCTGCCCATTTGTCAGATGAGGAAGCTGAGGCTAAGTCAGGGCAGGTACTCGATCCAGGCCACCCAATAACAGAGAGAGCTGGGATGAGATGCAGGCCTGCTCTCTTGGGGCATGGGGCCCAGCACCCTCAGCTGACAGCCAAGGAACCAGAAGTCCAGAGTCGGGGAGGATGCCTAAGGATGCGGAGCAAGTTAAGGGCAGGATCCAGCTCATGCCACTCATTAATTCACTCACTCTCGCTCACTTATTCATTCATTCATTCATCCACTGAGTATGTATTGAGCGCCTTCTCAGGACCAGTGCTGTGCAACACCCTGGGAACCCAGTGGCAGACAAGATACAGCTCCTGCCCTCAAGGGCCTTATAGTCTCATGTGGGAGTCAGGCCAGTGAGCAGGCAATGAAAACACACCCTGGCGGAGGAAGCCCCAGGAGCTGTCCTGGTGGGAGGACGGTACCCATGAAGTAGAGAAACAGCAGGACTCCAAGAGGACCCGGAGAAAGTATATTTTGCAGGGCAAGGCTTTTTCTCTTATGCTGGCCACTGACAGGCCTCCCTCTTGCCCCCTTCTTTGGAAATCACAAGGCAGATGGAAAGGACATGCTTCTCTAAGCTGGATTTTTCACACAGCTCCAAGGAGCTGGCACCAGAGGGGGACAGTCACATCTTGTCTGGCCGTCACCCCAATTTACACCTAGGGAAACTAAGGCCAGTCACAAGGGCTCTGCAGGGGTTAGTGCCGAGTTTCCAAGCTCTCTTCTTCTCACCTTCCTGCCTCTGACTGTCCTGTAAAAGGAACTTCTGTGCCCGTGTCTGCTGCTCGCTGCAGCCGTGTCTGAGCCCTTCTTGGCCTTGCTCTAAGGGGCTCCCACCGCCAGACCACCCAATAGGGCTCTGCTCAGTTCTGCCTGCTAAGAGGCTTAGGCCTCCAGAACTTCAGTGCCAGTGGCTGCGGAACCATGCCATGGCCGAACCCTTTCAGCCTCTGAACACCTGATGGATGCAATCGGAGCTGGGATCCTCACCAGACGAAAGGCGCTTTGCTCAGCTTGAAGCAGGGAGAGGTGTCCAGAGCCTCACCCCCAGCTTTGCAGCTCCCAACCCTTCCCCATCCCCATCAGTGTTCCTGAGCCCCCTAAAGGAGCTCAGCTTGCCAACCCCTGACCAAGATTGTAAGTATCAGAGAATGCTCCAAAGCATCACCAGTCTCCATGCCTTTGCACCTGCTGTTCCTTCTGCCCTGGAATGCCTTTCCTCGCCTCTTTGCCTGCACCAACTGCATTTGTTCACTCACTCATTCAACACGCATTTGTTGGATGCTTACTCCTGACAGGTGGAGAACTATGCTCTGGGGATCCAGATTGCTTAGAGACTCGCGGGAGATGCAGGTGAAATACATCAGCATGCAATAATGTGTAGTGCACATACGAACACATCCATAAAGGAAAAGAGGGGCTATGAGAGTGACGCATTGGGGGAACATGGTTTAAGGAGGGCTTCTCTGAGGAGGTGACTTTTCAGTTGATACTGGGAAGAGGAGGAGGAGTTAGCTCAGGGAAGAGAAAGAGGAAGGGTGCTCAAAGTCCCTGAGGGGAGACAGCCTGGGGGCGTGAGGAAGGTCAGATCCGATGGCGGGAAGCGAGGGAGTGAGGGGTGAAGGAGGAAGAGTTCAATCATGAAGGAGCAGAGGGGGCAGCCCTGGCGAAGGGACCCTGTGGGCAGCAGCCAGAGAGAGCCCCAGGAGAAGGCGCCAGCCAGAGATAATCGGAGGAAACCCCGAGAGCAGCCTGTCCGAGAAGCCAGGCCGGCACTATGGCTCATGCCTGTAATCCTAGCACTTTGGGAGGCCAAGGTGGGCAGATTGAGAGAGCCAAGGAGTTTGAGACCAGCCTGGGCAATGTGGGCAAACCCTGTCTCTACAAAAAAAACAAAAATTAGCCAGGCATGCTAGTGCACACCTATAGTCCAGCTACTCTGAAGGCTGAAGCAGGAGGATTGCTTACACCAAGGAGGTTGAAGCTGCAGTAAGCTGTGATCATGCCACTGCACTCCAGCCTGGGTGACAGAGCGAGACCCTGTCTCAATAAAAAAGGAGGGTGTTGTGGACTGAACATGTGTGTCCCTCCCATCCTCAAGTCATATATTGAGCTCCCAATGTGGCTCTGTTTGGAAATGGGGCTTCTAAGGAATAATTAAGGTTAAATGAGGTCATAAGGATGAGGCCCTAGTAGGATTAGTGTCCTTATAAGAAGAGACAAAAGGATCACAGCACTTTGGGAGGCTGAGGCAGGTGGATCACTTGAGCTCAGGAGTTCGAGACCAGCCTGGGCAACATGGTGAAAATCTGTCTCTACCAAAAATACAAAAAATTAGCTGGGCATGGTGGTGTGCACCTGTGGTCCCAGCTACTCGGGAGGCTGAGGTGGGAGGATGGATTGAGCCTGGGAAGTGGAGGTTGCAACTGAGCTGAGATTGCACCACTGCACTCCAGCCTGGGTGACAGAGTAAGACCCCATCTCAAAAAAAAAAAAAGAAGAGAGAGAGAGGAAAGGGCTGATTGCTATGGCTCACGCCTATAATCCCAGCACTTGGGACCCTGAGGCATTGGGATTGCTTGAGCCCAAGAGTTCTAGACCAGCCTGGGCAACATAGCAAGACTCCATCTCCATAAAAAAATTTTTTTTAATTAGTGGGGTGTGGTGGCATACGTCTGTCATCACAGCTACTCAGGAGTCTAAGACAGAAGGATCCCTTGAGCCTAGGAGTCCAAGGCTGCAGTGACCTTTGATCACATCACTGCAAAATGTTATTATTATTTTTGAGATGGAGTCTCGCTCTCTGTCGCCCAGGCTGGAGTGCAGCAGCATGATCTTGGCTCACTGTAGCTTCTGCCTCCCAAGTTCAAGTGGTTCTTATGCCTCAGCCTCCAGAGTAGCTGGGATTAAAGGCATGTACCACCACACCTGGCTAATTTTTTGTATTTTTAGTAGAGATGGGGTTTCACCATGTTGGCCAGGCTGGCCTCAAACTCCTGACTTCAAGTGATCCACCTGCCTCAGCCTCCCAAAGTGCTGGGATTTTAGGCATGAGCCACTGCGCCCAGCCTTCTGTTTTAATTTCTGTTTCTGAAAACTTTGTTGTGTGAGTCACCTTGTCTATTTTGTTACAGCAGCCTGAGCTGACCAATATAGAGGGAATCATTGACTTCTTCAGTGGAGGAGTCACCTCTGCCAGGAAGCCTTTCTGGATTCCAAGTATGGGGTTAGGGCTTCCACATGCCTTGACTTCCCCCATCAGAGCACCTGCCTCTCTCTCAGATTAGCCTAGGAATGTCACAAGGTTTGATTTGTTCTTGAACCCCAAAGCCCAGTCCAGAACCTGAAAGTAAGTGTTAAATGAATGAATATAGAACCAGGGCTCAGACTGGGGAAGTGACTCACTGAGACCGCAGTTTTCCTGTGCTGCCCTGACCCAGGATGGCCTCCTTCAGCCCTGGACCCCCGAGGCTGGCTGGGTGGGAGACCTTGGCTGGAAAAGGCCGACCCCTCTCCAGCTGGGCCTGGGATTGCTCCCAGAGAGAGCCTGGGCTCCACTCCATGCCTGCCCGCCCCTTTCCTAAGGCCCCCTCTGTCCCTTTCCTCTTCCTCTTGAATCTCTTACCTCCCTGCCTGGCCAGCTTCCAGGAGATCAGCAACCGGCCTCGTGACAGGCCAGGACAAGGAGCTGATTGTGCATGGGGCCTTTCCATGAGGGTGGAGGCAGCCTCAGTTTCCAGCCTTGCCCAGCCCAGAGGCTGCTACTAGCAAATCTGGAGGACAGCAAGTGGGGACTGTGGGTTCCTGAGATATCCCTGGCTGGGGCTGGTCCTCCCCACCCCCTCGCCTGCCTCTTCAAAGGTCAGTGCCCTCCCTAGGGGAGCATCCAGACATCCAATGACCCCATACGCATCCCGATGCCAAGCTTCCAGTGAACAGCTCTGGAGGCAGGCAGGCCTGTCCCACACCCTCGGCTGTCTGCCCCTGGCTTCCCCAGGGACCGCATCACTCTGAATTTAGTCTGGGATCCTTTGTCTGTCTCCCATTCCAGACTGGGAGCTCCTCCAGGCCAAGGGCTGCTCTCCCTATTTTTTTTCCCTCTCTCCTCCCTTTGTATTCTCCTCCTCCTTCCATTCACTAAGCACCAACTATTTGTTAGGACTGAGTTCCTCATTCCTACACACCCCTGACCCTGACACCGGGCTTGGCACATGGAGGTCACTCTGCATGCATCAACTGCCCCCCTGCCCCCCGGGCCCAAAGATGCCAGGTCTGTGGGCTGGGCCTTGCCAAGCTTCCCTGAGGGCTGCAGCTCCAAACGTGGCAAAGGGCCCCTCTCCTTGGAAAGGGCTGAGCTCCTGCAGGAGGAAGGAAATTTGGCCTTGAATCTGTGCCAGGCAGCCAGGCTTGGATGGGGTGGGGGAAAGCCCGGAGAAACAAGAACTTGGTTTTCCTAGTAGAACTGTGATCTCAGGAGGACCTGAGCCCCTGGAAGGCTGACCTGACCCAAGCTGGGATGAGGTCACCCTGCAATTACCACCTCTTCCGAGGCCAACAGGCCTTCTCCCTGCTGAGTCCTAAAACCTGCTGCCCCCCCCCCCCCATGCCCAGCCTCGGTCCCTCGGCCACACTCTTGCACTCTTGTGTCCCTGCTTGGTTGTCCAGAGACAGCCAGGCTGTGCGGGGCATCCCAGCCAAAGGTGAGCTCTCCGGCCAGGCTGAGCAGTGCAGGAGCTGAGTTACTGCATCCCTGGAGCCCCAGGCCTGCAGAAACCGCCACGAAGGAACCCTTCCGAGTCTTATAAATCCCTGTTCCAGACTCTGCATGGGCTCTGTCCCAAGCAACTTGTCACCAATAATGCATGCAGAGCTTCCAGTGACCTGGGCAGCTGCACGAGGGCAGCTCCCCGGTGGCAGCCACTGGGGCCCTGTCACACGGGGAGTGCTTTCAGCATGAGCCCTGGCCTTTAATTACAAGGTATGTTCCTGTTGCCTCTTCCATCTATATTTATCTGCAGGATCGCACTAATTGAATTCCCCACAGCACAGGGCAGGCCTGGCGAACAGCGAGGCAGGCAGACAGACAGGGGGGCTGCAAAACTTCCTTCCTTTCCTTCTTGGCCAGGAGCAAAACAGAAGCAGCTGAGAAACTCTCTCTCTCTCCCCTGGACCTTGTCAATGCCTGGAGTCTGAGGTGCTGCCCGCTCCAGGGACCCTCGAGCCCTGAGCCTCATAGCCCAAGGCACCCATACCCACCCATGGGTCCCAAGACCAGACAGTGCCCAGATGCCTGACCGCCTCCCTGCTTCAACTCAGATTCCTATAGCAAAGTCCGTTGAGCAGACAGGCTGAAAACCCCAACTCTGCACTTTGCCGGCACCGTCTTACCGTAGGAGTCGTCTTGGTCCAGGAGGGAGTCGGGCTCCATGGCACGTGGGCCCCCAGCCCCTGGCCCCACCTGATTTATGAACCGAGGCTGTCTCCATGAGCGTCTGGGTTCCTCCTTTTGTATTCCATCTGGCGGCTTTTCCAACTAGATGACTGGGTATTCCTGCAAGCAGGCCCCTTTCCAGCCCTCGCCTTCATACAGTACATTTAAAGTAGCAGTAACCTCTTTTTCCTCCCCCCGCAGCCTAGCTGGAAACATTAGAAGGGACTGAGGCAGCGAGATGTCTAAAATAGGAAGACGCCGGGACGGTTGGCCTGGCTGCCCGTGATGCTGGCTGCAGGGATCTGGCCCGGCTGTGCAGATGGAAAAGCTAAGAGGTGAGGCTGAGACGGGCTTAGCATCTGGAAGCCGGCTCTGGGGCCCAGGGGGTTTGCAGGAAGCGGGGAGCCCAGCCCCCCAGGGGAGGGGTTGGGGGGTCTGCTCTGTTTATCCCCAGTGCCCAAACCCCAGGGGCTTCTCCCAGGCCCTGCTGGAACCTCCCACTCAAATCTGTTCTACAGACATTTCCCGCAGTGTGGGGGATGCAGAAATTGACTCATCCATCCATTCAGTTAGTCACTAAATATTTTTTGAGCATCTAGTCCACACCAGACACCGTGCCCGGTGCTGAGTTTGCAGCAGGGAGTGAGGCACAGTGCCTGGCTTCTTGGAGCTCACAGGAAAACAGGTCATTGCAGTGCAGTGTGTGGTGCAAGAGCTGCAGGAACACAGAGAAGGGGCGCCTCACCTGGATGGAAGAGGTGGTCAGGGAAGGCTTCCTGGAGGAATGGGTACATAAGCTGGGGCCTAAAGGATGAGCAGGAGTTAGCCAGGTACAGAAGGAGGGAGTGACCTGTGCAATAGCCCTAAGGTGAAAGGGTGCATGGGGCGTTCAGTGCCCCCCGAATAAGTTCCAGGTGGTTGGAGTAGAGTGAATGATGCCGGGGCTGGTGAGAGATGGGACGGGGGAGCCGGGGAGAGAGGCAGGAGTGGGTTGGACAGGGCCTTTGGGGATGGCTCCAGGCCTGCCCGGAGGAGGGTCTGTGAGAATGATGTGATCTGGATTGTCCTCTGGGAAGGCCTCCCTGGTGACCTTGTAAAAGAGGGTAAGCCACCAGGGGAGAGGGAGATGCAAGCTCCACAGCCACAGCTGTAGGAACCCTGAGTGCTATTTATTAAGCAGGCGCCAGAGGTAGGCACCATTTCAAGTATTTGGCCACATTGTCTCATACACTCCTCACTATCGTCCCTTCCAGGAGAAACTCTGGTTCTCCTATTTTACAGATGGGGACAATGCAGTTTAGAGAGGTGATGTGACTTGACCAAGGCCACAGTTGGGAGTGACCACCAGGGCAGGCCTGGACCCCAGAGAGGGCACAGCCTTGGTGCTGGGATGTGGGGAGGACAAAGATGCATCTCAATCAATCTGCATTCAATCTGCATCTCCTGGCTGGGTGTGGTGGCTCACACCTGTAATCCCAGCACTTTGGGAGGCCGAGGCGGGTGGATCACCTGAGATCAGGAGTTTGAGACCAGCCTGGCCAACATGGTGAAACCCCCATCTCTACTAAAAATACAAAAAATTAGCCTGGTGTGGCAGTGTGTGCCTATAATTCCTGCTACTTGGGAGGCTGAGGCAGGAGAATCACTTGAATCCGGCAGGTGGAGGTTGCAGTGAGCCAAGATCATGCTACTGCACTCCAGCCTGGGCACCAGAGCGAGACTCCATCTCAAAAAAAAAAAAAAAAATCTGCATCTCCCTCTCCCACAAGCCCACCCAGGCCACAGGGCAGTACCGTGGGCTTATGGGAGACAGCTTCATTTGGGCTCAATCAGGGAAGGCTGCCGAGAGGAGGAGCTGTTTCAGCTGGGCAGAGAAAGAAGAGCAGAATTTGATGGGCCAAGCAGGGAAAAGTGAGAGTGTCCCAGTTAGAGGGAATGGCACAAGCAAAGGCGTGGAGGCAAGAAGGTAACACACAATGGAAATGACAGGTGACTGGGAGGACGTCAGGGCTGATAAGCAGGTTTGGGCAAGATCAAGAAAGGGCCTGGAGTGCCAGCCTGGGGGTGTGGGCGTGCTCCAGAGGGTGACACACAGCCCTAGCTGGCATTTGTTCCAGGGAAATGACCTCCTTCTCAATGGCTGCCTGGGAGCTCCTGCAAGCGGCCCCCCACAGCCTTCTTAATGCTCTGCTCTGAGAGCAGGAGAAATCCACTGTCCCCACAGCATGGCTGGAACACTAGAAGCCAGCCTTGGTGACCTGGTTTTTGGAGACATGGCTCTGGTGCTGGGGTGGAGGAGACATTTAGAGAAGGGAGATACAGGGAGACAGGGAGTGAAGGCAGGAGGCTAACAGGAGGGTCCGGGCCAGGGGTGGCAGGGAGGTAAGAACCCGCCGGGCTTGCTCCTGGCCACCCACTGCTGCCCAGAGGCCCCCAGAGCAGCCAGTGGCTGCTGACGTGGTTGGCCTGGCTACAGGGAGGCTCCTTCAGTCACTCGTCACCCCTCCTCCCCCACCTCGGATGACAGGGATCCCAGCTCCCAACCTCCCGCTGCCTTAATTACAGGGAGACTGGCCCTACCCAGGCTAGCTGCAGGCACCAGGCTCCCTGGCTCTAATCAGTGGGTAGGGCAGGCTGGGAGTTGAGGAGGCAGAAAGGGGAAATCAGGTCCTTGGACCACTAGCCAGTGGACAGATTCAGGTCCAGGTCTCACTAGTCCTCCAAGGCCCCAGGGGATCTGTGTGCCCATTTGTACATATGCACACGTGGTCTCTTTTCAGATAGAATGTGGTGGTTAGCAGGATGGGGCTGAAATTGACCATCTGGATTTATATCCAGGCTCTGCCACCAACTAGCTGGGTGCCACTGGGTGAGTTAGTCAACTCTCGTGAGTCGCGTTGGCAGAATGGGGCTACTCAAGCCCTTACTTCAGACAGTTATTGTGCAGATGAAATGGGGTAATGTGCATCAAAGCCTTAGGGCAGGTCTGGGTGCGTCTTAAGCACTCAGTAATGGGCAATGCTCATCATCATACAAATTTTATCATCTCCACAGCTTAGTAAAGGAAGCGTGGGAGAACATGGGCCCATTTTACAGATGAGGAAACTGAGGCTCCAAAAGAAAAGACTCAACTTGAGGGTCTACATGGAGGCTCAGGATGCACCCTTCACTTGGCTGGCTGTACCCCCAGAACATGCTGAGGACAGAAGTAGGTCTTAGTGGGAGGAAGATCTGGACCCCAACTCTGGCTGTGCCTCCAGGCAGTGCTGTGACCTAGGGAGAGGGTCTTGCTTCCCTGGGCCTCACTTTCTTCACCAGTCAAGGTACAGACTTGGACGACCCTGACAGTTCCCACCTCCCAATCCATTTCCCTCTTGTTATGAATTAGACGTGTTTAAGTACAACCACAGCTCCTACCCTCCAGGGATTAATCGTATTGAACATCGGGCACTAGGCTCTGCTTCCCTCCCTTTGTGATAAGAGACCCATCTATTTAGTGGCTGCACAACATTCCACCCTTTGGCTGTGCCACACCTGCTTTGAGCCAATCCCCTATTGATGGACACCTACATTGCTGCCAGTCGTCATGATGACAAGCAACACTGCAAGGACTATCTTGACTGTACTTCTGTGCGCATCTGTCTACTGATCTCCTTAGGGGAAAACCCTAGACGCCAACTTGCTGGGTCAAAAGGCGCCTGTGTTTGCAAAACTCCCAGTGTGGCAGCAAAGCGCATGCAGCCCCCTCTGTTCTTTTATTCATTCCACCAGCCGTTGTTGAGTCTGATTTTGTGCCCGGCCCTGTAGAAGGCCTGGGATGGTGGGTGTCCCTGCTGCTTTGAATTTCCACTCTAGCCGGGGGGAGACACGCACTCTGTCTGGTAGAAAGAAGTGCTATTCAGAGAATTAAATGGGGGCCACACAAGACAGGAAGTGATATCCAAGCAGCAACCTGCCAGGCAAGCAGGAGCCAGCTATGCAGAGTTCAGGGGCCAAGCATCCAGGAGTGGGCAGAGCTGCTGCAAAGCTGGGGTGAGAGTGAGCTGGCTGAGCAGGAGGGTAGGAACGATGGCCAGCATAGCCAGGGCTGGGAACAGCTGGAAGAGTAGTCCAGGAGAAGAGGGGAAGGCCACCTCTCCAAGCACCTTGTGGGCCAGGGGATGTGGGAGCCATTGCAGGTTGAAGCAGGAGAGTGACATGAGAGGTTCCCTGGCTACAAGCGGAAGGTGGCCGGAGGAGTGGCCAAAGAGGATGCAGGAGGCCAGTGGGACACTGCTGTGGTCTCTAAGGAGAAAGACCTCAACCAGGGTGTTGGTAGCAAAGGTGGGGAAAAGTAAACAGATTCAGGATACATGTGGGGGCCGGGCACGGTGGCTCACGCTTGTAATCCCAGCACTTTGGGAGGCCGAGGTAGGCGGATCACCTGAGGTCAGGAGTTCGAAACCAGCCTGGCCAACATGGTGAAACCTCGTCTCTACTAAAAATACAAAAATTAGCTGGGTGTGATGGTGGGCATCTGTAATCCCAGCTACTTGGGAGGCTGAGGCAGGAGAATCACTTGAACCCAGGAAGCGGAGGTTGCAGTGAGCTGAGATTACACCATCGCACTCCAGCCTGGGTGACAGAGTGAGACTCTGTCTCAAAAAAAACAAAATAAATAAAGATACATGTGGGGACCTCAGGCACAGCCTGACAGATGTGGAGGAAGGAAAAAGAAACATGTCCAGGCACACTCTGGGGCTCTTGGCCTGAGCAATTGGATTGGTCCATGGAGCTGGGAGAGGCTAGAAGGAGAGGGGTAGGGCTGGGCAGAGGGAACTCTGCTGTGGTGGCGTTAAGTTTGAGAAATGTAGACAGACATGTGGCGATGTCCGGCAGGTCACTACTGGCTGCGGGATCAGAGCTCAGTGGAGTGGTGGGGACAGAGGGCATAGATCTGGGAGCCATAGCTCCCACCAGCCCACTGCATGATTCTGTTCCAGCAGCAGCAGCAGGAATTCCCAGGTTCCAGATATGACCTGTCATTCCATGTAAAGGGAGGAGCTGAGGAGTCACTGGTGGCAGCTGGCCCCCCGAGTCTGGCTGCGTGGAGGGATGTCAGCAGGAAGGAGTGGGTGGACCAGGGTCCCTCAGTGGGCATCAGGGAGAGACAGCAGCACCTGGTGACCAGCTTGTTCATTGGCTGCCCTGTTGGGGAGGATGCGGCCATCGAGGGTGGCACAGCGAGATGTGGCATCTGCCCCACTCACCCCCTCTGCCCCTGCCCAGGCCTGGGCTGGGTGGAGATGGGGGAGCCAGACACAAAGGAATAATTGAAACCAAAACCCAGGGGCCTAAAAGCTGTAAGAAGACAGGTCTAGGGTAAAGGAGCAGCATGAGAGAGGAGTGATCTGCTCAGCCGGATCCAGAAAGCCTTTGCAGAGGAGGGGCCAGCCCAGTTGGACTATGAGGGATGAAGAGGAGTTCATCAGGCAGACTGGAGGAGGACGGGCATGTGGCACTACTATGTATCAAGGCATGCAAATGTGTGACAGCCTGGCTGTGTATGCTTTCAGGTTATTTTCCTGCCGTGAGTTCTGATTTTTGTTTTGTTTTGTTTTGTTTTGTTTTGTTTTGTTTTGTTTTGTTGAGACACACTGTTGCTCCGTGCCCCAGGCTGGAGCGCAGTGGCGCAATCTCAGCTCACTGCAACCTTCGCCTCCCAGGCTCAAGCAATTCTCATTCCTCAGCCTCCCAAGTAGCTGGGATTATAGGCACACGCCTCCACACCTGGCTAATTTTGTATTTTTAGTAGAGATGGGGTTTCACCATGTTGGCCAGGCTGGTCTCAAACTCCTGGCCTCAAGGGATCTGCCTGCCTCAGCCTCCCAGAATGCTGGGATTACAGATGTAAGCCACTGATTTCCTAGCTACATCCTGCTATTGAAGGCCAAATGGAACCCGTAGAGGGCTCAGAGTGTCTTACTCTTCCTGAGATTCTGAGCCAGGGTGAAGACTGACCTAAGGCTGGGGCACTTTCCTCAACCCAGCACCACCTGTCTCCAGGACACAGACCCTAGCCATTTAGCCAGACCCATGTGGGCTGGAATCCAGCGTCGGCTCTGGCTCCAGTGCCTCCCGGCTGGGTTTCTCGCCCCGAAGACAGGCAGCAGAGCTTAGTGATTTGGAGCTCAGGATCTGACATCAGCCTGCCTGGGTCCAAATCCCAGCTCCCCATTTTCCAGCTGGATGACCCTGGGCAAATGATTTCACTCCTTAGTGCCTCTGTTTCCTCATCTGTAATCGAGGATAAAAATAGGCCATGCCTGGAGGGCCGTTAGGAGAACTAATGAGTTAATTCAGGTAGAACTTAAAATGGAACTTGGGGCCAGGAGAGGTGGCTTATGCCTATAATCCCAGCACTTTGGGAGGCTGAGGTGGCGAATCACCTGAGGTCGGGAGTTCGAGACCAGCCTGACCAATGTGGAGAAATCTCGTCTTTCCTAAAAATACAAAATTGGCCAGACATGGTGGCGGGTGCCTGTAATCCCAGCTACTCAGGAGGCTGAGGCAGGAGAATCACTTGAATCCGGGAGGCGGAGGTTGCGGTGAGCTGAGATCGCACCATTGCACTCCAGCCTGGCCAACAAGAGTGAAACTACAACTCAAAAAAAAAAAAAAAAAAAAAAAAAATAGAACTTGGACCAGAGGAGGTGCTCAGTGAATCTAAAATCCATAGCACATAGCACAGCCTGCCAGGCCGTGCAAAATCTGCCCACCAGCTCATCTCCCCTCCTCCCATCTTTCCCCTCTGTCCTTGTCTCCCTCCCTCTCTTCTCCTTTCCCTTCTCTCCTTTTCCTTCCTCCCTCTCCCTCTCCCCGCTCCCCCAACCACACAGGCCTCCCAGTTTTTTTCTTTGCGCTGCCCTGGGCATCTCACCTCAGGGCTTCCCTATTTCTTTTTTTCTTTTTCTTTTCTTTTCTTTTCTTTTCTTTTTTTTTTGAGACGGAGTCTGGCTGTCACTCGGGCTGGAGTGCAGAGGTGCAAACTCAGCTCACTGCAACGTCTGCCTCCCGAGTTCAAGTGATTCTCCTGCCTCAGCTTCCTGAGTAGCTGGGATTACAGGTGTGTGCCGCCATGCCTCGCTAATTTTTGTATTTTTAGTAGAGACGGGTTTCACCATTTTAGCCAGGCTGGTCTGGAACTCCTGACCTTAGATGATCTGCTCAACTCCACCTCCCAAAATGCTGGGATTACAGGTCCCTCTATTTCTTCTGCTTGGGGTGAGAGCCCCTCCCCCACGTTCAGGTCCTGGCCATATGCTGCCTCCTTTAGAGGCTCCCCTGATCACCCTCTCTAAGACATCATGACCCCTGCATCCCTGCCCCTCCCATTGCTCTATCTGCCCCTGTCTCAGCTTTAGTTTTCTTCCTGGCCCTTCAGATCCCACCTGACATTATTTATATATTTATTTGTGTATCATTCTCTAGCCCCTGCTTTCATGGAAGCTCCAGGCTGTATCCCCGGCACCTGGAACAGTGCTCAGCACAGTGGGCCCCCAGTAAACATGTATTGAATAAAATATTTGGCTGGGTGTGGTGGCTCATGCCTGTAACCCTAACACATTGGGAGGCTGAGGCAGGTGGATCACTTGAGCCCAGGAGTTCCAGACCAGCCTGGGCAACATGGCAAAACCCCATCTCTACAAAAAATACAAACATTTGCTGGGCTTGGTGGTACATGCCTGTAGTTCCAGCTACTCAGGAAACTGAGGTGGGAGGATCACTTGAGCCTGGGGTGTTGAGGCTGCGGTGAGCCATGACTGCACCACTGCACTTCCGCCTGGGTGACAGAGCAAGACCCTGTCTCAAAAGAAAAAAAAGAAAGTATTTGTGGAATGACTAAGCGTTGGCTGAGTTGTTATTTTTTTCCCCACTCCCTCCTGCCTTGTATGCACTCCATCCAGGCGCCCTTATTGAGGTACTGGGTTCCCTCTCTATCACCCAGGCCGGAGTGCAGTGGCACAGTCTCGGCTCACTGCAACCTTCACCTCCCAGGTTCAAGCGATTCTCCTGCCTCGGGCTCCCAAGTAGCTGGCATTACAGGTGCGGGCCACCACATCCAGCTAATTTTTGTATTTTTAGTAGAGACAAGGTTTCACCACGTTGGCCAAGCTGGTCTCAAACTCCTGACCTCAAGTGATCCACCCACCTCGGCCTCCCAAGTGCTGGGATTACAGGCGTGAGCCACCGCGCCTGGCCCTCCCTGCATCTTAATGCTTTTCTGGTTGGACTGGGTCCTCCCCACTTCTCATTCAAGGCTGCTACCCGGGGGCCAGAATGGGAGGAGGGAGACCAGAGGGTCTTGTACTCAGAGAGGCCTGGTACCCTCCATGCACCTCACATATCAACCTTCTAAAAAGGTTTTCTGAGCCCCATTTCACAGATGGGAAAACTGAGAAGCGTTCAAGGGGCTGAGAAGCAGCAGAGCTGGGGTTTGAATCCAAGTCCGCCCCACAGGAAGTCATTATTCGCCCCCAGTAAACACCCAGTGCCTCTTAGCCAAGGAGGGCAGAAGTATGGCTGGGTGGGGGTGGCAGGGAGGCGCGGAGGTGGGAAGGGGCCTTCAAAGAGGAATGTCTGAGCCATGCTTTGGTCTGCTCCCTGGTGGTCTCACCTGACATCCCGGGCCCCTCCCGCAACTGTCCTTCTCCAGCCCCTGCATTTAGGGAGGCGGTGGGCTCTGCTTTATTATTATTTTTGTAAACTTTTATTTTAGGTTTAGGTGTACATGTGCAGATGTGTTATACGGGTAAACTCATGTCACAAGGGTTTGTTCTACAGAGGCTTTCTTGACTCATCCAAAGGCCTTGAACCAAGGGTTGGCACCGCCTTAGGAGTTCTGAGCCAGCCCCAGGGGACCAGGGTGCATTGCTGGCGGCCCTGTCATCGGCTCCCCAGGGCAAGCAGGGGCCACAGACAGCCAGCTGCCCCATGTGTGTGCTTGCCTAGGGTCCTCGTGAGTTCCCACGTCCCCTCAGGGAATCCCAACTGTCCCAAGGAAACCCGGCCTCAGAGGAGGAAGTGGCTAATCGGCCTCACAGAGGGAGGATGTGACAGGCACCACGCTTTGGGGCTGAGTTAGAAATTTGAGTCCTCCGCTGTGGTGCGGCTGGGGAAGTTAAATAACTTGGCACTCCCTCCCCCCAACACACAGCTGATTCCAGGGCCCAGACTCAACCACAATGCCCTGTGGCCTCCTCCTAGTGCTGCACAAATGTGAGGTGGAATTATTAAACAACCTCAAACCTTTCCAGGAAAGAAGGCGAGCTATAAATAGATGCCTGGAGTTAGGGGATTTCCAGGGCTGAGTGGACGGAGATGATGGTCTAGGGTCCTCAAAGTTCCTGGAAATCATCAGTTTCATGATGAACTATGGGGCTGGACTTGAGATGTCTCGGCTGCTGGGTCCCATGGCCCTGCCTCGTGTTCCAGGAAGCTGTTCCCTGGATTCCCGTAGCAGGCACACAATTGTAGGAGGTCAAGGCAGGGATGAGACACAGGCTTGTGTGGATGGAGTGGGATCTTCAGCAGCTGGCAGGAATAGTGCTCTCTGTCCCTTTTCCCAGCCCCCAGAGCTTAGCTTTGGCACAAGGGCCTGGCCATTATCCAAGAGAACCCCAGGCTTCCTGAGCTCTGTGCTGGAAGCAACTGGAGATCTCATCCAGTAAACCCTCCAACAGAGCAGCTATCTCCTCCATGACATCCTTGAGCTAAACTCCACTTGATTACCTCCCCAAATGGGGAGCTCCCTACCTCCAGGCAAACCTGGTCCTAGCTTTTCTTTTTTTTTTTTTCTTTTTCTTTTTCTTTTTCTTTTCTTTTTTTTTTGAGACAGAGTCTTGCTCTGTTGCCCAGGCTGTAGTGCAGTGGCACAACCTCGGCTCACTTCAACCTCCACCTTCTGGGTTCAAGCGATTCTCCTGCCTCAGCCTCCTGAGTAGCTGGGACTATAGGCACACACCACCACGCCTGGCTCATTTTTGTATTTTTGGTAGAGACGGGGTTTCACCATGTTGGCCAGGCTGGTCTTGAACTCCTGACATCAAGTGATCCACCTGCCTCAGCTTCCCAAAGTGCTGGGATTACAGGCATGAGCCACTGCACCCTGCCCTAGCTTTTCTTTTTTGTTTCCATTTGTACAAATGTATGAGGTACATGTGCAATTTTGTCACATGCATAGATTGTGTAGCAGTCAAGTCAGGGATACTTACAGGGTATCCATCATGTGAACAACGTCCATTTTACTCAATAACTAATCTCTCATCCTAGTTTTATTCTCTGTGGTCACAGGGAGTGATTTTGCCCCAGGGAAGCCCCTGAGGTCATCAGAACTCCCCACATGAGCTCAGCTCTCTGCATTCCACCTGACCCTCCTCCCCAGCCACCCTTCCCCCATGCTTCTTGGCTAGTTTTCAGGTTTTGTGGTCAGTCAAGATAAACCTCAAGAAGCCTGGAAGCATTTCACCAACCCGGCAATGACAGCAGTTCATGCAATTCAGCAAACTTTCACCAGGGACTATGCCAAGTGCTGGAGACACAGAGATGAATCAGTCACTGCCCGTGAGGCTGTCCACTCAGATGGGGATTGGGAGGGTGGGGAGGGACACCCGAAGCATCAGCCAGGAGGGGGCTGGATCAGCAAAGTGAGCCCACATGGTGGAGGGGAGGGTTTGAAAGGATCCTTTAGGGTAGGTAATTTCCCAGTGACAGAGAGGGCATTTAGGATAGGTGGACACAAGAGAAAAAAGCCAGACAGGCCACAGAGCTACTGTTTGGCCCCAAGCAGGATATTATATGTCGGGGTTGGCAAACTTATTCTGTAAAGGGCCAGGTGGTATTTTAGGTGCTCCAGGCCATGTAGTCACGGATGCGACTGCTCAACTCGCCACTGTAGCTTAAAAGCAGCCATAGACAATATGTCAATGAATGAGCATGGCTGTGTACCAATAAAACTTTATTTGTTGACACTGAATTTGAATTTCCTGTCATTTTCTTGTGTCATAAAACAGTACAGTATTATTTTGATTTTTCCCCCCAACTATTTAAAAATGTGAAAACAGGTCCTGTGTGTTGGTTCATGCCTGTAACCCCAGAGCTTTGGGAAGCTGAGGCAGGTGGATTACTTGAGGCCAGGAGTTCAAGACCAGCCTAGATACAAAAATTAGCCAGGTGTGGTGATGTGTGCCTATAGTCCCAGCTACTTGGAAGGCTGAGGCAGGAGAACCACTTGAACCTGGGAAGTGGAGATTGCAGTGAGCCAAGATCACACCATCGCACTCTAGCCGGAGTTACAGGGTGAGACTCCATCTCACTCTGTAACCCTGGTATAATAATAATAATAATACCAGCCTAGGCAAATAGTGAGACCCCATCTGTACAAAAAACAAAAAAGTGAGCCTCAGGTGTGGTGTGTGCAGGAGGATCCCTTGAGCCCAGGAGTTTGAGGTTACAGTGAGCTATGATTGTGCCACTGTCTTCCAAGGCCTGGGTGACTCTGTCTCTTGAAAAAAAAAAAGCCAGCCTGGGCCACATGAGACCCTGTCTCAACAAACAAAAAATTTGTCGGGCAGGTGTGGTGGCATGCACCTGTAGTCCCAGCTACTTAGGAGGCTGCTGACATGGGGGGGTTGCTTGAGTCTGGGAGGTCAAGGCTGCAGTGAGCCAAGATCACACTACTGCACTCTAGCCTGGGTGACAAAGTGAGACCCTGTCTCCATAAAGAAAGAAAGAGAGAAAAAGAGAAAGAGAGAAAGAAAGAAGGAAAGGGCCGGACATGGTTGCTCACACCTGTAATCCCAGCACTTTGGGAGGCCGAGGCGGGCGGATCCCCTGAGGTCAGGAGTTTGAGACCAGCCTGGCCAATGTGGTGAAACCCTGTCTCTACTAAAAATACACAGATTAGCCGGGCGTGGTGGCACACGCTTGTAATCCCAGCTACTAGGGAGGCTGAGGCAGGAGAATCGCTTGAACCTGGGAGTCAGAAGTTGCAGTGAGCCGAGAGTGCGCCATTGCCTTCCAGCCTAGGCGACAAGAGCGAAACTCCATCTCAAAAAAAAAAAAAAAAAAAGTATCTAGGCCAGTCAGTGGAAGTGTCCTTTCAAATCCTGCTCCCCATCCAGGGTGACCTGATTAGGAGGTGGGTGACTGTGAGTCCAGCCCCTTTCCAATGCACACAGACATGTACACGTCGGCACACACGCACCCACAGGCTTCATTATTCACACCACACATAGCTCATTCCACACGACGGTTCCGTGACATGCTTCTGTCACTTAGCAACTCCCCGTGTCTTCCCATCTCGGCACCTGGATCCATCCCCTTTGATCTTTGTATTGGCCACCAAGCATCACGTGGCAGGCTGTGCCACCCTGCACCCAGGCGGTCCCCTACCATTGGGCATCCAGGCTGCTACCTTCTCTAGGCAATTACCAGCCATGCTGCTGTGACCCTACAACATGCGGTCTGACTCTGTGCGCTGTTGCTAGACTTTTAGCCAAAAAGATTCTCTGAAGCAAAAGTGCTGTGTTAAAGGGCACAAGAACTGAAGTTTTGGATCAGTGTGGCATCCTGTAGCAGTTTCCTGTCTTGCTGCCAGGAACAAGCATTGCAAACCCTCTGGGACCTGGAGAAGTCCTATGGGGTGGTCAGGAGCTGAGACCTCAGTGTCTCAGATGCCCCTAGGAGACTCTAGGGCTCAGGCATCACCAGGGTGGACAGACCTGCCTCCTCCTGCAAAGTTGGGCCAGGTACCTGTCTTGGTAGCAACTCTTGGGGACAGTTTATCCATCCATCCATCCATCCATCCATCCATCCATCCATCCATCCACCCACCCATCCATCCTTCCATCCATCCATCCATCCACCCATCCATCCATCCTTCCATCCATCCATCTGCCCATGCATTCAACAAGTATTTCCTGAGCCCTGATTAGGCTCAAGTACTCAGGCTATGGTGGTGAGTACGATCATGTGTCTGCCATTTTAATCTTCACTGTCTGGTGAAGGAGGCACTTGTTCATTCATTCATTTATTTAGCAAATATTTATCTGGGTCTACTACATGCCAGATACCGTTCTAGATACTGAAAATACAGCAGGGAACACAGGAGAAAGAAATTCCTGCCCTCACAGATTTATTTCTAGTAGAGGAGACAGATGAGGAACATATAAACACATGTCTAAGACGGGAAGTACCGGAGACCTGATCTGCATGCAGATTGGCCAGGGGAGACCTCCGTGAATAGAGATCTGAGAGCAAGAGGGAGGGCACTGTGCAGATATGATGGGGGGAGTTTCAAAGGGAGAGGGAACAGACAGTGCAAAGGCTCTGAGGCCAGCAGTGGTGGGAGAACAGGTCAGCCCCCGAGGGTCTCGTAGGCAGGGAAGGGCTTGGCTGTTACTCCAAATGAGGTAGGGCCTGAGGGTGAACGTGGCCTCACTTCCAGGCCAGGCGCCAGTTGGGAACAGACGCAGGGTGCCAGGGCTGAAGCAGTGATGGGACCAGGAGGCCACTGTACTTGCCTTAACAAGAGATCTTGGACCAGGTGGTCCAGGCAAGGTGGTGAGAAGGCGTGGGACTCTGGTGTATATTGAAGGTGGTCACTGGCTTTCCTGACAGATTGGACGTGGGGTGAGAAAAAGGAGTGAACGATGACACCAAGCATTTTGGCTTCCTGAACAGAAGGATGAGGGTCCCAGAAGAGGAGTCAGTGGAGGAAGGGGTTCGAGCGGAGAGCTGGATGTGAACTTGCTGGGCTGGAGGCGTCCATTAGACATCGAGTGGAGAGGTGAGGAGCAGCCGGAGGACAGGTTCAGGCTGAAGACAGAATTCAGGGGATGTCAGCATGCAAACGGGATTGAAACCCAGGCATCTGAAGGCTGGCGCAAAGGGAAGGAGAGTAGACAGAGAAGAGGAGAGGTCCCAGCCCAGTCCTGGGAGACACCAACATTAGGGGCAGGAGATGAGGAAGAACCAGCCAAGAGAACTGAGTAGGAGCAGCCAGCCAACAGGAGGAGACCTCAGAGACAGCAGTGACCTGGAAGCCATGGGAGGAGGGCTTTCAGCAAGGAGGGCGTGGCCGGCTGGGTCAGGCAAGGCTGAGCAGCTGTGTGTGCTGAGGACTGACCGCTGACCCAAGATTTGGCAACAAGAAGACAGATGATAAGCAACAGCAACACAGTGCGATGAGGGCAGAGACCAGGGAAGCCCAGGTGACCATGGGAGCCCCAAGGAGGGGCACCCAATCACGGAGGACTTCCTAGAAGAAGGGATGTCTAAGCAGAAACCTGAGGGGTGCACACACATTCCCCAGGTAAAAATGGGGAGGCCAGGCTGAGGGAACAGCACAGACAGAGGCCAGGAGCAGAGAGCAGGCACAGCTCATTTGGGGAACTGAAAGTAGATAAGCCTGGCTGTGATATGGGGCTCAGGAGGGCTCAGGGGTGGGGCGAGGGTGTTATTCTTAGAACCCTGGAGAGATTAGCAAAGCAGATGGTGGGGTCCTCAATTAGAGACCAGACTTTGGTGATGGGTGGGTGATGGTAGAGGGAGGAAAGTGGGCTGGTGGCTAGAGAGATGGTGGAGCCATTCCTGAGATGGGGAACCAGGAAGTGAAGCGATTTGAGGAAGATGAGAATTCAGATGATTTTAGGATGCTGGAGGACATTTGAGGCGATGTCCATCATCAGCTGGGCATGAAGGCTGGGCATCGAGTCTGGGAGGTGACCGCGTGCACAGGGAGGAGGCCAGACAGGGCTGGGTGAAGGGACCCACATGCTCATCTCTTTCTGGTGCCGCTTGAGGTCAGCCTGTGTCCAGCCACTCTCTGGGTGCTGGGGAGGGGCCTGGCAACCACCAGTCATTGTGGTTTTTCTCTCCAGACAGCAGGAGTCCAAGGGAAGCCCAGTGGTTCCTTAGACAGGCTGTGGTAACAGTGCCTCATCCCTGCCACCTCCACCCACCCACAGGCCACAGAGTGTCTTTGCACACCCCTCAAGCACCCGCCACCAGGAGATGCATGCTCATGAACATTTGCTCATGACACAGCAATTTATGGAGCACCTGCTGAGTGCTGCATGGTCCTGGCCCTGAGAGAGCAGTAATGACCCAGGAAGACAGACCCCTGTCCTCCTGAGGCCACTGTCCAGTGAAGGAGGCAGGCAATAAACCCATCATTAGAATCAAGTGTGAAGCCTGGGCATGGTGGCTCACGCCTGTAATCCCAATACTTTGGGAGGCCAAGGCAGGAGGATCACTTGAGGTCAGGAGTTTGAGACCAGCCTGGCCAACATGGCAAAACCTCGTCTCTACTAAAAATACAAAAATTAGCCGATGCGCACCTGTAATCTCAGCTACTTGGGAGGCTGAGGCAGGAGAATCGCTTGAACCTGAGAGGCAGAGGTTGCAGTGAGCAGAGATCGTGCCACTGCACTCCAACTTAGGTGACACAGCGAGACTCCATGTGACGTTGAGAAAGGGAAGCCTGGGGGACCTTTGGGGGCTGGGCAGGCTGTGGGGACGCTTCCGGGAGGAGGCAACATTTAAACTATAAGTCTGAAGGATGAGTCAGAGTTAGCCAAGAAGAAAAAGGAGTGAAAAGGTGTTTGAGTGAATGGGAACCGCTTGTGGGAACCTCAGAGGTAAGAAAGCGCCTGACAGTTTGAAGGGAATGAAGGGGTTAGGTGAGATGGAGCACTGGGTGTTGGCGGTGGTAAGGAACCTCAGGAGTCAGGCTTAGGGACTTGCACCTTCTCCTGAGGGCGATAGGGAGCCATTGAGTGTCTTAGGCAGGGAGTGGCTTGCTCAGATTTGCATGTGGGAGAATTCAGAGACAGATCAGAAACACCCAACCTCAGCCCAGAGGGACCCACGCAAGACCCCCCTCACTCCTCTGTAGTTCCCTTGACGCGTGAGGTGGGTCAACACGGCTTGCACTCCCCTAAGGATTCGAACCTAAGGGCCTCTGGAGGCAGGCCCCAAGCCTGTCCTAACAAGTGCCATGAGAGCCCTCCAGGCCTGCTCTGGGAATCCAGTCTTGTCGCCGGGAGACACGAGCCCATTTGACTCCGGGCGGCGAGGTGGGCTGGGCGGCACCACCGCGTGAATGCTCCGGAGCTACCGACGGAGGCGACTGACTTGCTGCGAGCGTGCGCTCCGGATGCCACCTGGTAAGGCTGTCGGCGGGAGGCCGAAGAAATCAATCAATTCCCGAAGACGCGCCGCCCCCTCCCTGCCACGACAGTCCCCTGCCCTCGGAGCCTGGAGAGGCTGAGCCGTCCCCGCAGCGCCACCGTGTGGGCGAGGCGGGTCACGACGGCAGGTGGTCGGGGCGCTCAGCTGGAGGTGCTGGCGCTGGGGAGAGCGGAGGACACCAAGGGATCGGCAGGCGTTGGGGACCCCAGGGCAGTCATCGATCCTATTCTCATCACATAGTTTCAAATTAATTTTTTCAAAACGGAAACATATTTGCGGCCTGTTTGTGACTTGTAATTATTAAGTAATAATATACTTACTGAAAATAACATGCAAACTCCATAGTCTATAGAAAAAGGCAGGCATGGGCAGCTTCCCTGCAGAATTCCGTCCCCACCACAATCTCTGATTGTATTTTGGCAAACAGGATTCAGATTATTTTTCTGACTTCTTTTTTTTTTTTAAGTCAGGGTCTCGCTCTGTCACCCAGGCTGGAGTGCAGCAGAGCGATCATGGCTCACTGCAGCCTCCACTTCCCTGGGTCAACCGATCCTCCCACCTCAGTCTCTCAAGTAACTGGTACTACAGGCACGCACCACCATATGTAGGTAGTTTTCTTATTATTATTTTTTGTAGAGACAGGGTCCCACTATGTTGCCCAGGCTGGTCTCAAACTCCTGAGATCAAGCAGTCCTCCTGCCTCAGCCTCCCAAAGTGCTGGGATTACAAGCATGAGCCACCATGCCCAGCTCAGATTTTCTTCAACAGAAAGAAAGAAAACATATATATATAGCATGTATATATATATTTATATATTCACACGCACACACACAAATGAGGTCATATTGCATATGCCTAATGTTCTGCCACTTGCTTTGCTTTTTAAACATTTTTATCAACTGTGGAGTTTGGAGAAAAGAATATTTATTTAGACTGGGCTTGGTGGCTCACACCTGTAATCCCAGCACTTTGGGAGGCCGAGGTGGACGGATCATGAGGTCAGGAGATCGAGACCATCCTGGCCAACATGGTGAAACCCTGTCTCTACTAAAAATACAAAAATTAGCTGGGCGTGGTGTCATGTGCCTGTAATCCCAGCTACTCGGGAGGCTGAGGCAGGAGAATCGCTTGAATCAGGGAGTTGGAGGTTGCAGTGAGTGAGCTGAGATCACGCCACTGCATTCCAGCCTGGCAACAGAGCAAGACTCCGTCTGGAAAAAAAAAAAATTATTTAATATATGTGCGGTATATGAATCAGGTTGAAGTGGGACACTGTGTGCCCACCGTCCAATTTAAGAACATTTTAATTACCCTGAAGTTTCTTTTAAAAATATATATTTTTCCCTCCTTTCTCACCTTATTATGGATTGATATGGGTTTTTTTGTTTGTTTGTTTTGGTGGGTTTTTTTTTTTTTTTTTTGGACAGAGTCTTGCTCTGTCACCCAGGCTAGAGTGCAGTGGTGCGATCTCGCTCACTGCAACCTCCGTCTCCCGGGTTCAAGCAATTCTCGTGCCTCAGCCTCCTGAGTAGCTGGGATTACAGGCACCCATCATCACGCCTAGCTAGTTTTTGTGTTTTCAGTAGAGACGGAGTTTCACTATGTTGGCCAGGCTGGTCTTGAACTTCTGACCTCAAGTGATCTGCCCACCTTGGCCTCCCAAAGTGCAGGGATTACAGGCATGAGCCACCGAGCCCAGACTGATACAGTACTTTTAATTAATCCATGTCATTTCTTTATTAATTTGTTAGTACTCCTTTCTTTTAGTGGTTATCCTAAAGATTATAATGCGTATCCTTGACTTATTAAAGTCTGCTACAGACAAACTCTCACTGCTCGTAGGGAAATGCAGGAAGCTTAGACCACTTAAAACTCCATTTACCCCCTCCTGACTTGGATGCTATTGTCATCTGTTACCATCTGCTATTTGAATCCTTTATATATTTCAAACTCCACAAGACCTAATTATTATTGTTTTATACAGACAATATTTGTTTAGATTAACCAAATATTTTCTCTCTCCATTGGCCTTCATTTCCTCCCAAATCTCCAAGTTTCCATCTGGGATCCATTTTCTCCTGCCTGAAAATCACCCTTTGCTAATTCTTTGATGGGGATGTGCTGGTGATAAATTCTTTCCATTTTTATTTGTATGAAATGTCTCGGTTTCACTTGAATTAAAAAAATTTTTTTTCTTTTTCTTTTTATAAAATCAGATCTTCTAGAAGAGGCTACCTTTGTTTTTGAAGAGTATTTTTTGCTGGGTACGTTGGTGTAGCCTGGCAAGAGAAGGCAAGAAAAGAGAGAAAAGTAACAGTGTAAGTGGGACAAATAGAAAACAAACAGTAAGACCAGCGGCCTAGGCCAGGCACAGTGGCTCACACTTGTAATTTCAGCACTTTGGGAGGCCGAGGTGGGTGGATCACCTGAGGTTATGAGTTCAAGACCAGCGTGGCCAACATGGCAAAACCCCATCTCTACTAAAAATACAAAAATTACCCGGGCGTGGTGGCGCAAGCCTGTAGTCCCAGCTACTTGGGAGGCTGAGGCAGAATTGCTTGAATCTGGGAGGTGGAGGTTGCAGTGAGCCTAGATCGCACCACTGCACTACAGCTTGGGTGACAGAGCAAGACCCTATCTCAAACAAAAACAAAAACAAAGGTGCAAATCAGATCTGCCCCTCAAAGTTGCTGGAGGGACAGCATGGGGCCAGGGGTAGGGAAAAGCAGGTAGCTACTGGGGCAGAGAGGGGTGGGGATGGGAGTGGGCCCGTATGTGACAGGACACTCCCTGGGGTCAGTTCTTCAGAGCTGGAGGCCCGGGGTTGAGAATAGGAGTGGAGAAGGGAGATGAGGCAGGGGTAGACTCTGGAGTTTGGCAGCCGGGGGAGCCTCAGCCGTGGAGCTGAAGGAGCGCTGGAAGCCATCCTTGCGGAGTATTTGGGGAGGAGAGCAGGGGGTTGCTAAGGAAACCATCCTACAACAACCCACTCCAATCGGAGCTCATTGAAGTTCCCGAATAAGAACTCTCTTCTCTTTCAGGGTGCGGCTTCCTACCCACATCTGCACCTCTGAGGGGGTGTATGTATGTGCTGGTGTGTTTGTGTGTTTGCTTTGTGTGAGGGGTTTATGTGTTCTTGTGTGTCTGTGTGCAGCCCCTCTCACTGCATAACCACTTTACCCCCACGGCCTGGCTTTCTCTGCTCAGGGCCTCAAATATGCCCATTCCTCTGCTGGAAAACCCTTTCCCTCCCCTCGCCTTTGCCTGGTGCTCTTCTGCCCATTCATCAAGAGGAGGTGGAGCCCACACCTTTAATCCCAACACTTTGGGAGGCCAAGGCAGGAGGATCCCTTGAGCTCAGGAGTTTGAGACCAGCCTGGCCAACATTGTGAGACCCTGTCTCTACAAAAAAAAAAATTAAATTAGCCGGGTGTGGTGGCACTCACCTGTAATCTCAGCTACTCAGGAGGCTGAGCTTGAGCCTGGGAGGTTGAGGATGCAGCGAGCAGTGATTGCTGGGTGACAGTGAGATCTTTTCTCAAAAATAAAAAACAAAGGAGGGGGAGGGGTCTTCTCCCCCAAAAGCCTTCCCTGACCTCCTCACATGTCTAGTGAGGGGCTCCTCTGGTATTCTCGCGCCCCTGCCCTGCGCTTCTTTCTCCCCCAGCACCGATCACGTTGGGTGCTAATCTCTGGTTCTTGTGTCCATGAGTTCCTCAAGGGCAGCACAGGATCTTGTCTATTTCTATATCCCTGGCACCAGGCAGGGACTTGTCACAGAGAGAGGCTCAGAGGATGCTTGTTGAATGAATGAATGAGGGAATAAGTTAATGACCACATGAACAGCCACCTCTTCAGAAGGGTTTGGGACACGGGCAGGTCTTCCTCGTTCAACCCAAAAAACCAAATTGTCATCAGAGCTGGCAGGTCCCTTAGAGATGAATCCAGAGGCCAGTCGCGGTGGCTCACACCTGTAATCTCAGCACTTTGGGAGGTTGAGGCAGGTGGATCACCTGAGGTCAGGAATTCGAGACCAGCCTGGCCAACATACTGAAACCCCCATCTCTACTAAAACTACAAAAATTAGCCAGGCATGGTGGCAGGCGCCTGTAATCCCAGCTACTCGGGAGGCTGAGGGAGGAGAATCACTTGAACCCAGGAGACAGAGGTTGCAGTGAGCCGAGATCGCGCCACTGCACTGCAGCCTGGGCGACAGAGTGAAACTCCGTCTCAAAAAACAAAACAACAACAAAAAAAAGAGAGATGAATCCAGGATCCAGCAGCATGGACCTTACCTGGGAGCTCATTAGAAATGCGGCTTCCCAGGCCCCACTCCAGACCCACTGCATCAGAATCGGCCTTTAAAAAGATTCCCAGGTGATTCACATGCTCTTAAAAGGTGAGCAGCTCTGCTCTCGATGGCCCCACCTCCCATTTTATAGAGAAGGGAACTGAGGCCTGCGGAGGGCCGGGGCCTGGCGAGGCCTGGGCAGAACCAGGACGTCAAGCTGGGCTGCCTCCCAGAGCCTCCGGTCCCCGCCCCACAGGTCCACCTGCTTCCCGCCCCGCCTGGCCTGTCCCGACCTTCCCCCGCGGCCTCCTGAGGTCTTTGCAAGGAGCTCGCACTCCCCCTGGCGGGCGTAGGGAGGGACGGCCTGGGCTGAGCTGGCCGAGGAGGAGGGAGAGATGTGGCCTTAGGGACCGGGCAGGGGTGGAGAGGGCCAGCGGGGGGCCAGGGCCTGAGAGGTGGCCGGGTTAGCGCCCCTGCTTTGGAGAGGCTCCCTGAGCTCATCTTGGCTGCTCACCACGCGCCACCTGTGGAGTCCGGAGCCTCTGCTCGCCTCCTGCCAGGGGAGAGAGTAAGAATGGAGCTCACCTCACGGGCTCCTCGTGAGGATCCCATGAGCATGCGCGGACGTGAGGGGCCAGGGGCGTGGGAAAGCCGCCCGCCTGCAGAACACCCGGAGCGCTTCTGCCTCCATCCCACGTGTGGGCGAAGCTGGCCTGGGCCCAGCCCAGCGCTGCGCCTCAGCTCCTCACCTCGCACCCACGGAAGAGGGGGTTTCCAGAGCCCCCAGCGGCCCTCCCCTCGCACTGGGGGTCACAGGCCCACGGAGGAGGCTGTAGAAACGCCCACTCTTGGGCGGTGGTTGGCGGGGAGGGTGCCCCGTCCCTGAGGCCCTGGGATCCCAGAGCCTGGATTCCGGAGTGGGGTGACTCTGGGGGGCAGGAAGTGGGAAAAAGCACGTGCTCTGGAGTCAGACAGACCAGGTTCAAGTCTGGCTCAGCCACAGACAGGCGAGTGATCTCGTGGCTCCTGCCTCAGTTTCCTCGCTTGTGAGGGACCTTCCAGGACTGTTGTGACACTTATGTGAGGGCTGTTGAGCACCCTGCACATAGCAGGCCCTATGGTCATGGTCTCTGTTGTAACTCACAGCGTACAGTAGGGACCAGATGCGGTCAGTCGGGTGGTCAGCGGAAGATGCCCCCTCACACCAGGGCACTGTCATGCCCAAGTACAGGGGCGGGGTCTCTGGGTCCTTTCTGGGCAAAGTTGTGATATCAGGGCAAAGGAGGGTGGGAGAAGGGACCGGTAAACGAATTGGAGCATGTTTTTTTTTTTTTTTTTTTTGAGACAGGGTCTTTGCTCTGTTGCTCAGGCTGGAGTGCAGTGGGCCATCTCGGTTCACTGCAACCTCCGCCTCAGTTCAAGCGATTTTCCGCCTCAGCCTCCCAAGTAGCTAGGATTACAGGCGCCTGCAAACATGCTCGGCTAATTTTTGTATTTTTAGTAGAGACAAGGTTTTGCCATGTTGGCCAGGCTGGTCTCAAACTCTGGGCCTCAAGTGATCCTCTGGCCTCAGCTTCCCAGTGCTGGGATTACAGGCATGAGCCACCACACCTGGCCTTTTTTTTTTTTTTTTTTTTTACAGGCTCTTGCTCTGTCCCCCACACTGGAGTGTAGCAGCTCACTGCAGCCTCAAACTCCTGGGATCCTATCATCCTCCCACCTCAGCCTCCCCAGTAGTAGGGACTACAGGTGTGCACCACCATTCTCAGATAATTATTACAAAAAAATTTGTAGAGACGGGGTGTCCCCATGTTGCCCAGGCTGGTCTGTAACTGGCCTCAAGTGATCCTCCTGCCTCAGCCTCCAAAGTAAATGGAACCACAGGCAGGTGCCACCGCACCTGGCTGAGGAACACAGGCTTGAGCCGGGCAGATAGAAAGCCTGATGTCCCCCTGCCCTCACCACTGGGCTGCTTTCCAAAGTGCTAGCTTTGAGGTCAGTGGCTACCAACCTCCCCAGGTGGGGTCTTACCCTGAAGCCATTCTGCTTCTGCTTCACCCACAGGCCCTTCAAAGGGACCCCCCCCCCACCAAGTGACCCTAGACTCCCTACCAGGGGCGAGCCCCTGCCCCAAGGACACCCTTGCAGGTCTGTTAGTGACCTGAGTGGCTTGGCTAGGAAAAATGAGCTGAACCAAACCAATATCCCGCTGAGTTGTGGAATTGGGAAACCAAGAGAATTGAGCAGCAGGCCAGGTGACCAAGCACTCCGCCTTGCCCAGGACTTTCCTGATTTTTAAACTGAAAGTTTATCTTTCTAATAAACTCATATATATATATGTATATACACACACACACACGTATCCTACTAGTTCTTTCTGGAGAACCCTGATGAATTTATATGTCTGCGTGTGTGTGTGTGTGTGTATGTGTATGTGTGTGTGTATGTGTATGTGTGTGTGTATGTGTGTGTGTGTGTGTGTGTGTGTGTATGTATATATATATATATATATATATATATATATGTTAAAGTTAAGAGACTGGCCAGGCACAGTGGCTCGTGCCTGTAATCCTAGCACTTTGGGAGGCCAAGGCAGGGTGATCACTTGAGGTCAGGAGTTCGAGACCAGCCTGGCCAACATGGTGAAACCCTGTCTCTACCAAAAATATAAAAATTTAGCCGGGTGTGGTGGCGGGCACCTGTAGTCTCAGCTACTCAGGAGGCTGAGGCAGGAGAATTTCTTGAACCCAGGAGGCAGAAGCTGCAGTGAGCCGAGATCACACCACTGCACTCCAGCCTGGGTGACAGAACAAGACTCTGTCCCAAAAAAACAGGGCCAGGTGCAGTGGCTTACACCTGTAATCTCAGCACTTTGGGAAGCCAAGGCGAGTGGATCACAAGGTCAGGAGTTTGAGACCAGCCTGGCCAACATGGTGAAACGCTGTCTAATAAAAATACAAAAATTAGCCAGGCATGGTGGTGTGTTTGTGCCTATAGTCCCAGCTGCTTGGGAGGCTGAGGCAGGAGAATTGCTTGAACCTGTGAGGCAATGGTTGTAGTGAGCCAAGATTGTGCCACTGCACTCCAGCATGGGCAACAGAGCAAGACTCCATCTCAAAAAAAAGAGAAAAGCATATAAATTTATTTCATATGAGTTTTATGTAAGTTCTGTGTAATACAGGAGCTTTCATAAAGAAATGAAGACCCAAAGAAGCCATTAAACCTGACTGTTTTTATGCTAGGTTTTTTATTTTTTGTTTTTGAGACAGAGTCTTGCTCTGTTGTCTGCTGGAGTGCAGTAGCGCACTCATGGTTCATCACAGCCTTGAATTTCTGGGCTCAAGTGATCCTCCCACCTCAGCCTCCATAGTGGCTGGGACTACAGGTGTGTGCCACCACACTCAGCTAATTTTTGTGTTTTTGTAGAGATGGGGGTCTCACTGTGTTGCCCAGGCTGGTTTGATGGTAGGTTCGACGAAGAGCAGAAAGTCATGGAAGAATGGGATAGACAAAGAGCTGAGTGTAATCAGCTGGGGGAAATTTACCGAGGCCTGTTCATTCAGATTCCTCTTGACATCCTTTCATCTTCAGAGTTTAGGAGGCTCCTTTCCTCCGGGTAGAGAGAGGGCACCTCTCACAAGTGGGTCTTATGACCTGATCAGGGAAAGGTCAGAAAGTCTTTCCTGAACATGCCATTTCTCAAATTCCTTCAGCTTGAAATAGTCAATATGCCAAGATGGGCCTAGCGCAGTGGCTTACGCCTGTGATTCCAGCACTTTGGGAGCCCGAGGCAGGTGGATCACAAGGTCAGGAGTTTGAGACCAATCTAGGCAACATGGTGAAACCCCGTTTCTACTAAAAATACAAAAAATTAGCTGGGCATGGTGGTGGCCACCTGTAATCCCAGCTTCTCAGGAGGCTGAGGCAGGAGAATCACTTGAACCAGGGAGGCGGAGGTTACAATGAGTCAAGATCATGCCATTGCACTCCAGCCTGGGTGACAGAGCAAGACTCCTTCTCAAAAAAAAAAAAAAAAAAAAAGCCAAGATGCCATATCGGGGGTGTCTTGCCCTGAGCCCTGTCAATATTAGCATATTGTGTTTATCCATTCATCTGTTGGTGACCTTGAGTTATTTCCATCTTCTCGCTGTTGTAACTAATGCTGCTATGAATGATGGTGTGCAGATAGCTATTTGAGTCCCTGCTTTCAATTATTTTGGGTCTATAGCCAAGAGTGGAATTGCTGGATCATATGGTAATTCTATGTTTAACTTTTTGAGGAGCCGCCAGACTGTTTTCCACAGCAGCTTCTGCTAAATGTTCTTAATGCCTTATCTCATGAAGCTCTGGCAGCCACCACCCACGAGGCTGGCCCTGTCCTTGGCCCACTTCGCAGGGGAGGACAATGAGATTCAGACGGATGAAGTGAAGTGTCCCAAGTCCCTCAGCTAAGAAACACAGAGCCAGGATTCAAACCCAGATGGACTGACTCCATGAGCTTGTGTCACCTGGCCCTGGGGTGGCTTGGGTCTCCATATTGGCAGACTAGGAACTAGGAGGGGAAATAGAAGGGCCACCAAAGAAAGGAGAGGAAAGGCACAGGAGAGAAGCAGAATGCCATAGCCCTGCAGGGCCCACCTCAGCCCCCCACCAGCTCCCTGGCTCTGGGAGCCCAGCGGTATTGGGCTTCCTGGATAGAAAGGATGGATCTGTCTCTGCCTATCAGCCTCTCTTCTGGATGTCTATTTTCCCTAAGGAACTCCTAAAACCTTAGTCTAGGGGATTGAGTTGCCTAGAAGTGGGTGGAGACACAGACCTAGGCAATCAGTGTAATTCTTTCCCCCTGGCTGTGGTGATTGGTTCAGAGAAGGGCTGGGTACCTCATCTGGCTCAGTGAGACTTGTGACTGGCTGGGACCATGGTTAGAACTGATAAGAAGAGAAAAACTGCTCACTGGCAGCTGAGAGGGTGGGAATGAGCCAGAGGTTGAATGAGCAGGGAGGAGGCAGATGAGGGAAGCAAGATGGAGTGCTGGATCCAGCAGTACCTGAAGTCAGCATAAGCCAATACCTCCTCCTCTTCCTTCTTTTGCTGGAGGTTAGCTTGGGATTTTTGCCATTTGCATCCCAGGGCACCCTGATTTGGAGATTTGGGGGTGTCGAGAGAATCTCTGCTCCCTGGCTGCCCTACCTGTGCTTGTGCCATCTACTTCCCCTTCTGTGAGCTGGTCGGAGCAGTCCTGTTCATTTCAACCACCTCAGCCAAACCAAAACAGAGGGACCTCACCACAGCCTGGAAGGAACCGAGAGCCTGAGACAGTGACTCGGTGGTTATGGCGCTGAGACCCTCACCGGAGCCTGGCACAGTATCCTGAGAGCAGGAGCACCCAGGCAGGGTTACAGAGGCCTCCATTCCAGGGAGGAGCCCTGGAGCTAGTGATGCTGGAAGGCAGATGAATGAGACTGTACCTTTCCAGACAGCTCAGGGCTTAAGAGAAAGACTCAGTTCCCAGGCTTCTACAGGGACCACAAACTCAAAGTACTCACAGAGTCCCATAAATCAAAAAATCAAGTCTTATGACGGGGAACCAACCCTCTTGATAGTTTTGTGTGTGTGTTTTTTTTTTTTTTTTTAAAGACAGGATCTCACTCTGTCACCCAGGCTGGAGTGCAGTGGTGTGATTATGGCTTACTGCAGCCTTAACCTCCTGGGCTGAAGCAATCCTCCCACCTCAGCCTCCCAATTACCTGGGAATACAGGTGTGTGCCACCACGCCTGCTAATTATAATTGTTGTTTTTGTAGAGATACGGTCTGTATCTTGATAGTCTAAACACCTCCAGGGGTAAGGCTAGGCTAGCAGAGAGTGGGCCATGCAGCTCCCATGGCCTTGGCCTCCTTGGAAGCGGTGTACTCTCTTTGGATTGGCGTGATGGGAAGGCTGTCACAGAGGGCATTCTTCACACTCTGCTCTGTCATCTTCCCCTGGAACCCTCCACTGGGCCCAGGGGCACCTTATTCCTATCTCAGTACCAGCGTCCTGCTTCTCCTAAGCAATTGGTTTGTCATCCTTCCTAGACTTTGGACCTTGTGTAAGTGGCCACATTTCCCTTTTCACACTACCTGCTAGGAAGCTTAAAGTCAACGTGTGGCAAAAGTATAGTGATGAGGGAATACAGCCCCTCACAGCAAAAGAACGTCATGCCACATGGCCCAAAAGTTACAAGCTCAACCAACAGAAATATCCTTCATGTTTCACTCCTTCAGAATCATATTCCCTTTGTCTCCCAAAAGAATACTGTCTTTTCAAATGTGTATCTGAATCTTTTTTCACACAAATACCTTATTTTGTTTACTGAAACTCTCCCTGTTTGTTTTGTTTTGTGTTTTGAGACAAGCTCTCACTCCATTGTCCAGGCTGGAGTGCAGTGGCCTGGTCACAGGTCACCGCAGCCTTGACTTCCCAGGTTTAAGTGATCCTCCTGCCTCAGGCTCCTGAGTTGCTGGGACTACAGGAACACACCATTGCACCCAGCTAACTTTTTAAATTTTTGTAGAGACAAGGTCTCACTATGTTGCCCAGGCTGGTCTCAAATTCCTGGGCTCAGGTGATCCTCCTGCCTCAGCCTCCCAAAGTGCTGGGATTATCGGCATGAGCCACTGTGTCCGGCCTCTCCTTGTTTTCAAGATGTATATCTGAATCATTTTTCAAATCTCTGTTACAAGGGTCTCCTTCCCCTGTACATGAGCTCCAGAAGGAGGTGGTGAGTGTATGTATGTGTGTGCGTGAAATCATTTATAAAGAGAACGTGTAAAACTGATAGGCTGAGAACGAAGATGAATTATCACCCGGCCATGGCTGGTGGATACTCCCCTCATTCCTTTGTGCCCGAGTAGACCGTAGAAGCCATCTTCAAAATTTCCTGAGTTGGCTGGGATTACAGGTGGCTCACACCTGTAATCCCAGCTCTTTGGGAGGCTGAGGTGGGAGGACAGCTTGAGGCCAGGAATTTGAGACCAGCCTGGGCAACACAGTGAGACCCCTGTCTTTATAAAATAAAATTAAGAAGTTTTTTTTTTTAAATCCTGGCCGGGCGTGGTGGCTCATGCCTGTAATCCCAGCACGGAGGCCAAGGCCGGCAGATCACCTGAGGTCAGGAGTTCGAGACCAGCCTGGCCAACATGGTGAAACCCCGTCTCTACTAAAAATACAAAAATTAGCAGGACATGGTGGCATGCGCCTGTAATCCCAGCTACTCGGGAGGCTGAGGCAGGAGAATTGTTTGAACCTGGGAGGTGGAGGTTGCAGTGAGCAGAGATCAGGCCACTGCACTTCAGCCAGGGTGAGAGTGAGACTCCATCTCAAAAAAAAAAAAAAAATCCTGAGTCTGTGGTCTGTTTCCCCTACAGTAGATCCTTATGTTCTGCACTTTAACTTCGCTCCTAGATCCTCTGTGCTCCTTAACTTTGTTCCTGGATCCTCTGTGCTCCCATCCTTGTGCTACTTTCTTGTTCCCCCCCACCCCCTACACTCCTTTTTTCTGCTCTTGTTGTGTATTGCGCATCCTTGGAAGCTGCCTGAAGTCCTTTCTGCAGCAAGGCAGGGATCAAACCAACCAATCAGACAATGTACAACTGGATTGCTGGGCCGTCTGGCCTGGGTCAGACAGGCTGAAGCCACAACCGGGTCCTCATCTTTTTTTCCTTTATTCTTTTTTTTTTTTTGAGGCAGTCTTGCTCTGTCACCCAGGCTGGAGTGCAACGGCATAATCTTGGCTCACTGCAAACTCCGCTTCCCGGATTCAAGTGATTCTCCTGCCTCAACCTCCGGAATAGCTGGGATTACAGGCATGTGCCATCATGCCTGGCTAATTTTTGCATTTTTTGTAGAGACAGGGTTTCACCATGTTGGCCAGGCTGGACCCAAACTCCCGACCTCAGGTGATCCGCCTGCCTCAGCCTGCCAAAGTGCTGGGATTACAGGTGTGAGCCACTGTGCCCGGCCAGGTCCTCGTCTCTCTAGTACCAGCCAGAAGGTGGCATTAGAGCAGCTCCCAAATGTCATGCAAGGGTCAGAGCCAGGGCAACCTCAGGTGTGGATGGGATAGTGGTTGCAGATGGGCCTTGAGGACTATAGAGGGTGGCAAGCAGGGCAGAAAAGAGCTGAGAAACAGCAGCAGTCTGCAGGCTGACACCATCCTCAGGCCTCTAGGGCGAATTAATGTCAGACAGGCCTTCTAGGTCAATGTCAGGAGCGAACGAGAGAACAGATGGAATGTGCTCAGTGCCGGACATGGAGGTGCTCAGGAAATGCTGGAGCTCTCCTTCCCCATGTTTTCCTGGAGGAGTGGATGGCTTTGCCCTTTAAAAGGCCAGTGCCAGGCCAGGTGCGGTGGCTCACGCCTGTAATCCCAGCACTTTGGGAGGCCGAGGAGGGCGGATCACCTGAGGTTTGAGACCACCCTGACTAACATGGAGAAACCCTGTCTTTACTAAAAATACAAAATTAGCCGGACGTGGTGGCGCGTGCCTGTAATCCTGGCTACTCAGGAGGCTGAGGCAGGAGAATTGCTTGAACCCGGGAGGCGGAGGTTGCAGTGAGCTGAGATGGCACCATTGCACTCTTGCCTGGGCAACAAGAGCGAAACCCCATCTCAAAAAAAATAAATAAATAAAATAAAATAAGAGCCAGTGCCTGGGGCTGTTACCACCATATTTCTCCCTTGGCATCGTGAGCCCACCCTCTGCAGGACGGACCCCTGCGAGACAAGGCCGGTCCTTTTCTCTTGCAGCTGCTTGTTCGGTGGTGAGATTCAGGGGGTGGGAAGAGATGGTAGGAATAGCTGCAGCTTGTCCCACTTTTCATTGTCCTTCTTGTTTTTCTTCTCCCAGAAGAGGAAGTCAGTGGGAGGGGCTCTTTGCTGGGAGCCCAGTTTGTCCCCAGCAGTGAGCCTCCGTGGAAAGAACAGCAGACAGAACCTGAAAACCTTATTTTGTGTCTGCTGGTGTGGTTGAAAGTTTGGACTTGGCCAGATGTGGTGGCTAATGCCTGTAAGCCCAGCACTTCGGGAGGCCAAGGAGGAAGGATCGTTTGAGCCAAGAACAGACTGTGCAACATAGGGAGATCTCGACTTGACAAAACAAACATTTTTTTTTTGGCCGAGCGCGGCGGCTCATGCCTGTAATCCCAGCACTTTGGGATGCCAAGGTGGGAGGATCACCTGAGGTCGGGAGTTCAAGACCAGCATGGGCAGCATGATGAAACCCCATCTCTACTAAAAATTCAAAAATTAGCTGGGCGTGGTGGCAGGCACCTGTAATCCTAGCTACTCGGGAAGCTGAGGCAGGAGAATCGCTTGAACCCGGGAGACAGAGGTTACAGTGAGCCGAGATTGCACCATTGCACTCCAGCCTGGGCAATAGAGCGAGACTCCACCAAAAAAAAAAAAAAAAAAAATCTACCTTTTGGCCAGGTGCGGTGGCTTACGCCTATAATCCCAGCACTTTGGGAGGCTGAGGTGGGTGGATCACAAGGTCAGGAGTTCGAGACCAGCCTGGCCAACATAGTAAAACCCTGTCTCTACTGAAAATACAAAAATTAGCTGGGCATAGTGGCGCATGCCTGTAGTTCCAGCTACTTGGGAGGCTGTGGCAGAAGAATTGCTTGAACCTGGGAGGTGGACCGAGATCATGCCACTGCACTCCAGCCTGGGCAACAGAGCAAGACTCCATCTCAAAAAAAAAATTTTGTTTTTAATTAGCCAGGCATGGTGGTCCGTGCTTGTAGTGCCGGCTACTTGGGGGACTGAGGTGGGATGATCACTTGGGACCGGGAGGTCCTGGCTGCAGTGAACCATGATCACACCACAGCACTCCAGCCTCGCAACAGAGTGAGACTCTCTCAAAGAAAATTTTTTTAAAAGAGAAAAGGAAACATAGTAGTTAACTACTAAGGAGGTAAGGGAGGACTTGAAGGAATTTAAAAATAACAAAGTAAAGGCTGGGTGCAGTGACTCATGCCTGTAATCCCAGCACTTTGGGATGCTGAGGTGGGAGGATCACTTGAGGTCAGAAATTCGAGACTAGCCTGGCCAACATGGTGAAATGCTGTCTCTGCTTAAAAAAAAAAAAAAAAAAAATATTAGCTGGGCATAGTGGCAGATGCCTGTGATCCAAGCTACTCGGGAGGCTGAGGCATGAGAATAGCTTGTAGCTGGGAGGCAGAGGTTGCAGTGAGCTGAGATCATGCCATTGCACTCCAGCCTAGGAGACAGAGCAAAACTCTGTCTCAAAAAAAAAAAAAGTAGGTAACAGGTGCTATTTCTAGGGATGAGGGTGACGGTAAATATTCAAGGAAATACACCTTTCCTATGGTACTTCTATTTGAAACAGGGACTCTCTCCGTTGTCAAGGCTGGAGTGCAGTGGCACAATCACAGCTCACTGCAGCCTCAAATTCCAGGGCTCAAGCGATCCTCCCACTTCAGCCTCCCGAGTAGCTGGGATCACAGGCTCACGCCACTATGCCTGGCTCATTGTTCTGATTTTTAGTAGAGATGAGGTCTTGCTATGTTACCCAGGCTGGTCTTGAACTCCCGGGCTCAAGCAATCCTCCTGCCTCAGCCTCCCAAAGTTCTAGGATTCTGTAATCTTAGGTGTGAGCCACTGTACCTGGCTGTCCTATGGTGCTTTTAAAATTTTCTCTTTGTCTTTGGTTTCTGACTATCTTATTCTGATGTACTCTAATGTGGCTTGTTTGTCTATATTTTGTTTTGGGTTTGCTAAGCTTATTGAATTTATAGTATGATGTTTTTTGTTAGATTCAGAAAAGTTTTGGTCTTTATCTCTTAACATATTGCTTCTTCCTAATTTTCTCTTTCTCAAACCATATTTATATTATGTTAGATCTTTCATGTGTGTTGTATTTATGTCTTATGCTCTTTTATGTTTTATTTTTACTTTTTTTTTCTATGCTTCAGTTTGGATATTTTTAATCACACCCATCTTTCAGTATGCTAGCCCTGGCTTTACTTGTTTCCAATCTTCTGTGAAACCCATCTATGGAGTGCTTATTTTCTTTCTGTCTTTTTTTGTTGTTGTTGTTTTGAGACAGAGTCTCACTCAGTCGCCCAGGCTGGAGTGCAATGGCACAATCCTGGCTCACTGCAACCTCACGGGTTCAAGTGATTCTTCCGCCTTAGCCTCCCAAGTAGCTGGCATTACAGGCACCCACCACCACACCTGGCTAATTTTTGTATTTTTATAGAGACAGGGTTTCACCATGTTGGCCAGGCTGGTCTTGAACTCCTGACCTCAGGTGATCCGCCCACCTCGGCCTCCCAAAGTCCAAAGTGCTGGGATTACAGGCATGAGCCACTGCGCCTGGCCTGGAATGCTTATTTTCAGCATGTAATTTTTTAGTTTTAGAATATTCATTTGATTATTTCTTTCTTTTTTTTTTTTTTTTTTTTTGAGACAGAGTCTCGTTCTGTCACCCAGGCTGGAGTGCAATGACACGATCTTGACTCACTACAATCTCTCCCTCCCTGGTTCAAGCGATTCTCCTGCCTCAGCCTCCTGAGTAGCTGGGATTACGGGCGACTGCCACCATGCCTCACTAATTTTTGTGGGGTTTTTTTTGATACAGACAGGTTTTCACCATGTTGGCCATACTGGTCTCCAACTAACTCCTGACCTCAAGCGGTCCGCCCACTTCGGCCTCTCAAAGTGCTGGGATTACAGGCGTGAGCCACCACGCCCAGCCTCATTTGATTCTTTTTAGAAATTCTAGTTGTCTAAAACAAACAAACAAACAAACAAAAACAAACAAGGAAAAAAGAAATTCTAGTTGTCTCTTAAAAAACACTAAGGTGAAAGGAACTTTAAAAAGGTGGTTGGAAGCTCGATTTTCACAGTTGGGTTTCACTGAAAGGTGATTGAAGCGTGTGCAGAGCTCTCATCATACCATCAGCAGAAAGTATATTCTTTGGGACTTAGTAGCTTAAAAGAAAAGTCCTCCAATCTCAGGCTGGGAGCAGTGGCTCATGCCTGTAATCCCAGCACTTTGGGAGACCAAGATGGGCAGATTACCTGAGGCTGGGAGTTCGAGGCCACCCTGACCAACATGGAGAAACCCCGTCTCTTCTAAAAATACAAAATTAGCTGGGCGTGGTGGTGCATGCCTGTAATCCCAGCCACTCAGGAGGCTGAAGCAGGAGAATCACTTGAACCTAGGAGGCAGAGGTTGCGGTGAGCCGAGATCACGCCGTTGCACTCCAGCCTGGGCAAGAAGAGTGAAACTCTGTCTCAAAAAGAAAAAAGAAAAGAAAAAAAGAAAAGAAAAGAAAAGAAAGAAAAGAAAAGAAAAGAAAAGAAAAGAAAGAAAAGAAAAGAAAAGAGAAAAGAAAAGAAAAAGAAAAGAAAAGAAAGAAAAGAAAAGAAAAGAGAAAAGAAAAAGAAAACAAAAGAAAGAAAAGAAAAGAAAAGAAAAGGAAAGGAAAGAAAAGTCCTCCAGTCTCTTGCTTGGGGTAAGGCATGGAGGAGACACTCCGGGCTGTTGACATTCTGGGAGCAGGCGAAGGAAAAAGGTCTGGAATCCTGCCATTCAGAATGCGTATCCCTAATCCCCATTTGCAGTCTTGCTCTCTACTGTGCCTGGTCTGAACAAGTCTGGGGCCTTTTGAGTTCAATTCCTCCAGGAAAAAACTGCTGTTTTTAAGCCTGTGGGTTTAGTCATCTGGCTACATGGGATAGGGAGAAGGCTTGGGAGACAATTCCTCCATGTTCAGACTTCCAGCCGCACTCCGTTCCCTCCAAGACTTGGACCTCTCAGGGATGTTTCAGGACAAATTGGCCTTGGTATCTCCTCCGTGGGCACTTTGAGTCATAACCACTAGTGACCTTGGTACTTCTCTGTTAGCATGCCATCTTCCAAAGGTTGGCTGGAATCTTTACTTGGCAGATGCCTCCTCTCTCAGCTTCTTTGTCATTGTGGGTCAGCTTAGATTATTCCTTTACTGTCAGGTTAGTGGTGTCTGAGGAGGGAAAGCAGATGCATGCCTACGGCCAATCCACCATGTTTAAGTGGCTCATGGTCAGAGTAGATTTGCCTCCACTCCCCGCTCACCCTTCTAATCTTGCCTCTGCCCTCACCACTCCACTGAAACTTCCCTCATCATGTGTCCAGTAGCTGGATCCAATAGACTGTGTTTTTTCTCCATATTATTTGATGTCTTGGTAGCACTTGACACTGTCAAGCTTGCTCTCTTTCTTTCAATGCTCTCCTGTTTTATCTCCCGGGAAATATTTTGTCCCAAAGACCCTTCCTGCCTTTCTCCTACCTCTCTAGTCTCTGCCTCTGCTTCCAATGTGCTGGTTTCTCTTCCTCCTGCTTCTTTGAAACCATGACTATTCTCAGGGGTCTGTTCTGGTTCCCTTCCTTTCTCACCCTGCACCCTCTCCCTGAGTGTATTCATCCATTCCCATGGTTTCAATTTTACTCCAAAGGCTGATCTTTTCCAAATGTCAACCTCCAGCTCTGACCTCTCATCTGAATTGCAGACCTACATTTCCAGCTGTACCCAGACATCTCTTCTTAGATGGCCTCAGCCTGTTCAGATCCACACGATGGAAGCTGGACTCTGCTTCTCCTTCCTCCCAAACCTGTCTCTCCTCCTGTACTTCCAGCTGAGAAGTGGTCACCACCAGCCGGGCACAGTGGCTCACACCTGTAATCCCAGCACTTTGGGAGGCCAAGGTGGGCGGATCGCTTGAGGTCAGGAGTTAGAGACCAGCCCAGCCAACACGATGAAACCCCGTCTCTACTAAAGATACAAAAAACTTAGGCGGGCATTGTGGTACATGCCTGTAATCCCACCTACTCAAGAGGCTGAGGCAGGAGAATCGCCTGAACTCAGGAGACAGAGATTGCAGTGAGCCAAGATTGTGCTACTGCACTCCAGCCTGGGTGACAGAACAAGACTCCATCTCAATAAAAAAAAAAAAAAAGGAAAAAGAGGCCGGGCGTGGTGGCTCATGCCTGTAATCCCAGCACTTTGGGAGGCCGAAGCGGGCAGATCACAAGGTCAGGAGGTCAAGACCATCCTAGCTAACATGGTGAAACCCTGTCTCTACTAAAAACAATACAAAAAATTAGCCGGGCCTGGTGGTGGGTGCCTGTAGTCCCAGTTACTTAGGGGTCTGAGGCAAGAGAATGGCATGAACCCGGGAGGCAGAGCTTGCAGTGAGCTGAGATCGCGCCACTGCACTCCAGCCTGGGCGATAGAGCGAGACTCCATCTCAAAAAAAAAAAAAAAAGAAAAGAAAAGAAAAAAATGGTTATCACCATTTGTCTAGTGGCCCAGAAACTTGGATGTCAAACTTGACTGCCCGTCTTCTATTTCCACACCCAATTAATTGCCAAGACCCATTGCCTTTACCTTTTTTCTTTTTGAGACAGAGTCTTGCTGTGTTGCCTAGGCTGGCATGCAGTGGTGCAGTCTCGGCTCACTGCAACCTCTGCCTCCCAGGTTCAAGTGATTCTCCTGCCTCAGCCTCCCAAGTAGCTGGGATTACAGGCGCCCAGCACCATGCCCAGCTAATTTTTGTATTTTTAGTAGAGACGGGGTTTCAACTTGTTGACCAGGCTGGTTTCAAACTCCCGACCTCAGGTGATCCACCCACCTCAGCCTCCCAAAGTGCTGGGATTACAGGCGTGAGCCACTGCGCCCGGCCTGCCTTTACCTCTTTAATAAATCCCGACCTGTCCACCCACTCTTCCTCTACACAGCCTGTCCCTCAGCCCAGCCTCTGCCTCCCAGCTGGTCTCCTCCCTTAGGTCCTGCCCCTCAGTCCTGCTGCTACCCATCTGCTCACATGCAAATCTCATCCTGTCACCTCCCTTCTGAAAGCCGCTGGGGCCAAGTGCAGTGGCTCACACCTGTAATCCCAGCACTTTGGGAGGCTGAGGCGGGTGGAGCACCTGAGGTCAGGAGTTTCAGACCAGCCTGGCCAACACAATGAAACCCTATCTCTACTAAAAGTACAAAAATTAGCCAGGTATGGTGGCAGGTGCTTGTAATCCTAGCTACTTGGGAGGCTGTGGCAGGAGAATCTCTTGAACCCTGAGGTGGAGGTTGCAGGGAGCAGAGATCATGCCACTGCACTCTAGCCTGGGCAACAGAGTGAGACTCAGTCTCAAAAAAACAAACAAATAAATAATAATAAAAAGTAAAATAAAAAGCCTCTGATGACTTCCACTACCTAGGAATTTGGTCCAAATTGGCCCTAGGCTGGAGTTGTCAGATTCAGCAAATAAAAATAGAGGATGTCCGCTTAAATTTGAATTTCAGATAAATATGAAATGCACTTTTTTTTTTTTTGTATGAGTACGTCCCATGCAGTATTTGGCATCAGGGCCTCCCACTCCTTGCACTCTTTCCATATCTCCAACCTTATTACTTGCCATATTGTTTTCCACATGTAAAATTCGGGACAGATTGGACTACATGAAACTCCCTAGGGTGGGCACGTTAGCTTACGCCTGTAATCCCAGCACTTTGGGGGCTGAGGCAGGAGGATTGCCTGAGCCCAGGAGTGCGAGACCAGACTGGGCAACATGGTGAGACCCCGTCTCTACAAAAAATAAAAAAATTAGGCCAGGCACGGTGGCTCACATCTGTAATCCCAGAACTTTGGGAGGCTTAGGCAGGTGGATCACTTGAGGTCAGGAGTTCGAGACCAGCCTGGCTAACATGGTGAAACCCTGTCTCTACTAAAAATACAAAAATTGGCTGAATGTGGTGGTGCGAGCCTATAATCCCAGCTACTCGGGTGGCTGAGGCAGCAGAATCCCTTGAACTCAAGAGATGGAGGTTGCAGTGAGCCAAGATTGTGCCACTGCACGCTAGCCTGGGTGACAAAGTGAGAGAGTTTTTTTTTGTTTTTTTTTTGAGATGGAGTCTTGCCCTGTCGCCCAGGCTGGAGTGCAATGGCATGATCTCAGCTCACTGCAACCTCTGCCTCCTGGGTTCAAGTGATTCTCCTGTCCCAGCCTCCCAAGTAGCTTGGATTACAGATGTGTGACACCACGCCCAGCTAATTTTTTTGTATCTTTAGTAGATACAGGGTTTCCCCATGTTGGCCAGGCTGGTCTCGAACTCCTGACCCCATGATCTGTCCTCCTCAGCCTCCCAAAGTGCTGGGATTACAGCTGTGAGCCACCATGCCCGGCTGAGACTCCATATTAAAAAAAAAAAAAAAATCCAGGCATGGTGGCACAAGCCTATAGTCACAGCTACTCAAGAGGCTGAGGTAGGAGGATCATCTGAGCCCAGGAGGTTGAGGCTACAGCAAGCCAAGATTGTGCCATTGCACTCCAGCCTAGGAGACAGAACAAGACCCTGTCTCAAAAATTAAAAAAATAAAAAGAAGCTCCCCAAATGGGTTAGACATTTCCTCACTGATATGCTCTTCATTCCTGATGTTTCCTCCACCAGAAAAGCCATTCTCCCTTCTCCCCCAGTCCATCTTTGTTCATCTCTTGGGTGTCAGGACACTAGGAGTCCCTCCTCTAAGATTCCTCTCTGCTCCCTCAAAATGGATCGGCTGCTCTCCTGGGTGAAGGGAGGCCCCTGTGTGCCTGGATGGCAGCTCCACCCTCTAGACTGTCATGTCAGCTTACTCATTGTCTCTCTCCCCTGCAGTCAATGAGTCGCCAGCAACTCTGTGCTGTTCCCGGCCCACATCTGGCTCAGCCCACGAGGCCCCATCCAGCTGGAAGCTCCCGAGGGCCCTGGGCCTTGGCAAAGGCCCCAGCTTTCTTCTCACTCTCCTGGCCTGGGTCCCAGTCTGACGATTCACACTCCCTCCTTGCCTGAGTTCCCACGAAAAGTGGCCTCCGCCCCCAGCTGCCTGCCCAAGACCAGGTTACAAAATGAGGAGACAATGGAGGCTCCAAGCCAAATTTCCAATGGGCCTGCCATTAAATCACCAACAGCATCTGTGTGTACATCTGGGACAGATGCCGGCAGCTGAGGCCACAGGGCGCATGGCTTTGTCACACTGGGCCAGCATGACCTTGGTGGGGTGTTGGGGGTGGAGCTCAGACCTAAAGTTAGGACACTTGAGTCTGAATCCCCACCCTTTCTAGCTGCCTCAGTTTTCTTGTCTGTAAAATGGGGATAATAATGCTTATCACACAGGGTGTGCGATCAAGGAGAGTGATTCACACACACAAGGACATCTAGCAGCAAACAGGACACTGGCTCTGATCATCACTTACCTTTCTTGAGGCTGGTGGCAGCAGGACCTGTGACCAGAACCCTGTTTGTAGGTTTCTTCTCCTAGAATCACCAACCAGGCCCAAGTAACTTTATTCAAAGAGAGGAGGTCAGTCATCCAGCCCAGACAGCATCTGCCTGGTGAAAATGGCTCCAACTCAACCACCCAAGTGGACGCAGCAGAGCTATCAAATCAAGCTAAGGGTGAGAATGACTGAACAGGGATAATATAAAGGCCAGAGGGCCATGCTCTGGCCTGGGAGTTGGAAAGGCTGGGGCTTCCTGGCTTCTCAATGTTGGCCCCTCCACCCCTCCTCTCTGCCTGAGCCTCCTGCAGACACCCGCTGAGCAGTCACTGCTGCCAGCCAAGACCCTCTCTCTGCCTCAAGCTTCCCCTGAAGACTTTCTTGTGGCACCTCTCAGCACCTCTTGCCATTTGTAGCATTTAGTTACAGACAGGATTACAGGTTTACCCTCTATCTCCCCCTCCAGACTGTAAATGCCTCCAGGGCAGAAACCTCTCAGTTCACAAATAACAGCAACCAGAAGTGATCTACCAGCAGGTAGCTCATGCCTATAATCCTAGCACTTTGGGAGGCCAAGGCGGGAGGATCACTTGAGGCCAGGAATTTGAGACCAGCCTGGGCAACATAGCAAGGTCCTATCTCTACAAAAAATAAAAACTTAGTTGGGCATGGTGGGTGTGGCGGTGTGTGGCTGGAGTCCCAGCTACTTGGGAGGCTGAGGAGGGAGGATTCCTTGTGCTCAGAAGTTTGAGGCTGCAGTGAGCTGTGATTACACCATTGCGCTCCAACCTGGGTGACAGAGTGAGACCTTGGTTTTTTTAAAAAGTTATAAATTCTTGAAAAGAAAAATAATGTTTAAAAAAATTTTCCTGAGGCAGGAAGATCTCTTGAGCCCAGAAATCCAAGGCTGTAGTAAGCTGTGATCACGCCATTGCATTCCAGCCCGGGTGACAGAGACCTCGGTCTTTTTTAAAAAAATTATAAATTTTTGAAAAGGAAAATTAAAAAAAAAATTTTTTTTTTTGAGACAGAGTTTCACTCTTGCTGCCCAGGCTGGAGTGCAGTGGCACGATCTCGGCTCACCACAACCTCCACCTCCCGGGTTCATGCGATTCTCCTGCCTCAGCCTCCTGAGTAGCTGGGGTTACAGTTGCCCACCACCATGCCCGGCTAATTTTTTGTATTTTTGGTAGAGACCAGGTTTCACCATGTTGGCCAGGCTGGTCTCAAGCTCCTGACCTCAGGTGACCTGCCCGTCTCGGCCTCCCAAAGTGTTAGGATTACAGGCCCCTTGGCATGAACAGACTGGGCGCCATGAATGGCAGCAGGAGGCAGACAGGCTCCTGGGTGGGAGAAGGCAGGTCCCTGGTGAAGCCCCACCTTCAAGCCAGGGAGGGCCTGAAGCCTGGGGGCTGGGCTGCCAGTCCCATGGAAAGGAGTGGGAACTTGTGGTGCTTTTTCTAGGCCCACCCATGGCCACTCATGGACCAATTGGTGCACACTTCCTCCCCTCCAAGGAAGGGCACGAACCCTCAGCTCCTCCTTGGCCTCCCTCCCCTGCTCATCGGTGTTCAAAGTCTGGAGGGGGCTAAGGTGGCAGGGGGCTTGTGTGTCAGCACTGCACCAAGTGTACCCACACCCGACTGGGCTGTGACAGCGCCTAGGCTCAGCCCCAACCTCACTCCAAGATCAAGGAGAGGCCAGGCAGCGGGAGCAGGAACTTCCAAGGCTGCGGGGGAAGGGGGTGTCTTCCCAGGACCCCGAGAGTACAGAAATGCCTGGGTTCATAGCCACAGCTTGGGCGGCTGCAGCTGCGCCTGGAAGGGTGGGGCTCCTGCCTGCTCCCAGCCCCCAGCCCCCACTGGCTCCATGGAGTATGCAGCCCTGGCCACACCTCACCCACTGTAGCAGTGTCATGACAGCGGTTACTCTAGACAGGCCACCACTGCCATCACCAGCACTTTGGGAGGCTGAGATGGAGGATCATTTAAGCCTAGGAATTCAAGACCAGCCTTGAATTCATAGCAACATAGCAAGACCCACCTCTACAAAACATTAAAAAATCAGCCAATGCACACCTGTGGTCCCAGCTGGTACATGCCGGGGCACACCTGGGGTTCCAGCTACTCAGGAGACTGAGGTGGGAAGATGGCTTGAGCCCAGGAGGTGGAGGCTGCAGTGAGCTGAGATTGCATCACTGCACTCCATCCTGGACAACAGAGTAAGATCCTGTCTTGAAAAAAAGTGTTTACTTTTATTATTTTTGGTTTTTTTGAGACAGAGTCTCACTCTGTTGCCCAGGTGGAGTGCAGTGGTGCAATCTCAGTTACTGCAACCTCTGCCTCCCAGGTTCAAGCCATTCTCCTGCCTCCTGAGTAGCTGGGATTACAGGCTGCCACCACATGCCCAGCTAATTTTGGTGTTTTTAGTAGAGATGGGGTTTTACCATGTTGGTCAGTCTGGTCTCAAACTCCTGGGTTCAAGTGATCTGCCCACCTCGGCCTCCCAAAGTGCTGGGATTACAGGTGTGAGCCACCGTGCCCAGCCAAAAACATTTTTTAATGAAAAAATATTTTAAAAAAGAATTCTTAGGCAAACAAAAGACAACAGGGAAAACAACAAGGAGGGACTAGAGGAATTTATTTGAAGCCTGTGACACCTACAGCTGCAGGAAACATTCAGGACAGCCCAACTCCTCAGTAGATTAACATGAAACCTCACACTAAAAGCCTCATTACCTAGGTTCCTACCACCAGATACTTGATGGCTGGCTTTCTACAACAAATCACAAGGTCTGCTAAAAGGCAAGAAAAAACATGGCATGAAGAGGCAAAGCAGGCATCAGAACCAGACTCAGATATAAAACAGAATAAGGAATTATCAGATAAAAATTTTGAAATAACTCTGATTATATTGGCAAAGACTCACTCCTTTGACCAAAATATTAGTCAAGCTCCTGAGTTCTCTGCTTGATTAGGCCTTTCTTGGGCTTCCCTTTCTGTCCTTGCAGAATCCAATTGGAGCAGGAATTCTGCTAGGTCAGTTTATTGAAAATCCCTCCTCTTGGCATCTGACTAACCTGGCCAAACTTTATCAAGAGTCCTATCAAAGCCTGGGTGCAGTGGCTCACACCTGTAATCCTAGCACTTTGGGAGGCCAAGGCAGGTGGATTGCTTGAGCTCAGGAGTTCAAGACCAGCCTGGGCAACATGGTGAAACCTTGTCTCTACAAAAAATACAAAAATTAGCTGGGCGTCGGCCAAGGCACAGTGGCTCACTCCTGTAATCCCAGCCCTTTGCGAGGCTGAGGAGGGCAGAATCACCCGAGGTCAGGAGTTCAAGATCAGCCTGGCCAACATGGTAAAACCCCAACTCTACTAAAAATACAAAAAAAATAGCCAGGCTATTTTGGCTATTTTTGGTGGTGGTGGGTGCCTGTAACCCCGGCTACTTGGGAGGCTGAGGCAGGAGAATCGCTTGAACCCGGGAGGCGGAGGTTGCAGTGAGCCAAGACTGCGCCATTACACTCCAGCCTGGGCGACAAGAATGAAACTCCATCTCAAAACAAACAAACAAACAACAAATAGCCAGGTGTGGTGGTCCAGATTACAGGAGACTAAAGAGAAGCAATAGCTATAACTAACCCAAGATGTGATTCAGAGAAGGCCCATTCCTGGGCCTAGGGAAAATATGATGAGTGTCTGTGGAAGACAACAGAACTGTATCGACCTTAATTTCCTGATTTAGTCACTAGCCTGTGGTTATTTTTCGGGGGAAATACAGACTGAGGCATCTAGAGGTAAAGGAGCATCAATGTGGGTGAAGGGTGCATGGGAACTCTTTGTATAATTTTTACAGTGTTCTTAGAAGCTTCACATTATTTCAAAATAAAAAGTTAGAAAAGAAAATGGGCATTCACTCTAAAATCAGAAAAAAAAATGTTTTAGGAAGAAAATGTGTCTCTGGTCATAGCCTGTGCTGTGAATCCATGGAGTAGATTTCTGCTGTCAGCAAAGTTCCCAACAGCTGGAGAAGAACAAGGAACAAAAGTGGAGCTGCCCTCCTGAGCTGCCAGGGTCCCAGACACAAAGCTGGCCTCGCAGGGCTTCAATGAAAGATGAGTACTGATAAGGCCTGCAGGTCATCTTCATCAGCTGCGGCCTCTCAGCTTGCTGAGAGGGGCCTGCCTTTCCAAAGCTCAGCCAGACATAAATCAGAGCAAAGCGTGTTTCTTTTCAGTCGAAAGCTGCAGGTGGTGCATCCAACCAGGATATGAGCAGCCCTTCAGCAGGGTGCCCACCAGAGTGGGGGCCTGCAGACATCCCTTCCCAGAGAGACTGGGAGTTCATGGCCCAAGTCTCCAGATTTACAAGGATGGAGATTGAATTTTGGCATTCTGTTTGGATCAGTCCAGAAAAAAAGCAAAATCTCAATATCACTCTTAGTAAGAAAAGATAAGCTACAAAAACAACTAATGCCTGTAGTCCCAGCTACTTGTGGGGCTAAGGCAGGAGGATTGCTTGAACCTGGGAGGTTGAGGCTGCAGTGAGCCACTGCACTCCAGCCTGGGTGACAAAGCGAGAACCTTTAAAAAAAAAAAAAAAAAGTCCTATCAAGTCAGTTCATGCAGAAACCTCTTATCTTTTTTTTTTTTTTTTCTGAGATGGAGTCTTGCTCTGTTGCCCAGGCTGGAGAGCAGTGGCATGGTCTCAGCTCACTGCAACCTCCACCTCCCGGGTTCAAGCGATTCTCCTGCCTCAGCCTCCTGAGCAGCTGGGATTATAGGCCCACACCACCACGCCTAGCTAATTTTTTTGTATTTTTAGTAGAGACGGGGTTTCACCATGTTGGTCAGACTGGTCTCAAACTCCTGACCTCGTGATCCACCTGCCTTGGCCTCCCAAAGTGCTGGGATTACAGGCGTGAGCCACTGCACTCGGCCTTGCCTTACCATTTTTAACAAGGGTATGGATAACCTTTTTCTTTAACAAGGTAAAGGATGTAATGGAAGGAGCAGACAACGTGCAGGAACAGATGGGTAAACAGAGAGGTGGAAACTCTGAGAAAGAATCAAGACAAAATGCGGGGAATAAAAACTACTGTAACAGAAATGACAAGTGCCTTTAATGGGCTCATCAGCAGACTGGACATGGTTGATGATAGGGCAATAGAAGCATCCCAAACTGAAATGCAAAGAGAGAAAATCATGGGAAAAAAGAACAACCCAGGTGCCGTGGCTCACGCCTGTAATCCCAGCACTTTGGAAGGCTGAGGTCGGTGGATTGCTTGAGGCCAGGAATTCAAGATCAACCTGGGCAACATAGCAAGACCTCATCTCTGTTTTTATTTTTAAAATAAAATAAAAAGAACAGAATACACAAAACTGTGGGTTATGTGTAATGGGAATATGAGAAGGAGAAAAAAGAGAGAAAAGAGGAGAAGAAATATCTGAAGTAATAATGGTTAAGAATTGTCCAAAATTAGTGACAGACACCAAAACCATACATCCAAGAAGCTTAGAAAATACCAAGCAGGACAAATTCCAACAAAATCTACACCCGGGCATATCATGTTCAAACGGCAGAAAACCAAAGATAAAAAAAACCTTGAAAGAAGCCAGAGATAAAAACAAACAAACAAACAAACAAAAACACCTTACCTGTAGAGGAACAAGAATAAGCATTACGTCAGACTGCTTGTCAGAAATCATGTCAGCAAGAGAGTGAAATATTTAAAGCGTTGAAAGAAAAAACCAGCCAGGTACACTGGCTCACACCTGTAATCCTAACACCTAGGGAGGCCGAGGCAAAAGGATCACTTGAGCCCAGTAGTTCAAGACCAGCCTGGGCAACAAAGTGAGACTCTTGTCTCTACCCAAAAAATACAAAAATTATCTGGGCATGGTAGCACGTGCCTGTAGTCCCAACTAGTCAGGAGGCTGAGGTAGAAGGATCGCTTGAGCCTGGGAAGTGGAGGCTGCAGTGAGCAATGATCGTGTCACTGCACTTTAATCTGGATGACAGAGTGAGACACTGTCTCAAAAAAAGAAAAAACAAAATAAATACATAAATAAAATTGGAAAATGCAGACAGTACAGTTATATAATGAAAACTGTCTCTCCCCCCAGCAATCTTTTCCCCACTGTTGATAATTTCTTGTGATTCTTCCCAGAAAAAAAAGCTTTATGCACATGTCAGCACGTATATATATTTTTAAATTCTGTATATACTTTTTTAAAATTTTGCTTGAAATGGGTCCAAACTATACTTCCCATTCCGCATATTGATGTTGCCTGCTAGTAATAAATCTTAAGGAACTTTTTATATTCCTACATTTTCTCATTCTTTTAAATAGTGCCATTGCATTCCATCCTATGAAGGGATTACAATTTGTTCAATCTGTTGCTTACTACTGACTACTTTTCTTGTTTTCAGTTTTTCACTGTTGCAAATGACACTGCAAAGAACATTCGTATACATTTCTCTCTCCCTAAAACAGTTTTCAACCAGACACAGTGGCTCATATCTGTAATCCCAGCATTTTGGGAGGCTGAGGAAGGAGGATTGCTTGAGCCCAAGAGTGCAAGACCAGCCTGGGCCCCATAGAGAGACCTCATCTCTACAAATAATAAAAAACAATTAGCTGGGCATGGTGATGCATGCCTTTAGTCCTAGCTACTCAGGAGGCTGGGGCAGGAGAATTGCTTGAGCCTGGAAGGTCGGGGCCTCAGTGAGCCGTGATCTTTTTTTTTTTATTTTGAGACAGCCTCACTCTCTCACCCAGGCTGGAGTTCAGTGGTGTGATTTCAGTTCACTGCAGCCTCCGCCTTGGGGTTCAAGCATTTCTCCTGCTTCAACCTCCCGAATAGCTGGGATGACAGGCACCTGCTATCACACCTGGCTAATTTTTATATTTTTGGTAGAGACAGGGTTTCACCATGTTGTCCAGGCTGGTCTAGAACTCCTGACCTCAAGTGATTAAAAAAAAAAAAATGCTCACTCAGCCGGGTGCAGTGGCCCATGCCTGTAATCCCAGCACTTTGGGAGGCTAAGGTGGGCGAATCACTTGAGGTCAGGAGTTCAAAACCAACCTGGCCAACATGGTGAACCCCATCTCTACTAAAAATACAAAAATTAGCCGGGTGTGGTGGTGGGCACCTGTAATCCAAGCTGCTCAGATGGCTGAGGCAGGAGAATCGCTTAAACCCAGGAGGCAGAGGTTACAGTGAGCAGAGATCGTGCCACCGCACTCCAGCCTGGGTGACAGAGAGAGACTCCATCTCAAAAAAAAAAAAAAAAACTTCTCACTCATAAGTGGAAACTAAACTATGAGGATGCAAAGGCTTAAGAATGACTCAATAGACTCTGGGGACTCAAGGGGAAAGGGTGGGAAGGGGGTAACAGATAAAAGACTACAAATTGGATTCAGTGTATACTGTTGGGTGATGGGTGCAACAAAATCCCACGAATCACCACTAAAGAACTTATTGTGTAATCAAATATCACCTGTTCCCCAAAAACCTATGGAAATAAAAAAAAATTTAAATGTTTTAAATAAAAAATAAACAGGTTTTCTTTTGAAATGTTCTTTTGTAAATTACCTACAGAAAATTTACAAAAAATGTACACTCTGCCGGGTGCGGTGACTCATGCCTGTAATCCCAGCACTTTGGGAGGCCAAGGTGGGTGGATCATGAGGTCAGAAGTTCAAGACAAGCCTGGCCAATAAGGTGACACCCCATCTCTACGAAAAATACAAAAATTACCCTGGCCTCATGGCACGCGCCTGTAGTCTCAGCTACTCAGGAGGCTGAAGCAGAAGAATCACTTGAACCACAGAGGTGGAGTTTACCGTGAGCCAAGATCACACCACTGCACTCCAGCCTGGGCTACACAGCGAGACTCCATCTCAAAAAAAAAAAAAAATGTACACTCTTCACCAGCTTGCCTTAATGTTAACATCTTACATAATTGTTGCACAGTGATTAAAACCAGAAAATGGGCTGGGCACGGCGGCTCATGCCTGTAATCCCAGCACTTGGAGAGGCTGAGGTGGGCAGATCACCTGAGGTCGGGAGTTTGAGACCAGCCTGACCAATATGGAGAAACCCCCTCTCTACTAAAAATACAAAAATTAGCTGGGCATGGTGGCACATGCCTGTAATCCCAGCTACTCAGGAGGCTGAGGCAGGTGAATCTCTTGAACCCAGGAGGCAGAGGTTGCAGTGAGCTGAGATCGCACCATTGCACTCCAACCTGGGCAACAAGAGCAAAACTCCATCTCAAAAAAAAATGAACAATGATATAATACATTAATTACCTACATTTTTCCACTAATATCCTGTTCTAGTCCAAGATCCACTCCAGGATTCCATATTGCATTTAGTTGTTTTATTAATCAGAGTTTTCCAGAGAGATGGAACCAATAGGATAGATAGATAGAGAGATAGAGTTTATTAGTCCGTTTTCATGCTGCTGCTAAAGACATACCCGGAACTGGGTAATTTACAAAAGAAAGAGGTTTATTGGACTTAGAGTTCCACATGGCTGGAGAGGCCTCACAACTCATGGTGGAAGGCAAGGAGGAGCAAGTCACATCTTAGGTGGATGACAGCAGGCAAAGAGAGAGCTTGTGCAGGGAAACTCCACCTTATAAAGCCATCAGATCTAGGGCTGGGTGCCATGGCTCATGCCTGTAATCCTAGCACTTTGGGAGGTCAAGGCAGGCAGATCACGAGGTCAGGAGTTTGAGACAAGCCTGGCCAACATGGTGAAAACCTGTCTCTACTAAAAATGCAAAAATTAGCCTAGCATGGTGGTGGGTGCCTGTAATCCCAGCTACTCAGGAGGCTGAGGCAGGAGAATGGTTTGAAACTGGAAGTGAGCTGAGATCATGCCACTGCACTCCAGCCTGGGTGAATGAGCAAAACTCCATCTCAAAGAAAAAAAAAATCAGATCTTGTGATATATATTTACTATCATGAGAGCAGCACAGGAAAGACCTGTCCCCATGATTCAATTACCTCCCACTGCATCCCTCCCATGATACATGGGAATTCAAGATAAGATTTGGGTGAGGACAGCCAAATCATATCAGATAGATAGATTAGATTCTATCTGTAAGATAGATAGATAGATAGATAGATAGATAGATAGATAGATGATAGATAGATAGATAGATGATAGATAGATAGATAGATAGATGATAGAGAGCTAGACAGAGACAGATAGATGAAAGGGGATTTATTAGGGGAATTGGCTCACATGGTTATGGAAGCTGAGGAGTCTTCCCCATTCAGTCCAGCAACTAACACACCAATCTCTGCTGGAAACACTCACAGACACACAGAAAGAAAAGATAAACACTGCAATACCTTTTAGTTCAAGTGACTTTAATCTTTAAGAAATAAAAAATAGTTTTAAAGATATTTGGTAAAATGTAAATAGGTGCTGTAAATCATGTAAGTTAGATATAGGTTTGCCAAATGTTTCAAGATTGTAAACTGCCTGCCTTAAGGCCTGGGGACATACGAAATTAACCACATGCCTAACTGTGCTGGAAAAAGTCAGACTTTATCTGTTCCTAGTACATAACTAAAACAACTTACCAGGGTTTTACATTAAGGTTAAAATTGCTGAGAGTTACCATTATAACATGTAAATGAGACTACTGAAAATAGATTTACATGCAAAGTGTGTAAGAAAAGTAAAATGTGGTTGTAGTAAACAACTATAAAAAGGCATGGAAATATAAATCTTGCCTAGGAATAAAAGATTGTTTTGAAGGCAATGTAAGAGTAAAATTTGGCTTTCTCTCCCTTGTTTAAGATTTTCATGTGGTAGTGAAGAATAATGAAAGATTTTCATTTGCCTTCCAGGTAGACTGCCAAGGAGAGGAAAGATAGGAACGGAGACAAACTGTTGAAAAGCTAAGTCTTCCCTCTTAATAAGTAAAGGTTTTCACCTTGTTTTAAATTTTTTGAGTCATCATTTTGGCAAAATAAATAATTTATGTTAATCTGGAATTGTATTTTATAATATCAAGTGTTTTAAACCTCTAACATTTAACAGGCTTCCCTAAATCAAACTTCAGATTCAAAATTGTCTTTCCTAACCTGCCGAGACCAGCTGGGTTGGGGAGACCATAACCCAGTGGCGCTAGAGGAATTAAAGACACACACACAGAAATATAGCATGTGGAGTGGGAAATCAGGGGACTCACAGCCTTCAGAGCTGAGAACCCCGAACAGAGATTTACCCACATATTTATTGACAGCAAGCCAGTGATAAGCATTATTTCTATAGATTATAGATTAACTAAAAGTATTCCTTACAGGAAACAAAGGGGTGGGCTGAAACAAAGGGATGGGCTCTGGCTAGTTATCTGCAGCAGGAACATGTCCTTAAGGCACAGATCGCTCATGTTATTGTTTGTGGCTTAGGAATGCCTTTAAGCGGTTTTCTACCCTGGGTGGGCCAGGTGTTCCTTGCCCCCATTCCAGTAAACCCACAACCTTCAGCGTGGGTGTCGTGGCCATCATAAACATGTCACAGTGCTGCAGAGATTTTGTTTATGGTCAGTTTTAGGGCCAGTTTATGGCCAGATTTGGAGGCCTATCCCCAGCACTAACTGCTAGTTTTCAGATGCTACAGAGAGCCCCTGAGCATCCAGAAGAGAGGTAAACAGGATTATTTGGGATGTTTAGGTACATGGGATTGCCAAAATGATGTTTAATCTTCTTCAGTTTATATTTTAGTGAATAATATTAACATATGTATGGAATTTCTAAAATTCTAATGTCTGAGTATATGCTATCAATCATAATTAAGGTTATTATGTTATTGTAAACCACAGATATTACCAAATTTCTTTGTCAATTGTGTCTTGTCATTGTTGTTTTTGTTTGAGACAGTCTAGCTCTGTCACCCAGGCTGGAGTGCAGAGGCATGATCTTGGCTCAATGCAACCTCCACCTCCCAGGTTCAATCAATTGTCATGCCTCAGCCTCCTGAGTAGCTGGGACAGCAGGTGTGTGCCACTATGCCTGGCTAATTTTTTTGTATTTTTAGTAGAGACAGGGTTTCAACATGTTGGCCAGATTGGTCTTGAACTCCTGACCTCAAGTGATCCACGCACCTTGGCTTCCCAAACTGCTGAGATTACAGGCATGAGCCACCGTGCCCAGCCATTGTGTTATTGACTGTAACTACCCTAGACATTTTGTCATTTACAGACAATTGTTGTCTTGTTTTAATCCTCTTCAAAACATGGTTTATAATCAGCTGTAGGACTTTGACAGGTGCTGTCAAATATGTTTCTAATAACTTTGGAGATTATGACATTGGAATAAAGGAAAAATGTACAGGACTCATGAAGAGCTGAAATGTTCATAAATGTCAAGCAAACCAAGAGTTAACAGAATGGACTGAACTAACAGAAAACTGAAGTAATTTTTTTAACCTTTTTGCTTAAAACATTGCTGATCCTTGGCCAAGCACAGTGGCTCATACCTATAATCTCAGCACTTTGAGAGGCCAAGGCAGGTGGGTCACTTGAGGTCAGGAGTTTGAGACCAGCCTGGCCAACGTGGTGAAACACCATCTCTACTAAAAATGCAAAAATTAGCCAGGGGTAATGGCAGGCACCTGTAGTCCCAGCTACTCGGGAGGCTGAGGCAGGAAAATTGCTTGAACCTGGGAGATGGAGGTTGCAGTGAGCCAAGATAATCCCCCTGCACTTCAGCCTGGGTGAGAGAGCGAGACTCTGTCTCAAAAAAAAAAGTTGCTGATCCTTGTTTTGTTTTTCAGAGTCAAGGAAACAAGCTATGTAAGCCTTTAATAATTAGGTAAGGTATACTCTTGTAAACAAAATTTGGAGCATGTTTGTTTCTTTCTGCCTGACTTCTCCAAAATCTGGAAACTATTTGCGAGTACTCTTAACTTATGGCAATATAGTTGTTTGCATCAGTGCAACAAGAATCCATTTCATTTTGCAAGAGGACACAATTGGAGAAATTAGTTGTTTTACTGGCTTTGACTGGAAGGGTATGCTTCCCTTGTAAGTCAAGCTTGACTTACAGAGCCAATAAAAGCCCCTTGAGAAAACTGGCCTCATACATTGTCTACACAGTCCCCATACAGGCTTCCTAAGCTGTGGTGAGTAGAGATTGTCACTTTCTCACAGGTCTAGGAACGCCATATTTTTGGGACTATAAGAAGAGAGGAATTCACCCAATTCATAGGTATTTGAGGGTACAAACCCATGGCTGGGCGTGGCTTTAAAAAATACTATCTGAGATTTCTTATGGAACAGAGTTCTATCAAAGCCAATTTTAAAAGTCTATATAAAAATAATTGTTCCTGTTGCACTTTATCCAAATAATCAGGCCAAGTATAAAACTAAAGTTTGGCTGGGCGTGGTGACTCACGCCTGTAATCCCATCATTTTGGGAGGCCAAGGCAGGTGGATCACTTGAGGTGAGGAGTTTGAAACCAGCCTGGCCAACATGGTGAAACCCCGTCTCTACTAAAAATAAAAAAATTAGCCAGGCGTTATGGCATGCACCTGTAATCCCAGCTACTTGGGAGGCTGAGGCAGGAGAATTGCAGAGTGAGACTCTGTCTCAAAAACAAACAAAAAAAAAAACTAAAATTTATTTTGCAAACAACTCAGTCCTATCATGATTTGTTTTTAACAAAAATGAGGACCAGAGAGAGACAAATTATATTTCAAAACTTACACATTTGTCATTAACTTCTAATCTCCTTGGTTGTTTTTAGTTCTTGCCTACATTTTAGACTAACCCTGCCTATTCCTGTAAACCAACTAGCAATCTCTGGCTGCAGCTCAGAAAAAAGAAAAGAAAAGAAGAAATGGGTAATGTAAAAATCTAGATCAGTATTCTAGTTCTGAGCAATTATCCTGCAAATCCTGCCAGGTGATGGGAGTAAATAGAGTTCCAATAACCCAGAGGTTTCTTTGTTTTGGAAAACAGAACCAAAGGAGTTAACCAAAGCCAAACCCCATGCATCCAAATCTTAGCAGGCATAAATATAGCTACCAGTTATCTGGGCATGTTGGCAGCCTTGGGATTTTTGGCTGTCCTTACCCCCACCCCTTTGCTTTGTTTTAATACATGCCCTCTAATAACCCAAATTGCTTCTTCTTTCCTAAAGGCTATCAAGCTCCAAATAGTGATGCAAATGAAACCACACATGGATGCGCCTTTCTTCCAAGGACTCTTAGACTGACCTCAGTAGGAACCCTACCAGCTGTTCCCCACACAACCCCCCTCTCCAGTAGAAAGTAGCCAGAAGGATCATCTCCCCACCTCCCTAACAGCAGTTACAGTCTTCACTCCTGAGGAGGGGGAATGAGAAAGGAGAAAGGAAGAAACTGGTGAGGCAGGCAGTTAGGGTGGATTCTCAGTTAAATTCTTTCGAACAAAAGACCAGCCTGAAAAACGAAGCTGCACAGCCATTGCAGTACATTGAGCTCCATAGAGACAGCACTGGGGCAAGTGAGAGCCAGATGGGCACTGGGTGACTCTCTGCCTTGCTGAAGAAAAATAACTAAACATGGGCAAAGGAGATCCTAAGAAGCTGAGAGGCAAAATGTCATCATATGCATTTTTTTTGTGCAAACTTGTTTGGAGAAGCATAAGAGAAGCACCTAGATGCTTCAGTCAACTTCTCAGAGTTTTCTAAGAAGTGCTCAGAGGTGGAAGACCATGTCTGCTAAAGAGAAAGGAAAGTTTGAAGATATGGCAAAGGCGGACAATGCCCATTATGAAAGAGAAATGAAAACCTACATCCCTCCTAAAGGGGAGACAAAAAAGAAGTTCAATGATCCCAATGAACCCAAGAGGCCTCCTTTGACCTTCTTCCTGTTCTGCTCTGAGTATCACCCAAAAATCAAAGGAGAACATCCTGGCCTGTCCATTGGTGATGTTACGATGAAACTAGGAGAGATATGGAATGACACTGCTGAAGATGGCAAGCAGCCTTATGAAAAGAAGGCTGCAAAGCTGAAGGAAAAATATGAAAAGGATATTGCTGCATATCAAGCTAAAGGAAAGCCTGATGCAGCAAAAAAGGGAGTTGTCAAGGCTGAAAAAGGCAAGAAAAAGAAGGAAGAGGAAGAAGATGTGGAAGACAAAGAGGATGAGGAGGAGGAGGAAGACGAAGAAGATGAATATGAAGAACAAGATGATGATGATGAATAAGTTGGTTCTAGCACAGTTTCTTTTCTTGTCTATAAAGCATTTAACCCCCCCTGTACACAACTCCCTCCTTTTAAAGAAAAAAATTGAAATGTAAGGCTTTGTAAGATTTGTTTTTAAACTGTATAGTGTCTTTTTTTGTATGGTTAACACACTACCAAATGTGTCTTTAGATAGCCCTGTCCTGGTGGTATTTTCAATAGCCACTAACCTTGCCTGGTACAGTATGGGGGTTGTAAATTGGCATGGAAAATTAAAGCAGGTTCTTGGTGCACAGCACAAATTAGTTATATAGGGGGATGGTAGATTTTTCATCTTCAGTTGTCTCTGATGCAGCTTATACAAAATAATTGTTCTGTTAACAGAATATCACTCTGTAATTGCAAAAAAAAAGTTGCAGCTGTTTTGTTGACATTCTGAATGCTTCTAAGTAAATACATTTTTTAATATAAAAATAAAAAAGAAAAATCAAGCTGCAGGCACAGATAAGAGAACTTGCATGGGGGCTTGCCTAAGACATGCCCACAGATGCACAGATAAGAAAGCCTACACAGGTAACTTGCCTAGACATACGTGCAATGGAAAATTCCATCCCCTGACACAGGCACAGTAAGGGAAACAAAGCAATATAGAGTAACTCAAGTTAAAGGCCAGCATGCACATTAGGAGCATGGAGTGGAGCCAGTAGAAATTTGCACCTTATGCAAATGAGATGTCCAGCCCTCATCAGTTTCCTATAGAAGCCTTTGCATTCAACTGTAAAAATGGCAACCCTCTTTTGGGCTCCCTCTCCACAGCAGACAGCTTTCTTCTTTTGCTTATTAAACTTTCATTCCAATCTCACCCTTGGTGTACACACGTCTTAATTTTCATGGTCATGAGACAAAGAACTCCAGATGATACCTCAAATGATGAGAGACTGCTACATTATGGTGCATTGGTGAGACTATAACACTAGCTTGGGGAAAACAAAAATATCAGATGCTGATTCAGTGCTTATGCAGCCTTCTCAAGACCCTTGCCCCGGCCTTATTGTCATCTAGCTGGCACTGTAGCTGAGTCTACAAAAAGCCATTCTACCATTCTGTCAAGCCAAATGCTTCAGGATGATGGGAAACATGGTAAGGTCAGTGAATTTCCTGAGCATGGGCTCATTGCTGCACTTTTCTGGCTGTGAAGTGTGTTCCCTCATCAGAAACAGGCTGGATATGGTGGGTCATGCCTGTAATCCCAATACTTTAGAAGGCTGAGGCAGGAGGATTGTTTGGGGCGAAGAGTTCAAGGCTATAGTAAGCCATGATCATGCCATGGCACTCCAGCTGGGCAACAGAGTGAGACCCTGTCTCAAAAAAAAGAAGCAGCAATGCTATGTGGAATATTATGATTGATGATGGATAAGGCATTCCATAAGTCCAAATTCATATCCAGAGTGTCTGGTCCAGTAAGGACAGAATGCTGCCCCTTCCATGATGGGAGAGGACCAATGTAATCAAGTGCCATCAGGTAGCTGGCTGGTCACCCTGGGGAATGGTGCCATTGCAGGGACTCAGTGTTGGTCTCTGCTGCTGGCAGATTGGACACTCAGAGGTGGCAGTAGCCAGATCAACTCTGGTGAGTGACAGTTCAAGCTGCCGAACCCATGCTTAACCTCCATCACTGCCACCATGACCACTTTGTTCATGAGCCCATTGGGTGGTGACAGGGATGGCTGGGGAAAGAGGTCGACTGATATCCACAGAATGGGCCATCCTGTCCTCTTCAATATTAAAACTCCTCCTTGCTGAAGTCACCCTTTGGTGAGCATTCACATGGGGCACAAATATATTCACACCTTTCCCCACTCAGAGAGGTCCGTCCACATAACTCTTCCTCAAATTTCTTTGGCACTGATATTCCAACCATGTTTCTTCGAAGTTCCTGACCATCTGCCAAACCATTGGCTCCAGCTCATGAATTGGTTTGCAGTCACACATCTGACCATTTCTCCTTTCAAAGCAAAATGCACAACCAGGCCCACTGCCCAAAGTCTTGCACACTGAGAGGATTTCCCTTCACCACTGTCCTTCAGAGTGTCCTAGAGAGGGGTTGTAGTGCTGCAGCATCCACTTGTGGTTGATGCCTGCATATTGGTCTAAACTATCTGTAAACCTGGTCCTACTTTTCCCTTCTTTTGTCAGCTGATTATAGGAAACTCCCCATGAGCCATAGGTGCAGGCTGAGAGAGACAAGGAAGGGTAGCAGGAGTGGAGACCATGGGAATTTGGGCCACTTCCTCATGCAACTTACTTGCACATTTAGGACCTGCTTGAGGCCCATCATGTATCTACCACTTCCATTTGATGATGGAGTGCTGCTGTGTATGCCCAACTTTACAGCTTGGTGGGTCAGATAATGCCCACCGAGTCACATGATAACTTGGTAGCCCATGGTCAAGCATCCAGCTACTACAAAGTCCAGCCACAGGCCAAGAGCTGTCTCTCAAAAGGAGAGTAGTTATGTGCAAATGTTGGCAAGGCCTTGTTCCAAAATCCTAAGGGCCTGTGCTGCGATTCACCTATAGAGGTTGGCCAAAGGCTCCAAACAGCATCCTTCTTGCCACTGACACAAGAACCATTGGATCTGTTGAATCATACGGCCGAAGTGGTAGAACTGCTTGCACAGAGAAGTGTCACTTTCTCCTTATCTCTTTTCCCCTCCATGGACCTTCTTCTCCACTGTCCTCACATACCCACCTGTTGCAGAGTCTTCTCCTATTCTGGGTTCCATTCAAAACCAGCAGCTTTTTAAGTCACTCAATAGATGGGCCAGAGTAACATACCCAAGTGAGAAATATGTTGCCTCTAAAATCTGGTACCAGATTGACTATGTAGATATACTATAATATATAATACTTATGTATTAGTCTGTTCTTGCAATGCTATAAAGAAATACCTGAGTCTGGATAACTTATAAGAAAGGAAGTTCAACTGGCTCATGGTTCCACAGGCTGTACAGGAAGCATGGTAGCATCTGCTTCCAGGGAGGCCTTAGGAAACTTTTATTCATGGCAAAAGGCAAAGCAGCTTTCACTCATGGTGGAGGGCAAAGCGGGAATGGGCCTCTTAACATGGCAGGAGCAGGACCAAGAGATGGTGGGGGGAGATGCCACATACTTTCACTATTTATTTATTTATTATTTATTTATTTATTTATTCATTTATTCATTTATTTATTGAGACAAGGTCTCACTGTGTTGTCCAGGCTGGAGTGCAGTGGCACAATCTTGGCTCACTGCAACCTCCACCTCCTGGGCTCAAGTGATCCTCCTGCCTCAGCCTCTTGAGTAGCTGAGACCACAGGTGCACACCACCACGCCCAGCTAATTTTTTGTATTTTTGGTAGAGATGGAGTTTTACCCTGTTGCTCAGGCTAGTCTCAAACTACTGAGCTCAAGCAATTCACCTGTCTTGGCCTCCCAAAATTCTGGGACTACAGGCATGAGCCACCACACCTAGCCCACACACTTTTAAATAACCAGATATCAGGCTGGGTGCGGAGGCTCACACCTGTAATACCAGTACTTTGGGAGGCCGACGTGGGCAGATCACAAGGTCAGGAGTTCGAGACCAGCTTGACCAACATAGAGAAACCCCATTCTCTACTAAAAATACAAAAATTGGCCAGGCATGGTGGCAGGCACCTGTAATCCCAGCTACTCAAGAGGCTGAGGCAGGAGAATCGCTTGAACCTGGGAGGCGGAGGTTGCAGTGAGGTGAGATCACACTATTGCACTCCAGCCTGGGTGACAGAGTGAGAATCTGTCTCACAAAAAAAACAAAAACAGGCCAGGCAGGTGGCTCACGCCTGTAATCCCAGCACTTTGGGAGGCCGAGGTGGGTGGATGACGAGGTCAGAGTTCAAGACCAGCCTGGCTAACATGGTGAAACCACGTCTCTACTAAAAATACAAAAATTAGCTGGCCGTGGTGGCATGCACCTGTAATCCCAGCTACTTGAGAGGCTGAGGCAGGAGAATTGCTTGAACCCAGGAGGTAGATGTTGCAGTAAGCCAAGATCACGCCACTGCACTCCAGCCTGGGTAACAGAGCGAGACTCCGTCTCAAAACAGAAACAAAAACAAAATAAAAAAAAAACTAGATATCGTGAGAATTCACTATCACCATGACAGCACCAAGGGGGATGGTGTTAAACCATGAGTAACCACCCCCATGATTCCATCACCTCCCACCAGGCCCCACCTCCAACACTGGGGATTACACTTGACTATGAGATTTGGATGGTAATATGATTTGGCTCTGTGTCCCCACCCAAATCTCATCTTGAATTGTACTCCCATAATTCCCACATGTTGTAGGAGGGACCCTGTGGGAGATAATTTGAATCATGGGGGCAGGTTCCACCATACTGTTCTCACGGTAGTGAATAAGTCTCACAAGATCTGATGGGTTTATCAGGAGTTTCTCCTTTTGCATCTTCCTCATTCTCTCTTGCCATCACCATGTAAGAAGTGCCAAAAGGCAAAAGCTCTCTGCCGTGATTGTGAGACCTTCCCCAGCCACTTGGAACTGTAAGTCCAATTAAACCTCCTTATTTTGTAAATTACCCACTGTCAGGTATATCTTTATCAGCAGCATGAAAATGGACTAATACAGTAAATTGGTACCAGTAGAGTGGGGCATTGCTGAAGATACCCCAAAATGTGGAAGCGACTTTGGAACTGGGTAACAGGCAGAGGTTGGAACAGTTTGGAGGGCTAAGAAGAAGACAGGAAAATGTGGGAAAGTTTGAAACTTCCTAGAGACATGTTGAATAGCTTTGGCCAAAATGCTGATAGTGATACGGGCAATAAAATCCAGGCTGAAGTGGTCTCAGATAGAGATGAAGAACTTGTTGGGAACTGGAACAAAGGTGATTCTTTTTATGTTTTAGAAAAGAGACTGGTGGCATTTTGCCCCTGCCCTAGAGATTTGTGGAAATTTGAACATGAGAGAGATGATTTAGGGTATCTGGTGGGAGAAATTTCTAAGCAGCAAAGCATTCAATAGGTGACTTGGGTGCTGGTAAAGGCATTCAGTTTTATAAGGGAAGCACAGCATAAAAGTTTGGAAAATTTGCAGCCTGACTATGTGATAGAAAAGAAAAACCCATTTTCAGGGGAGAAATTCAAGCCAGCTACAGAAATTTGCATAAGTATCAAGGAGCCTAATGTTAATCTCCAAGAGCATGGGAAAAATGTCTCCAGGCCATGTCAGAGACCTTCATGGCAGCCTCTCCCATCACAGGCGGGAGGCCCCGGAGGGAAAAAGTGGTTTTGTAGGCGGGCCCAGGGTCCCTGGGCTGTGTGCAGCCTAGGGACTTGGTGCCCTGTGTCCCAGCTTCTCCAGCTATGGCTGAAAGGGGGCCAATGTACAGCTTAGACTACAGCTTCAGAGGGTGGAAGCCCCAAGCCTCGGCAGCTTCCAAGTGGTTTTGAGCCTGCAGATGCACAGAAGTCAAGAATTGAGGTTTGGGAACCTCCATCTAGACTTCAGAAGATGTATGGAAATGCCTGGATGCCCAGGCAAAAGTTTTCTGCAGGGGCGGGGCCCTCATGGAGAACCTCTGCTGGTGCAGTGCAGAAGGGAAATTTGGGGTCGGAGCCCCCACACAGAGTCCCTACTGGGGCGCTGCCTAGTGGAGCTGTGAGAAGAGGGACACTGTCCTCCAGACCACAGAATGGTAGATCCACTGACAGCTTGCACCATGTGCCTGGAAAAGCCACAGACACTCAATGCCAACCCATGAAAGGAGCCAGGAGGGAGGCTGTTCACTGCAAAGCTACAGGGGTGGAGCTGCCCAAGACCGTAGGAACCAACCTCTTGCATCAGTGTGACCTGGATGTGAGATCTGGAGTCAAAGGAAATCATTTTGGAGCTTTAAAATTGGACTGCCCCACTGGATTTCGGACTTGCATAAGCCCTGCAACCACTTTGTTTTGGCCAGTTTCTCCCATTTGAAACAGCTGTATTTACCCAATACCTGCACCCCCATTGCATCTAGGAAGTAACTAGCTTGCTTTTGATTTTACAGGCTCATAGGTGCAAGGGACTTGCCTTGTCTCAGATGAGACTTTGGACTGTGGACTTTTGGGTTAATGCTGAAATGAGTTAAGACTTTGGGGGACTGTTGGGAAGGCATGATTCATTTTGAAATGTGAGGACATGAGATTTGGAGGGGCCAGGGACAGAATGAGATGGTTTGGCTCTGTGTCCCCACCCAAATCTCATCTTGAATTGTACTCCCATAATTCCAATGTTTTGTGGAAGGGACCTGGTGGGAGATAATTTGAATCATGTGGGTGGCTTCCCCCATACTGTTCTCATGGTAGTGAATAAGTCTCATGAGATCTGATGGTTTTATCAGGGGTTTCTGCTTTTGCATCTTCCTCATTCTCTCTTGTCGCTGTCATGTAAAGAAGTGCCTTTCTCCTCCCACCATGATTGTGAGACCTTCCCCAGCCACGTGAAACTGTAAGTCCAATTAGACCTCCTTCTTTTGTAAATTGCCCAGTCTGTGGTATGTCTCATCAGCAGTGTGAAAACGGACTAATACTAGTAGGGACACAGATCCAAACCATATCAATATACATATGCATATACAAAAAAAAAGAGAGAGAGAGAAATGTGTGTATGTGCATTAGTCAGAGTTCTCCACAGAAAAAGAACCAGTAGGATGTGTATATAGAGGGAAATATATTTATTTTAAGGAATTGGCTCATGCGATTATGGAGGCTGGCAAGTCTAAAATCTGAGAGTAGACTGGCAGACTAAGACCCAGGGCCCGATGCTGCAGTTCACATCCAAAGGCATCTGTTGCAGAATTCCCTCCTGCTCGTGGGCCATTTTTCTCTGTTCAGGCCTTCAACTGATAGGGGAGGCCCACTCGCATGATGGAGGCCAATCTGCTTTACTCAAGTCCACTAATTTAAAGTTTTTTTTTTTGAGATGGAGTCTCACTCTGTCGCCCATGCTGTAGTGCAGTGGCATGATCTTGGCTAACTGCAATCTCCACCTCTTGGGTTCAAGCGACTCTCCTGCCTCAGCCTCCTGGGTAGCTGGGACTACAGGCAGGCGCCACCACGCCTAGCTAATTTTTGTATTTTTTAGAAGAGATGGGTTTTCACCATGTTGACCAGGCTGGTCTCAAACTCCTGACTTTAGGTGATCTGCCAAGTGGCATGAGCCACCACACCTGGCTTAATTTAAATGTTAATCTCATCCAAAAACACCCTCATAGAAACATCCAGAATAATGTATGACCACACATCTCTGGCCCAGCCAAGTTAACACAGGAAGGTAACCATCACAATAGGCACATGAGTACACAGAAACACAGTCCCTAGCTCTGTCTGTGGAGAGGGACTAGAATCCACGACACCCCAACAACAATGAGGACATTCTGCACCCAGATTTTACTTTCAAATACTATTCCCTAATAAAAGAAATAAGGACTCCATAGAATTTCTCCTCCATTTTCTCAAAGAAACGGCTGATTCCAGGATTGGAACAGGGAAAATATAGATGAAATTAAAAGATGTTGTAGCATCCAAAAGTAAAGAATAACTTGGCCACAAGCGGTGGCTCATGCCTGTAATCCCAGCAATTTGGGAGGCCAAGGCATGCGGATCATCTGAGGTCAAGAGTTTGAGATCAGCCTGGCCAACATGGTGAAACCTCATCTCTACTAAAAATGCAAAATAAATAAATAAATAAATAAGCTGGGTGTGGTGGTGCATACCTGTAGTCCCAGCTACTCAGGGAGGGTGAGGCAGGAGAATCGTTTGAACCCAGGAGGCAGAGGTTGCAGTGAGCCAGGATCATGCCACTGCACTGCAACCTGGGTGACAAAGGGATACTCCATCTCAAAAAAAAGAAAAAAGAAATTTGAGGTCAGGGAAATTCAGTAACCTGCCCAAGACTGTATAATTCTAAATCATAGTGGCAAAACTTGAACTCATGCCTGCCTGACATCTGAACCACATGGCTATGTACTTTACAGAACATCTGTCTTGCCCCCGTGGTCCATCCCTGCAAGCCTGGTTCTTTTTTTTTTTGAGATGAAATCTCACCCTGTCACCCAGGCTGGAGTGCAGTGGCACAGTCTCAGCTCACTACAAGCTCTGCCTCCCGGGTTCATGCCATTCTCCTGCCACAGCCTCCCAAGTAGCTGGGACTACAGGCGCCCACCACCATGCCCAGCTAATTTTTTGTATTTTTAGTAGAGACAGAGTTTCACCGTGTTAGCCAGGTTGGTCTCGATCTCCTGACCTCGTGATCTGCCCACCTTGGCCTCCCAAAGTGCTGGGATTACAAGCATGAGCCTTTGCCCCCGGCCACAAGCCTGGTTCTTAATGAGTTGTTGACCAGATCTCGTATGCTCAGCATTTCCCATGCTGGGTGGATATAAATAGCCACTCTATGCTCTAACAAGTCAAAGTCTTGGTTCCTCAGGACTTCTCAGCGCTTTAGCATGCACTGTGACTCTCTTCAGAGAGTGTGCAGGATGCAGATTGTCTGAACTTACATAAGCATGAAACCGTCTTTTTCTTGCAACATTTGCTAACGTCCCAGGTATTATTTCCTCCAGCCATACCTTGGCTAATATCACCCTTGGGTATTTAGGGACAATGTGATCCAAGGGGGTCTTTCCTTGGGGGTAAGGGGTAATTACATTTTCTTCAGAGGCTTGCAGCCTGGAAGAAAGGGGTGCACAGGCCGAAGGGGTGAGTCTAGCAGTGGTGTTTTCAGGCCCTGGAAGAGCTGGCAGGAGAGTAGATAAGGGCATCAGGGTCCGTCTGGCTCACTGCATCTCAAACTCAGCCGGCAGCTGCTTCCTCTGCATCCTGAGGCTAGCTCTAACAGCAGATAGTGCTCCCTCCCCCCTTTACATGGTGGGGGAGTTTGGCCTCTGCTGCATTTCCTCTGTCTCAAGAGGCTAAATGTGGTTTCACTGTTGTCTGCCATTGGAAAATTTTGCCTTCCATGCTTTATGGGGCCTGGCGCAGGTGCGGTGGCTCATGCCTGTAATCCCAGCATTTTCAGAGGCCGAGGCAGGCAGACCACTTGAAGCCAGGAGTTCGAGACCAGCCTGGCCAACCTGGTGAAACCCTGTCTCTATTAAAAATACAAAAAGTAGCCAGGCATGGTGGCGGATGCCTGTACTCTACTTGGGAGGCTGAGGCAGGAGAATCGCTTGAATTTGGGAGGTGGAGGTTGCAGTGAGCCGAGATCATGCCATTGCACTCCAGCCTGGGCAACAGAGTGAGACTCTGTCTCACACACACACAAAAAAAGGCTTTATGGGAAATATGCGAAAGGCCCCAGAGACAAGGAGACAAGCAGGCTCTGTCTCAACACCTCTTTTTAGGTAATCTCAGCTGCCAAGGCTACTACCTTGCACCACTCCAGGAGGCACTGTTGACTTAGAGTACATGGAGCACAGTGAATGGTGCCCATTGGGATCCCTGCTAGTCCTGCAACATCCTCTGGAATTGTGCAGTGTGGTGGCCTTCACGGTGTTCTTTTTCATTTCCTGTGCCAAAAATCAAGGTGTCATTCTGCTAAAAATAGGAAAAAATAATAAATTTCAAGTAATGTTTTGCCTCAAAGTGTTTTCCAAAATGTCTTAATGAGTCTTTACTTAAAAAAAAAACGGGGGGGAGGAATGGGCGCCATGGCTCATGCCTGTAATCCTTTGGTAGGCCGAGGCAGGCGGATTGCCTGAGGTCGGTAGTTGGAGACCAGCCTGGCCATCATGGTGAAACGCTGTCTCTACTAAAAATACAAAAGTTAGCTGGGCGTGGTGGCACGCACCTGTAATCCTGGCTACTTGAGAGGCTGAGGCAGGAGAATTGTTTGAACCTGACAGGCAGAGGTTGAGTGAGCCAAGATCACACCACTGCACACCAGCCTGGGTGACAAGAGCAAAACTCTGCCTCAAAAAAAAAAAAAATCCGGGCACGGTGGCTCATGCCTGTATTCCCACCACTCGGGAAGCCAAGGTGGGCAGATCACCTGGGGTCGGGAGTTCAAGACCAGCTTGACCAACACGGAGAAATCCCGTCTCTACTAAAAAATACAAATATTAGCCAGGAATGGTGGTACACGCCTCTATTCCCAGCCACTCAGGAGGCTGAGCAGGAGAATCGCTTGAACCCAGGAGGTGGAGGTTGTAGTGAGCTGAGATTGTACCATGGCACTCCAGCCTAGGCAATAGAGTGAGACTCTGTTTCAAAAAAAAAAAAAAAAAAAGAATCACTTGACCCTGAACTTCAATTTCTAATTCCTAAAGTAAGAATAATCACACATATTTCAGCAAGTCATTGGGAAACTGAATGAGGAAATGCATGGGATGCTCTTTGGAAGCTATGAAGCACGATATAGTTATAGTAACCATGGTAACAACAACGCATTAGTGAGATGTAAAGTTGCACACAAAGCACCAGTAACAAATTCTCAATCTCTGAGGAATTCTGTGTACTTGGCGGCAGTTCCTATGGATTGACAACCATTCATCCCACAAATATATTTCACAGCCGACTCTATGCCAAGCTCCAAGCTTAGGTTGGGGATATCAATTAAGAACTGTGGAAAGCATAAGATTTTACCCTACATGGTAGCTAACTTGAGTGCTAACAGAACACACAAGATTCCTGGGTCAGAGACAAAAGATTTTATTCCTCACAGCATGAGAAGCAGCATAAGTATCGACATATTTGCATTAGTTCCTCTTACCCCCAAGTCCCACAGGAGTAGGGTTGCCAGATTTAGAAAACAAAAATATAGAGCACCCAGTTGGATTTGAATTTTAGATTAACAATGAATACATTTTTAGTATGTCCCAAATATTGCATGGGACGTGCATATACTAAAAAAGTATTCCTAAAAAAAGTATTCTTTATTTATCTGAAATTCAAATTGAAGGGGATGTCTTGTAGTTTAACTGGCAACTCGACATGGGTGACACAGATGAGTTCAGCTGTATGAGTTCACCCACAGTGAGTTGCATTACAAGAGACTGACACTGATTTGAAGAACCTAAGTATTTTATAATCTTTTATAAGGGCAGTAAGCATGCTTGACCTTTAATTCAGAGAGCCACAGGCTGTGCCTTCCAAGGCTGTTTGCGTGAAAAGGTAGTCCAGAACAAAAGGCAGTCAGTGGCTCTGCTTGTAAGACTTGAAAAACCATTGGAGAATTGGCTCCCAGTGCACCCCAGTGAACAGGTGCAGGGAAAGGGAGATGGCTGTGGCTTCAGTATCTTGAGATAAATGCTTGTCAGTGGGGCTAGTTTCCATCATATCCCTCCCCTAATTCCCACCCCCACTCCAGTTTCAGTCTGATTTCTTTGCAGGGAGAGACAAAGTTGTATGGTCACAGAGGAGTAAGTCTGTCAAAAATAAGAGAGAGACAAGAATACATACCCTCCCATTTCCATTCATTCGGCAAATGTCTGGTGCCTACCATGGTCCAAGCACTGTGCTAGGCACTGGGGCTGCAACAGCAGAGGATACCCAGCCAGTCCTTGCACACGTGGCACTTCAGTCTGATGGATTTGTGAAGGGATCTGGAAGAAAAATGACAGCTCCACGGCCGGGCACAGTGGCTCACTCCTGTAATCCCAGCACTTTGGGAGGCCAAGGCAGGAGGATTACAAGGTCAGGAGTTCGAGACCAGCCTGGTCAACATAGTGAAACCTGTCTCTACTAAAAATACAAAAATTAGCCGGGTGTGGTAGCATGCACCTGTAGTCCCAGCTACTTGGGAGGCTAAGGCAGGAGAATCGCTTGAACCCGGGAGGCGGAGGTTGCAGTGAGCCGAGACCACGCCATTGCACTCCAGCCTGGGTGACAGAGTAAGACTCTGTCCCCCCCAGCCAAAAAAAAAAAAGAAAAGAAAAATGACAGCTCCTTTTTGTAAAGAAACAGTTCCAACTGGGAAGCCCCTGCTCACTTATCTGCCATGGAGGCTTCAGCTGCAGCCTGAATCTTCCTGTGACTCTTCAGTATGCCTCCTGTGTCTCCACTTCCCCAACTTTGTTCCAACTGTAGCTGCTGCCTAGCAAGGTCTCCCCTCTGCCCCACTTTCCTCCTGCTGATATCCTGCTTTTCCTTGGAAAATTTTAGCTGAAATCTTGCCCCCGTCCAAGAACCCTTCTTAGAATGACACTTCCTGTCTTTGTATTCCCACTATAGATTTCAACCTTACATTGAACACGGATAACAACCTGCTTTGGATCAGAAGCCCCGGGAGAGCTGGGTGTGGTGGCTTATGTCTGTAATCCCAGCACTTAGGCAGGAGGATCATTTGAGACCAGGAGACCCTGTCTCTAAAATAATAATAACAATTATTATTATTATTTTTTCAAGAAGAAGTAGAGGGAGAGACCCAGAGCCTGAAAGCTGGGGTCACACCCCCTGGGTTTCAGGTCAGGCTCTGCCACTATAAAGCTGAACAAACCCTGGGAAAATCACTCTACCTCTCTGGGTTCCAGCTCTGCCATCTGTCTAGTAGGACCATAGTGAGGACTGAATGAGGTCATGCAGGAAAAAAAAGGCCCGCACAGAGCAACATGCTCACTCAAGTCATAATGAGGACAATGAGGCCAAATTGCTTGTATATTCCATTTATTTTAATCCCCCGCAACAACCCTATCTGGCAAATATTATAATCCTCATTTTATAGATGGGAAAACTGAGGCTCAGAGACAAGAAGTCTCTAGCTTCTCTGTACAGAACTTTTTTTTTTCTAGATGAAGTCTCACTCTGTCGCCCAGGGTGGAGTGCCATGGTGCAATCTTGGCTCACTGCAACCTCTGCCTCCCAGGTTCAAGTGATTCTTATGCATCGGCCTCCTGAGTAGCTGGGATTACAGGTGTGCACCACAATGCCATGCTAATTTTTGTATTTTTAGTACAGACTAAAAATTTAGAATTTTACTAAATTTAACTAAATTTAGTACAGACTAAAAATTTTATATTTCACCATGTTGGCCAGGCTGGTCTCAAACTCCTGACCTCAGGTGATCCACCTGCCTCAGCTTCCCAAAGTGCTGGAATTACAGGCATTAGCCAATCGGGGCCCAGCCGTCTCTGTACAGAACTCCAAATGGCTCCCCTAACATCATGGCTTGCTGTTCCTCATCTCCAATGTGGGAAGAAACGGGTTTTTTGCAAGATAAACATAATTCTTGGACATTTGAACCTCTTGTTGTCTTGGCAATGCTAAAGTCATTTCGAGCCTTTGCAGACGTGTGCAGCTCATTTCCTTCTGCTCTTACTCGGCCTCTCCCTCCCTCCTCCTCCATCAGCCTTGCTCTAGGGCCAGATGTGTTTCCGGGGCTGAGCCCTGCCCTGAGGCCTCCTGCTTGCCTAGGTCTGGTTTGTTCCTGGAGAGTCGAGTCTCTGAATTTCCCTAGAGGCCTGAGATACTGAGAGCCAGCAGAAGTGGACAGGGCAAAGGGTGCCTGGTTCCAGTTGGGGAATGTAACCTGCCCCTGATCCCCCAGGTGTTCACCAGGGACCCATAGCCCTCTCTTGTAAGTTCTGCTGACAAATGCAAACTCTTCCACTTACTCAGCAGCAAATCATACTCCATCACCATTCTTCAAGTTAAATTAAAACCAGCTGCACCAGGAAATGCTGTGTCGTCAGGGACACTGGGGATGGATACAGGCATCACAGAGAGAAGCTGCTGTTTATGTTTTCCCTGCCGCCAATGCCATGCTGCTAGCTGCTGTGTGGCACTGCTTGGGTGACAGTCTTCTGTATCTATCCACTGTGGCTGCCTCATATCAACCAGTTTCTGGTTCAGGCCACTGTGACCCTTCTAAGCACCAGGGCTCAGCCCCCAGTGCCCTGAGGGTTTGCAGTGCCCACTCACTGCCCCTTCCCCCCAGGGGGAACTCTCCTTTTCATCCCCTAGAAACATTAAGCATGCATTCTGCCCCTTTCTCTGACTGGAGGTCTCAGAGCTTATCCAGAAGGTTGGGAACTTAGAAATGCAAAGGGCTTGTATACTCTCTTTGGTAGGGAGGGTGCTTAAGCTCCCCCTGTGGGTGGGAATGTCTTCTATTCCTTCCTGAGCCAAATAATCTCCCTTTTCTGCAATACTCACCAGCTCAGATCAGCTCAGCCAAGGGGTCTTCCTTCTCCAACAGCAGGAAAACAAAACCCAAGCTCTCTGTGGGCCAGCACAGCACCCACAGCCCCTTAATCCAGTCCCCGTGGATCCGCCTGAGAGGCAGGGTCTATGAATCCATTTTAGAGATAGACAAGCTCTTTCATAGTGAGCAACACCATCATCAGAATGGCTGTTGCTGGCCCAGCACAGCGGCTCACGCCTGTAATCCCAGCATTTTGGGAGGCCGAGGTGGGTGGATCACTTGAGGTCAGGAGTTCAAGACCAGCCTGGCCAACATGGTGAAACCCTGTCTCTACTAAAAATACAAAAAGATTAGCCGGGCGTGGTGGCGCATGCCTGTAATCCCAGCTACTCGGGGGGAGGCTGAGGCAGGAGAATCCCTTGAACCCGGGAGGCAGAGGTTGCAATGAGCCGAGATCACGCCACTGCACTCCAACCTCGGCGACCAAGTGAGACTGTCTCAAAAAAAAAAAAAAAAAAAATGACCGTTGCTTGCTGAGGGCTTATAAAACACTCCACAAAGTTAACCTATGTCAGATAGCATTGTCCACTCTGTAGATCTGCTGAAGGGCCCAACACCTTTCATCCCCACCCCCACCCTGAATTCATAGTCCCTGGAAGCCCAAGGCCCTCCCCAAGTGTATCATTTTGCATAGGCTGAATTTCTTTAACAATTAGACTCAGACTATAACAGAGGTTTAATTTTCCCTCATGATAAGGTCTAGGGGGTTCCAGGTTAGTAGAGTGGGGGATCTGCCACTATCAACAGGAGGTTTCAGGGCCATCCCAGGAGCAGCAAAGAACTGGTTGGGCGGTCCTCCTGGCCAAGCCTGAAAGTGGCACTCATCACCTCCAGGCACTTCCCAGGGCTCCAACTCTGTCACGTGGCTACACCTTGCTGTAAGGGAGGCTGGGGAGTATTGCCAAGCTGTGAGCCCAGGAAGAGGAACAGAATGGATTTCCATGGACAGCCAGTAGCATCTGGCAAACCAAGCTTTCTCCAATCCTTGGCTCTTTCTTCCATCTGTGTGGTCTGTTTTATGTTGCCTCGATTCAAACAGGAAACATCGCTCTCTTAGAGTTACACACACACACACACACAAACACACACACACACAACTTCTATAAAGCACTTAGGGGACTGGCAGATGTTACTGATGATTTGGGAGCAGCAAGGGGACAGAGGTGCTGTTACAAGCAACCTCTGGGGAGAGTGGCACTGCATCATCCTTCTAGAACTCTCCTGCAGGCTGGGAGTCCGCCTTGTCCTGCCTTTCCCTGCCTGGGCTCTCTCCGTTTTGCTGGCTCTTCTGTCTGCCCCTCCTTTGTCTTTCTCCTGCACAGGGCCCTTCCCTGTGTCACATCCAGCCTGCTGGGTCTCACCAAAAGTCTTATCAGGGTATTTTCCCCAAATGAAGACAGTTCTTAGCTGTTACAGTGAGAGATCCCAGCCATTAGGAGAGCTTTATTTGTCCCTTTCTTTGTTCACATTCTCAGTAATCCCAGGAGTAGGCATCACTTTACCTATGACAAAGCTGACCCACTCTTAGGTGATCTGCATGGCTCCAGGGCTTTATATTTCTTTTTGTTGTTTTATTTTTTTTTATGTTATTTTATTTTATTTAGAGAGAGTCTCCCTTTGTCGCCCAGGCTGGAGTGCAGGGTGATGTTGATGGTGGTGGTGGAGATGGTGATGATAGTGGTGATAGTGATGATGTGATGGTAATGGTGGTTGTGGTGATAACGATGAGATTATGATGATAATGATGATGGTAATGATGGTGGTGATGGTGGTGATGTGATGATGGTGATGGTGTGATGGAGATGGTGATCATAGTGATGATGTGATGCTGGTGATGGTAGTGGTGATAATGATGAGATTATGATGATAATGATGAGGAAGATGAGGCTCTGATGGTCTGAAATAAGAGGGCCCTGACTGGCACCCAGCCTCTTAGGTTCCCAGCTGCTCTTGGGGTAATCACACTTTGGGTCCTACCTTACCCCCTGGCCTCATCCCAAGCAATATTCCTCTTGCCTGTCTTCTTTTTCTTTTCTTTTTTTTTTTTTTTTTTTGAGACGGAGTCTTGCTTTGTCACCCAGGCTGTAGTGCAATGGTGCAATCTCAGCAAGATGCAACTTCCGCCTCCTGGGTTCAAGCAATTTTCCTGCCTCAGCCTCCCGAGTAGCTGAGACTACAGGCATGCACCACCACACCTGGCTAGTTTTTGTGTTTTTAGTAGAGACGGGGCTTCACTATGTTGGCCAGGCTGGTCTCAAACTCCTGATCTCAAGAGATCTGCCTGCCTCATCCTCCCAATGTGCTGGGATAACAGGCATGATCCTCTGTGCCTGGCCCTCCTGCCTGTCTTCTGAGTCCTCTCATGAACTTCTGTTCAGTGCCACACGTGTGCCATTCCCCTTTCCTGCCCGCCACAGGCCTTTGCACATGCTGTTCCCTCTTTCCTTCACACGCTTCCCTTGCTCAGCTCGTCATTACTCCCTATTCATCCCCCGTACGCCAGCTCAGCCATCAGGTCCTCTAGAAGGCCTTCCCTGTCCCTGCTAAGCCAGTTGAGATCTCCGCAACCGTGATCCCTCGCAGCACCTTGAGCCTTACTCTCTGAACTCTTCCTGGTTGGTTTTTTGTTATTACTTTTTTTTCTTTTGAGGCGGAGTCTCCCTCTGTCCCCAAGGCTGGAGTGCAATGGCATGATCTTGGCTCACTGCAACCTCCGCCTCCCGGGTTCTAGTGATTCTCCTGCCTCAGCCTCCTGAGTAGCTAGGATTACAGGCGCCTGCCACCACGTCCAGCTAATTTTTGTATTTTTAGTAGAGACGGGTTTCACCATGTTGGTCAGGCTGGTTTCCAACTCCTGACCTCAGGTGATCCGCCTGCCTTGGCCTCCCAAAGTGCTGGGATTACAGGCATGAGCCACCGTGCCCGGCCCCTGGTTGGTTTTTATTTCTGTGGTCATGTTGGTTATCTCTCCCACCAACCTGTCCACCACCCTGGCCTCAAAGCTCAGCATGGCACCTGGCATACAATAACTGCATTTCTCATTTGCTCTGAGACTACTGCGCTGGCAGTGAGCTGCACTTTTTTTTCTCTAAACAGTAAATGGGTTAAAGAATATTTGCCAAATGATTGAAAGGAGACCAGTAGCCACACTGTAATAAGAGCAGAAGTTGCTTCTTTGGAGAGAGTGAGCCTCCCTCATTGAGAAGCATTAAAATACAAACTGGAGGGAACATTTGTCTAGAGCAGAGAGAAACACATCAGATGAGTGTCCCAGTTGACTTTTCAGGTTCCCTTTGATCCCAAGAAGCTGGAGGGCTGGAGAAAACTCCAGAAATAACCCGGTGGTTACTGTCTGAGAGGTGCAAGTTGATGGTTGGGTTCTTAACCCGCTCTAAGCACATTATTCTCTATGATTTCATTTTGTCCTCCACTAATGTCCATTTTTTTGTAAAACGGAGTGATAATACCTAACTCATACCTCAACTCAGGGTTGCTGTGTGTATAAAGTAAGACGAGGCCAGTTAAAGTGCCTTCCCATTGCTTTAGGCTAGGTTGCCTAGAAGCAGAGCTTGAGAGGGGGGCTTCTTGTGAAAGTGATTTCTTAGGGGTATGTTCTCTGGACAAGGGGGCTGAGGGATGCAGGCTAGGGCAGGGAACCAGAGCTAAGGCAGAGTCTGGTCTTGGCTGGTATTAGCTTAACCTGATACCATAAGGAGCTCTAGAGTGTGATCACATCCCTGAGTTGCTTCCTATCCCGGAGTTGGTTCCATTTTGAGACAAGAAGGGGGTAATTTTCTATAGCCCCCAGCATTCGGAAGTCATTCATTGCTGAGTGCCCTCCAGGGAACGTGACCTTCCAGGCAAAGTGACTTCCATTTAGCTGAGGACATTCCCTAAGGAAGGGGGCAGGTGCAACCTTAGAAACAAATACTTGTGGCCACGCGGAGTCTCACACGTGTAATCCCAGCACTTTGGGAGGCCAAGGCAGGCAGATCACCTGAGGTCAGGAATTCGAGACCAGCCTGACCAACATGGTGAAACCCTGTCTCTATTAAAAATACAAAAATACAAAAAATAGCTGGGTGTGGTGTTGGGCACCTCTAATCCCAGCTACTCGGGAGGCTGAGGAAGGAGAATCATTTGAACCGGGGAGGCGGAGGTTGCAGTGAGCCGAAATTGTACCATCGCACTCCAGCCTCGGGGACAGAGTAAGAGTCCATCTCAAAAAAAAAAAAAGAAACAAACAAACAAACACTCACCAAGGCTGGAGACGGGTGCACCTGCTGGGGCGCAGAAATCTGGGTGGGGCCCTGCCAACATCCTCCACACATATTCATGGTCTCAGTTCAGGTCCATTGGCATTGGGAGAGGTCAATCTTGATACCAGGACTCCTATTCAGTGACTTGTCCAAAGCCTCTTGGTCCGCCCAGGGGTGGAGGCAGGACTTGAATCCAGGTTGCCTACCTTCAAATCTCTTGCACTGTCAGCTCCTCCAGCAGGTGTTGAGGCTCCCCTGACTGGGGAAAGGGCCTTGCCCTGCTGCACAGCTGGGGACTTAGGAATAGGCAGTGGGAGGGGCAGCATAGGGGCTTCCTCCTTGGAGCCAAAGCCGTGGTATTTTCCTCCAGACCCTCAGCATCTGGGCATGTGGAAAAGCTTCACTGGAGCCTTTGCAAACATGCACGCTCTGGTTCCCACAAAGGAAGCAGAAATAACCTAGTGGGTGGGTAAGAATAGCTAAGAGGCTACCAGGGGTCCTTCAGGCCCCCACTGAAGTAAAAGGGGAACTGACCTATCATACAAACCACAGGCATTTCCTGACTTGGGGCAGGGAAGACAAACCCAGGTCCACGTGGCTCTGTGTACGTGCAGGTCCCCAGCCACACACATCCTCACAGCACACATGCATGAAGCACACATGTACACATACACACGCTCACAGCCACACGCCCAGAAACGTGCTCATTTACTGCCCTTGCAGACAAGCTCCCAAGTACACGTGAGCACCCACTTCCTTACACTCACTGAAACATGCACTCACTCTTCAACTGCACCGGCACAGACATACAAAACATGCAACATGCATTTGTCCACCCCCACGCCCAAGGCACAATCAAGCTGGCATATACCTGTGAACATATGGCAATGCATATGAAGCCACATATGTGTATAAATATGCAAAGTCCCTCAAGCCCCCATACACCTGTACACCTGTACACATTCATTCTTCTTTTTTTTTTTTTTTTTTTTTGGTGGAGTTTCACTCTTGTTGCCCAGGCTGGAGTGCAATGGCACGATCTTCTCAGCTCACTGCAACCTCCACTTCCTGGGTTCAAGCAATTCTCCTGCCTCAGGCTCCCCAGTAGCTGCGATTACAGGTGCCTGCCACGACACTTGGCTAATTTTTTTTTGGGAGGGATGGAGTCTAGCTCTGTTGCCCAGCCTGGAGTGCAGTGGCACTATCTCGGCTCACTGCAACCTCTGCCTCCCAGGTTGAAGTGATTCTCCTGCCTCAGCCTCCCAAGTAGCTGAAACTACAGGCATGTGCCACCACGCCCGGCTAATTTTTTGTATTTTTAGTAGTGACAGGGTTTCACCATTTTAGCCAGGCTGATCTCGATCTCCTGACCTCGTGATCTGCCTGCCTCGGCCTCCCAAAGTGCTGGGATTACAGGCGTGAGCCACCGTGCCTGGCCTACACCCGGCTAATTTTTTGTATTTTTAGTAGACACAGGGTTTCACTATGTTGGTGAGGCTGGTCTCAAACTCCTGACCTCAGGTGATCCGCCCACTTCAGCCTGCCAAAGTACAGGGATTACAGGCATAAGCCACCACGCCCAGCCCACATTCATTCAATTGCCAAATACTGATTGAGTACCTAATATGTGCCTGGCATGGTCTAGGTGTGCAGACATATAGACACACAGAGACACAGAGACACATTCAGATATATCCACACACTCAAGCATACACACTCACAAACTCACAGACACATATGCACACAAACACACACACACAGAGGTGGATAACAAACAGGTGGGCACAATTGCCCTCCTGGGACACACTCAGTTTGACTTCTCAGTACAGTAGTTGCCCTTATCTGTAGTTTTGCTTTCTGAGGTTTCAATTATCTGTGGTCAACTGCAGTCCAAAAATATTAAATGGATAATTACAGGCCGGGCGCGGTGGCTCACACTTGTAATCCCAGCACTTTGGGAGGCCGAGGCGGGCGGATCATGAGGTCAGGAGATCGAGACCACGGTGAAACCCCGTCTCTACTAAAAATACAAAAAATTAGCCGGGCGTGGTGGCAGGCGTCTGTAGTCCCAGCTACTCGGAGAGGCTGAGGCAGGAGAATGGCGTGAACCCGGGAGGCGGAGCTTGCAGTGAGCCGAGATTGCGCCACTGCACTCCAGCCTGGGCGACAGAGCAAGACTCCGTCTCAAAAAAAAAAAAAAAAAAGGATAATTACAGAAATAAACAATTAATGGCCGGGCACAGTGGCTCATGCCTGTAATCCCGGCACTTTTGAAGGCCAAGGTGGGCGGATCATCTGAGGCCAGGAGTTTGAGACCAGCCTGGCCAACATGGCGAAACCCCGTCTCTACTAAAAATACAAAAATTAGCCAGACATGGTGGTGCACACCCGTAATCTCAGCTATTTGAGAGGCTGAGGGATGAGAATCGCTTGAACCCAGGATGCAGAGGTTGCAGTAAGCCGAGGTCATGTCACTGCATTCCACCCTGGGTGACAGAGTGAGACACTGTCTCAAAAAAACAACGACAAACAATTCATGAGTTTTAAGCTGTGCACCATCCTGAGTAGCATTGTGAAACCCCACGCCGTCCCCCTCTGTCCCTCGGGAGATGTCTTGACCCACCCCTGTGTCCGTGCAGTCTGTGCCACCTGCCTCAGAGTCAGCTTGTAGCCACCTCAGCTATCATATCAACTGTGGTGATGTGTGGTGCATGCATTCAAGTAACCCTTATTTTACTTAATAATGGCCCCCAAACACAAAAGTAGTGATGCCAGGATGGTGTTATAATTGTTCTATTTTATTATTAATTACTGTTGTTAATCTCTTACTGTGTCTCATTTATAAATTAAACTTGATCTAGGGATGTATAGAAAAACATACTATACATAAGGTTCAGTGCTATCTGAGGTTTCAGGCATCCACTGGGAGCCTTGGAATACATCCCCACAAATAAGGGGGGAGTACTGTAAATGAAAATGACCAAGGGGCATTTTCTCTAGAGAGGTCTTGCCTTGGTGGCCTCTTCCTACTACCCCCTCCCACATTCTTTCTTCCTTCCTAACTTTCTCTTCTCCTTTCCTTCTCTCCCTTCCCCTCTGCTCCTCCCTTCTCCTGTCTGTCTCCTACCTGTCTCAGAGAATGGTGGCTACAGTGCTGTGTTACATGTATAGGTAATTTCCACCTGAAAATCCCCCGGCCTGGATTTCTTCCTGCCTTGCATTGCTCCAACATTTTTCTTTTGTTTAGATTTAGTTGACTGCCTTCAACTGAGGGCAGGAACAGGCACTAATGACCTACTTCGTGGGTGGGGAGGAGGTAAGAGTGAAATCTGGTCCAGAACTCAAAGTTTGAAGAATTTGATTGGAAAACTAGAGAGACAAGAAGGTATCATCTGCACCCGAGAAAGAGTTCAGCCTCTGGCCACAGGGTATACCACTTGCCCCAAGTATGAGGCCTGATCCCCTCATCTTGGGAAGGACACATTGAGGCCAGGGGAAAAGGTAGAAACTTGCTTGAGCAAGGATGTGTTCCCAGGTGTCTATAATAGCTGTCCTGTTCTGCACAACTTTTCCCACACCAGCCACATTACCAACAATATAATGGGTCTGGATGATGAGGATGGTGATGGTGATGAGACGGTGGTGGTAGTGATGATAATGGTGATGATAGTGGTGATAAATGTGATGGTGGTTGTGGTGGTGATAATGATGAGATTATGATGATGATGATGGTAATAATGATGGTGGCGATGTGATGATGGTGATGGTGGTGGTGATGGAGATGGTGATGATAGTGATGATGTGATGGTAGTGATGGTAGTGGTGGTGGTGATAATGATGAGATTATGCTGATAATGATGACACTAATGATGGTGGTGATGTTGATGGTGGTGGTGGAGATGGTGATGATAGTGATAATGTGATGGTAATGGTGGTTGTGGTGATAATGATGAGATTATGATGATAATGATGATGGTAATGATGGTGGTGATGGTGATGATGGTGATGGTGTGGTGGAGATGGTGATGATAATGATAATGTGATGGTGGTGATGGTAGTGGTGGTAGTGGTGATAATGACAAGATTATGATGATGATGATGGTAATAATGATGGTGGTGATGTGATGATGTGATGATGCTGATGGTGGTGGTGATGGAGATGGTGATGACAGTGATGATATGATGCTGGTGATGGTAGTGATGGTGGTGGTCATAATGATGAGATTATGACAATAATGATGATGGTAATAATGATGGTGATGATGGTGAAGATGTGATGATGGTGATGGGATGGTGGTGATGATGATGGTATGGTGGTGGCAGTCATGGTGATGAGATGGCAATGGTGGTGATGGGGGAACAATGTTGATGGTGGTAGTGGTGATGGTGATGATGGCGATAGTAATAATGGTAATGGTGGTGGTGATGGTGATGATGTGATGGTGGCGGTGATGTTGATGGTAATGATGGTGGTGGTAGTGATGTCGACGAGATGATGATGATGATGATGGGGAACAATGGTGATGGTGGTAGTGGCGATGGTGACGATGGTGATTATGATGGTAGTAATGATGCTGGTGGTGGTGATAAGGACATGGAGGTTCTGAAGGGAAGAGCATCTCGTTCAAAGCCCAATCCCAGTTACTCAAGAAGCTGAGGCAGGAGAATCGCTTGAACCCGGGAGGCAGAGGTTGCAGTGAGCCGAGACCACGCCACCGCACTCCAGCTTGGGTGACAGAGCAGGACTCTGTCTAAAAAAAAAAATGTTCTTTTTTCTTTTCTTTTTTTTTTTTTGAGACAAGAGTCTCACCCTGTTGCCCAGGCTGGAGTGCAGTGGCACAATCTTGGCTCACTGCAACCTCCACCTCCCAAGTTCAAATAATTCTCCTGCCTCAGTCTCCCAAGTAGCTGAGACTACAGGTGCGTGCCACCACACCCAGCTAATTTTTTGTATTTTTAGTAGAGACGGGGTTTCACCATGTTGGTCAGGTTAGTCTGGAACTCCTGACCTCAGGTAATCTGCCTGCCTCGGCCTCCCAAAGTGCTAGGATTACAAGTGTGAGCCACCATGCCTGGTCGTTTTTTGTTTGTTTGTTTGTTTGTTTTATATTTTAAGTTTTGGGATACAAGTGCAGAACATGCAGGTTTGTTACATAGGTATACACATGCCATGGTGGTTTGCTGCACCCATCAACTCGTCATGTACATTAGGTATTTCTCCTAATGCTATCCCTCCCCTAGTCTCCCACCCCACAACACTGGTGTGTGATATTCCCCTCCCTGTGTCCGTGTGTTCTCATTGTTCAACTCCCACTTAATGAGTGAGAAAATGAAGTGTTTGGTTTTCTTTTCCTGTGTTAGTTTGCTGAGAATTATGGTTTCCAGCTTCATCCATGTCCCTGCAAAGGACATGAACTCATCCTTTTTTATGTCTGCATAGATAGTATTCCATGGTGTGTTTTTGTTGTTGTTGTTGTTTTTAGTAAATAGAGGTGGGGTCTCACTATGTTGCCCAGGTTGATCTCAAACTCCTGGACTCAAGTGATCCTCCCACCTCAGCCTCCTAAAGTGCTGGGGTTACAGGCATGAGCCCTTGTACCTGACCCTCTATAAATATACTTTAAAAATAGGTTTATATTGTACCTTATTCTGTGTCTTTCTTTTTCTCATTCAACAGTATGTATCGTGAACAACTTCCCACATCAGCCATATAAATCAGACTCATTCTTTTTGCTGATTGCGTAATATTCTACTAAACAGATATAGCAGATTGAGTCAGCTGGTCCCCAACACTTTGAGGGAGGGTAGTAAGTGTGTAAAACTGTATGTAAGTGGATACGGCAAAATCCTATAGAAAGGATTCAAGTACCAGATTGGGAAGAAAATAGATGATAGGTCATGGACACATTAAACCCTGAGATGTATGATGAGAGTATGACCCAGAATTACTCAGGAAGTTAAACAATCACAAATGCTAGGACCCCACTCCAGGGGCTCTGGTTTGGTGGAATTGGGGTGGGGTCCAGGTAATACACATCATGGATGATATCCCCTGGAGAAGAACTTGATGACAAAGGTCACTACACTGGCCCTTACATTGTTTGGGAATGTCTGGCCCCAGGCCTGGAGGCCACCACGCTACAATAGAAGGTTCTCCAGCATCTGCTTTTGAGCAGCTGGCATCACTCCACCTTGCTGGCTGCCACTCTGCCCAGCCTCCCCACCACCCAACCAGGGGTGTCTCCCAGCTGTCAAGGAGCACGCTGGAAATGTGCTCTGTCTCCCAGGCACCAGGCCACTGTGTAGGAACACCAGGTCCCACTGCCTGGGACCAGACAGCACCCATGAAGAGCTGAATGGAGGGCCTCTATCAAAACTGTCACAGAACGTAAGGGGACTGGGCAGGGTGACCATGGACCCGAGGCCAGCTGCTGCCAGCTTATTTGTGGCAGCTTGAAGCCATCCCCTGTGCTGTGGTTTTGGAGTCCTGCAGGCCTGGGCAAAGCCCACTCTGGCACTTAGGGCTACACAACTTTGGAAATCACTTTTCTTTCTTTTCCTTTTTTTTTTTTTTTTTTTTTGAGACAGAGTCTTACTCTGTTGCTGAGGCTGGAGTGCAGTGGCGCAATCTCGGCTCACTGCAAGCTCCGCCTCCCAGGTTCACGCCATTCTCCTGCCTCAGCCTCCCAAGTAGCTGGGACTACAGGTGCCCGCCACCATGCCCGGCTAATTTTTTGCATTTTTAGTAGAGATGGGGTTTCACCATGTTAGCCAGGATGGTCTTGATCTCCTGACCTCGTGATCCGCCCGCCTCGGCCTCCCAAAGTGCGTGAGCCACCGCGCCTGGCCTGGAAATCACTTTTCTTTGCACAGTTTCCTCCTCTGTAAAATGGGAATCATTACACCCACCTCACAGGGTGCGTCCTGTGGACTATAATGTATGTAGGGAGGGTAGGAATTTGCTCTCAGGTGCAAGAAGCATGATGCTGCTCCATTTAAACACAAAACAAAACCTGGCTCGAATCAAGGTCCATCACGCAGTAGGTGCTCACAAGAGCAGCAACGAAAAGGAAGGAAGATCCTAACATGCGGATCTTACATATTGGGTAGGAGTTTCTGAGTCAGGAGGTCTCGGTTCAAATCTTGGGATTTGCCAGTGCACTGACCCTGAGCAAGCTTACCCTGAGACCCTGAGATCATTGTGTTTCTGGAATGAACACAATGCTAACAGCATTCTGCCATTGCTATGAGGATTGTTGTCTTGTGCACAGCCAAGTTAGGAACTCAGCTTGAGCTGATTGCAAGAGTTCATCAATAGGCGAATGGGGCCAGGCGCGGTGGCTCATGCCTGTAATCTCAATGCTTTGGGAGGCTGAGGCAGGTTGATCACCTGAGGTCAAGAGTTCGAGACCAGCCTGACCAACATGGTGAAACCCCGTCTCTACTAAAAAACACAAAAATTGGCTATGCGCATGCCTATAATCCCAGCACTTTGGGAGGCCGAGGTGAGTGGATCACCTGAGGTTGGGAGTTCGAGACCAGCCTGACCAACATGGTGAAACCCTGTCCCTACTAAAAATACAAAAAATTAGCCAGGCTTGCTGGTGGGCACCTGTTATCCCTGGTGCTCAGGAGGCTGAGGCAGGAGAATTGCTTGAACCCAGGAGGCAGAGGTTGCAGCCAGCCAAGATTGCGCCATTGCAGTCCAGCCTGGACGACAAGAGCAAAACTCCGTCTCAAAAACAAAAATTAGCTGGGCGTGGTGGTGGGCACCTGTAGTCCCAACTACTTGTGAGGCTGAGGCAGGAGAATCCCTTGAACGGGAAGGCCAAGGTTTCAGTGAACTGAGATTGTGCCACTGCACTCCAGTCTGGGCGACAAGAGCAAGACCCCATCTCAAAGGAAAAAAAAAAGGAGAGTACATTTTAAATGTTCTCACCACAAAGAAAAAGTGTTATGTATTTGAGTGATGGATACATCAACTAGCTTGATTTAATTATTCCATTGTATTTACAAATCATAACTATCCACATGCATCACCCTGTTTTCCAAAGGCTAATGGGTAACTCTCAGCTGTTATTGGACAAAGTTGGGGCAGTGTTTGCTGTGGCTAAGACTGGAAGCCGTGATGTGTGCCACAGCCTCCTAGGGACACCAGGAGAGTCCTGCCACCTCCCAGGGTGTTGCAATGAAACAGGGCACCAGCCTCCACTACTCCCAGAGCCCCAAACTCTGGAGAGTCTTGGGGAATCGCCTTCATTCCTCCTCTCTGCTCTGTCCTCCTCTCTCCTTGCTTGAAGGTATTAGCTTCTCACCTCCTAGCATAATTGTCTTGGGCAGTCAGGCTTTGTACAATATTCCTGTCTAACAAAAGCCAGGATGGGATGTGGGAGGTATGGTATTCAAGCAACTTCTATTATAGCACTGACCTAGGGGTCTTTGAGGGCCTGGCTAACCTCAGAGACAAATGACCGGGAGCCAGCTCAAAGTAAGTGCCCAGATAAGGGAGCTGTTGCCCTTCAGGCAAGCTGGAGTCCTGAGCTTCAGAGGCTGGACCAGGCCAGCATCAGCTGCCACAACCAAGATCCAAGGCTGCCAGACAGGAGCCATATTTCTGTCCAGCACAAAGGTATCTTTTAGGAGTGTGTCAGCTACAGGGAACCAAAGACTGAACTCGAAATGGCTTAACCATGCAGGAGTCAAGGCCGGGTGCAGTGGCTCATGTCTGTAATCCCAGCATTTTGGGAGACCAAGGAGGAAGAATCATTTGAGGTCAGGAGTTCAAGACCAGCCTAGCCAACATGGTGAAACCCCGTCTCTATTAAAAATATAAAAATTAGATGGGTGTGGTGGTGCACACCTATAGTCCCAGCTACTTAGGAGGCTGAGGCAGGAGAATTGCTTGAACCCAGGAGGCAGAGGTTGTAGTGAGCCAAGATGTCGCCACTGCACTCCAGCCTGGGCGACAGAGCAAGATTCTGTCTTGAAAAATAAAATAAAAATACAAAATTTAGCTGGGCATGGTGGTTCACGCCTGTAATCCCAACACTTTGGGAGGCCGAAGTGGGTGGATCACAAGGTCAGGAGATCGAGACCATCTTGGCTAACACAGTAAAATCCTGTCTCTACTAAAAATACAAAAAATTAGCTGAGTGTGGTGGCGGGCATCTGTAGTCCCAGCTACTCGGGAGACTGAGGCAGGAGAATGGCATGAACCCGGGAGGGGGAGCCTGCAGTGAGCCGAGATCGTGCCACGGCACTCCAGACTGGGCAACAGAGCGAGACTCTGTCTCAAAAAAAAAACAAAAAAAAACAAAAATTAGCCAAGTGTGGTGATGTGTGCCTGTAGTCCCAGCTACTCGGGAGGCTGAGGCAGGAGAATCACTTGAACCTGGGAGGTGAAGATTGCAGTGAGCCGAGATGGTGCCACTGCATTCCAGCCTGAGTGACAGAGTGAGACTCCATCTCAAAATAAAATAAAAACAAAAAAACCATGCAGGAGTCAGAGGTGGGCTGCTTCCCACTGTGGGTAATTTGGCGGCTTGACAGCACCAACCAGGACTGATGGGTTTCTGTTCTTCCCCTCTGTCAACTTCACTGTCACAGGATGGCTACTGTAGCTTCCGGCTTCACATCTTCACTTCTTCTGCTCATTCATTCATAGACACATAAACACATAACAGGGAGATGTGACTGTGTCAGAAAGATCACCAAAGGCCTGCCTGCATGTGGAAGTGATGGTTCATTCATCCTGTCATTATTTTAACAAATATTTATTACCAGGGAGCTGAGGGTGCAAGAATGAACAACAGGAAATCCCTGCCCTCCTGGGAAGACAGATAATAGACACATAAATCCACAGCAGAAAGTCGGAGCTCCTAAGCTCTGGGGAGAAACCTAAATCCAGGTAGGCAGAGGGACAAAGAGTGTAATGGAGGAGGACGTCACTTAAATGGGGTGATCAGGGGAGGCCAAATGCTCCCAAGTGGCGTTTGTGCAAGGAGCTGAATGAAGAGAGAAAGCTCTGTGGCTGCAGGTGGGAGGGGGGATGCAGGAACATCCATTCCTGCAGGATTTAGTGACTGAAGAATTCAAACATATAAATTATATCCATTTCTATAATTAATGATAGGAGCTCACATTTATTTGGTGCCTTATTGTATGTAGAGCTTCTTTTGCAAGAACACGCATTATTTCATTTTTTATTCTTTACAAATCTCAGAGTAGAAATCATTATGCACAGAAAAGATAACTGAAGCTCAGGGAGATTAAGTGATATTCTTGCCCAAGGTCACACAGTTTGGAATTACAGGAAGAGAAAGTGAAGCCAGGATGGGATGTGGTGGCTCATGCCTGTAATTCCAACACTTTGGGAGGCTGAGGTGGATTGATCACCTGAGCCCAGGAGTTCAAGACCAGCCTGGGGGCCGGTCGAGGTGGCACATGCCTATAATGCTAGCACTTTGAGAGGCCCAGGCAGGCAGATCACCTGAGGTCAGGAGTTCAAGCCCAGCCTGGCCAACATGGTGAAACCCCGTCTCTACTAAAAATGCAAAAATTAGCTGGGCGTGGTGGCACTTGCCTGTAATTCCAGCTACCCGGGAGGCTGAGGCAGGAGAATCACTGGAACCCAGAAGGCAGAGACTGCAGTGAGCCGAGATCTCACCATCACACTCCAGCCTGGGCGGCAGAGTGAGACTCCATTTCAAAACAAAAAAAAAAGACCAACCTGGGCAACACAACGAGACCCTGTCACTCTCTCTTTTTTTTTTTCCTGAGATGGAGTCTAGCTCTGTTGCCCAGGCTGGAGTGCAGTGGTGCGATCTCGGCTCACTGCAACCTCCACCTCCCGGGTTCAAGCGATTCTCCTCCCTCAGCCTCCCGAGGAGCTGGGACAACAGGCATGCGCCACCACACCTAGCTAATTTTTTGTATTTTTAGTAGAGATGCGGTTTCACCACGTTGGCTAGGATGGTCTCGATCTCTTGACCTCATGATCCGCCCGCCTCAGCCTCTCAAAGTGCTAGGATTACAGGCGTGAGTCACCGTGCCTGACCTGACCCTGTCTCTTAAAAATGTGAAAAAAGCCAGGTGTGGTGGCATGCACCTGTCATCCTAATACTCAGGAGGCTGAGGTGGGAGGATCGCTTGAGCCCGGGAGGTTGAGGCTGCAGTGAGCCAAAATGGCACCATTGCACTAAAAAAAAAAAAAAAAAAAAGAGAATCTGAAGCTAGGTGGATCATCTCAGGCTTGTTCTACTACATACAAATTTTATTTCTAATACCCAGAAGATAACATGCAAACTCTCGAGAAGACCTGGTACATTAGCTTTTTAAAATTTGTGTTTTAAAATTGTATTTATGTACTTAATTTTAAAAATAGATAAGACATTCTCATGGAATAACAATCTGAAAGTGTAAAAAGGTTTACAGGCCAAGTATGGTGGCTCATGCCTGTAATCCCAGCACTTTGGGAGGCCGAGGCAGGTGGATCACAAGGTCAGGAGTTCAAGACCAGCCTGGCCAACATGGTGAAGCCCTGTCTCTACTAAAAATACAAAAATTAGCCGGGCGTGGTGGCAGGCGCCTTTAGTCCCATCTACTCAGGAGGATGAGGCAGGAGAATCACTTGAACCCGGGAGGCAGAGGTTGCAGTGAGCTGAGATTGCTCCACTGCACTCCAGCCTAGAAGGCAGAGTAAGACTCTGTCTCAAGAAAAAAAAAAAGGAAAAAATATAAAATGCAAACCCCTAGTCTTCCCTTTCCAAGCCTCCCTGCTATGACTCCTCAACTGGCCTCTCTAGCCCAATGTCCTCCTGCAGGGATCTCACTGTCCTTCTCCCGTGCCTGGGCACACGTACTTTTCCCTGCCTCGCACCCCTTCCAAGTGCTGTCTGTTCATTCCACTTTCTCCAAGACTCTACTCTCACGTTCCCTTCTGCTTCTCCGGACCAACCTTACCACTCCTGGGAACTTCTTTAAAACACCTCCCCCCAGGCCCCCAAGACCTGGGAGTTTCCCCACCTGCCTGGGGCTGAGGAGCGAGTGAGAGAGCTATGGGAACGAATCCTAGCTCTGCAAATGCCAAGCTCGTGATTGTGAGGAAATCATTGCCATCTGGATCTCATTTCCTCATCTATAAATTGAGAGCTGGGACTGGCCATCTCTCAGGGTTCCCGGGCTGTGTGTTTTTCTGGTTCTGTGGAAGTTTTGCACTTCCTTTATCTGGTATTTCTGTGAAAAAGGCTCACTGGACTTTGAGGACATTGATCCTCCCCCTGCCTCCCAGCTTACTGTTACTGACATTTCTCTTCCCCACCAAGATCTCAAGGAGGGCATTTTCCCTGCCAAGAACATTCTGGAGATGCATTCCAAACCCTGACTGCCAGAGGCCACCTCACCTTGGTGTTTCTGACATGGAGAATCTGAGGAAGAAAGGGGAGGACAGAGGGAGGACAGGGTGAGAGGATGGGAAGAGGAAATGCAAGAAATGCAAGAGGTGGTTATCCAAGTCACTGGGGAGGGCCTACCAGTAGTAGGCTCCAGGTGGGCTTAACAGAAGTGTTAGGCCAGGTGCGGTGGCTCAAGCCTGTAATCACAGCACTTTGGGAGGTCGAAGTGGACAGATCACCTGAGGTCAGGAGTTTTAGACCAGCCTGGCCAACATGGCGAAACCCCGTCTCTACTAAAAATGCAAAAATTAGCCGAACGTGGTGGCACACACCTATAATCCCAGCTATTCAGGAGGCTGGGACAGGAGAATCACTTGAACCCGGGAGGTGGAGGTTACAGTGAGCTGAGATGGAGCCAGTACTCTCCAGCCTGGGCAACAAGAGAGACGCTCCATATAAGAAAAAAAGAAAAGAAAAAAAAAAAAAGGAAGCATTACCGGTGGAGGGTGTGTAGGTTCTTGGCATTCTGAGCAAAGAATTGGACAAAATGCACCAACAAAGCAAGGAAAGAACGAAGCAACAAAAGCAGAGATGTATCAAAAATGAAAGGCGGAGGTTGCAGTGAGCGGAGATCATGCCACTACACTCCAGCCTGGGCCATAGAGCGAGACTCTATCTCAAAGAAAAAAAAAGACAACCTCAGAGCTGAAATTTGATCCTGGGAAGGCTACCAAACATGTAAAAGGTTTACAAAAATTTACATTCCCATGTATTATTATAATCTTTTATTAGTCATTCAACCAGTTTGCACAGAGAGAGAGGGGCCAGAAGTCCGACTGGTAGGAAATTCTTACCCTAGGCCGGCGTGGCGGCCCACACCTATAATCCCAGCGCTTTGGGAGGCCGAGGTGGGTGGATCACGAGGTCAGGAGTTCAAGACTAGCCTGGCCAAGATGGTGAAACCCACCTCTACTAAAAACTACAAAAATTAGTCAGGTGTGGTGGCAGGTACCTGTAATCCCAGCTACACCGGAGGCTGAGGCAGGAGAATCTCTTGAACCTCAGCAGCAGAGGTTGCAGGGAGCCGAGATGGCACCATTGCACTCCAGCCTGGGCAACAGGGCGAGGCTCCAGCTCAAAAAAAAAGAAAAAGAAATTCTTACCCTTTGTTGGCATGTTAGGTTTCTGGGTTCTTTCTCCTTGAGCGGCCCAAATGATGCTGCTCGACTGTATGCAAACAAACACATTGCCATGAATTAAGAATATTCCAGTGGCTCACGCCTGTGATCCCAGCACTTTGGGAGGGTGAAGCAGGCAGATCACGAGGTCAGGAGATTGAGACCATCCTGGCTAATACGGTGAAACCCTGTCTCTACTAAAAATACAAGAATTAACTGGGCATGGTGGCATGTGCCTGTAGTCCCAGCTACTCAGGAGGCTGAGGCAGGAGAATCCCTTGAACCCAGTAGGTGGAGGTCAGGCTGGTCTTGAACTCCTGACTTCAAGTGATCCACCCACCTCGGCCTCCCAAAGTGCTGGGATTATAGGTATGAGCCACTGCTCCCGGCCTAACCATGTTTTTAATAGCCAGTGAACATCAGGTGCTCACCTAAACATAAGTAAGGATCTCCAAGTTAAATACATAGCTATTTTTGCCAACAACTCAGAAGATTTAGCTAATAGTATTAAATTAACTCTCATTTGTCAGGAAAGAAAAAAAAAAAAAGGCACGCAAACCAAGATCATTTTGTTTTGGCTGGGTTTATAGTTTTATAACTTTCTATGCCAAACTCTGACACTTCAAAGTATTTAGCAGAGACAAATATAAAGTCCAGACAAAAATGTATGCTGACAATTCTGAAGGCATTTCTATTTTACCAATAATTTTAAAACCAGCTTGTTTACTAAAGTTATACTTAAGTCATGTGAACTTGCAAATTGCTTAGACTTATTTAGTTAATTTATGAGCACTCTTTTACTTATAAGCCAGTTTGGTAGGCACAAGATATAACAGTAAGTGTACATACAAATAAACACATCTAGACATGTATATACGGACACAAAGAAAGATCCAATAGCTTGAAACTGTAGCCATGAGACAGCAATACAAGCTCGCCGGTTTTACTTTGTTTGCCCCAATAGATAATTCAATGAAGGCTGTGAACCAAAATTTTGGGTAAAGTAGTTCCCATGGCAGTTTGATTTTTTTTTGTTTTTGTTTATTTATTCATTTGAGACTGAGTTTTGCTCTGTTGCCCAGGCTGGAGTGCAGTGGCGCAATCTCGGCTCACTTCAACCTCTGCCTCCTGGGTTCAAGCGATTCTCCTGCCTCAGGCTCCCAAGTAGCTGGGATTATAGGCGTGTGCCACCATGCCCAGCTAATTTTTTGTATTTTCAGTAGAGACAGGGTTTTACCATGTTGGCCAGGCTACTCTCGAACTCCTGACCTCAGGTAATCCACCCATCTTGGCCTCCCAAAGTGCTGGGATTACAGGCTAGAGCCACCTCGCCTGGCCTGGCAATTTGATTTTTATTTTTATTTCTTTTTTCTTTTCTTTTTATTTATTTTTTTTTTTAGATACAGTTTTGCTCTTGTTGCCCAGGCTGCAGTGCAATGGTGTGATCTCGGCTCACCGCAACCTCTGCCTCCCGGGTTCAAGCGATTCTCCTGCCTCAGCCTCTGAGTAGCTGGGATTACAGGCATGCACCACCCCGCCTGGCTAATTTTTGTATTTTTTTGGTAGAGACAGGGTTTCTCCTTGCTGGTCAGGCTGGTTGGTCTCGAACTCCCGATCTCAGGTTATCAGCCCGCCTCGGCCTCCCAAAGTGCTGGGATTATAGGCATGAGCCACTGTGCCAGGCCAACAGTTTGATTTTTAAAGGTCAAACCTCCCCAGACTCCAAAGAACCCTGGGGCCAAATAGCACCAAAGGAGAGCATCACATATTAACCAGCTCCCCTGCTTAGAACAGCAACACAAAAGCCTGGATCTATACAACTCCATCCCACTTTCCCATTAAATGGCACACTCCAGAATCCAAACAACACTGGAGCCAAACAGTATTGTAACTGCGAGAGTAAATTCTAAGGAGGGCTGAGAACTAGGCTTCAGAACCACTGCGGAGGGCGTCCCCTTTGGATAGGTTTGCCATCTAGGCGAGGCAGACATAGAAAGGATCCCATTATATGTTCTTCATTGTCCACCCACCCATACCTCCATCCAGTCAACACACACCTATCTATTTCTCTTGTGTGCCAGGCACACACCAGGCCCTGGGATGCCAGGTCAGATGTGTCTGCCATTGATTAGTGGGACGTGCTGCTAAACAAAAAGCCATATGCCTATGGTTGTGATAAGTGCCATGAGGGGATATACAGGGACCCAGACCCAGGGACATGTCATCTAGGACTTTAGTCAGGTGTAAAAATTAGGAAGAATATTTGTCTTCCCCTGTTTATTTGCAGAAGTTTTTTTTTTTATATATATTCTGGGTACCAATCCTTTCTTTGTCATCTAGGTTGCAAATATCTTCTCTCAATCTGAGTTTGCCTAGTAATTTGTAAAGGTGTCTTTTCTATATTTTTCCTTTCTTTTTTTTTTTCTGGAGACAGAGTCTCATTTTGCTGTCATCCAGGGTGGAGTACAGTGGCGTGATGACAGCTTACTACAGTCTCCAACTCTGGGGCTCAAGCAATCCTCCCACCTTAGTCTTTGGAGTAGCTGGAACTACAGGCCCACACCACCACGCCTAGTTTTGTTTTGTTTTGTTTCTGAGACAGAGTCTTACTTTGTCACCAAGAGCTGGAATGCAGTGGTGTGATCTCGGCTCACTGCAACCTCCACCTTCTGGGTTCAAGCAATTTTCCTGCCTCAGCATCCTGAGTAACTGGGATTACAGGTGCGCGCCACCACCCCCAGCTAATTTTTGTATTTTTAGCGGAGACAGGGTTTCACCATGTTGGCCAGGCTGGTCTTGAACTCCTGACCTTGTGATCCGCCTGCCTCGGCCTCCCAAAGTGCTGGGATTACAGGTGTGAGCCACCGCGCCCAGCCTTTTTTGTTTGTAGAGATGAGGTCTTGCTATGTTTGCTCTGTTGGCTGGGCTGGTCTTTTTTTTTTTTGTGAGACAGAGTCTTGCTCTGTCACCCAGGCTGGAGTGCAGTGGTGTGATCGTGGCTCACTGCAACCTCTGTCTCCCAAGTTCAAGTGATTCTCCTGCCTCAACCTCCAAGCTGGGACTACAGGTGCTTGCCAACACGTCCGGCTAATTTTTTTTTTTATTATTATTTCTTAGTAGAGATGGGGTTTCACCATGTTAGCCAGGATGGTCTCGATCTCCTGACCTCGTGATCCTCCCACCTCGGCCTCCCAAATTGCTGGGATTATAGGCGTGAGCCACCGCGCCCAGCCTTCCTCTAAAAGTTTTTAAATTTCTCTTTTTCTTTTTTTTTTTTTTGAGACAGAGTTTCGCTCTTGTTGCCCAGGCTGGAGTGCAATGGTGTGATCTCGGCTCACTGCAATCTCTGCTTCCCAGGTTCAAGTGATTCTCCTGCCTTAGCCTCCCAAGTAGCTAGGACTACAGGCATACACCACCACAACCAGCTAATTTTGTATTTTCAGTGGAAACGGGGTTTCTCCATGTTGGTCAGGCTGGTCTTGAACTCCCGACCTCAGGTGATCCGCCCGCCTCGGCCTCCCAAAATGCTGGGATTATAGGCATGAGCCACCGTGCCTGGCCAAAACTTCTCTTTTTCTTTAGGTCTTTTGTCCATCTATTATATGGGTATGTATGTGTACGTATGTTAGGGATCTAATTTTATTTTATTTTTTGTATGAATAGCCAATTGCCCAGCAATGCTTTAAAATTCACGTAATATCAAATTCACATTTCAAATGGCTAAGCCATTTTAAAGTGTGCAATTCAGTGGCATTCAGAACATTCACAATGTTGTGTAAGCATCACCATGATCTAGTCCCAGAGTGCTACACGTTACCTCGAAAGGAAACCCTGTACCCATGAAGCAGTCTCTCCTCATTCCCTTCCTCCTAGCCCCTGGCAATCACTTATCTGCTTTCTGTCTATCAGTTTTAGCTATTGGATATTTTATATAAATAAAATTCTACAATATGTGGTCTTTTGTGCCTGGCTTCTTCTATGTTGAGGTATGAATCAGTACTTCATTCCTTTTGATGCTGAGTAATTTTCCACTGTATAAATATACCACAATCTGGCCGGACACGGTGGCTTATGCCTGTAATCCCAGCAATTTGGGAGGCCGTGGGCCGATGACCTGAGGTCGGGAGTTCGAGACCAGCCTGGCCAACATGGAGAACTCCCATCTCTGCTAAAAATACAAAATTAGCCGGGCGTGGTGGTGCATGTCTGTAATCCCAGCTACTCGGGAGGCTGAGGCAGAAGAATCACTTGAACCCGGGAAACAGAGGTTGTGGTGAGCTGAGATTGCACCATTGCACTCCAGCCTGGGCAACAAGAGCAATACTTCATCTCAAAAAAAAAATAGTAATATAAATAAATAAACAAAACATATTCTGTTTATCATTCTTTTTTTTTTTTTTCTTGTTTATGAGACAGAGCCTCACTCCGTCACCCAGGCTGGAGTGCAGTGGCATGATCTCGGCTCACTGCAACCTCCGCCTACCAGGTTCAAGCGATTCTTGTGCCTCAGTCTCCTGAGTAGCTGGAATTACAGGCACTCGCCACCACACCTGGCTAATTTTTGTTATTATTAGTAGAGACAGTGTTTCACCATGTTGGCCAGGCTGGTCTTGAAATCCTGGCTTTAAGAGATCCGCCTGGCTGGGCCTCCCAAACTGCTGGGATTGCAGATTTGAGCCACCACACCCGGTCTGTTTATAATTCTTTAGTTGGTAGACATTTGGATTGTTTCCATTTGTCGGCTATGGTGGATAGCAATGCCATGAACTTTCCTGTCTAAGCTTTTGTTTGCACACTTGCTTTCAATTCTTTGAGGTCTGGCAGCGTTTTTTGAAGAGTCTGCTTTTTCTCCCACTGATCTGGTGTTCCTCTGTCACACACATGTGTGGATCTCTTACTAGGCTCCTTATTCTGACCCATTGTTCTAAGAACCCATCCTGGCATTTAAGGTGTTAATGCAGGGGCAGGGGGCAAGTCTTGGGGCTCAGGGGTGAAGTTATGGATGGAGGCAGAGCCCTCTCAGGATTGTGTAGCGTCTTTCATTTATCTTACTTTGGTTCTCTGGGAAAAACCATTGCAGTGATTTCTAGACCAGGCAGCAAGGAAAAGCTGGATGGATCCAGCCTTTAGATTTCCCAAAGGGGATGCGAGAGAAAGCACTGTAAGATATACTTCAGAGAACAGGTCGTTCCATTTGAGATGGCTGGAGCGACAGTGGGCCATGTATTTAGTCTGAGACCTGTCTCTTATTTTCTTGTGTCTGTTTACTCTGACCCTTATAATGGAAAACATAACCAGAGACAACCTTCCATGCACTTCTCCTGCTTCCCCATGAATTGTACCATGGAAGCATTTCCTTGTAAGACCCACCAGCTCACTGAGGTTTTAGGATAATAAGGCACTCTTCCTCCTGACACCCAGCACCATCCCTATGCCAAGGGCTGGGCCTGGGAGTCAGGCATTTTAAATCCGGCACCAAGACTTCTGGGCATGCCCAGTGATCTCTGACAAGCAAGCTTTGCTAAAGCTCAGTTTCCTCAGTTAAAAAAGCCACACTAAGGCCACCGCACTGACCATTATGAGGAATAAACAAGATACTGTGAGTGAGGACACCCCATACTAGGCACACAGAAGGTGCCTGGAAATGCTAGGACAGTTGAGCTGATGCTCACCAGCTGGTCCAAGGAAGAGCTGGCCCCACAGCGATTAACCCATGCAGAAGTCTTCATGTTTTCTAGAGCAACAGAGTGGTTAAAAGAGAGGGCACTACAGCCTGGCTCCCTGGATTTGAACCCCAACTCCACCACTTTATGCTATGTGACACCAAGCAAGTTACTTCACCTTTCTGAGGCTCTGTTTTTATATCTGTAAAATGGGGATAATAATAGAGTAACTTCACTGAGTTGTCATGGGGCTTAACTAAGAGACTCCTGAAAAGGGGTTTAGCCCAGGGCCTGGCCTGACCTGGCTGGACTGGGGAAAATCCAGGTGTTGCACGATTTGAAGCTGATTCCATTTGGGGAGGCTTCTAAGAAAAAGAATGGGCCAGGCGTGGTGGCTCATGCCTGTAATCCCAGCACTTTGGGAGGCTGAGGCGGGCAGATCACGAGGTCGGGAAATGAAGACCATTCTGGCTAACATGGTGAAAGCCCGTCCCTACTAAAAATTAAAAAAAAATTAGCCGGGCTTGGTGGCGGGTGCCTGTAGTCCCAGCTACTCAGGAGGCTGAGGCAGGAGAATGGCATGAACCCAGGAGGCGGAGCCTGCAGTGAGCCGAGATTGCGCCACTGCACTCCAGCCTGGGTGACAGAGCGAGACTCCATCTCAAAAAAAAAAAAAAGGCAAGGTTGCAAATGCAATGTTAGGTATGGAAGTAAATATCTGGAATATGAGAAGAGATATCACAACAAATAACAAAGACTGACAAACATTCCAAATATAACAAAATCTAGAAAACAATGACATAAGAAAACGATGTAAAAATAATACAACAATGATTAGTATTACTTAACTGTCTGATACACCTGTCATGTTTGGGCTACATACTCTTTGACTGCCACATTATCTGACAACAGTTTTCTAGAATCATTTCCAATAAAAGAGAAAAGACAGACAAATCAGTTTTGCCTGTGGCATGGTTAATCAATGGGTGATTTTTATTACTGAGAGCTTAGAGGAATTTATTTTAGCTTCCCAATTTGTTATTGGCGATGCCACATCTCTAAGTCTTTTGACAGTTTCTCAGGTGGCTCCAGCCAGATCATGAGAAAACTCAGCCCTGGATCCTTGCTAGGCACAGTGAGCCAGCCGAACCTGGGTGGTGCATGAGGTGGCTGTGAGACCTGGATCATAGTGATCCCTGAGCAGGGAGCAAAGAGAGCAGTGTGTAGTTCATCTCCTTCTTGAGGCCAAAGGAGGAGGGGCCCAGGTGCTCAACAAGGTCCACCTGGGACAGGTTGTTCCTGGGACCTAGGTGGGTGTGCAGGTAATGGGTCAGCACCCCAGCTCAGCCTGCAGCCCCTGGACAGGCACTGAGGCTAGAGAGTGACTCTCCCAGGCAAGGCAACACTCTTTACCTCTGGGAAGCATTTGGGGCTTTCTCATGCTCACCCTAATGGGAAATCAGGCCCAGTCTTGCAAGGGGGCTTGTGCACGTGAGGACCCTGACACCTAAGCTTCATTAGCTCCTGGTAAGTCAGCCTCTGCACTCAGTGCATATTGGTTGGTTGTTCCTATGCATGATCTGAGCCAAAAGGCTGAGAAGTGATAGTTGATGAATCCTATCATTTGATCATCACACCAAGGAGCCCTTGTAGGTCACTGCAGCAAGGTGAGCTCTATGTGGCTAAAAGAACTGCCCTCTTAAAAAATGAGGTTGACATCCCTGAGGTTGATTTCTCATGCACGTCCTGGGTCCATCAGAGAAGGCTACTGGGGAATCTTAGCTCCAGAGGACTTTTTTCTGGGCCAAGGAGTCTGAGGCCAGAGAAACTCGTGACGCCAGTTTAGAAAGCTGGCCCTGTGTTGGTGCTGGGGCTGACCTGCAGGACTATGACAAGGCTGGGGACAGGGTTGGGGCAGGGGTGGAGTAGGGAGGTGGGGTGGGCTGCAAATGGAGGTGCAGCCGGTCTGGTCAGAGCTGTGTTCCCGGGATAGAGTAAGGCATGGAGCTGACTTTATCACAACATGCAGTTGGTGTGTGGACTCGCTCCTGACTGTTCTGAGAGATGCTGCCCATCAAGATTCCCCTCTCAGATGAACTCACAGCCCTGCTTTCACACCAAGGTCTCAGCCATGCATTTCTGAATCTCTCCCATTAAAAAGCATCATCATTATTATAGGTACTGTGTGTGGAGCATTAACAGACCATGGGCACAGTATGCTTTCAAGAACCCTTTGAGGAGGGTGTTAGAATCTCCATATTGTATATGTAAATAGATGCTCAGAGTGTTAACTTGCCCAAGGTGTACATCTAGGACTCTGCTGATTTAAGAGTCTTTGCACTTAGCCTAATTTTTACCTGGAATGCTGGAGCTGAACACTCTCCTTTATAATCAAGGATATGGAGGACTAAAGACTAGAGTCTTGTCCAAGGTCATTAATACCCGGTTAATTACTGCACCCTTCCCCATCCCGTTACCTATTTTCCTTCTCTTTGTAACACTGTCACTACCTGACGTTATATATTCTGTTGAGTCTCTTGACTCCCATTGGAACTGAAGCTCTATGATAATCTTGTTCACTAAAGCATCTCCAATTCCAAAAACCATCTGGTGCACAGTAGCCTAGTCCATGTTTGTTAATGAATCCATGGCAGAGCAGAACTGGAGCGCCTCAGAACTCTCCTTACTCATTTGTTCACCCCAAACACTTGTGTTACAGGAAGGGGATCTGGATCCAGACCCCAAGAGAGGGTTCTTGGATCTCACTCAAGGAAGAATTGAGGGCAAATCTGTAAAGCGAAAGCAAGTTTATTAGGAAAGTAGAGGAATAAAAGAATGGCTACTCCATAGGCAGAGCAGCCCCGAGGGCTGCTGGTTGCCCATTTTTATGGTTATTTCTTGATGACTTGCTAAACAAGGGGTGGATTATTCATGGCTCCCCTTTTGAGACCATATAGGGTAACTTCCTGACATTGCCATGGTATTTGTAAACTGTCATGGCACTGGTGGGAGTGTAGTAGTGAGGACGACCAGAGGTCACTCTCATCGCCATCTTGGTTTTGGTGGGTTTCAGCCGGCTTCTTTACTGAAACCTGTTTTACCAGCAAGGTCTTTATGACATGCCATCTTGTGCTGATTTCCTGTCTCATCCTGTCACTTAGAATGCCTTAACCATCTGGGAATGCAGCCCAGTGGGTCTCAGACTTATTTTACCCAGCTCCCATTCAAGATGGAGTTGCTGTGGTTCAAACGGCTCTGACACTTGGGATGCTTCTACTGGGAGCCAGGGCCCGTGCCAGTCTGGACCCAGCACAATAGCCTGAAAGTGATTAAGGCTCAAGCGGAGGACGGGTGGGCTCTAGGGGCCTGATGTAGGAATCTCAGGCTGGGAGGAGAATTCTTTAGCCTGCAGAGAGGTGGAGCCTGCAGAGAAGGCTTGGTTTCTCTTGCCACCACTTTCACCCTGCCGGATTCCTGCTCTCCGTGATAATAGCTTTTCCATGGCCTCTGAGTGCATGGCATTCAGCTGAGAGGTTCACCTTTTCCCCTGGCACGAGATGGAGAAGATAGGATCTGCTAGAATTCCTTTCAGAGTGGAATTCTGTTTGGAAGGAATACCTTGACTTTGCCCAGTTGGGGTGGAACTGTGAGATTCTCAGAGGGTGTGTGTGTTGTTCTGTGTGAGAAGGATTGGAGGTGGGTGGTAGGGAAGAATTCATTTATGGGCCATATGTAAAAGTCTGTCTGACACTCCAGGGAAACAGAAGCAGAAAAGGAGGAGGGTGAGGGTAGAGTGAGGAAGGTGGAGAAATGACAGGCTGTACAACGTGACCCTGTCTTGCAAAATGCCTCTATATTTTTAGCATAATCTGCACACATTCCAGGAATGGGGGTGAGAGTGCTTGCATTTGGGAAGCAGTGCAGGCACTGATTTCTGGTTAACTGAGTTCTACAAATGGTCTGGGGCCATAGGATGGATTCGGAGAGAAAGTACAAGAGTATTAAGGCAGAGGGTTTGAGAGATGGCAGGAGGGCTCTGGACCATTGCAGGCTGTGCAACTGGGGCTGGCACCCAGTCCTCTGAGGGGTGGGACCCAGGGGACATCAGGGTTCCACTCTCCCACTTAAGACAGGGTGTTAATACTTGGCAGGTCCTAATTCTGTGCTCCACCCCTTGAAAGGAGAATTTAAAAACAAATTTTCTTACTTTCTCTCTCTCTCTCTTTCTCTCTCTCCTTCTCTCTCCTTCTCTCTTTCTCTCTTTCTTTCTTGCAGGATCTCACCCTGTCGCCCAGGCTGGAGTGCAGTGGCTTGATCACGGCTCACTGTAGCCTGGACCTTCCCAGGCTCTGGTGATCCTCCTACCTCAGCTTCCCCAGTAGCTGGGACTACAGGTATGCACCATCACACTCAGCTACTTTTTGTAGAGAGGAGGTTTCCCCATGTTGCTCACGCTGGTCTCGAACTCCTGGGCTCAAGCAATCTGCCCATCTTAGCCTCCCAAAGTGCTGGGATTACAAGCATGAGCTACTGTGCCTGGCCCAAACCCATGTTTCTTACTGGTGGGTAGGATAGTGAACCACCAATCTTCAGAATTACACAGTTGAAAATTCAGAGAGACAAACACACAAGGGAAGAACTTTTAGACCACAATGGCTGCCAAATGCCTCATTTTTTTGTCCAGAGAGAAAAATAAAAATGTTTTAAAAGACCCCACTGGCCACCCTGCCAACCTTTCCTCCCTGGAGGCTTGGATTCCAGATTCCAGGAAGCATGTCACTGCCTATTTGTAGTGCTTTGCTGAAGGATGCAAAATTGGCTCATTTGGACGGCTTCCAATTGTAAGTTTTTCTTTTTTTTTTTTTTTTTTTTTTTTGAGATGGAGTCTTGCTCTGTCACCTAGGCTGGAGTGCAGTGGCATAATCTTTGCTCAATGGAGCCTCTGCCTCAGCCTCCCAAGTAGCTGGTATTACAGGCACGTGCCGCAACACCCAGCTAATTTTTGTATTTTTAGTAGAGAAGGGGTTTGCCATCTTGGCCAGGCTGGTCTCGAACTCCTGACCTCAAGTGATCCGCCCACCTCAGCCTCCCAAAGTGCTGAGATTACAGGCGTGAGCCACTGCACCCGGCCATCCAACTGTAAGTCTTGAACAAGAGTAACGATTGACCACAGCAAAAAAGCAGGCAGATTCAAGCCATAGATGAGCTCCAGAAAGAAGTGGGCTTCAAGGGTTGCTTCTGATGCTAATTTTTGGAATAAAAAAAATCATAAACACCTGTGTATTTGGAGCGGGGATTTGGAGGTACGTCTGATTTGGGCTATCCCTGATGTAAGCGCCAGTGTTTCCAACCGTGAGAGTTTTCACCTTTCTCTGCCTAACGTTCCTTACAATTTGCATTTGATCCTCAGCAGGTGGGGTTGGCAAGGTTTGGGACACACAGCCAGCCTCTCTGTTGCCTCCTCGGCACACACAGGGGGTTGTAGCAGCACCTGGGGCTTGATCAAAGAGAATCAAAGTCACATCCCACTTCTGAGGCATCCTTAATCAGGCTACAACACAGAACAGATGGGTAAACCTTTAGAGTCCTTCATTTGCATTTATTTGCACTTCATTGTATAACATGTTCTTATTCCAAATCCCTCCTTTCTTTCCTTCAAATCTGTTTTGAGCACTTGCTAAGTACCAGGCACTGTGCTATCTCATTGCATCCTCCCAACAGCCTGTTTTATGGATATCAGTAATAAGAACTAGTGGACTTTTTTTTTTCTTCTGCATTTATACTATGCCAGGCACAGTGCTAAATATTTTATGGACAACATTATCTCTTGTAGTCATCACTATTAATTTAATGTGATCCAGTAGAGGTCCACAATCTCTTATCTGAAACCCTGGGGCCAGATGTGTTGGAATTCAGAATTTTTTGGACATGGATTATGTATCATATATAACATTCCTGGTGCAGCAGCACCACATAATAAAATACATCAATATTTATGCATAGAAATGTTTAAACAGTTTCAGTCAGTGGGACAAAGATTATAAATGGCCTCATGTCAGTTAGGGCCTTGATGCCAATTGAATTACAGAAAGGTGTTTGGTTTTCAGAGCTTTCTGGAGTTGTGGATGAGGGCCACTGCTCTGGGTTACCCAGCTTCTTTTGTCAAAGTTGAGACTCACATCCCCACATCACTCCAAAGCCTGTGGCTACCACCATCCACACTTCTCTGGAAGTGAGGACATCGGCACAGAGAGGTGGCCACAGCTTTAGGTTTTTGCACCCGAAACCAAGACTTTTCCAGCACTCAATGCTAGTGCTTCGGATGCAGACTCTAGTGGCTTTTCTCAGCAGTGGGGGATGAGTTGCCTGCAGCCATCTACCTTTTCTGAGTTTGCCACGGGCCTGGGGCTGTATGTGCTGGCTCATATGGTACTTAGAGGGAAAAGGCCTGAGACTGAGCTTTACCCAGCAAACTCATCATCTCAGGGTCTCTGGAATACTGCCCATCACGGTTGTGTGGAAAGCTGGAAGTTAGGTTATAACATTGAACTCAGCCTGGCTTTTTTGTTTCCAAACAGAGCTCACTTTCTGAAGATCCCATTCTTTCTCTTCTTTAACTGGATTTCATAATAAAGGGTTTGTAAGATATGAGATCTGAGTCTGGAATCATCTAAGAAATCTCTTTGAAAAGAATTGGAAAATGACCTGTGTCCAGAGGACAAATTTAAGTATCATTCTTATTTGATTTCATTCACTCAGCAAACATTAATGGAGTGCCTCGTGTGCTCTATGTGAGGCACTGGGGATTCAGGGTTGAATAAAACACACCTCCTGCCCTCAGGAAGCTCACAGACCAACTGATACCGGAGGCAGAGCCACCTCCAAAAACAACATGTACAGCAACGTGAATAGAGACAGGGGGAGCCCAAGAAGAGAAGGGGAACTCAGCTGCTGGTTGGGCGGGGGTAGGATGTGGTTTCACAAAGCAATGACATTTGGTGTGTAGCTGGCCACTGTCTCCTCTTAGCTTCCAGAGGTCCACAGTCTTGGTTTTCTTCCACCCTCCTGGACTTCTTCTCAATCCTACTTCAAAACGTTGACATTTTCAGGCTTCAGCCCAGGGCCAGCTTCTTTCCTTTTCCTCTCTCTATATTCTCTCACAAGGTAACCTTGTAACCACCCAAGGGGTTCACCTTGCCCGCTGCCTAGACAGAGCTGATTTATCAAGACAGGGGAATTGCAAAAGAGAAAGAATAATTCACACAGAGCCAGCTGTGCGGGAGACCGAAGTTTTATTATTACTCAAATCAGTCTCCCGGAAAATCTTATGACCTCCAGAATAATGGCTGGTAATATTTAGAATTCCAGCCCCTCTCATTCTAACTTGGTGGCTGGTGACCTTTCATTCATTTTACAGTTTAGCTTTTGGGAAGGGCTATTATTTAAACTATAAACTAAATTCCTTCCCAAGGCTAGTTAAGCCTATGCCCAGGAATGAATGACAGGTTAGAGGTTAGAAGCAAGATGGTATTGGTTAGGTCTGATGTCTTTCACTGTCATAATTTATTTAGTTATAACTTTGCAAAGACAGTTACAGCCTCATTCATTTCCTTCACATTAACTACCTTCCATATGTGAACAACTCTTCCAACTGCATGTCTAGCCCACATCTTTGTCGAACTTCAGACTTGAATGTCCATTTGCCTCTTGTCATCTCCATTTAGGAGTGTAGACACATCAAAATTAACATGTCCAAGTGGGAACTCATGATTCTTATCCCTCAAACCGATTCATCTTCCATCCAACCCATCTCAGAAAATGCTACAATTGTCCACCTGACTGCTTAGACAGAAACCTTGCTTCTTTCCTCTCCCTTGTCCCTGACACCTACATGACCAGCCAAATCCTATCAATTCTCTTGCCAAGGTATATTTTGATTAATCTACCACTTTCCATCTCTCTACCTCCTTTTTAACACAGCCCACTGTTCTGTATTCTTTTTTGTGATGGTCAGTCCAGTGTGATTACAAGAGGAGACACAGGAAAGGCTCAGGAAAAAATAATGTTTATTATGCTCACAGGTCCAAAAAACAGTAGGCACAGCACACCACATGGGACCACATGGGAAAGACACGAGGGTAGTCAGGAGACAGAAGACAGGGAGCAAGGGGAAGACTGAGGCCAGAGCCCTTATTGGGGTTTCCATCGGAAAGACAGTGCAGGGTGAACAGTTTAGGATGGACTAGTTTGAGTAATTGCGGAGGGCTTTAAGGTCTAGGGATGGCCCCTAGTTGTCTGGTACCTGGCCCTGATGGGATGTTTAAGGCCAAGTCATATTGCCTCCTGGGGTGTGCAGGGCGGGTGAAGATCTACAGCTCAGGATTGGTTTGTTTGTATATCAAAGGCATGCTTCTAGCTGAGCCCTGGCTATCTCTAAGAACTGGCTAGTCATAGAAGAGGACATTATCTCCCCAGCCAGAGAGGTTTTTGAAGATGTGAAAACGTCATAACATATAGCCAAGAAAAAAACATGTATGCAATACAGCCACCCCTTCGTTTTGGCCATCAGAGTAGTCTGCCACCTCACTCTCCACGCTGCTGTCAGCTCTGATCCACCCTCACACCCCAGCACACAGGCAAGCATCTCTGCATGAAGTTAAATCTGGTTATTCTCTGGCTTCTGAGGTGCTTGTGGCTCCTTTCCCTCCCTCCCACGCCTTTCATGGTCTATTTGCCCTGTCCGCAATCCTGTTGCCAACCAGCACCCCTCCTTGGATCCAGCCATGCTGAGGTGAGAGTATTTTTCTTCTTTAATGCTGTCTGTTTAAATACAAGAAGTTTTTTCACCTGTCAGCCTGTTACAGATGCTGCTCCCAAAATAGCCTCATTCCTTCTTATGGTGCTTTTCATCCTTTTCCATCCCTCTTTATCCCTTGGGACTGACTTTACTTTTACCTACACAGTGAGCCTTCCCTGATAACCCACATTGAAGTACTTCCTGGCCTGCTATTCTTCACACAGCACCCGTTTTTTTAAGCAGTTTCACGCAGTGATCGGGAAATATCTACGCACCTGCTGTGCACCAATTTTTTTTGCCTGCCTGTGAGTATGATGGGGCTACGCTGGGGGTAGCTGGGAAGTGGATGAGGCCTAGCTTGTAAACCCAGAGTCATTTTCCCCTCTGAGCAGGGGAATGTGTTCTCAGTATACCAAGGGCATGGAGCTTCGGGATGGGGTGGCTCCTCACAGTCACGAGATGAAAGGTGGGGCGATCAGACTTGGGAGGCAACTGGAGTCCCTGGGAACCATGTACAGCTACTTCCATTGTCTCCCACATCCATGGCAGATAGGGATACCTCCCCCCTGAGCCCCAGTGTGGACTTAGCACCCTTCCCAATGCAGGCAGCCTCCTCTATTAACCAAATTGGCCTGATCTGCCACTGCAGGTCTACGCAATTTAAGGTAGAACAGACTCCTCAGCTCTAGTTAGATCATCCTAAATGTATCCTTTTAGAAAGAATTAGGTGGACGTGTAAATTAGTTCAACCATTGTGGAAGACAGTGTGGCGATTCCTCAAGGATCTAGAACCAGAAATACCAGTTGACTCAGCAATCCTATTACTGGGTATATACCCAAAGGATTATAAATAATTCTATAAAGATACATGCACACATATGTTTATTGCAGCACTATTCACCATAGCAAAGACTTGGAACCAACCCAAATGCCCATCAATGATAGACTGGATAAAGAAAATGTGGCACATATACACCATAGAATACTATGCAGCCATAAAAAAGGATGAGTTCATGTCCTTTGCTGGGACATGGATGAAGCTGGAAACCATCATTCTCAGCAAACTAACACAGGAACAGAAAACCAACACCACATGTTCTCACTCATAAATAGGAGTTGAACAATGAGAACACAGGGACACAGGGAGGAGAACATCACACACCAGGGCCTGTCAGGGGGTGGGGGGCTAGGGGAGGGATATCATTAGGAGAAATACCTAATGTAGATGATGGTTGCTGGGTGCACCACTATGGCACATGTATACCTATGTAACAAACCTGCACATTCTGCACATGTATCGCAGAACTTAAAGTATAATAACAATTGAAAAAAAGAATTAGGTAAAAGCATTTTTTAAAAACCACATCTCACTCTGAAATTCATTGATTTAATCTGTTCTTTTTTTTCTCCCCTCTTCTTTTTTCCCAGAAGAAAATAATGAATGTCAAAGGAAAAGTAATTCTGTCAATGCTGGTTGTCTCAACTGTGATCATTGTGTTTTGGAAATATATCAACAGGTAATTATGAAACATGATGAAGTGATGTGGATGAAAATACTGCTATGATTCTATCCTACTAGTATCATCCAAGTTGCCAGGTTGAATTGAAATTAGGATTAACTAAAACCATAAATAAGGGATTCCACCCTTCCTGAATCCCTAAACCCTGGACTGTCTTTAAAATCATTAGCTCTCCCAAATGACTTCTGGCTGACTACTTATCTTCCTTCCTGCTTTGTTCCTAATATCATAATTTTTGTAACAGTAGGCTAGATCCAGAGAAAATGAGATCAAATTAAGCCCAATGTAATTTTAAATAACTTGTATGATCAAATACGGAAATTACCTTAAGAAATTTCAGACAGGAATTCCATGAGAAATCCACCCTGAATTTTGAAATCCTGAAATATTTAATATTTGCAGAGTTTAAAGGAGCAACTTCAGTTGTTGACTTTTGCTGCAAAATACATACTGAATTCCTGGTGATTCATTTGTGCCTGGCTAAAATCTTTGAGAGTGTGTGTGTGTGTGTGTGTGTGTGTGTTTAACTTTGAAATGCAAAATGAGTTAAGCATTTCTAAGTTTTCAAATTCATCTATGGATTCACCCCAAATATATGAGCTGCCTCTGTGCCTTTTGAAACTACAATGCCTTGGAGATTCCAGCTGGAGAGGCTTCTGACAGCAATGTTCACAAGCAGCCACAGAAATGCCTGATGCCTTTGACTCAAAAGACTGGAAAAGCTCAGCCTTAAGCTTCAAAAAATCTACCGTACAATTAAGTTGTACAGAGCTATTTTGGTACCATTAATATTTTCATAGTGGAGTGTTTCAGTGGCCCCCAAGTTCAAGATGGCAGCCTGGATTAACATTCAAATATCTCTTTTGATTTTTTTTTTTTTTTTTTTTGAGACAGAGTCTCTCTCTGTCACCTAGGCTGGAATATAGTGGCACGATATCGGCTCACTGCAATCTCTGCCTTCCAGGTTCAAGCAATTCTCCTGCCTCAGCCTCCCGAGTAGCTGGGACTACAGGCGTGTGTCACCACGCCCAGCTAATTTTTGTATTTTTAGTGGAGACAGGGTTTCATCATGTTGGCCAGGCTGGTCTCGAACTCCTGACCTCAAATGATCCACCCCCCTCAGCCTCCCAAAGTGCTGGGATTACAGGCGTGAGCCACCGTGCCCGGCCTCTTTTGATTCTTAAATTCTAAGATTTGATGAGCTAGGAGGACTCTCCTGGTTAGTAAAAATGGAACTGTGCCTTTAGACGCATCAGTAGCAGAAGAAATCTCCGAATGCTGGAGCCATTAGTCCCTTCGGTGCTGCACAGATGTAACCACTTCTGGAACGTTGCTTTGTTTCATTCTGCACAACTCATTTTAAGAAAAACATGGCAAACTAGAGTGTGATCAAGTTAAAAGGGTCTGGAAACTAGGTCTTTCGAATTGAGAAAACTGAGGGGATTTAGTTCAAAGAAGAGATGACTCAGAGTTTGGTGTGGGGACCCTGGAACTCTTTAGGCAACTGAGGGCTGAGGACGTTTCCCACTCAGACTCTAGAGCTAGGCTGCCCCTTGGGCAAGTTACTCAGCCACTCTGTTCTTGTTTAGTTTCCCTATCTTTAAAAATTGCAGATAATAGGCTGGTCATGGTGATCACACCTGTAATCCCAACACTTTGGGAGGCCAAAGAGGACAGATTGCTTGAACCCAGGAGTTCAAGACCAGCCCTGGCAAAATAGCAAGACCCTGTCTCTACAAAAACAAAATTAAAAAATTAGCCAGGCATGGTGGTGCACACCTGTAGTCTCAGCTACTCAGGAGGCTGAGGTGGGAGGATCACTTGAGCCTGTGGGGTTGAGGCTGCAGTGAGCTGTGGTCCTGCCACTGCACTCCAGTCTGGGTGACAGAGTGAGGCGCTGTCTCAAAAAAAAAGTTGAGGGAGGGATTATAATAGTACCTGCCTCATAGGGTTGTTGGGAGAATTAAATAAGTTATTGTGTATAAAGCACTGGGAAGCAATGCCTAGGGCTTAATAAACACTCAATAAATGCTAGCTGGCCGGGCGCGGTGGCTCACGCTTGTAATCCCAGCACTTTGGGAGGCCGAGGCGGGCGGATCACGAGGTCAGGAGATCGAGACCACAGTGAAACCCCGTCTCTACTAAAAATACAAAAAATTAGCCGGGCGTGGTAGCGGGCGCCTGTAGTCCCAGCTACTCGGAGAGGCTGAGGCAGGAGAATGGCGTGAACCCGGGAGGCGGAGCTTGCAGTGAGCCGAGATTGTGCCACTGCACTCCAGCCTGGGCGACAGAGCGAGACTCCGTCTCAAAAAAAAAAAAAAATAAATGCTAGCTGTCATCCTCCTCCTCCTCTTCCTCATCATCATTTTAGTTCAGGTCACTACAACAAGGTACCACAAGGTGGTTTAAGCAACAGGAATTTAATTCTGTCTGTTCTAGAGGCTGGGGAGTCCAAGATCCCCAGTGAGGGCTCTTCCTGGCTGGCAGATGGCCACCTCCTCCCTGTATCCACACGTAATGGAGAGCAAGTAAGCTACTGCCTCTCTCTCTTCTTGTAAGGACACTAATTCCTTCATGGAGGTCCTACTCCCATGACCTCATCTAAACCTAATTACGTCCCAAAAGCCCCACCTCCAAATATCATCACACTAAGGGCAGGGCCTCCACACATGAATTTTGAAGAGATACAACATTCACTTCATAACAGTCATCATCATCATGATCTGTTCCAGAGGGCAGAACAAGAAAGGAGATTTTGGCAAATAGAAGAGCTCTAGCAGTTGGAAGAGTCCAACAGAAGAACAAGTACCCTTTGGGGTTCCTGCCTGCAGTCGGAATGTCTGCTTGGATAACCTTCAAGCTCTGAGTTTGAACACTTGATTAGATAACTTTGGTGTTTGGAATTGTAGCCAGAGTTGTACGTGCATAACTAAGCCAAAGGCTCAAACGTGCATGTATACACCAGCCTCTCAGAAAGAGGGTTACTTTCTGGGCACCCTCTCTCTGCATGGTAGCCACAGCAGGTTCTGGCTGCTCTTCAGGCTAATCGTCTGGCACCTGGACTCTGGCCACAACATCCTCTGATGTGCAGAATCCACTTGAACATCTGCAAGAAACTTCAAGGGGAGGAGTTCTTTTTTGTTTTTGTTTTTTTTGCCACTTTACGAATTGGCCACATGATAGCTTGAGGTGAGCTGAGGACACAAACCTTACACAGGTAGGCAGCACTAAGCTAAAATGGATTAAAAATAACTAACTCAAACATGTCAACCAATTAGTAAATAGAAGAATTGTCAGTAAAGCGTATTGAAAGAATATTATCTGGGATAGCATTTGATTTCAGGCTGGATGAAAAAATAATCTTCGAATTTTAGAGAAATAGAGGAAGCCTTCAAAATTATGATGAAATATTCATGATGGTGGTGATCATGATAAGAGCTACTTATTGAGGGCATGTGCCAATAAGTAGTTATTGAGGGCATGTGCCAGGACCCTTGCTATGCATTACCTCCGATTCTTTTTGTTTGTTTTGTTTTTGTTTTTGTTTTTGTTTTTATTTGAGATGGAGTCTCAGTACTTTGGAAGGCTGAGGCAGGCACATCACTTGAAGTCAGGAGTTCGAGATCAGCCTGACCAACATGGTGAAACCCTGTCTCTACTAAAAATACAAAAATTAGCCAGGCATGGTGGTGTGTGCCTATAGCCCCAGCTACTCAGGAGGCTGAGGCAGGAGAATTGCTTGAACCCAGGAGGCAGAGGTTGCTGTGAGCCGAGATCGTGCCACTGCACTCCAGCCTGGGCAACAGAGCGAGACTCCGTCTCAAAAAAAAAAAAAAAAAAAGTTCAAGGTGGCAAAAATTATGTTTGGCTTGGAGGAGGATCCACTGTTCTGCATTCATTCACAAATATTTATTGAGTATCCACTACTCAATATTTGTAACCTTTTTCATTTCTTAGAAACCCAGAAGTTGATGACAGCAGTGCTCAGAAGGGCTGGTGGTTTCTGAGCTGGTTTAACAATGGGTAAGGCGATCAGACAGTACCAGGCACTGTGCTAGGATCATATCAAGGAAGGCATTGAAAAGATGGCATTTGAGTGGAGGCTTAAAGCATGAATACTTGTTTAAAAGCCACTGCAATGTGGATATTGCTGTGACCATTGTGCTGTTGAAGGATTCTGGAGAGGAGGGTAAGGAGAAGGGTTGTTGAGGAGATATGAAAAGTTGGTGAACCTGAATCTATAAATCCATGGCCTGAGTGCCAGGTAGGGTTCTGAGTGCTAGGTTGCAGCACTTGTAGGGGCTTAAGAGTCTCACTGCCTTCATTAGTTAAAGAAATGCTTTTTGGGGCTGTTCTACAGAAGACTGAGTTGGCCATGGCATTAGGCTCTGCAGTTGATGCTTTTTTTTCTGGAGGAAGATAAATCCTGGGGGAAGGATGTCTGGGCCACGGCATTTCCATCCTTTCAGGGCCTTCGTCATCACCAGGCACCTGAGTAGGTGGTAGGAGAGGACCCATCTCTGCAATGGAGAGCTGTTTTCTTTTTTAAAAAACAAACAAACAAAAAAACAAAACAGAATTTGAGGCCAGGCGTGGTGACTCACACCTGTAATCCCAGCACTTTGGGAGGCCAACGGGGGTGGATCTCTTGAGCTCAGGAGTTTGAGACCAGCCTGGGCAACATGACAAAACCCTGTTTCTACAATACACACACGCAAACACACAATTTGAGATTTTGCAGAAAACCGTTTCCCCTTGAGATCCTGACGTGGAAATTTCCAGCCTCCTGATGTCATTGGTTATGTCTCAAAGGAAGGTAGAAACCGGGAAGCAGCTAAAACCCAGGCTCTTAGCTCAGCCCCGGGCTCAGTGATAATGGTTACAAAATCGCCTTTCTCAGAATTAGAAGTAACATGATATGTTTTTATTTCTCTTTTGCTTTTAGCCCAGAAGGCTCTTTCTTGTGGATATATCACTCAAAATAAGTGCTTTGAATTCTAGATTTCTTGGGGATGTTTCCCACAGCCACTCTGGCACCCCCTACAGTCTGTTCTTCACATGGCAACCAGACATGGCGTTCGGCCAAAGTCGGAGTGATGGGTGGGTGGATCCCTGGGGATCTGGAATGTTATTTCTGCAGCTTCCGTAGACTTATCTGTATAGAACCATGGGTTGTATCTTGCCCTCAGTTCTCCTCAAAGTTCTCTTAAGTAGTGTCATTTGGGGAACATTCCTGTCTTGCTGATAGAAAGTATCTGGGGAGATATTGTCTATTATTCTGCCCTTTAAATGTTATATAAAGACCCATGCAAGAAATTGCTCTAAGAATAAACATCAGGAAAAAAATTTGAGCCCCTTGAGAAACTAGTGTGTATCATTAAAATTTTCTTTTCTTATTTTTTGAAAAGAAAATGAGAGCCGTCTAAACCTTTATATTTCCAATGGTTGGGTTGGTTGTCAGAAAGCTCAGAGCAAAGTATTGCACTTAACTGCTTGTACTTACCCCAGCCTTCATTTCTGATATAATTTATCCCCTGGTGTGAAATCCTGGCTTTTATGCCCACATGTCATGTGACCTTGGAAATTTGCTGAAATCCACTCAGCCAGTATCTCAGTTCTGAAATGAAAGTAAAGGTGAAACTTTTCTTTGGGATGACTGAGGTCATGTGAAAATATATACCTGGGTGACTAAATCAATGTACTTCTTTCTGTTCTCTCTTGTGTTTTTTATTCTTGTGTTGTTTTTCTGTTTATTGTACCTATGTATTGGAAGCCATCTCAAATACTTCCAAGAGTTAATAGGCTTTAAAATAGGTTTCATAATATTATGTCTGTTCATGAGTTACCTCACCACCGTATTTGTCTATCGGACTTTCCTCTTTCCCCATCCTCCAGAAGGCCCCCACCTTTTCTTTTCTTTCTTTTCTTTTTATTTTTGTTTAATTTTCTGAGACGGAGTCTTGCTCTTTCGCCCAGGCTGGAGTGCAGTGGTGCCATCTTGGCTCACGGCAACCTCCTTCTCCTGGGTTCAAGCAATCCTCCTGCCTCTGCCTCCTGAGTAGCTGAGATTACAGGCACCTGCCACCACGCCCGGCTAATTTTTTGTATTTTTAGTAGAGATGGGGTTTCACTGTGTTGGCCAGGCTGGTCTTGAACGCCTGACCTCAGGTGACCAGCTGGCCTTAGCCTCCCAAAGTATTGGGATTACAGGCGTGAGCCACCATGCCTGACCCCCCACCTTGAAGAGACTTTCACAATGAATGAGAGTGTGGAAACTTTCTCAAATAGGTGGCTACCGTGGCTTCTAAGTAGTTTCCTGAACTTCTTGCTCAGCCACCCTCAGATTTCCTGAGGCTGTTACTGCTAACCTTTGGGCAACCCGAATTTTTCTCTAGACTTTTACAACAATCTGAATTCTGCTGGTTTTAGCTAAAGAAACATGGAAACAAGCATTGGTTTTTCATGAAGCCTACAACTTGTTACAGTCATTTTCAACTCATAAAGCTCTTTTATGTAAGCTATTTCATTCAGTCTTCAAAATTACCTTCATGGTAGGTCTGTTATTAGTATTAACTATACTTTTTGGAGGAGAAAGTCAAAATTCAGAGAGGGAAAATGTCCTATCACAGTCACACAGCTAGTAAGTGGCAGATCTAGAACTCAGGTTTATGCATTAATACCACCCCCACTCCAGCCCCTTTTTCCCTTCTCTTCCTCTAGGGCCCCCAGGATGAGCTGAGGGCTGGGGGCTACCCAAGGGAGGAGAGATTGAGGGAGCTTCAGGTCTGTTCTCTCTCATTCAGCTAGAGTGTCTCATTTCTGTCTGTTTTATAAATTGGCATTTTAAGTTTTTTTATTTTTTTAAAGTAATCTCGGCTATAGAAAGAATTTGGAAACCCTAAGTTTGGGGACACCACATTTTGTAAAAATATTTGTAACCTTTTTCATTTCTTAGAAACCCAGAAGCTGATGACAGCAGTGCTCAGAAGGGCTGGTGGTTTCTGAGCTGGTTTAACAATGGGTAAGGCGATCAGACAGCCGTCGGTGTTTGCCCATCCACCTGGTGCTTGCAGAGGGTCCACACACAATGGTTTCATGTTCATGACCTTCTCAGTCACTCATCTTTCTTGCTTATTGAAATTATATGAAGAATATTTTGTGAGTGGGACTAGGACATTTGAGGATTGGTTTTGTTTTTGAAACAGGGTCTCGCTGTCACTCAGGCTGGAGTGCAGTGGTGCAAACATAGCTCACTGCAGCTTCAAACTCCTGGGCTCAAGTGATCCTCCCGCCTCAGCCTCCCGAGTAGCTAGACTACAGGCATGCACTAACACATTCAGATAAATAAGTTTTTTGTTTTGTTTTGTTTTGTTTCAGTTAACTTGGGGGCTGAGGCTTGGGCTGAAGTTTATTTATTTATTTCTATTTTTTTGAGATGGAGTTTTGCTCTTATTGCCCAGGCTGGAGTGCAATGGCGTGGTCTCAGCTCACTACAACCTCCACCTCCTGGGCTCAAGTGATCCTCCTGCCTCAGCCTCCCAAGTAGCTGGGATTACAGGTGCCCGCCACCACACCTGGCTAATTTTTGTATTTTTAGTAGAGACGGGGTTTCACCATGTTGGCCAGGCTGGTCTCTGACTCCTGACAGGTGATCTGCCCACCTTGCCCTCCCAAATTGCTGAGATTATAGGCATGAGCCACCATGCCTGGCCTGGGCTAAAGTTTAGATTGCAGGAAAGACAATCATAAACTAAAATGTTCTTAGAATTGTCTTATCAAGTTTCCCTCACCCCCCCTGAAATAACCTGAGGGTTGCTGGGTCATTAAATTGTTAACTGTGCTGACTTGGAAGGGTAATGAGTTGAGTACTCCATCTTTTCATCAAAAATATGTCTTCGTGAATAAACGCTTAGTGCCTAGAGCCTTTTTCTGGTCAGTTCACTTAGGGCATGCATAATCTGCCTTGGAACACATTTCCACAAGATATTCACCAGTTCTCTGACCACCACAGTCACCTTCCCTGCCTTACCTGGTTTACTTTCCCTTTGTGCTTAGGATCCACAATTATCAACAAGGGGAAGAAGACATAGACAAAGAAAAAGGAAGACAGGAGACCAAAGAAAGGAAAATGACACAACAGAGCTTCAGCTATGGGACTGGTTTAATCCAAAGTAAGAAAAGCGGCATCACTCCCTGTGCAGCAAATCCATGGCCCTGCAGGGGGTGGTGTGATAGTGGAGGCAACAGGGCCATTGAAAACACTCCTGATTTGGGAGAAAGAGCCTTAGCATATCAGACCTTTAACAGTAGACATATGTATATGTGCATCTATTTGATTGTAATGTAAAGTATATTTCTCACTGTGAGTTATGGTCAAAAACACTGTGCTAGGCATTGTGTTAGGGAGAGGGGACAGGAGAAATCAATCAACATGGTCGTATTTGAGAAGTTCATGGTCTTATGGGGTCGTTACTGTAAAACTATTATTTGCCTAGATTGGTAGGAGGCAGGATCAACTGGAAGGATGTGGTTCTGGGAATGAGGACATGGAAGCTGTCCAGGGTGACTTTGAGACCTGAGAGACTGGTGGGTGGCGGTGCCATTGGCCAGAAAGGGGACTGGAGGAGGAGACACAGGCCTCAGAGCTGGGGGAGGTGGGGACCTCCATTAGGAATGCATGTGGATGCAGGTGCTTATGGGACATCTGGACAGAGTCACAGGGTGCTCCTGAGCTTGGCATATAGTATGTGCTGGAGATGTGCAATGAGGTATCATCAGCGTAATCAGGAGAGAATGGCATCATTTTTTTAAATTTAATTTTTAATTTTTATTCATTTTGAGATGGGGTCTTGCTCTGTCACCCAGGCTGGAGCGCAGTGGTGCAATCGGGGCTCACTGCAGCCTTGACCTCCCAGGCTTAGCCTCCTGAGTAAGGAGGCTTGGTGTGCACCACCACGGCCAGCTAATTTTTAATTCTTTTGTAGAGACAGGGTCTTACTATGTTGTCCAGGTTGCTCTTGAATTCCTGGGCTTAAGTGATCCTCCCGCCTTGGCCTCCCAAAGTGCTGGGATTACAGGTGTGAGCCACCATGCCCAGCCTGAAAATAGCATCTATCCCATCGTGAAGGAGCTTGGGCTCTGGAAAGACTGAATATGTTCTGGCAAGTTCTCTTATTGTTTGGGGATAAGGGATCCATGCCAGTGTGGAGGGATGGGAATTTTGGCTTCCCATATGTCATTTGATGATCTGCACAACAGGGTAGGCATCTCTGAAATGCTAAACCACTCATAGAAATGTGAGAAGATGGAAGCACCGTTGCTTTGATAAAGCCCCTTAGATGGGGGAATGAGACTCCCCCAGGGACAGGCTAGATGGGCCAGAGATGGTCCCCAAAGGCCCTTCTAAGGAGAATGGGGCAATTTTACTGTGGCACTTGTGCTTTGCTGAGCAGGACTTGGGAGGTGGGGCTGGGGCTGAATGATTGGGGGCAGAGAGGAGGGACAGACCACAGTCACCAGCTTTTACCCTCTTCACTCTTCCCCTTGCATGGCTTCATCTCCAAATGAATAGGGAGCAGATATTTATTTTTAACTTATCTTATCTTATCCTTTATTTATTTATTTATTTGAGACAGGGCCTCATTCTGCCACCAGGCTGGAGTACAGTGGCACAATCATGGCTCACTGTAGCTTCCACCACCCAGGCTTAAGCGATCCTCCCGCCTCAGCCTCCCAAGCAGCTGGGACTACAGGCATGCGCCACCATGCCTGGCTCATTTTTGTATTTTTTGTAGAGACGGGGTCTTGCCATGTTGCCCAGGCTGGTCTTGAACTCCTGGTTTCAAGTGGTCCCCTGCCTCGGCCTCCCAAAGTGCTAGGATTACAGGCATGAGCCACTGCTTCTGGACACAAGCAGATTATTTAAAGAATGTTGGTTTGAAGTGGCACCAAATTTAAGTCTTCTCAGGGCATCTAAGTATATTTCTTGCATAAATGAATGATTAGATGAAGGAATGGATGAACCAATAAATACGCTTTGTATAAATGTATCCTTTTTGGCTCACGCCTGTAATCTTAGCACTTTGGGAGGCCGAGACAGGTGGATTGCCTGAGCTCATGTGTTCAAGACCAGCCTGGGCAATATGGTGAAACCCCGTCTCTATTGCAAAACAAAAAATCAGCTGGGAGTGGTTGTGGGCGCCTGTAATCTCAGCTACTCAGGAGGCTGAGGCATGAGAATTGCTTGAACCCAGGAGGCAGAGGTTGCAGTGAGCCAAGATCATGCCATTGCACTCCAACCTGAGCAACAAAGTGAAACTCTGTCTCAAAAAAAAAAAAAGTATCCTTTTCTGTAAACTACCTAAAACCACAGTATATTGTGCATATTTCCATATCAAGGTCACTTTGCTTCCATGACACCACATCCTCATTTGTGACCATCTCCCTAGAGAGGCAGCTCACTCTTCCTAGCTGTCAGGGATTAGAGTTTATGGGAGCTAAGTCCAGCATCCTCTTCTCTGTTCTTTATATACTTTTTTTTTTTTGAGATGGAGTCTCGCTTTGTCGCCCGGGCTGGAGTGCAGTGGCGCGATCTCGGCTCACTGCAAGCTCTGCCTCCCGGGTTCATGCCGTTCTCCTGCCTCAGCCTCCTGAGTAGCTGGGACTACAGGCACCCACCACTGCACCCGGCTAAGTTTTTTGTATTTTTAGTAGAAATGGGGTTTCATTGTGTTGGCCAGGATGGTCTCAATCTCCTGCCCTGGTGATCTGCCTGCCTCAGCCTCCCAAAGTGGTGGGATTACAGGCGTGAGCCACCACGCCCAGCTTATACACCATTTTCCAATGTGCTCTCATCCATTTTCATGGCATTAAGTACCAGTAGTGAGATTAGATACCATCCTACCTTTAAATCTTTAGCCCAGATTTTGCCTTTGAGCTGTGACTTGTGTCTACCTGCCTGCCTGACATCTCTGCATGTCTCACATGGCCAGAATGGATTTCTCAATTCCACCCCACCCTTGTTCTCCTCATTTCCCATCCCAGTAAATGGCTCAAGACACACAGTCTGGGAGACCTTTTCCTCTGTCTACCTCACGGTTTAATTCATTAGCATGTTCTGTCAATTCCTCCTCCGAAATCCTTTCCACTCCATCCCCTTCTCTCCACTCGACAGCCGCCATGCCAACCCTGTTCATGTTGCCATCAGCTTTTCTCTGCGTCCTTGTCTAGCCAGCCTGCTGTTGCTTCGAGGGAATTCAGTCAATAATGAGTTGTGTTGGACGCAGTGGCTCATGCCTGTAATTCCAGCACTTTGGGAGGCTGAGGTAGGAGGATCGCTTGTGTCCAGAAGTTCAAGACTAGCCTGGGCAACTTAGTGAAGCCCTGTCTCTTCAAAAAAATAAAAAATTAGCTAGATGCAGTGGTGCATGCCTGTAGTCCCAGCTACTCAGGAGGCTAAGGTGGGAGGATCACCTGTATTCCACATCTTTTTTTAACCTACTCCATGATTCATAGAATTTTAATGCTTCTGGCTGGGCATGGTAGCTCACGCCTGTAATCCCAGCACTTCGGGAGGCCGAGGTGGGTGGATCACCTGAGGTCGGGAGTTCGAGACCAGCCTGACCAATATGCAAAACCCAGTCTCTACTAAAAATAAAAAATTAGCCAGGTGTGGTGACCCATGCCTGTAATCCCAGCTACTCACGAGGCTGAGGCATGAGAATCACTTGAACCCGGGAGGCAGAGGTTGCAGTGAGCCAAGATTGCGCCATTGCACTCCAGCGCTCCAGTCTGGGCAACAAGAGCGAAACTCCATCTGAAAAAAAAAAAAAAAGAATTTTAACTCTTCTTCTACCCACCCCTTGGGTACCAAAATATGCCATAAATAAATATATAAAATTTAAAAGCTGTCAATAACCTAGGGAGGTGTGTGCTTTGGTTAGGGGGCCCTTTTATTTTGGGGGAAGCTTTTGTGGAACTCCTCACACTGGCGTCATACCGTTGCATGTCCTATGTGGAAGGAAAGCATCTGAGCAGCTCTTTCCTGGCACTTTTTCCTTTCTTTTTAGTGCCCCATCTTTGTGATCTTGGACTTCTCTGGCAGTTGACATTATCAAAGACTAGCTTTTCACATGTGTGAGCTGCCCTCCGTCACTTCTTTTTTGGGGGGTTTTGTGGGTTTTGATGACTAAGACTCCTTGATGCAGCAGTTCATCCAGGAAGCTGATCTTGATCTCATTCTCCCTCTGCCCCCTTTTCCCCAGCTGCCTGCATTTTCAGGCTGTTGTGTGGCTTTGTAGTCAGGGTCCACACCTGTTGGAATTGTCAGTGGAATCAAATAATTAACAGCTGGGAAATAGAATATTTTAATTTTTAATGTTGCTACTTTTTCTTCTGGCTTGAAGGAATCCAAATAACTAAACTGGACTCTGGTTTTCTGACTCAGTCCTTCTAGAAGACCTGGACTGAGTGATCATGCGGTTGAGGAGTGTGTAACAGGCGGACCACCTGTTGGGACTGCGAGATTCTCAAGGGGAAGGACTGGGTCTCATTTCTCCCATCTCAGTGCTTAGCAGGATGACCTGGTATAGAGCAGGGAACTGGGAAATGTGGGTCGGGGGATCACGCACCCCATTTGGGTCTTTTATATAAATTAAATGGCAAAAGGCTCCATACCCTTCTCCTTCTTTCCTACCCTCCACTTTATCTGCAAAATGGGAATGATGATACCACCCACTTCATAGAATGGTCATGAAGATCAAATGAGAGAATGAAAGTCAAGCACTTAGCCTCTGGTGCACAATAAGTATTAAATAAGTATACCTATTCCTCCTTTTCCTTTTTTAAAAATAATATTACCAACTGTCCAGCTTATACACAGTTATAAGACTTAGCTAGTGGGCTATGTTAGAGCTACTAAAAGATCTTTGACAAGCTAAAACTAAGATGCAATGAATGAGGTGTAACGAATAAGAGAGTTCTAAGTTCAGAAATGGTTACAGAAGTATAAGATAGCTATGTGGGTGTTTTTTGGTTTTTGTTTTCTGGTTTGCAATCTCGTCATTCAACAAAGATGGGAGTTTTATAGAACTAAAAGCACCATGCAAGCTACTAAAAAGAACAACAAAAAAGGCTCATCATTTCTCAGTCTGAATTGACAAAAATGCCAATGCAAATAAAAATGGTTACTTTTTATTTTATTTTGTTTCTTTCTTTATTTATTTCGAGATGGAGTTCCACTCTTGTTGCCCTGGCTGGAGTGCAGTGGCACGATTTTGGCTCACTGCAACCTCTGCCTCCTGAGTTCAAGCAATTGTCCTGCCTCAACCTCCCAAGTAGCTGGGATTACAGGTGTGCACCACCACGCCTGGCTAATTTTGTATTTTTTTAGTAGAGACAGGGTTTCACCATGTTGGCTAGGCTGGTCTTGAACTCCTGATCTCAAATGATCCACCTGCCTTGGCCTCCTAAAGTGCTGGGATTACAGGCATGAGCCACTGCGCCCGGCTTATTTTTTAAGTGGAAATAGGGTTACCTTTAGATCTGGACAAACCTGGGTTTTAACCCCAACTTCATCAGCAGAGGAAAGAAAAGTCATATAAGAAATAGTGTACGTGGTAGCTCAGCTCAGAGCATGGACTCCAGAGTCAGATGATCTTGTTCCAATCCCGGCTTTAACCCCTACTAGCTGTGCAATCTCAGGCAAGTTGTTTGACTTCTCTGTGCTATTTTCTTCACTGATAAAATGGGAATCAAAATAGCACCTACCTCAGAAGGGTGAGCCCTTTGCACAGTGCCTGGTCCCAAAGGAATTGCTCAGTGTGTGTTAGCTGGCATCATTAGTGACCAGATGTTTGGCCTTGGACAAGATAGTAAGCTGCTCTGAGACTTGGTTTTCTTACCTGGACCATGAACATGATACATTGCAGGGCTGTTGCAGAGACTAAATGAGAAAGTGTATGTGGTGGGTGCCTGGCACAGATTGGTGCAGAGTGCACAGTAGCTTCTTTCATGATTGAAGGAAACCAAGGGCAACTGTGTCCTCCATGCAGCAGGCGTACCTGGGGTGCTGAGGGCAGAGCTAAGTCTTAGAGTTTGAGACTCCAGACAAGATGAGGTGAACCAGAAGAGCACCCTGAAAGTGTTTCACCTGTCTGCCATCTGGACAAACCTGGAGCAATTTCAGCGTTAGGGATGAAATGTAGGAAGCAGGCCAGTTCCAGCTGTGGTGGAATCTGGGAAGCAGACCAGATGTGAGGCCTGCGGCTGGGGTGGGAGGGCAGAGTCACCTCAAGAACTACAGGGTGCAGCATTTGGGGACAAGGGACCGGAGGCCTGAGAGGAGAGTCTACTGAGGCCCCTTTTCCACTCTGAGGCTGGGATGAGGCAGTGGATGACCCAGCTGTACTCATCAGCCTCGCTGTGAGAAAAACCCAACTTTGCTGATGGGTAGGGCGGTTCTGTGAAAACCCAGGCCTCCACTGGCCGTGCGGGCTCAAGTTATTTGCTAACCTCTCCCTGACAGCCTCACCAGGGCCACGGCAGTGCAGCCAGCAGGGATCACCAGGACTTTGCCCCAGTTACTTGCCTTCCTGGGGTTGAACCAAGATGCTGCCCACAGTGAATCCAGTAAAGTACAAGCAAATGCCAAGCAGGGTGCCAGGCCCATACTGGGGTTTGAATCTAAATGACCCTGTGCCAGTCTCTGCTTCCCAATGGGGAAAATGCAGCCACCTCCTGAGCCAATAGGGAGTCAGAGACTCCCCCTGCCTGGAGCTCCACTCTCATGCTGGGGCCCCTGCGGCTCTGTGCTTTCTGCATTTACCCTTCAAGGCTTCAGGGTTTTGTGCTTTGTTATAGCTTCCTGTGTTTGTGTTGGCCTTGCCAAGTCCCGTTCAAGCTCTCTGAGCACAGCAAAGCGCCCTCCCTTTCACCCCTTTTGTGTTCCTAGTAAAGAGGCTCCTGGTCTAAGGAGAAGGTCCTTGCCAGAACCCTAGGCTCCAGTCTTGGCCTTGCTGGGCCTCTGTCAAGTGCCTTCCTTTCTGGCGCCTTTGTCTCCTTGTTTGTAAAGTGAGCAGTAACATCAGAATCCCTTTAATCTGGGGCCCTTTTTGGCCAATGACCAGGTTCCCACCCAGATATCTCTTCTAGCAAAAGGCAAATGGAAACAGTTTTTTCTCTTTTGAATCTAAAGTCACTCTCTCATCCGCCTGTATCAAGGCTTAGGATCTCCTTGGGATCAGATGACATCCACAGGGATAAATAACACCCAAAGGTGTGACTAGTAGCCTAGGAAGGGGCTGGGAAAGTAGGGAAAGGGATTTAGAAGTAGGAAGAGAAAAAATAAAGTAGAAGAGGTAAGAAGGTATGAGATGTAGAGATAAGAGCCTCATAAGGGCCCCCCAAAATAGCCCTCAGAGGGCTGGGCGCAGTGGCTCACACCTGTAATCCTGGCACTTTGGGAGGCTGAGGCTGGTGGATCACCTGAGGTCAGGAGTTCAAGAGCAGCCTGGCCAACATGGTGAAACCCCATCACTACTAAAAATACAAAAATTAGCCAGGCGTGGTGGGGCACGCTTATAATCCTAGCTACTTGAGAGGCTGAGGCAGGAGGATCACTTGAACCTAGGAAGCAGAGACTACAGTGAGCCAAGATCCCGCCAGTGCACTCCAGCCTGGGTGACAGAGTGAGATCTGTCTTAGAAAAAAAAAAAAAAAAAAAGCCCTCAGAGGTACCTGAGCCAAAGCCTCCTCTTCCTCACCCAGAAGATGCTACCCCTGCAAATGGCACACCTCCCAGCCAAGTGTTTGGGGTTAAGCTACAGTCAGGATTCAAGGACAGTCCCTGCAGATCATAGCTGACCCCCCTTATCGTTGGACAGTCTCTGCCCCACAATGGCAAAGCTGCCTTGACTCAGGGAACTCTATGTTTTATCACCAGGAAACACCCAGAGGTTGTGACAGTGACCAGATGGAAGGTGCCGGTTGTGTGGGAAGGCACTTACAAAAAAGCCATCCTAGGAAATTATTATGCCAAACAGAAAATTACCGTGGGGTTGATGGTTTTTGCTATTGGAAGGTAGGTGTCACTGATAAAACTGTCCTTAACTGTTTCTTGTTCCACTGTCAAAACATTTGTGTGGAGACTCCTGAACTGATGGAGGCCAGCCATGATTTTTTTATTTATTAGATAGGAGAGCGTTTTCGTGGAACTGGTACAGTCTCCTTTCTGCTGAGGCCCTAAAATGCTGAAAACAAAATAATAGTAGGTAAGTCCACTCATTCCTACCTCAAAATGAGGGCCTTGGGTTGCAGGAAAACATGTCTGCTCCACCCACCAAGCCCAGGGTCAACAGCATACCCACAACCACCTCCTCCCTGACCACCATGGCTTCCTTTAGAAATTCCACAAGTGCTAGCTGCTAGACAGCCCAGAGTGCATCATTCTTTTTCCTATGCTCTACGGCCCGGGACCAACTACAGAGAGATTTATAGCAAGTTCTAGGTGCAGAGAGACCTAAGCACAGTGGCTTTCCACGCTGGAACACAGCTGACCACTCTTCCATGGGTTCCTCAGATCACTTCTACTTTTTCTCTCATGGAGGATTTGGTCCTAGAAGATTTGCTGGTCAGAGCTTGCTCTTCCAAAGGTTGGATAGGCTCCAGTTTCAACTTCCTTGTTCAGAACATATGATGCAGAAAAACTACAATTATTCTTACTTGAAAGTTCTAGCTCTAGGCCGGGTGCGGTGGGTCATGCCTGTAATCCCAGCACTTTGGGAGGCCGAGGTGGGTGGATCACGAGGTCAGGAGATCGAGCACAGTGAAACTCCATACATCTCTACTAAAAATACAAAAAATTAGCTGGGCGTGGTGGCACATGCCTGTAGTCTCAGCTACTTGGGAGGCTGAGGCAGGAGAATCCCTTGAACCTGGGAGGCGGAGGTTGCAGTGAGCTGAGATCGCGCCCCTGGGTGACAGAGCGAGACTCTGTCTCAAAAAAAAAAAAAAAAGGAAAAGAAAAGAAAGAAAGTTCTAGCTCTAATATTAGTTATTAAAGATAATCCATTTTGCTTTTTTTTGGAGAATTTTCCTTTTTTTTCAAAATAAAACTAAAAGTCCAATTTTCCTTTTTTTTTTTTCTGCCCTCTGGGCCTTTCCCTCTGTATCTCTTCTGAAGAAGCTTCATGGAAAGTGGATTCCTTTGCCTTGTATAAAGAGAGTTGAAGGCTCAGGTTGATCTGAGCTTTGCCAAGGTGGGGCTTAAAAGAGAGCTCTGTAAAGATCTGATAGTTCTCCAAAGATAACCTTCCCCAACCCAGAGCCCAGCAGCTATTACTGTTCTGTCATTAACAATACCAATCAAGTTCTAATGTCACTGAATGTGCTGATCCTAGGGACCTATGTGGTCTCTCTAACACAGAAAGGTGACTGTGGAGTTTTGACATGTTTACTAGAAGAAGCTGTACTCATATAGGTTGGAAGCCACCTAATTACATTAGGTGAACCACCCAGCTCACCTAATCCTTTGGCACAAAACAGGATAACCCAGCCACGTTGCAGATTGATTTGATCCTAGTGTTTCCAAAAAGAACAAAACATTGCCCAATGCCCCACAATGGCTTCAGCCATCCAATTCCAACTCTGCACAACTAAACTGTAAACTGCACATCGTGGTGAAAGCACTCTGCCCTCAGCTCTGAGACAAGGGAGGACTGTTTGTACTCAGCAGCAATAAATTTTTACAAGTGGATTTGTACTTTTAGGAGGTGTAATGTTTGGTTTGTTTTCAAGCAACAATGCGTGGAGCCAACTGCAGTGCTTTAATCTCTAAACAATGTGAAACCTCACAATTAATCTCTCCTGTACTCAACCCCACTCCACCCCACCCCAGTATTGTTTCCCAAGATTTAGGGCACAATGGATTTTTCTCGAAGTCCCAGAATACTGAAGGATTTCCTGCCACTAGCCACAGAGCCACACTGAAGTCCCTTTTTATATTCCTCAGATATATTCTCTTCATTTAAAAAATCAATACTATAAACCCTTGGATTACCACATGCCAACATTAAAAGCACACTTTATTTTGGTAACAAATAAAGGGAATCCAAGCAGCAACAAAAAGCGAAAAGAAGTGCCATTCATTATTACTCACAAAACAGCATGATTGGCCAGTAGTGTGATCAGCACGTTAAATTCAGTCCACATGTGTTTAGGGTTTGGCCAAGTTGTATTAAGCCATCTGGCTTATTCTTCCTCTTCCTGGTAATCTCCATAGCATAGCTTCACAAATAGTCTATAGCTTGGGCTTACAGAAGACACCAATAAAATGTTTTTCTTTTCTTCTTTTTTTTTTTTTTTTTTGAGATGGAGTCTTGCTCTGTTGCCCAGGCTGGAGTGCAGTGGCACCATCTCAGCTCACTGCAACTTCTGCCTCCTGGGTTCCAGCAATTCTCCTGCCTTAGCCTCCCAAGCAGCTGGGACTACAGGTGCAAGCCACCACGCCCAGCTAATTTTTGTATTTTTAGTAGAGACGGGGTTTCATCATATTGGCCAGGCTGGTCTCAAACTCCTGACCTTGTGATCCACCTGCCTCAGCCTCCCAAAGTGCTGGGATTACAGGCGTGAGCCACCGTGCCTGGCAATGGGAGACGGTATGCAATGCTTTTCAAATGAATAGATAAATAGTTAAAATACCACTAAATACCTACTAGAATGGCCAAAATTCAAAACACTGACAACACCAAATGCTGACAAGGATGTGGAGCAACAGGAACACTTATTCATTGCTGGTAGGAATGCAAAATGGTACAGCCACTTTGGAAGACAATTTGGCAGTTTCTTACAAAACTAAATATACTCTTACCACACAATCCAGCAATCGTGCTCCTTGGTATTCACCCAAATGAGTTAAAAACTTATGTCTACACAAAAACCTGCACATGGATATTTACAGAAGCTTTATTTCATAATTGCCAAAACTTGAAAGCAACCAAGATGTCCTTTGGTAGGTGAATAGAAAAATGAACTAAGTCACATCCAGACAATGGAATATTATTCCATGCTAAAAATAAATGAGCTATCAAGTCATGAAAAGATATGTTACTAAGTAAAAGAAGCCACACTGAAAAGGCTACATGCTGTATGCTTATATGACATTCTGGAAAAGGTAAAACTACGGAGACAGTAAAAAGGTCCGTGATTGTTCAGGATTGTTCGGGGAGGCAGGGATTAATGAACAAAGCTCAGAGAATTTTTAGGGCAGTGATGCTATTTTGTATGATACTATAACGGTGGATACATGTCATTATACTTTTGTTAAACCCTTAGAATGTACCACACCAAGAGTGAACCCTAATGTAAACTATGGATGTTGGGTGATAGTGATATGTCAGTGTAGCTTCATCGATTGTAACAAATGTATCACTCTGGTGCAGGGATGTTGATAGTGGAGGGGTGGGTCTGTGCAAATGTGGGAGCAGGAGGTATATGGGAACTCTGTACTTTTGGCGCAATTTTTTTGTGAACATAAAACTTCTCTAAAAAAAATAGTCCTTATTTTTCCTTTTTTAAATTTCTTTTAATTTTTTTATCTTCTCTTTTCATCTACGTTTACTCAGCCACCAAATGTGGCTTACTGCTAACATAGTCCTTTTTTTAAGATAAAGAAAAAGTAGTTAAAATAAGGTTAAATCAGAAGTTGCTCATTCTAGTATTTGGATGGACTAGTATTTTGGATGATGCTGTGTGGACAATGGATTGGTGTTTTAAGTGACTAGTGGGAGGCTCATAGGATAAGTATGTAACATGAAAGCAGATCTAGATCTCATAACTCGTTCTCTGTATCACAGAGGACAAGAGAGTGCTGCTGTTTCGGCTTAATGCATCCCCAATGGATCCAAGGGTCACATCACCCTTGTATCTATCTCCTCTGGCAGTAGCAACATTGGGGTTTATGTTAGGGCTTTTGAATGGAACTCAAGAACTAGTACCACCTTTGACTGTCCAAAATCTGAACCAGTTGGTAAATTGGACAAAGGGGTAAGGAATTCCAGCAGAGGGTGGTAAATACTACCTTCATTATAGTTAAAGCTGACATTGGAGAATGTGGCTTTTATCTGCAAGCCCTGGGCCTCCTAAATATTTAATGCCCAAAGTTAGAAAGACTTAAGCATCCAGGCACCTACAGGCCTCTGGATGTGAGAATAGAGCCTGTACTAAGCTTCCGGTAAAACCCACAGCAGTTGAGAACACATGCTCTCTTGGACTGGCTGGCTCCTAAGAGCCAGAGGAGAGAAAGGATAGGGTAGTGCATGTCTAGTTCTAGTTGCTCTTCCAAAATTGGCAGTCAGATAAGTCATTCCAGCTCCCCATGGATTGAGTGATTGAATGGTGGAGAGTAGCCGGGGTATTACACTAACATGAAAACACACCTGGGGTGGGAAGAAATCATTCTCCTACTAACCATAAAATATAGACAAGATGATTATAACAGCATGTGGTTTCTTTCAGGAATCCCAGAGGGTAAATGTTTTGCTTTTCTTCTTTGTTTCAGATATAATGAGCATTAATTGGAGGAGTTCATAACATCTGCTAATAGGTACTTCATGGTCGGCCACAAAGTCATATTTTACATCATGGTGGATGATGTCTCCAAGGTGCTGTTTATAGAGCTGGGTCCTCTGCATTCCTTCAAAGTGTCTGAGGTCAAGCGAGAGAAGAGGTGGCAAGACATCAGCATAATGTGTATGAAGATCACTGGGGAGCACATCTTGGCCCACATCCAACACGAGGTCAACTTCCTCTTCTGCATGGATGTGGACCAGGTCTTCCAAGACCATTTTGGAGTGGAGACCCTAGGCCAGTCAGTGGCTCAGCTACAGGCCTGGCGGTACAAGGCAGATCCCAATGACTTTACCTAGGAGAGGCGGAAAGAGTCAGCAGCATACATTCCATTTGGCCGGGGAATTTTTATTACCATGCAGCCATTTTTAGAGGAACACCCATTCAGGTTCTCAACATCACCCAGGAGTGCTTTAAGGGAATCCTCTTGGACAAGAAAAATGACATAGAAGCCGAGTGGCATGATGAAAGCCACCTAAACAAGTATTTCCTTCTCAACAAACCCTCTAAAATCTTATCCTTAAAATACTGCTGGGATTATCATATAGGCCTGCCTTCAGATATTAAAACTGTCAAGCGATCGTGGCAGACAAAAGAGTGTAATTTGGTTAGAAATAACGTCTGGCTTCAAATTGTGCCAGTAAATTTCTGAATTTGAGAGAGAAGTATTCTGGCTACCTCCTCAGAAAAGTAACACTTAATTTTAACGTCAAAAAATACTAATGAAACACCAACATGGTAAAAACATACCATTCCTCCTTGTAACTTGGGGCTTTGTAATGTGGAAGAATGAATCTAGGGTAATCAGGTATAAATTCCCAGTGATTTCTTATCTATTCTGGGTTTGGGGAAAATACTATCAACTGAACCAAAAAGAACTTGTCGTAGGCAGAGATAAAGCCAGAAACACTCTACACATGCCAGATAACATCTGGAGAAAAGGGTGCTAAGGGAAGCGTTTGGCAGCAAGATATGATTGTAAGGGGTTGTCCCTTGAGTTCAATGTCTGCCTATTTCTGATGGGTCTAAAGCAACATGGAGTTACTGTGCAGCAGAGCTCTCAGTAAAGACATCATTTGCCTTGGCAATCCTCAAAAGCCTTCAATAGCAGATTGCTTCAGGCCATCTGTAGTCCGTCCTTTTCTCATTTGATGTTGCTTGGCTTCTGTGAGAAAGATTGGTGGATTGTCCCAGTAGATATCATGGTGGTGCGTGATCAGCGTCCCAAGGAACCTGAATGAGCCAAGGTGCCCAGCATGAAGTCAAAACAAAGCCTCAACGTGAGTTTGCCATGAAATAGCAAAGAGAGAGTGGAAGAGAGGAGCCAATCACTGTGGGGCAGTGCTACTCAGAGGGCACTTAGGGTATGGAGTTAGTGCTTAAATACATCACAGAACCAGGTACTGAATGGGAGGAAGTGTGGGTGATTTCCAATCTCGTTGACCCTATGTTCAGGGACTTGAACGGAAGATGTTTCTTGTGTTGCCTAAGTGGTATTCAGTCTACCAGACTCTGCAGCTTGCATCTTCAAATCCTTAGCAAAGAAATGTGGATGGTGTCAGAGAAGGCAAAGGCCTGTAGTGGATTGAAGAGGCTTGCAAGCAGTTCCATTTCTAGGATGTGGGCTTCATCAGAGGACACTCGGTCACCACTTAGCTAGTCTAAACCTCAGGGTTCCTCAGCCCATCATACCCCAACTTGGAGGGCTGACATCAAGGAGCAGACTGGAGAAACAGCCCTCCCATCAAGTAACCTCTTGTTTTCTCCTGCTCCATCTGCACTATGGAAGTGTAACAATTAGACATACTTGGCAAAATGGTTAATTGATTTTGTAACAGAAGCATGAGCCATAACAATGGGAGATCTAGTTATCGTGAGTGAACAGCTTAACATTCAATTCCCTTCTCTAAGAGAAGCTGTGAAATCCTACATATTATTTAAAATTAGCCAAATCAATGTAAAGGGAGTTAGGAGGCAACATGTACCTATGCACATATATTTATATTTTGCTTGTGTTCCAGTCTAGGTTATTTGTTTCCATTTTCAAGCAATTTATTTGAAGAGCCATTCCACTAGCCTGATGTATACTGCAATGAGCTTCTTTGATAAAATGAAACTTAGATTTTTCTCGACCATTTCACTGTGCCTCCTACTTCATTTCTTGCCAGAAAATCTCACATCCAACAAAACAAAACAAAAACCCTGAATTAGTGGGCTTTGAAAAGGAAAAAGTAGGGTTTTGAAAAAGAAAAAGTAGATCACACATTAGTTAAGACTCCTGCTTCTCTATTAGTCAGGTTGCCTTGGATTCAGTCTGGAGTAGGGAGAGCTTAAGGGTTTTTAAGTCCTGACCCAAAGAAATGATCTAGCCTGAAAGTTTGGAGCAAAGGACTAATGTTTACTTTTAAAGGAATTTCTTGATGTTTTTAAAAAACTTCATTAAAGTTTAAATCTCCAATGGACAAATTCATAATCTTGTTAATCGTTATTACTAAACTTTTAAAAAGATTTCCCAATTTACAATTAAATAAATTATTTTCTCAGTATATTCTGGTCTGGTCATGGATTGTGCATTTCCTCCCAAAGATATGCAAAATTGTCAATTAGAGAATTTTAGGTTTTCAGACTCAGAAAAGTCCTCATGCCCTTCTGAAAATGTGTCCACTATTACAAAAATAGAACAGACTTGGGATTCCCAAATTTTTGTTTGTTTTTGAGACAGGGTCTCACTCTGTCACCCACGCTGGAGTTCAGTGGTGTGATCATGGTTCACTGTAGCCCCGACCTCCTAGGCTCAAGTGATCCTCTCACCTCAGCCTCCTGAGTAGCTGGGACTACAGGCACCACCACGCCCCACTAATTAAGAAAAAAACTTTTTTATAGAAATATGGTCTCACTATGTTGCCTAGGCTGGTCTCAAACTCCTGGGCCTAAGTGATCCTCCTGCCTTGGCCTCCCAAAATGCTGGGATTACAGGCGTGAGCCACCATGCCTGTCCAAGGGATTCCCCAACTTTTAAGCAACAAATACTTATATAGAGCTTTCCACAGCAATGCACTGAAATAATGAACTGCCAGTGAAAGAATCATTAGGGAAAGGCTTGCCCCTAAAGTTCAGGGTGGGGCATCAGGGCAGAGGAAGAAAACAATGCCATCACCATATCTGGGGATTATTAGTCCTGACCTCTGGGGAATATATCTGGTCAAGTGGGAAAGTCTGGATTTCCAGCAGTATACTTACACTAAAAAATTTAAAGATGACCAGGCTAATTTAGTGAGATGCACTGAATATGCAACAGGGCATGATTACCTCGTAGTGGAGAATTAGTCTCATTTCATAAAAGAGGAAGATGAGGTCCAGAAAGGTTTTAGACTCAGAAAAGTCCTCATGCCCTTCTGAAAATGTGTCCACTATTACAAAAATAGAACAGACTTCAGATTCCCAAATTTTTGTTTGTTTTTGAGACAGGATCTCACTCTGTCACCCACGCCGGAGTGTGGTGGTGTAATTATGGTTCACTACGGCCTCGACCTCGACCTCGGCTCAAGTGGTAAGTGGTAGGTGACTGATGTGGGCTTCATCAGAGGACAGTTGGTCATCAGCTGGTCCCACCGCTTAGCTAGTCTAAACCTCAGCGTTCCTCAGCCCATCATACCCCAACTTGGAGGGTTGACATCAAGGAGTAGACTGGAGAAATAGCTCTCCCATCAAGTAACTTTTTGTAAGTGGTAAGTGACTGAACTGAGGCTCAAAGCAGGGAAACTCACAAGGACAGATGTGTTGACAGTGCATTCAGAGGGCCATGTTTCATATCATGGAAAGCACAACTATGTATCTTCCCAGGCCTCTACCATCTCCCACTTTTCATGCATTAAACCTGCCCCAAATGCATTAAGTAAGTTTAAAAGCATCATGTTAAAAAAAAATCGGTTAGGCACGGTGGCTTAACCCCCATAATCCCAACAGATTGGGAGGCCAAGGCAGGTGGATCATTTGACTCCAAGAGTTCGAGATCAGCCTTGGCAAAAGGGCGAAACCCCGTCTCTATAAAAAATACAAAAATTAGCCAGGTGTGGTGGTGTGTGCCTGTAGTCCTAGCTACTCAGGAGGTTGAAGTGGGAAGATCACTTGAACCCAGGAGGTGGAGGTTACGTGAGCCGAGATCGCACCACTGCTCTCCAGCCTGGGCAACAGAGACCCTATTTCAAAAAATAAAATATTGTTATCATTCTTATCTTTACATTGTGCATGGAGGGCTGATGTAAGCACCATGGCCATGCACTGAGTGGTTATATCAGGGCAGGGCTTCAGGAGGTGTGATCAGGCAGAGGAGTAGGTGGAAGGAACAAACCATACTTCCTCCTTCCACTCCACCTCAAATCTGGGAACCACATTCAGCCGAAAGGGGAAAAATGTGTTCAAGGCCTGAAGGATTTCTCTTTGTCCCTCTTTGCTCTCTCTTAGCCAAAGCCACCACTGTCAGGAACCTCAACTATGGCAGTACTTATAAGCACTTATTTAATGTACTGTTTGTTAAATGTGCCTAATGTAAACAAATAACACTGGCATGACTGCATATTCACAAGCGTGAAAACTCATAGAAAGTGAATGTGTAACACACTATACATAACTTTTAAGGAAAGAAAAGAGTAAAGTAGGGATCCACTGGTGAATGTCTGAGATCTGAAAGAGTGCTGATCCAGGATTTAAACCCAGGACTGTCTGCCTATAGATTATCTTACTATAAATCCTGTGCGTTTTCCACAGCTCCATACTTCTTTCTCACTCTGTTTTACGCGCACACACACACACACACACACTTTAACTATCTTATTGTTGAAATTGGAGATACCAAAGAAATCAACGTCAACACTCTCAATGCCTTTGTTAGGCATTAAAGAGAGGGGATTTAGGAGACCCCAAACTCTTTAAAGGCAAAATGTAAGTCTAAAATTGGAGAAGCAGGAACATGAAACCTGACCAGGTATGAGGCGTAGGTAGTACCAGGGCTAAGGGAGTATGAAAGGATGGCTCAGGAAGGTGGAAGAAGCCTCAAATAATCTGACTCTGAACTGAGCATTGAAAGGAGAGAAGGGGTCACTGTGAACAGTGGATGTAATGAGGTTTCAGAGGGGCAAGCAGCAGGTATGAAGCCCAAAGTGCTACAATAAGACCTTCATGGAAATCCACCGGAATGGTGCTTTGGGACCAGATGAAATCACCTGGCAGAGCCTGTGTGCAAAGGGCTGGCTGACCACCCCATATTCACCCAGCATTTCTGGTGCTCTCTCTCCTTTCTCAGCAATCCCTGATCTCCTTCAGGGAATTTATGTGATTTCTATGGAAACGTGCCATGCTTGAAGCAAGTACTCTTGGCTAAATCAATCCATCAGGACTTTCCATTTCTCTGGTGACAACTATTGATTCAAGGGTGGGCAGGTGACCTAAAGTAGTCAAAACAATGTGAATTTCAAGACTTCTACTAGAAATGAGGACACATGTAAAAAGAGGGGCTGCTGCACAAAAGTCCACCTTAGGATGAAATTGACAATAGGAAAGGAAGAGCAGAGACACTGAAAGAAACCCAGGCCCTGGTGACAACTTTGAGCCATTGGATCCAGCCTTACCTAAGGTCTGCACTGTCTGTGGGCTTTTCAAATGCATGGGCCAGTGAAGTCCCATGACTGTTTAAGCCAGCTGGAATTGGACTCTCTCTTACTTATAACTGACAATATCTCTATAGAACCCCTCTAGGATGATCAGCTCCTTAAAGGCAGGGCCATAGTCTGCCATTGCATCAGCTCTAGCACCTACTGCATCACGTATTTCAGAAGTACTCCTTAACAAATATTTACTGAACAAATGAATGAATGCACCAACATCCATTCCAATCATGCCTTGATACGTTTTGCTTTAGATGGAAAGTTTTACATTTTAGATTATAGACTGTGTGTCCTATTAAAAAGCAAGTGTTTGGATATCTGGCACCTGGAACTTTTCCTCCTGTAGTATATAGTATGGGAACTCAGGAGTATGGGAACTCAGGAGTTACAGCCTGGGCTGTAGGCTTAAGCTCCAACTTGGTGCCATAAGCTGGTGGATTCAGTGCTACTTCAAGGTCAGCAATGTGTAAAATAAATTTGCTTCATCAGCATACAGCAGTGGTTCTCAGCCTGGGAATCACTCTCCTCTCCATCCCACGGGACATTTGGCAATGGCAATGTCTGGAGGTATTTTTGGTTGTCACAGTTGGTGGAGGGGTGGGTGCTATCTACATACTGGGTAGAGGCCAGGAATGTTGCTAAACATCCTGGGCAACATGGCGAAACCTTGTCTCTACACAAAATACAAAAAGAAAAAGAAAAAAATTAGCCAGGCATGGTGGCGTGTGCCCGTAGTCCCAGGTACTCGGGAGGCTGAGGTGAGAGGATCACCTGACCCCAGGGGTTCAAAGCTGCAGTGAGCTATGATTGTACCACTGCTTTCCCACGTGGACAACGAAGTGAGACCCTGTCTTAAAAACGGAACAAAACAAAACCAGCCGGGCACAGTGGCTCCCGCCTGTAATCACAGCACTTTGGGAGGCCAAAGCAGGTGGATCACGTGAGGTCAGGAGTTCAAGACCAGCCTGGCCATCATGGTGAGACCCTGTCTCTACTAAAAATACAAAAATTAGCCAGGTGTGGTGGTGGGCCTCTGTAATCCCAGCTACTCAGGAGGCTGAGGCAGGAGAATCACTTGAACCAAGGAGGCGGAGATTGCAGTGAGCTGAGATTGTGCCACTGCACTCACTCCAGCCCGGGTGACAGCGAGACTCTGTCTCCAAAATCAAAACAAAACAAAACAAAACAAAACAAAAAAACAAAAAACCATCCTACAACAAAGAATTATCTAGCTCAACATGTCATTAGTACCGAGTTTCTTGGACTTCATTAATAAACAAACATTGGGAACTGATATGCATTACACTCGCCCGTCTATACCCTGGGAATAGGGAATAGTCCCCTGTTGCCATCAGGAGCCTCTAACTCACCTCCTGGTTGTCTGCTAACATTCACAGCTTTAGAGAACACAAAAGTAGTTCTGTATACTGGACACGAGAGGGCAGGAATTTCCAAAGATAACCCTGTTATCCTAAGCGACTGCAGTGATTAAAAATATTCTTTTCCGGAGCTGGTGAAGACACTGCACATTTGTAGAAATAGATGTTAATTTTGCATACAAATGAAAATGGCAATTAATATTTAAAGGATGTGGCTATAAAAAAAAGCCTTATTAGTAAAAATAAATGAGTTTAACAATTAGTTAAAATAAGCCTTAGCTATCTCAACCCCAAAAGGAGTTTACTGGGAGACTACTGGAGAATTCTGTGAATACAAGGGAGAATTGACAGGGGAACAGCGGTGTGCTGAAGCCAGCTCATACTGGCTTGTGCGAGTCTATTATAGACAATACTTCCCAACTCCCTGTTCAGTGACATCACTGTGATAATAGGCTGTGGTGGGAGTATTTAAACCATGGGAGTCAACAAACACTAGAAACCAGGGCTCTTTTTCCTTTCCTTAATTTCCTTCTTTCTTTCCTTTTTTAAAGTGTCAGTTGTTAAAAATTTACCAGTATATCACTGCAACCAGGCCATGAGTAAGAACCAGGAAAGCTTAGGGGCCTCTGCAACTGAAAAGTGTGGACTCTCCCTAGAGGTCTGCCATTAATATGACTCAGTTCCAACTATCTCCAGTCTCAGGGTTTCCTCCTTCAAAATTCTAAATTCCTAGGAAAGAAAATTCAAAAGTCACAACACCACTCCTGCTCCGAGCAGCTGTGTCCTGGAGTATGTTTACTGGAGAATGAGTACACTATGGGCAGTTCTCAGAGAAGCACATATTGTTGTGAGCTAGGTATCTACCCTCTAAAAGTATCTACCACTTTCCACTTATGGCTGTCTAGCTGTCAATCACTTCTTCCCATACATTCAAAATATTCCCTTCTACCATGATCCAAAAATGTTATATACTACTCCAGCACAGCCCCTTCTCCTACCAGACCACTGAATCCACAGATAATGTCAGAGGCCAGGCTACTTAGAGTCTACTTCTCCAGATAGTAACCATTTCTCCTTTGATCCTTTAGACAGCTTGTCTGACTGTTCTGCAATCTGTGACATAAACGGCAAGTTTAGCTCATATCCGAACACACTACAGTGAGAGACAAGGAAGAAAGAGAAGGGAAAATTGTAGTAACTCTTATTTAAAAGAGGAAAATGATGGTTCCTTGCTCTGGAATTCAGTGGGCCTCTGCTGTAAGTTTCCAATCAAAGCTAGCCACATTCTTCAACCACCATTCCAGTCTACTTCAGACCCATTGAAATATGTAAAGTATGACTGGTCGTAAGGGCTGTGGCAGCCTGGACCAGGTAAAGAGCTTGTCCAGGGACCCACTAAAAGCTCACTTATTTTACCTTTATCAGGTAAATGGCAAGCAGCTGGACACCCACATGTGTGGAACATTGCTTGCAGGAGTTAATGCCTCTTTCTCAGAGATAGGGGGCATGAAATGCTGGTTGTCAAACTTGGCTGTACCCTAGAATTACTTGGAGAGCTAATATTGATGCCTGGGGCCCCACTCAGAGATTCTAAGTCAGGTGGCATGGGGTGAAGCCTGGACACTGGGATTTTTACAAGCTTCCCAGGTGATTCTATAATAGTATGCAGCAAAGTGTGAGAACCACTGGCACAAAATACAGCAATCTGCCTTGTGGTTTCCTACGTGCGGTTTCTTTAGTATTTTTATTTCTCGGGGGATTTGCTAAACTTCTTGGATCTGTAAGTTTATAATTTAATTTTAAATCAAATTTGGAAAGTTTATGGCTATAATTTTTTTGCAGATGATATGACTTTATATTTGAAAAAATCTAAAAACTCCATCGAAGAATGATTAGAACTGATAAATTCAGTAAAGTTGCAGCATACAAAATCAACATACAAAAATTAGTAGCATTTCCACATGCCAACAGTGAAGAATCTGAAAAAAAGTAATCCCACTTACAATACCCACACACAGAATTAAATATTTAGAAATTAACAAAAGAAGTGAAAGAGCTCTATAATAAAAACTATGAAACATTGATGAGAAAAATTGAAGGGAACACAAAAAAATTAAAAGATATTCCATATTAATGGAGTGGAAGAATCGATATTGTTAAAATGTCCATACTCCCCAAAGCAGTCAACAGATTCAATGTAATTCCCTATTAAAACACTAATAAAATTCTTCACAGAAATAGAAAAAGTCCTAAAATTTATTTATTTTATGTTATTACAAAATTTTATTATATAAGGATTAAAAACAGGTGAGTATGAGTTTCTAGAAGTCAGTATAACATTTACCCCTGAAGAACTGGAACTGAATTTGAAAGGAGCCTAAGGTAAAATGAATGTTCCATATGTTCATCTAGGCGTTGTGCAATCACATGTACGTGTTTGTCAAATCTCATTCAAGCAAATACATAAGATCTGTGCTTTTATTTATATGTATTTTACCTCCATTTCAAAGAAGGAATAATAAAAACTTGTTTTATTATTATTACTTCCAAAAAATGTCTGTTCATGTTCTTTACCTGCTTTTTTGTGGGGTTTTTTTTTCTCATAAAGTTGTTAAAGTTTCTTATAAATACCAAATATTAGGCTTTTCTCAGATGTACAGTTTGCAGAAGATTTCTTCCATCCTATAAGTTGTCTATTTACTCTATTGACATTTTATTTTTGTGTGGAGAATATCTTCAGTTTAATTAGATCCCATTTGTTAATTTTGGCTCTTGCTGCAATTCCTTTTGGCATCTTTGTGAGATCTTTGCCCATGCCTATGTTCTGCATGGTATTGCCTAGGTTGTCTTTCAGGGTTCTTGTAGTTTTAGGTTTTACATTTAAGTCTTTAATCCCTTGAGTTGGTTCTTGTATATGGTACAAGGATTGCGGCCCAGTTTTATTTTATTTTATTCCTTTTTTTATTATTATACTTTAAGTTCTAGGGTAGAGGTGCACAATGTGCAGGTTTGTTACATATGTATACCTGTGCCATGTTGGTGTGCTGTATCCATTAACTCGTCATTTACATTAGGTATTTCTCCTAATGCTATCCCTCCCCCCTACCCCCACCCCACGACAGGCCCCAGTGTGTGATTTTCCCCTTCCTGTGTCCAAGTGTTCTCACAGTTCAATTCCCACCTATGAGTAAGAACATGCGGTATGTGGTTTTCTGTCCTTGTGAAAGTTTGCTCAGAATGATGGTTTCCAACTTCATCCATGTCCCTACAAAGGACATGAACTCATTATTTTTTGTGGCTGCATAGTATTCCATGGTGTATATGTGCCACATTTTCTTAATCCATTCTATCATTGATGGGCATTTGGGTTGGTTCCAAGTCTTTGCTATTGTGAATAGTGCTGCAATAAACATATGTGTGCATCTGTCTTTATAGCAGCATGATTTATAATCCTTTGGGTATATACCCGGTAATGGGATGGCTGGGTCAAATAGTATTTCTAGTTCTAGATCCTTGAGGAATCACCACACTGTCTTCCACAATGGTTGAACTAGTTTACAGTCCCACTAACAGTGTAAAAGTGTTCCTATTTCTCAACATCCTCTCCAGCACCTGTTGTTTCCTGACTTTTTAATGATAGCCATTCTAACTGGTGTGAGATGGTATCTCATTGTGGTTTTGATTTGCATTTCTCTGATGACCAGTGATGATGAGCATTTTTTCATGTGTCTGTTGGCTGCATAAATATCTTCTTTTGAGATGTGTCTGTTCATATCCTTTGCCCACTTTTTGATGGGGGTGTTTCATTTTTTCTTGTAAATTTGTTTACGTTCTTTGTAGATTCTGGATATTAGCCCTTTGTCAGATGGGTAGATTGCAAAAATTTTCTCCCATTCTGTAGGTTGCCTGTTCACTCTGATGGTAGTTTCTTTTGCTGTGCAGAAGCTCTTTAGTTTAATTAGATCCCATTTGTCAATTTTGGCTTTTGTTGCCATTGCTTTTGGTGTTTTAGACATGAAGTCCTTGCCCATCCCTATGTCCTAAATGGTATTGCCTTGGTTTTCTTCTAGGGTTTTTATGGTTTTAGGTCTAACATGTTAAGTCTTTAATCCATCTTGAATTAATTTTTGTCTAAGGTGTAAGGAAGGGATCCAGTTTCAGCTTTCTACATATGGCTAGCCAGTTTTCCCAGCACCATTTATTAAATAGGGAATCTTTTCCCCATTTCTTGTTTTTGTCAGGTTTGCCAAAGATCAGATGGTTGTAGATGCACACACACATCTTATCAATAGTCAGAGTCTAGCTAGTAAAGCAGAAACTACTATTCTAGGTATTTCAAACAGTGTGGATTTAATTTAGGGAATTGGACATGAAGGTGATAAAAGAGCTTGGGAGAGATACAAGGGAGAAGAGGCAACCCATAATTTTTAAATAAAAATTATTTTTAAATAAAAGCAATAATATCCTGAAAGTTGAAGGAGAAAAATGTAGGGTGTCTAGAAAGAGCTAGAACCTAGCAGAAGTTACCTGGCATGAGGTGACACAAAAGAGAGAGGAGTTTCAGCTACTAATTGATATGGTACCCATAGTGAGGGTGTGGAGGGGACATCCAGGCTTTTCTGCTCCTCCTACCCTCCTCTCTTCTGTCAGTATTTTTCAGCAATCATCAGAGAGCAAGGGAGTCTGGGTAATATAGACCTCTGCTACATTGAGCAGAGCACAGGAAAAAATGGAAGATTCAAGAGTAAACAGGCAAATGGCTACTACAGTTCAATCATTGTGCCACAAAGCACCCATTTTTACCATTCTATCCATACTTAACTTTCATAAAATGACTTAGTGCTTCCACCTACTAGAATTCAATTAATTTCTGCACAAATGGACACTCTCTTCCCAAAAAGGTGGAACACAAAGTACCATCTGACATAGTGTCTCTCACCATGTCCAGGAAGCCCACATGAAGTGAGTTCCTCTCCAACAGAACTGTACTTGGCTCCTCACAGTTTTGTGAACTCTAATCTAAACTAATAAAAGAATATCAGTGTAAATAACAGAGAGAGATTCTCCACAGATAATACGTTTTTTCAGGAGTATGCAGAGCATTTGCAAATCTGGGATATATAGGCTATGGAGCCCAAAGGCATATCGAAAGATGTTGAGGCAAGGGGATGCCTTTAAATGTAAAAGGGAAAAGTATACATAATTTGTTCTGAAACAAAGATAACTTTGGTTACAGGGGCTTATTGCAGGAGCTAATACCAGTTCATTATTGGTATATAAGACAAGTGTTCTTGTGCATCTGGCTAACTGTCCTTGTGACTCATGTAGCAAACTGTGTGTAAGAGCTCTTCAGAGAGTCTTTGTAATCATTCTTATCATAGGCATGTGTGCATGAGGGCCCTCTCTTGTCAGCCTTCTGGCTTTTTGTTGTTGTTAGGGTTTGACACAAGTGACTCCATTTTGATCCTGACAACTTTCACAAAAATAACTAACATTCCTCATTTTAAAATAATAGAAGGAAAAAATAAAATAGATAATTGACTAACATATAGAAATATATATTTATGTTTATAATATATAAATAAGAAGAATATGCATGCCTGCTGCAGTCCTCATTTCCATAACTGGTCACAAGATCAAGTTCATATTTATCACATTTCTTTCACCACCCATTCCATGTTCCCTCTGCTAAAAGCTCAGCTAGAGACTGTCCTTTACCTGGTGGAATGGCATAATTGTATTCCCTATGGGACCTGAGCCTTTGGTGAGTCTTTATTGGATTGCCACAGTTTTCCCTTAACAATGGCTGTTGGATAAAATTGTAGTAGGAGGCCCCCAGTGAACACCTTGAGCTGTAATATAGCCCCATTCTACTATTGTATAGTAGCAACCAACTTTCTTCTTGATAATTTTGGACCCTTGATAATTGGGTCCCCTGAACCAATACAGAGAACTCCTCTGGCTGTTGATTCAGCATGATGAGAATACAAAATGTCCAAGGGGAAGCCTCAACTTCCAATCAACGGAATGATGATTCTGTTTCCTGGTGAATACATTTATTTCTGAGGCTCTAGGGCCTCCAAACCCACTGAACCCAAGCTTGAAGAGATGGAAACAAAAATGACGCCATTGGGTTATTTGGTGTAATTGTAAAAGAGGGCCTCACGCCTCTTCCTCATGCATTCTGCCTATGGAGAAGACAGTATGACATAGTAGCCACTATTTTAAGGCATATCCCACATACTTTAGGACAGCATCCAACCACACAGAGTGTTGTCTCACAGCTCACATTGTAACAGAATCTTCAGCAAGCCATTTCACCATTTCATAAAGTGACCTGCTTCCAGTGATGAGTTGCATGGTAAGAGCAATGGACTCCGTGGGTGTGAGTCTATTGTTGCACTTACTCCACAGCAAAATGTATCTCTTTAGTCTGAGGCAAAGGATAAAGCCTCTTTAGTCTGAGGCAATGGATAAAGCTGCAAATGGTCGTCCTGGCAGAAGAACTGTAAGAAAGGAAGGCAAATCTCTACCAAATATATTTTTATTGGGGGACAAATTTCTTACTTTTACATGATGGAAAAGATCCAAGGTAACCAATATGCCACCATGGTCTCTGCTGTTGGCAGATTGGGCGTTTAGCAGTGGGGATAGCCAGATCATCACTGACGAGACGAAATCTATCTTACTGAGCCTTGGCACAGCTTCCATCCCTGCACCAATGCCACTTTGTATATAGGCCCATTGAGCAAATACTGTGGTGGCTGTAGAAAAAGGCTGACTGAACTCAGTCACAGAATAGATTATCTCATCGACTTGATTAAATTGAGAGCTTCCTTGCTGTGATTGCCCTTTGGTGAGCATTTTCATGTGATACATATATCCTCACACTCTGCCTATTTCAGAAGCCCATAAAGGTCCCTGGACTTTCTTGTCACCAATTTACCAATCTGCACAACTCCAATCTCATATAAACCACTTCCATTTCATGGATTGCAGATGCATACACCAAGCTTTTAGTTTGTTGGATCACACAGCATTAAGTTCATGGTGTTCAGAAGAGTCATAGCTCAAGTAAATTTCTTATGTATCAGGCATTCATCTTCTACCTGGGTCATGCAAAATGCCTCACCCAGTGGCTGTATTTGCCACTTGAGTCTGCTAAGTGGCACAGACCTTGCTCTACAAACTGGACTTTAAGTAGACCCTTCTCTTGTCTTGGGCCTCACTCAAAATTGGAATGGTTACCAGTTGCTCAGTAAATAAGAGTGGCACACCCAAATGCAGTATATGTCACCTCCAATAGCCACAGTCCCCCTGAGCATTGTGCCTCTGATTTAGTTGAAAGTGGTGCAAGGCACAGGAACTTGCTTGTCTAGAGCAATATATCTACATGCTGCTTAGACATAGTGTTGATTGTCAGGCCCCTAAATTTCTATGGGGTTTTTCTTCCACCTCTTTGTATACAGTTGTGTTAGAATGACAACTATGACTCTTGCTATCTTCTGCTCAAAAGATCCAATCAGCTTGTTGCTAACAATAGTATCCTATGAGCTGTTCTGATGATCAAGGACCCTGTGGACTGTATTACAACAACATAGGAGAGTTCACATACCTCTGGAGTTTACTGATGTCTCTGCCAGGTGAAAGCAAACTGCTTTTGATAATCCTCACTAATCAATATAGGGAAAAACATATTTGCCAGCTGCATACCAAATACCAAGGACTATGCTAATTTGCTCGAGCAAAGATACAACTGGAAAAGTAGCTGCCATTGGAGTCAGCACTTAATTTACTTTACAGTGATTCACAGGCATTCTCCGACTCCATCTGGGTTTTATACTGGCTAAGCAGGCAAGTGCTAGGAACCAAAAGCCCACAATATTCAAGTCTTTAAATGGTAGCACTAATCTTCACAATTACAATTTCCACAGGGAGGTGCTATTAATTTTGATTTGCTGTTTTAGTAGGAGAGCCTTTTCCATTGGCTTCCATTTGGCCCTTTTTACTGTATTAACCATTTCTCCATGGGTCAAGTTCAGATGTAAATAGTTGACCAGTTGCTAAGTATAAATACTCCAACCATATATTCAGGAACTAGAGCAAAAACCACACAGTGGCTCTTATATACTGGGGTCACTGTGAGATAAATTGAGGGCACAATTTATCCCCTATTCTCCATAAGTCTTCACTCTCTTCAGTAGACCACAACAGCATTTCTAGCCCCTAGAAATTATTGTCAACCCAGAACTAGTGTCCATTCTACATTTCCCCCAAGGACATAGGTGTCCTAGCAAATAACCACAGGTCCTCCCTCAAGGTGACATAGCCTCCCTTCAATCAAGGGATTCAAGTTCTGAAAACTGACTTAGGTGTGGGAACATAGCAAGAGACCATAACTTACTGTGGCAACTCAAGTTACATTTCTGCTGACCAGGCCTAGAGTTTTTCCAGTAATATAGAAACATATCATTTTTATTTAAATCAGAGTCTATTTTAGTATCTCCTCACACTGATTCATTTCTTAAGGACTTGGTGAAGAAAAATGTCCTCTAAGTCCCACCCGCAACCAAAGAACACAGCGGGAAGGGGAATGGACTGAACATAATAAATTCAGTCACTCCAATATTCTTGTCTCCCTAACTAAACCTTTGGACTTCTCACATAATGCCAGGGAAGTTACAGCATCTCAATCTCATTAATTGTGGACTACCACTGAATTCAAATTTTGGTTTAACAACCAAGAAAATGCTTAGAACCACTAGTAAGATAACATACTAAATCCAGAATCTCAGGTAAATGTCCCTGTTTTAGTAACTTCAGCTCAATCCAATATTATATTCCATTTATCTTAGTCTAACAGTCTTATAATCCATTCCCACATGTGTTTCCCTACTAATATAAATTAGCAAGAGCTTGAAATTCTTTTAATGTACTATTGGAGCAGATCTTGAATTCTCTCCCTGGGGCATGCTGTGTCTAACTCTAGGTATTAAGTCTACAAGTAATGAAAATAGGCATCGTCCTATAAATCAGCTATCTTGGATGGGATCATAAGAGCCTCTATAAGCAGGGAAAGACTTATTTCCTCAGAATATTAGGAGGAGTTGTTTCCACTGACAAGGGAACCTCAAGATTTAGAATTTCAAGTTCTCAGATTCATCTGAATCCACCCAAATGTTCTCATCCCACATGAGGGTCCTAGTCTTTCCCAATTCTCTAACTTTAACAAAGGAGATTTTTAGAATATAGAATATTTTGTATATTCGAATTTCATTCTACTTATGTACATCACACAAGTATATTCTGGGTTTTATCCTCAGCCATGTGTGAGTATGGCCACACATGGAATTCCTTGTGAAATTGCTAAGGAGCTAAAAGGGACATGCGCACACACTCGCAAATAAAATAGCACCATAAAAGTCATCTGGTTCTGTGTCCATGCTTTGAGGTGAGAGTTTAAATTTCTAGACTTGTTATTTTACTTATATAAGCTCTCTAGGACAATCAGAAGCAGGAGTTCCATCCTATAGACCTTGCACTCATTATAACCACAATGGAGTACAGAAGCTACTTAATGTCGCAAAGTCTTTCCTTCAATTGACATTTCCTCCCAAACAACTACAGGTGATAAGATAATTTTAATAACTATGCTACTACTACATGCCAAACATTTCTAGTTACCCTATTCTACTTTTTAAGGAGGTGCCATGGTATTCCAACTCAAATAAGTGAGCAATCCTAGAATTATTGTGAGGGTCTATTTCTCGGGGCTTTTGGTAGTTTGCATAAATGGCCATTATTATCCATGGCCTTTTGCATTGCCCCCAGATGACAGTTTTCCAACAGCTAGTTATGTGAACCAGCACATCTCCAACCGACCTACCATGAGTGCTCCCTAGCTGAGATTAGCTGAGCCTGGCCCAGATCAACAGAACCACACAAATGACCCATAGATTCATGAGAAATGCTAAAGCATTGTTGCTTTAACCCATTCAGGTTTGGGGTGGTTTGTTATACAGCAAAGGCTGATAACAGAAAACTCCTAGTACTAGAAACTATATCAAATAAGGGTCCAATCAGGAAAATATGGGTATTTCAAATGAGAGATTCTCGTGTGAAAATTGGTTACACAGATGATGGAATTGATAAGAAGCTAAAAGGGACAGTGAAGAAACTGAGAAGCTGCAACCATCCCTAGGGCTAGAGGGGGAGAGGAAGGCCAAAAGACATGAAGGATGCAGCTTCTGCAAAGGACACTTTGACTTCAAATTTGTGCTTTTTATTTAAGCTCTCTAGTACCATGAGATGCAGCCATTTAATCTGTCTGTTGGCTCTTGATTTATTTATGTCCTTTATTTCATTAATATATACAAAGTTCTTAGGACAGTGGCTGGCACATAGTAAGAGTTATATGAGTGGTAGCTGTCATCATTGTTGTCATAATCATTGTATATTTTTATAGCAAAAACCATAATTGCCCTTAGTCCATTTTTTGTTGCTATAACAGAATACCACAGACTGGGTAATTTGTAAAGAGTGGAATTTTATTGAGCTCATGGTTCTGGAGGCTGGGAAGCCCAAGGTAGAGGGGCTGGCATCTGGTGAGGGCCTTCTTGCTCATCATAACATGGTGGAGGACATCATATGGAAAGAGGTCAAGAGCTTGCCAGCTCAGACCTCTCTTTTCTTCTTATAAAGCTACCATTCTCATCAGAGGGCCTCACCTGATGGCCTTATCTAATCCTGATTTTTTCCCAAAGGCCCCACCTTCATATACGAATTTGGGGATTAAATTTCCAACACATGAAATCTGAGGACACATTCAAACCACAGCATGCCAAAAGTCTTTGGCTTCAATAATGACCTTCTTCATGTGACTGCAGGGATAATTTAATTAGCTGTTTACTACTATATTCCTCAGGCTTCTAGATACTTATTTTTTAATACTAATGTGATTTTTTATTGATGCATAATAGTTGTACATATTTAGGGGGTACATGTAATATTTTGATAAATGCATACACTGTATAATGATCAAATCAGGGTAAATGGGATATCCGTAATCTCAAACATGTTTCCTTATGTTGGGAACATTCCAATTACTTTCTTCTAGCTATTTGGAACTATACAATATATTATTATTATTTTTTTTTTTTTGAGACAGAGTCTCGCTCTGTCGCCCAGGCTGGAGTGCAGTGGTGCAATCTTGGCTCACTGCAAGCTCCGCCTCCCAGGTTCACACCATTCTCCTGCCTCAGCCTCCCAAGTAGCTGGGACTACAGGCGCCCGCCACCACGCCTGGCTAATTTTTTGTATTTTTAGTAGAGGCGGGGTTTCACCATGTTAGCCAGGATGGTCTCGATCTCCTGACCTCGTGATCTGCCCACCTCGGCCTCCCAAAGTGCTAGGATTACAGGCGTGAGCCACTGAGCCCGGCTACAATATATTATTTTTGACTATAGCCACCAGACTGTACTTTCAAATACTAGATCTTATTACCTCTATTTAATTGTACTTTTGTACTTTGTACTCATTAATTCACCTTTCTTCATCTTCCCATACCCCTACCTTTCTCAACCTTTAATAACCACCAATCAACTCTCTACCTCCATGAGATCCATTTTTTTGGCACCCACATATGAGTGAGCACATGTAAAATTTTTCTGTGCCTAGCTTATTTCACTTAACATGATCTCCAGTTCCATCCACGTTGCCACAAATGACAGGCATTCATTCTTTTTTATGGCTGAGTAATATTCCATTGTGTATCTATACCACTTGTTCTTTATCCACTCATCTGTTGTTGGACACAGGTTGACTCAATATCTTGGCTATTGTGAATAGTGCTGCAGGAAACATGGGAGTATGGATATTACTTCAATATAGTGATTTCCTTTCTTTTGGATTCAAAAGAAGATTTCCTTTCCTTTGGGTTCCTTTCTTTTGGATTCAGAAGAAGATTTCCTTTCTTTTGGATTCAGCAATGGGATTGCTGGATCATATGGTAGTTCTAGTTTTAGTTTTTTGAGGAACCTCCATGCTATTTTCCATAGTGGCTATACTAATTTACATTCCTACCAACAGTGTATGAGCATTCTCCTTTCTCTGCATCCTCATCAGCATCTAATGTTTTTTGTCTTTTTGATAAGTCATTTTAACTGAGGTGAGATGATATTTCACTGTAGTTTTGATTTGAATTTCCCTAATGATTAGTGATGCTGAGCATTTTTAAATATAACAGTTGGCCATTTGTATGTCTTCTTTCAAGAAATGTCTACTCAGATCTTTTGCTCATTTTTAAATTGGATTGTTTGGGTTTTTTTGCTATTGAGTTGTTTGAGCTCCTTACATATGTTGGTTATTAATCTCCTGTCAGATGGATAGTTTGCAATTATTTTCTCCCATTCTGGGAGTTGTTTATTCACTTTGTTAATTATTTCCTTTGCTGTTCAGAGGCTTTCAGCTTCACGTGGTCCAATTTGTTATTTTTGCTTTTGCTGCCTATGCTTTTTAGATCTTACCCAAAAAGTCTTTGCACAAACCAATGTCTTCAAGTGTTTCCCTAAGGTTTTCTTCTAGTAGTTTCAGAGTTTCAGGTCTTTGATTTAAGTCTTCAATTCATTTTGATTTGATTTTTTATTTGGTGGGAGGGGTCTAGCTTCATTCTTCTGTACATGGTTATCCAGTTTTTCCAGCACCACGTATTGAGGAAACTGTCCTTTTCCCCAATGTATGTTCTTGGTGTCTGTCAAAAATGAGTTGGTTATAAACGTGTGCATTTATTTCTGAGTTTTCTATTCTGTTCCATTGGTCTATGTTTCTGTTTTTATGCCAGTACCATGCTGTGTTTGTTACTATGGCTTTGTAGTATATATGTTGAAGTCAGGTAGTGTGATGCCAAAAACAGTTTTTTGGTAAAAGTCTAGGTTTTTCTAAATATGGTATGTTGTCTGTGAACAAGGATACTTTGATTTCTTCCTTTCCAATTTGGATGCCTTTTATTTCTTTCTCTTGCCTAATTGCTTTGGCTAGGAGTTCCAGTACTATGTTGAATAAAAGTGGTAGAAGTACGCATCCTTGCTATATCCAAACCATAGCAAATGCTTTGAATGTTTGCGAGAGCTGAGACAAACCTGGGCTTAAGGTATCATCTACTCCTGAAAAGGAGACAGTGTTCTTAGAGAAAAGGCTTTTAATTTTCCCCCATTAAGTATGATGTTAACTGTATGTCTGTTATACATGCCTTTATTATTTTGAGGTTTGTTCCTTTTATACCCAGTTAGTTGAGAATTATTTTCATAAAGAATGTTAAATTTCATTGAATGCTTTTTCAGCATCTATTGAAATGATCATATGGCTTTTGCTCTTGATTCTGTTAATGTTATGTATCATATTTATTGATTTGCATATGTTAAATCATCCTTGTATCCCTGAGATGAATCCCACTTGATTATGGTGAATGATATTTTTAATGTGTTATTGTATTTGGTTTGCTAGCATTTTGTTGAGGATTTTTGCATGTATGTTTATCAGAGATACTGGCCTCTAGTTTGCTTTTTTTGGTTATGTCCTTGTCTGGTTTTGGTATCAGGGTAATCCTGGTCTGTAGAATGAGTTTGGAAGTATTCCTTTCTCTTCAATTCATTGGAATTGCTTGAGTAGAATTAATAGTAAAGCTTACACATTACCCTCTTGTAAGTGTTGGTCACTGGCTCCTTGCTTTGTTCATTTGGGGAGGTCATGATTTCATTTGCTGTTGTTTCTTATAAATGTTTGTTTATGGCTTCACATTGAGGAATTAGATATTTATTCCCATCTTTGTTGTTTGGTTTGTTTTGGTCTCTCTATGGCATGTTTCCTTAGAGGTTCTTTGCAGCTGCCTGTGAGTTCCCTAAGCCCAGATCATTGCCTCCTTTTTAGGACTAGAAGATGGTGCCTTAAACCCAGGTTTGCCTCGGCTTTTACAAACATTCAGAACAGTTGCTATAGTTTGCATATTTGGCCCCTCCAAACCTCATGTTGAAATTTGATCCTCAATGTTGGGGATGGGGCCTAATTGGGGGTGTTTTGGTCATGGAGGCAAAACCCTCATGAATGTCTTGGTGTGGTCCTCATAGTAATGAGTGATTTCTTGCTCTGTTAATTCCTTTGAAAGCTATAAAGCCAGTTGTTAAAAAGAACCTGGCCCCTCCCTACCTCTCTCTCTTGCCTCCTCTCTTGCCATGTGATTTCTGCACACATCAGTTCCCCTTCTCCTTCTGCTATGAGTGGTAGCTGAGGCCCTCACCAGAGGCAGATGCCAGTGCCATGCTGCTTATACAGCCTGTAGAACCATGAGCCAAATAAACCTCTTTTCTCTATAAATTACTCAGCCTTGGGTATTCGTTTATAGCAACACAAACAGACTAAGACAGCACTGCTGGTCCTAGATTGAGCAAAGAGTTCTAAAGGGAATACCCTAGATGTGTGGGAAGGCTGGCTAGGGGTTCATGCCCAGAAGACCTGTGGAGCATGTGCCTCCCACAGCGTGGTGCTGCTGAAAAGCAACTCTGATTTGGCATCTCCTTTGGCTGAGATAAAGAGCAGAATTTTGAGCGCTGGGGTTAGTACTCCTGCCTGCTCTCTGTTTCTAGCTGCCCTCAGGAGTTTTTCTCCCTAAAGGCACTCGCAATGCTTCCCGTAAGATGAGGCAGGAATGATTTTCCTGTAAGGGAACCCAGTGTGATGGTGAAGCTGGCTGCCGGCTTCAATCTCACTTTTTCCAGTGTAGAAACCATGAGTCTGGGAAGAACTTTCCATACCTGGTGCATGGTAGACTGCGGGAGGGGTATCACGGATGGAGAAGCCTATTTCTCTTACAGTATACTCGAAGTTTTTCACTTCCCTGTGGCCCTGCGGATTGTCTAAGCCTCAACTTTGAGTTCTGAGATATTGCTAGTGATAATCTTGGCAATGGATATTGTTTTTGGTTTTCTGTGGGGGACAGTAAAGCCAGATTGTTTCTTCTTTGCCATTTTGGTGACTTTGCTCCTAGTATGATTTTTTAATTGCCTTTATCTCCAAACAAGGCCTGATAACCAATTCTAGATTACTCCTATCTCTATGCTGCCTACAATTCTCACTATAGTACCAACAACTGAATTTGTCAGGGCACAGAAACCAATCCTGATTCATCTAAACAGAAAGAATTTATGGAATGGGTAAATTCTTGGATATTGGATCAGAATATTAAACTCCCAAATATTAGTGGCCTAACACACATAAGAAAAGTTTCTTACTCATCCTACAGAGCCAGTGAAGGTTGGGGGCAGGAAGTCTGTTCCATATTGTCATTTGGGGACCCAGAATGATGGAAGGCCCACTATCTGGAATGCTGCTGGTCGCCATGTCAGGAGAGACACTAGAGGATCACGCAGAGGCTCTTCAGTGCCTCAACTGGACTTATCACATGCACCTCCCCAAGTCCAAGAGGGCTAGTAAGTGGAGTCTACCAATGGCTAGGAAGGAAGAGAGAACTGGATAGTGGTGAGTAATAGTAATGTCTACTACAGAACAGTAGGAAGTGGCTCACAGTGTTTACAAATAGTTGCAGAGAGAGAAATAGGATCTGAGGGAGGAAATGCACAGATAAGATCCTGCCATAGGAATAATCTGTTTGAACACCAACTCTGACCCCATCATCCTGACACTCAATATCTCACTACTGACCTCCATACTCTTGGAAACATCCGCTGTAATGTTAATCCTTGACTCCACTTCAAATAACCTCAAACTGACCCCTTAAGGGTCAAAGTCTCAGGTAGTTTACGTAGTCCTGGGTAGTACCATCTTATTAGCATGGCCTTAGCATGCCAGGTAATTTGGGTCATGTGCCCATGTTTTAGCTGCAAGAAGTAGGAAGAGAAAATTTCTATTTCAACTTCCATTCTGGACAGAAGGATACTGCTGCCTCTCAAATTTAGGATTCCTCCTTTAAAAGGGTGTTCAGATTCTGGGCAGCCAAAACATAAAAATGTGCACTATATAGTTTACATGTTTTACATTTTAAGAATTGTATTTTATTTTTTGACTTCCTTCCTATGTGGATATTTTGAGAATTTTATATAAAAAGAATCATGCCATATGTGCTCTTTTTTTGCCTGGCTTCTTTCAAAGAATAATCATTTTGGGGTTTAATTATGTTGTAGCATGTATCGGTACTTCATTCCTTTTTATTACTCAGTATTATTCCACTGTCTGGTTATACCATAATTTGTTTAATCATTCACCTAAACATTTGGGCTGTTACCACTTTTTAGCTATTACTGATAAAGCAAGTATGAATAATCACGTATAGGTCTTTTTAGGGACATAAGCTTCCATTTCCCTCAGATAAATACCTAGGAGTGGAACTGCCAGGTCATATGGCAAGTGTATGCTTAACTTAAGAGACTGTCAAACTTTTTTCCAAAATAGTGGTGTCATTTTACATTCCCACCAAGAGCTTATGAGAGGTCTAGTTTTCTGCATCTTCACCAACACTTAGTATGGTTAGTGTTCTTAATTTCAGCCATTCTACTAGGTGTGTAGTGGTATATTATAGTGGTTTTAATTTTCATTTGCCTTAGTTTTCAGAGTTTTGGGTTTTTGAATAAACATCAGCTGTAGCCAGGCAGTACTCCGCACGGGCCTTAAGTAAACTCCATTACAGTGTTGGCTTCAGGTGTGACCCAGCACATTCCCAGCTGCCATGGCCATGGGTAGAGACTCCTTTTGCTTGAGAAAAGGAGAGGGAAGAGTATAGGAGGCTTTGTTTTGCAGCTTGGGTACCAGCTTGACCATGGTGGGTTAGAGCACGAAGTGGGCTCCTGGCAGCCCCAATTCCAGGCCTTGGCTTCTGGATGGCACTTCTGGACATGTCCTCGGCCACAGGGGAGCCTATTGCCCTTAAAAGAGAGACCCAGGCATGGCAACATTCACCACAAGCTGACTGAAGAGACCTTGGGCCTTGATTGAACATCAGTGGTAGCCAGGAAGTACTTGCCATGGGCCGGAGATGGTGGTGAACATAGGCAGAGACTCCTACTTGAGGAAAGGAAAGGGAAGAAAAAGAAGGACTTTGTCTTGTGGCTTGGGTACCAGCTCAGCCACAGTAGAATAGAGTATCAAGTAGATTCCTAAGGTTCCCAACTCCAGGCCCTGGCTTCCAGATAGCATTTGTGGGCCCTCCCTGTGCTGGGGAGGGAAGCTCACTGCCATGAAGAGGGGGACACAAACCTGGTTGGATTTACCACCTGCTGACTGAACAGCCCTTGGGCCTTGAGTGAACACTGGCAAGTAGTCAGGCAGTGGTTGCTGCGGGCCTTGGGTGAGACCCAGTGTTGTGCTGGCTTCAGTTCTGACCCAGTGTAGTCTCAGCGGTGGTGGACACAGGGGTGCTTGTGTCACCCCTACCCCAGCTCTAGGCAGCTTAGCATGGACAGAGAGACTGCATTTGTTCGGGGGAAAGTAAGGGAAGAGAACAAGAGTCTCTGCCAGGTAATCCAGGAAATTCTCTCAGACTTATGCAAGACCACCAAGATGGTATAACTATGAGTCTGCAAGCATCATGGTATTACTTTCCTAGGCTTGGGGTGACCCCTAACGCAGATACAGCTGCAGTAACCAAAGATTTAGATAACAATATCCAATTCCCTTTGAATACGTGGAAAGCCTTCGCAAGGTGGAAGGGTACAAACAAGCTCAAACTGCAAAGGCTGTAGTAAGCACCTAACTCTTCAATGCCCAGACATTGACAAACATCCATAAGCATCAAGACTATCTAGGAAAACATGACCTCCCAAATGAACTAAATAAGGTACCAGTGACCAAACTCAGAGTAACAGAGATATGTGACCTTTCAGAGAATTCAAAATAGCTGCTTTGAGGAAGCTCAATGAAATTCAAAATATCGCAGAGAAGGAGTTCATAATCCTATCAGATAACTTTAACAAAGACATTAAAATAATTTTGAAAAATCAAGCAGAAATTCTGGAGCTGAAAAATTTAATTGACGTACTGAAGTATGCATCAGAGGCCCACAACAGCAGAATTGATTAAGCAGAAGAATAATGAGTGAGCTCGAAGACAGGCTATTGGAAAATACACAGTCAGAAGAGACAAAAGAAAAAAGAATATAAAAAAAAAAAGCATGCCTACAAGATCTAGAAAATAGCCTCAAAAAGGCAAATCTAAGAGTTGCTGGCCTTAAAGAGGAGGTACAGAGAGAGATAAGGGTAGAAAGTTTATTCAAAGGGACAATAACAGAGAACTTTCCAAACCTGGTGAAAGATATCAACATTCATGTACAGGAAGGTTATTGAACACCAAGCAGATTCAACCCAAATAAGACTACCTCAAGACATTTAATAATCAAACTCCCAAAAGTCAAGGATAAAGCAAGGATCAAGCAAGCTGCAAGAGAGAAGAAATAACATACAAAGGAGCTGCAATATATCTAGCAGCAGACTTTTCAGTGGAAACCTTATAGGCAAGGAGAGAGTGTCATGACATATTTACAGTGCCAAAAAGAAAAAAAAATTATATTAGAATAGTATATCCAAGCCAGGCGCAGTGGCTCACGCCTGTAATTCCAACACTTTGGGAGGCTGAGGAGGGCGGATCACTTGGGTCAGGAGTCTGAGACCAGCCTGGCCAACATGGTGAAACCCCGTTTCTACTAAAAATACAAAAATTAGATGGGCATGGTGGTGCACACCTATAATCCCAGCTACTCTGGAGGCTGAGGTAGGAGAATCGCTTAAACCTGGGAGGCAGAGGTTGCAGTGAGCCAAGATTACAGCACTGCACTCCAGCCTGGGTGACAAGGGTGAGGCTGTGCCTCCAAAAAAAAAACAAAAAACAAAAAACAAAAAAAACTATATCCGGCAAAAATATCCTTCAAACAAGAAGGATAAATAAAGACTTTTCCAGACAAACCAAGCTGAAGGATTTCATCAACACCAGTCATGTCCTACAAGAAATGCTAAGGGGAGTTCTTCAATCTGAAAGAAAAGGATGTTAACAAGCAATAAGAAATCATGTGACAGTACAAAACTCACTGGTAATAGTAGGTATGCTGAAAAACACAGAATATTATAACACTGTAACTATGGTATATAAACTATTCATATCTTGAATAGAAAGACGAAAAGATGAACCTATCAAAAATAATAATAATTACAGCAAATTTTCAAGACATAGCATATAGCAAGATATAAATAAAAACAACAAAATGTTAAAAAGCAAGAGGATGAAGTTAAAGTTTAAAGGTTTTATTAGTTTTCTCTTTGCTTGTTTGTTAGTGTGTTTGTTTTTGAACTTAGTGTTGTCACCAGTTTAGAACACTGGGTTATAAGATGTTATCTGCAAGCCTCATGGTAACCTCAAATCAAAAACCTGCAACTTTGGGAGGCTGAGATGGGCAGATTACTTGAGGTCAGGAGTTTGAGATCAGCCTGGCCAACATGGTGAAACCCTGTCTCTACTAGAAATACAAAAATCAGCCAGGCGTGGTGGCACATGCCTGTAGTCCCAGCTACTTAGGAGGCTGAGGCAGGAGAATTGCTTGAACCCAGGAGGTGGAGGTTGCAGTGAGCTGAGATCGCACCACTGCCCTCCAGCCAGGGCAACAGAAAACAAACAAACAAATAAACAAACAAACCAAAAACCCTATAACAGATATACAAAAAATAAAAAGGAAGAAATTAAAACACCACCAGAGAAAAAAGGAATACAGGAAGGAAGGAAGGAAGAGAAGACCACAAAATAGCTAGAAAATAAACAACAAAATGGGAGTAGTAAGTCCTTGTTGAAGACACAAAATCAACATACAAAAATCAGTAGCAGTGTAGGAACAAAGATGGCCAACTAGACACAGCCAGGAGTAACATCTGCCACTGAGACACCAGGACATTGGGAAGACTGGCACACTCCAAGCAGATCTTCAGAGGGAAGACACTGAGAGTGGACAGAGGGAAGACATGGATGCTGGGTTGAAAGGAGGAGAAGCTGGGAACCCTGCATGGTGCTACTGAGCACCAGCACTCATTCCTGGCCCCCAGTGACTCCTGGGGAATGGGTGAGTTGAACAGGTGAGAAGTGGCCCATTCTTACCACAGACCTCCAGTATCCTGGCAGCCTGAGATCCCATGACCCCCACGGACACTTGAGCTGACAAGGAGTACTGCTTAGAGAGGTAGTAGGAACAGGACTCCAGGATGTGTGAAGCCCAGAGGGTTTGATGTGGGAATGTCTGCAGTGGAGCATGGGAAGGGATGCCAATTCCCAAGGCTCACCATTTTCCTTCATGAGACTTTAGCCTTAGGGTGGCTGTTGGACCTGGACCAAGCAAGGTGATCTTGCCTATGATATGGGGCCAGTCTGATCTGAGTGTCCCCCTGTCTGCTGGCCTCTCCTGGGGCCACTAATCTGGCCGTGCCTGCTTGTAGCATAGCCTTGAATGCCCAACCAGGGTGCTTCCTGGGGGTCCTCATCGTAGCCCCTTTGCTAGCAGACTGCACCTGACCATCGAAGAGCTCCAGCAGAACAACCTTTGCTGACACACACCAGCCCACTTGCATCCTCCTTCTACCACAGCCTCCTCTACACTGCTTTTCTGGCATGCACTCACTCATGCCCACCCTCCCAATGCTTTGCTGATACACATGAGCAGTTGGATCTTACCTCCCCTCCCTGACTGGCACATGTGTACACATTGCTGCGGGTGTGAAAGTACCCGGCAACTGCCCCTCTGCCCCTCTGATGCATGGGCACCCAGCTGTGCTGCCATTCCTGGCATGAACTTGTACATGGACCCCAGCAACCCTGCCCCACCCCAGTGCTGCCACTGGCACATACATGCACATGGATGCCAGCAGCCCTGCCTCCAATGTCACCACCTCTGCAAACGCATGCATAGAGGTCTGCAGCCCCATGCCCACCAGGGCACCCTTCCCCTGCCACCACCAGCATGAGTGCAAGCATAGACACTGGCAAACCTGCTCCTACCAGCACCCCACCTCTGCCATGCTGCTGGTGCAAGTGCACACGGGAACACCCCAGCCCTGCTCCTGTTGGTGCCCTGCTCCAGCTGACATGTGTACACCCCACCATGCTGCCCACAGCTGCTGTCATGTGCAAGTGAGTGAGCACAGATCCCACTGCCACCACCCCAATGAAGCACTCTGTCCAGTAAGACCCATTGTAGTGTTGTGTCCGGAGAATGAGGAACACCTTGGCCCTCCCCAGTGCAGCAGATTCCTAATCTTAACGGGCCAGAGAACAAAGCCAGGGGCCTGCTGCCATCCCCCTAGAGTTACAGCATGCAGCTTAGGAGTACTGAGCTGAGCTTTGGCCCCTAAAATTTTCCAGAGATGAAATCAGTCAACTGAACTTATCTCATACCACAGTGAAACCTCCAAGGGCATCAAAGAAGATAAAAGCAAAAAATCCCATCCAAAGGACAGCAATACTTCAAAGACTGAAGAAACAATGGCCCACATAGGAGAGAAAGCCATTTCAAGAACTCTGGCGACTCAAAAATCCAGAGTGTCTTCATACCTCCAAATGACTACACTAGGTTCTCTAGCGATGGTTCTTAACCAGGCTGAAATGGCTGAAATGACAGAAGTAGAATTCAGAATACGGATAGGAAAAAAGATCATCAAGATTCGGAAGAAAGTCAAAACCCAGTCCAAGGACTCTAAGGAATATAATAAAATGAAACAGGAGATAAAAGACGAAATGGCCATTTTAAGAAAGAAGCAAACTGAGCTGATAGAGCTGAAAAGCTCACTTTAATAATTTCATAACACAGTCATAAGTATTAACAGTAGAATCAACCAAGCTGAGGAAAGAATCTCAGAGCTTGAAGACTAGTTATTCAAAATAACTCTGTCAGATAAAAATTAAAGAATAAAGAAGAATGGACAAAACCTGTGAGAAATATGGGATTATGTAAAGAGACAAGATCTATGACTCTTTGGCATCCCAGAAAGAAAGGGAGAGAAAGTATACAACCTGGAAAACATACTTGAGGATATCATCCATGAAAATTTCCCCAACTTCACTAGAGAGGCCAACATTCAAATTCCGGAAATGCACAGAGCCCCTGAAAGATGCTATATAAGATGACCATCCCCAAGACATATAGTCATCAGATTCTCCAAGGTCAAAATGAAAGAAAAAAATGTTAAAGGCAGCTGGAGAGAAGGGGTAGGTCACCTACAAGGGAACCACATCAGGCTAACAGAAAACCTTTCATCAGAAAGCCTGCAAGCCAGAAGATACTGGCGGCCTATATTTAGCATTCTTAAAGAAAAGAAACTCCAACCAAGAATTTCATATCCAACCAAACTAAACTTTATAAGTAAAGGAGAAATAAGATCCTTTTCAGACAAGCAAATGCTAAGGGAATTCATTACCACCAAACCTGCCTTAAAAAAGGTCCTTAAGGGAGTGCTAAATATGCAAAGGAAAGACCATTACCAGCCACCACAAAAACACTCTTAAGTATGAAGACCATTGACACTACAAATGAACCATAAAATTAAGTCTGCATAATAACCTGCTAACAACATGATGACAGAATCAAATCTGTACATATTAAAATTATCCTTGAATGTAAACAGAATAAATGCCCCAAATAAAAGGCACAGAGTGGCAAGTTGGATAAAGAAGCAAGAACGAACTGTATGCTGTCTTCAAGAGACCCATCTCACACGCAATTACAACCATAGACTCAAAGTAAAGGGATGAACAAAAACTTACCAAGCAAATGGAAAGCAGAAAAAAAGCAGGGTAAGCTCTTCTAATTTCAGGCAAAATAGGCTTTAAACCAACAAAGATCAAAAAAGACAAAGAAGGGCTATTACATAATGAGAAAGGGCTCAATTCAATAAGGAGACATAACTATACTAAATATAGATATGCACCTAACACAGGAGTGCCCAGGTTCATAAAGCAAGGTCTTAGAGAAGTTTTTAGAGAATTATGACAAGACTTAGATAACCACAAAATAATAGTGGGAAACCAACACCCCACTGACTGTGTTAGACAGATCATTAATGCAGAAAACTAACAAAGATATTTGGTACCTGAATTTGACACTTGACCAAACGGACCTAACAGACATCTACAGAATTCTCCACCCAAAAACAATAGAATATACATTCTTCTCATCTGCACATGGCACGTATTCTAAAATTGACCACACAATCGATCATAAAACAATCCTCAGCAAATTAAAAAAAAGAAAGTATACCAACCACACTTTTGGACCACAGTGCAATAAAAATAGAAATCAATATGAAGAAAATTGCTCAAACCCATACAATTGCATGGAAATTAAACAACTTCCACTTTAATGACTGTTGGGTAAACAATGAAATTAAGGCATAAATCAAAAAATTCTTTGAAACTAAAGAGAATAAAGATACAACATACCATAATCTCTGGTACACAGGTAAAGCAGTGTTAAGAGGGAAGTTTATAGTGCTAAATGCCCACATCAAAAAGTCAGAAAAGATCTCCAATTAACAACTTAACCTCACCATTAGAGAAACTAGAGAAACAAGAGCAAACCAACCCCCAAGCTAGCAGAAAACAAAAAATAACCAAAATCAGAGCTGACCTGAAGGAAACTGAGACACACACAAAACCATACAAAAGATCAATGAATCTATGATGAGTTGTTTTTTTGAAAGAATAAATAAGATAGACTGCAGGCTAGACTAATAAAGAAAAAGAGAGAAGATCCAAATAAACACAATCGGAAAAGAGAAAGAGGATATTACCACCCACCCCAGACAAATGCAAAAAAACCTTCAGAGACCACTATAAATACCTATATGCACACAAACTAGAAAACCTAGATGAAACAAATAAATTCCTGGAAACATACAACCTCCAAGATCGAACCAAGAAGAAATTGAATCCCTGAATAGACCAATAAAGAGTTCCAAAAGTGAATCAGTAATAAAAAGCCTACCAATCAGAAAATGCCCAGGACCACATAGATTCATAACCAACATCTAGCAGACGTATAAAGAAGAGCTGGTACCAATTCTACTGAAACCATCCAACAAATTGAGGAGAGACTCTTCCCTAACTCATCCTATGAGGCCAGCATTGTCCTGATACCAAAACCTAGCAGAGACACAACAAAAAAGGAAATTTCAGGCCAATATCCCTCATCAACATAGATGCAAAAGTCCTTGACAAAATACTAGCAAGCCAAATCCAGCAGTACATCAAAAAGCTAATCTACCAGGATCAAGGAGGCTTTATCCCTGAGATGCAAGGTTGGTTCAACATACACAAATCAATAAATGTGATTCATCACATAAACAGAACTAAAAAAGCACATGATCATCTCAATAGATGCAGAAAAGGCTTTCAATAAAATTCAACATTCCTTCATGTTAAAAACCCTCAACAAACTAGGTTCTGAAGGAACACATTTCAAAATAGTAAGAGCCATCTATGACAAAGCCACACCCAAGACCATACTGAATTGGCAAAAGCTGGAAACATTCCCCTTGAGAACTAGAATAAGACAAGGAAGCTCTCTCTCACCACTCCTATTCAACATAGTACTGGAAGTCCTAGCCAGAGAAATCAGGTAAGAGAAAGAAATAAAAAGCATACAAACAGGAAAAGGAAATAAAAGGCATACAAACAGGAAGTCAAACGACCTCTCTTCACAGATGATATATTTCTATACCTAGAAAACCCCATAGTCTCTGCCCAAAAGTTCCTAGATCTGATAAATAACTTCAGCAAAGTTTCAGGATACAAAGTCAATGTATAAAAATCAGTAGCATTTCTATACACCAACAACATCCAAGCCAAGAGCCAAATCAAGAACACAACCACATTCAGAATGCCACAAAAAGGATAAAGTACCTAGGAATACTGCAAACCTTGGAGGTAAAATATCTCTACAATGAGAATTACAAAACACTGCTCAAAGATGACACAGACAAATGGAAAAATGTTCCATGTTCACGGATAAGAAGAATCAATATTGTTAAAAAGGCCATACTACCCAAAGCAATTTACAGATACAATGCTATTCCTATCAAACTAACAATCACACTCTTCACAGAATTAGAAAAAACTACTTTAAAATTCATAGGGAACCAAAAAAGAGCCTGAATAGCCAAGGCAATCCTAAGCAGAAAGAATAAAGCTGGAGGCATCACATTACCTGACTTTGAACTATACTACAAAGTTACAGTAACCAAAACAGCATGGTACTGGGACAAAAACAGACACAAAGACCAATGGAACAGAACAGAGAGCCCAGAAATAATACTGCACACCTATAACCATCTAATCTTAGCTAAAGTTGACAAAAACAAACAATGGAGAAAGGATTCCCTATTCAACAAATGGTGCTGGGATAACTGGCTAGCCATATGCAGAAGATTGAAAATGGACCTCTTCCTTACACCATATACAAAAATCAACTCAAGATTAAATTGAGTTTAACTCTTACATTAAAGACTGAAATGTAAAAACTAAAACTATAAAAACCCTGGAAGACAACATAGGAAATACCATTCTGGACATAGATTTCACGATAAAGATTCCAAAAGCAATTGCAACAAAAACAAAAATTGACAAATAGGACCTGATGAAACTAACAAACTTCTGCACAGTAAAGGAAACTATCAACAGAGTAAACAGACAACCTACAGAATCAATGAAAGTATTTGCAAACTATGCATCAAACAAAGGTCTAATATCCAGAATCTATAAGGAACTTAAACAAATTAACAAGCAAAAAAAATTCCATTAAAAAGTGGGCAGAGGACATGAACAGACACTTTTCAAAAGAAGACATGCATGTGGCCAACAACACATGAAAAAATATTCAACATCACTAATCATTAGAAAAATGTGAATCAAAACCACAATGTGATACCATCTAACACCAGTCAGAATGGCCATTATTAAAAAGTCAAAAAATAACAGATGACAGCAAGGCTGCAGAGAAAAGGGAAAGCTTATGTACTGCTGGTGGGAATGAAAATTAGTTCAGCTGTTGTGGAAAACAGTTTGGTGATTTCTCAAAGAACTTAAAAGAGAATTACCATTCAACCCAGCAATCCCATTATTGGGTATTTACCCATAGAAATGTAAATTTCGTTCTACCATAAAGACACATGCACATGTATGTTCATCACAGCATTATTCACAATAGCAAAGACATGAGATCAGCCTAACTGTCCATCAATGATAGACTGGATAAAGAAAATATGGTACAGATATACCATGTAATACCATGCAGCCATAAAAAAAGAACAAAATCATGTCCTTTGCAGTAACATGGATGGAACTGGAGGCCATTATCCTAGGCAAACTAATGTAGGAACAGAAAACCAAATACCACATGTTCTTACTTATAAGTAGGAGCTAAACATTGAGTACACACGGACACAAAGAAGGGAACAACAGACACCAGGGCCTACTTGAAGGTGGAGGGTGGAAAGAGGGTGAGGACTGAAAAACTACCTATCAGGTACTATGCTTATTACTTGCATAATGAAATAATCTGTACCCCATATCCCCATGGCACACAATTTACTTATATAACAAACCTGCACATGTACCCCTGAACCTAAAATAGAAGTTAAAAAAAATCAGTAGCATCTCTAAACACTAATAATAGGCTAGCTGAAAAAGAAATCAAAAAGCTATCCCCTCCACAATAGCTACAAGAAGAATGAAATACCTAGAAACAAATTTAACTAAGGAGGTGAAAGACCTCTACAAGGCAAACTACAAAACAATGATGATAGCAACTGAAGAGGTCACAGACAAATGGAAAGACATTACATGCTCATAGATCAGAAGGATTAATATTGTTAAAATTACAATACTACCCAAAGCAATCTGCCCATTCAATACAATCCCTATCAAAATACCAATTACATTATTCACAGTAGTAGAAAAAACAATCCTAAAATTCATATGGAACCATAAAAGACCCCAAATAGCCAAAGCAATCCTATGCAAAACAAAATGGGAGCATCACACTACCTGATGTGAACATATACTACAAAGCCATAGTAACCAAAACAGCAAGTTACTGGCATTAAAAACAGACACATATGCCAATGGAACAGAATAGAGAACCCAGAAATTAATCCACATGTTTACAGCCAACTGATATTTTACAAAGGTGCCAAGAATATACATTGGGGAAAGAACAGTCTCTTTAATAAATGGTGCTTGGAAAACTGGATGTCCATATGAAAAAGATTGAAACTAGACCCCTATCTCTTATCACATACAAAAATCAACTAAAAATGATCAAATACTTAAACGTAAGACACAAAACTATACAAGTTCTAGAAGAAAACATTGGGAAAACACTCCAGAACATTGTTCTAGGCAAAGATTTTATGGCTAAGATCCCAAAAGCACAGGCAACAAAAACAACAATAGACAAATGGCACTATATCAAGCTGAAAAGCTTCTGGACAAGCAAAGGAAACAATCGAAAGAGTGAAAAGACAACCTATAGAATGGGGAAAAATATTTGCAAATTATTTATCTAACAAGGTACTAATATTCAGAATATACAAAGAACTCAAACAACTCAACAGCAAAAAGTCCTGAATAATCCTATTAAAAGTAGGCAAAGGGCCAGGTGCGGTGGCCCACGCCTGTAATCCCAGCACTTTGGGAGGCTGAGGCGGGTGGAGTTCGAGACCAGCCCAGCCAACATGGTGAAACCCTGTCTCTATTAAAAATACAAAATATTATATAAATATATTTATTTAATATTTTAATAAATTAAATTTATTTAATTTATTCTATTAAATTTATTCTATTAAAATCTATTAAAATAAAAATATTAAAAATATAAAAATTAGCCAGGTGTGCTGACATGCGCCTGTAATCCCAGCTACTCAGGATAGGAGAATTGCTCGAACTCAGGAGGTGGAGGTTGCAGTGAGCCAAGATCGCATCACAGCACTCTTGAACTCGGGAGGCAAAGGTTGCAGTGAGCTGAGATCTCACCACAGCACTCCAGCCTGGGCGATAAAGCAAGACTTTGTCAAAAAAAAAAAAAAAAAGTAGGCAAAGGATCTGAATAAACATTTCTCAAAAGATGACATGTAGGCCGGGCGCAGTGGCTCATACCTGTAATCCCAGCACTTTGGGAGGCAAAGGTGGGTGGATCAAGAGGTCAGGAGTTCAAGACCAGCCTGGCCAAGATGGTGAAACCCCGTCTCTACTAAAAATACAAAAAAATTAGCCAGGCGTGGTGGCAGGCACCTGTAATCCCAGCTACTCAGGAGGCTGAGACAGAGAATTGCTTGAACCCGGGAGGCAGAGATTGCAGCCACTGCACTCCAGCCTGGGTGACAGAGCGAGACCCCATCTCAAAAAAAAAAAAGAAGAAAAAGATGACACATAAATGTCCAACAGCTGTATTTTAAAATGCTCAAAATGACTAATTATCAAGGACATGCAAATCAAAACCACAATGAGATATCACTTTACTCCCATTAGAATGGCTATCATCAAAAACACAAAAAATAACAGATGCTGGTGAGATGCAGAGAAAAGATAATGCTTATACTCTGTTTTTTTTTTGTTTGTTTGTTTGTTTTTCGTTTTTTTTGAGACGGAGTCTCACTCTGTCGCCCAGGCTGGAGTGCAGTGGCGGATCTCAGCTCACTGCAAGCTCCGCCTCCCGGGTTCACGCCATTCTCCTGTCTCAGCCTCCCAAATAGCTGGGACTATAGGTGCCCGCCACCACGCCCGGCTAATTTTTTGTATTTTTTAGTAGAGACGGGGTTTCACCGTGTTAGCCAGGACGGTCTCGATCTCCTGACCTCGTGATCCGCCCGCCTCAGGCTCCCAAAGTGCTGGGATTACAGGCGTGAGCCACCGCACCCAGCACTTATACTCTGTTTGTAGGAATATAAATTAGTGCAGCCATTATGGAAACGGTATGGAGATTTCTCAAAAAGTAAAAACCAGAATTACCATATGATCCAGCAATCTCACTACTGGATATTTATCCAAAGGAAAGGAAATCAGTAGAGCAAAGGGATACATTTATTGCAGCACTATTCACAACAGCCAAAATTTGGAATAAGCCTAAGTGCCCATCAGCAGAGGAACAGATGAAGAGAATGTGCTATATATGCACAATAGAATATAGAATATTATTTAGCCATAAAAATGAAATCCTATTATTTGCAGCAACATGGATGAAACTGGAGGTCATTACGTTAAGTGACATAAGCCAGCCACAGAAAGACAATTATTGCATGTTCTCACTCATATGTGGGAATTTAAAAAGTTGATCTCATAGAGGTAGAGAGCAAAATGATAGTTACCTGAGGCTGGAAAGGATGTGTGGGGTGGGATGGAGACAGGTTGGCTAATGGATATAAACATAGTTAAATAGAAGGAATAAGTTCTAATGTTTGATAGCAGAATAGGGTGGTAACAGTTAACCGTGTATATTTCAAAATAGCTAGAAGAAGGGACTTGAAATGTTCCCAACACACAGAAATGATAAATGCTGGAGGCGATAGATATCCTAAATACCCTGATTTGATCATTATATATTCTATGCATGTAACAAAATATCACACATACTCCATAGATATGTACAAAAATATATATTAGTAAAAAATGAAAAAGAGTGATTATGAGGGCCTGTCAGGGGGGCGGGGGGAGGGACAGCATCAGGAAAAATAGCTAATGCGTGTGGGGCTTAATAACTAGGTGATGAGTAATAGGCATAGCGAACCACCTTGGCACACGTTTACCTATGTAACAAACCTGCACATCCTGCACATGTATCCCAGAACTTAAAATAAAATACAATGTGATTTTTTAAAAATAAAAAATAAAACCAAATATTTATTCAACACTCAAAGAGCAATTATCTCAGGATAGTGTGATACATTTGGTTATCATTTTTTCTTTGTGCTTTTATGCACTTGACACATTTTATGACATAAAACTTTTTATTTCTTTAATTACAAAAATAGGTATTATAAACATTCTAAGAAAGAATAAGAAGGGATTAGCTCTGCCTGGGATCCTTGGACCATGCCTAAAAAAGGATGTAAAAGAAGCAACATTGCACTTTTTCTCTGTCATACATACATACATAACATAACGTACACACAGAAAAACACAAATACACACACAACACACCATTTGAAATATATTTCTGTGAGATCAAGAAAGTTAAGGAAGTGCAACAAAGAAAACTAAAAGCAGAACATTTAAAAAAACTCCTTTAATTTTTCAAATAGGACAAAGTTCTATTGTTTGGTAGCAATGAGAACTTGCTACCAATCATTATGACAGTGACTTTCTAATGCTTTCATCATGAAAAGAGTCTGGTGACATCACCATTAATAGAAGGCTCAAACAGCAGGAGAATAATACACAATATATGATTTTTGCAAAGACCCAAAAATATAATGCTTGAGAAATGCCTGTCCTAGCACTTCTCTTTACATCACCAAAACTAACGGTAAAGTGACTCTTAGGAAGGAACTATATAAATGTTTGGATAATTATGGCAAAATCATAGGTAGGGATTATCCCCAAACTTTGGTCTTAAATGTATATTGTACAGAATAATGGGTGGCACACCAACATTATTACTGGCTTTTAAGAACAATGTCATTGAGGGCACTTTGTCAGAAAATAATCTGGCAAGATGAACCACACTCTTACATCATTCACGTGGTATTTCAAATGATCTTGAGTTTAAAAGGTGATCATTTCTGATTGCTGGGACACTAAAATTGGGTTCAATTTAAGCCTGCCCAGTATGGTATTACCTATACAAAAACTTTCCAATCAAAATATAATTCAAGTCATATTTGTCACTTTAAATATTTTAGGAGCCACACTGTAAAAGGTAAAAAGAAACAGATAAAATGTACTTTAATAATACATTTTACTCACTAACCAAATACACTTACTCACTACAATCAAAATTTCATTTCAACAGGTTAGTCAAAATAAAAAATTATTGAGATATCTTAAATTCTTTTCTTCATACTAAATCTTCAAACTCCACTATTTGGAGTAGCCATGTTTCACGTGCTCACTAGCCACATGTGGCTAATGGCTACTGTGTTAGAAGGAACAGGTCTAAAACATTTCACTTACAAATTAAGGGTTCAAAAATTAAGTATTAGAGACCTCTATTTTACTCTAATACATAACCCAAAAGCAAGACCTACTCTTGGATAATGTCCACCAAAAGCCAATTTACACTTGTAAACAGATATCTAATACCTGCAACACAAGCTAGATGCATTGGCTGGAGCCAAAGATTCCATTTTAGAGCTTAATGCCTTTAGTTTAGAATTTTTATCACTGTTTACAAAGATACACCTTTGAAAGAGCTCATATATTTTTAGGTTCATAGTCTTACAGTCTTTGAGTAATGCATCAGTCTTACTATCTTTGAGAAGAAAAAAATACATAAAAATCAAGTTTGGGACAGAATATATCCGAGTGGACAAAAACATCTTCATAATTATCTCATTCTATGGTCACAGAAGCACAAGTGAAATAGGAGGAAAGTTTTATTGAATTTCTTTTATGCAAGCAGGGTGGACTTTGATGAAGGAATGCAAAAGGAGTGTCACCTGGGAGGCAGAGGTGGCAGTGAGCTGAGATCACACCACTGCTCTCCAGCCTGGGTGACAGAGTGAGTGAGACTTTGTCTCAAAAAAAATAAATAAATATTATTGATACTAATCCTTTGTCAGCTGTGTGTACCATAAATGTCTTCTCTCAATTATAAATAAAATAGCTGTCCAACATTTATCTCTGGCCTCATCTTCAACTATTGTCTCCCTCCCTCACTCCACTCCAATCACACTGGCCTCCTTGATGTTCCTCAGATACATGAAGCACGCTTCACCTTAGGGCCTTTGCACCTTCTGTTCTTTCTGCACGAACCATTCATCCTCCAAATAGCAAAATGGTTCATTCTTTCACTTCCTTCAAGACTCCTGTCAAATGTTACTTTATCAGTGAAGCCTTCTCCACCCACCATGTATAAAATGACACAAACTCCCATTCTCTTTCTCTCTTACCCAACTTTATTTTTCATCTGATGAGTCAGATGTACTCATCAACATCTGACATACTATGTATTTGTTTATTCATTTATTATCTGTCACTCCTCACTAGAATGTGCCTAGAAAAGTTCCTACACATAGTAGAGGCTCAATATTTATAGAACAAATAAATGCATATAATCTCTTGTCTAATGGCAATGACTAGCACTTTCAGAATAATGAAATAGTGGTAGTAACAGGTATTCTTTAATTGGAAAGCTTGTGTTTTACTATTAAGAATCATATTAGCTTTTAATTTAAGATACATAGAGAAGAAATGAAATGACTTCTTTAGTATGTGAGATATTAGGGAAGATGCTCATTGTCGGTTCTTATTAAAAGAAAAAACTGTAAGCTTAAAGTAAATATGAAAGGATAAATGTCTCAGAACAGCCAAGGGAAGTGTGAAAAACAAGAAAGTTAAAGAGGATTTTGTCTCAACAAATATCAGAACATACTATAACATTACTGTAATCAAACCAACAAGGAATAGATTAGAGGAATAGTGAATCCAAAATTAGACCACAGTACACGTGAAAGTTAACATATAACAATGGTATTTTTTAAATCAGTGAGAAAAGAATGGGTTAGTTAATAAATTACACTACTCACACTACACTACTGGCAATCCAAGTGGAAAAAAGTGAGCCTCCATCTTATGCCATATATAAAAATAAGTTCCTGATGGATTTATTTAATGTTAGTATTTATTGAATTTTATTTACTTAATAAATTTATTTAATTTAAGACTTAAATGTAGAAAATAAAACAATAAAAATTATGTTAAAAAATCTACAACATGCAAAATCTAGGTAAGGAGGAGATCTTAGAGTTTTTTGTTTATGTTGTTTTGTTTTGGTTTGTTTTTTGAGACAGAGTCTTGCTCTGTTGCCCAGGCTGGAGTGCAGTGGCTCGATCTTGGATCACTGCAACCTCCGTCTCCTGGGTTCAAGCGATTCTCCTGCCTCAGCCTCCCGAGTAGCTGGGATTACAGGCGTGTGCCACCACGCCTGGCTAATTTTTGTATTTTTTTAGTAAAGATGGGGTTTCACCATGTTGGCCAGACTGGTTTCAAACTCCTGACCTCAGGTGATCTACCCGCCTTGGCCTCCCAAACTGCTGGGATTACAGGTGTGAGCCACCACACCTGGCCTAATTTTTTAGTTTTTTTTTTTGTAGAGTCAGGATCTCCCTATGTTACTGAGGCTGGTCTTGAACTGCTAGCCTCAAGCAGTCCACCCACCTCAGCCTCCCAAAGTGCTGAGATTACAGGTGTGAGCTACCAGGCCCAGCCAAGAAGATCTTAATGCCAGAAACCTAATAGCTGTTTAAAAAGCTATACTTGAATATACAAAAATTTCTAAATTTTATTTGCTTAAAAAATTAATAGATAAGAAAACCGCCTGGTTAGAAATGATTTTTAATACAAATGAAACAGTAATTATCTAAATACAAGGCACTCATAAATTGCTGAGAAAAATTTAACAATGCAACAAAAAACTGAAACTCATAATAGACTAAATCAAGATGACTAAAAAGCTTATGAAAAGATGCTCAGGCCGGGCACGGTGGCTCACGCCTGTAATCCCAGAACTTTGGGAGGCTGAGGCAGGCAGATCACCTGAGGTCAGGAGTTCGAGACCAGCTTGGCCAACATGGTAAAAAACCCCCTCTCTACTAAAAGTACAAAAATTAGCTGGGCATGGTGGCACACTGCTGTAGTCCCAAGGAGTCTAAGGTGGGAGGATCGTTTGAACCCAGGAGGCAGAGGCTGCAATGACCTGAGATTGCACCACTGCACTCCAGCCTGGGTGAAAGAGCGAGATTCCATCTCAAAAAAAAAAAAAAAAGTAAAGAAAAGATGCTCAAATTCACTACAGATCAGATAATTGTAAAATAATTTAATAATGAGCTGTTATTTATACCCTTCAAACTGCAAAATGTCAAATCTAAAATTTAAAAATGTAGGAAAAGTGCTGGTGGAAATGTGAAGTATTAGAGCCTTTAAAAAGTAACTGGGCACTATCTATTAAAAATAAACAATATATATACTCTTAGGCCCAGCAATCTTACTCCTGGGATTATCCAGTAAAATAACAGCACCAATACATAAAGACATAAGATTAAGAAAATTTATTGCATTTATTTTCATAGTGACAAAAATTCCAGAGATAAAATGAATGTCCATTAGTAAAGAAATGGCTAAACAAAGTGCCCACATCTTGGAATATTATGTAGCCATTAAAAATAATGAATAAGAACTATTTTAGATAACCTGGGGAGATTTCACAAAGTAGCATTGAGTGAGAAAAGCAGATACAAAAAAGTGTCCGTTATTTCATTATTGTAAAATAAACAAGATTTTAAATGACTGCATATATACACATATATGTATATATGTATATGTTTATATTGTACATGTTATCTATAGAATCACATAAATATACAAAAAAAATTAAAGGTCACAAACTAGGCTACTAATAATGGTGATGCAGGCAGGAAGACAGGAGGTGAAGAAATTATATACTGATGGAACAGATGTGGATAACAAATACCCTGGACATTTTCTAGTACTATTCTATCAGTTTATGGTATAGTCCTCCTGTATCACTTGTTTCTTTCTCCATTTAGATACATGCTCAGTTTCCTAGATCTAAATATAGGTCAATATAGCCTTGATTTACACGAGAAGATCCCACTCTTTCTCTCAGATACACTTTTTGAACAAATTATACGCTTCCACAATTATCATGAATCGTATCTCATTAAATCTTAGTGATACCTTCTAGCATTGAAATTTCAAATTCATTTTAATACCTCTTATCTCTTTACCAAACATATGGATACCTTAGGCCATATATATTATTTCCCTCCTTTATGCTTCATTCTACATCATAATACTCTACAGTATGGTACCATGAAACTTTAGCATTTTATCTGTATACTTTCTTTCTGGAAATTTTCACTGCAAATATTATACTTCATAATCAGATCACCTGTGTCCTGCCGAACATCATCTTCTCAGGCCTTGTGGTATTTTCTAACCTTCTCAGATACTAAATCCGTAGGGATACAAGAGAAACAACTCAAGTAATATGCGGTAACTTCAATTATGGGATTGTTTGCAGAGATTTGGGCAAGGTTTAGAGACTCAACAAAGGATATGTAGGCACCCAGGAGTTTGCAACAGCAGGAAGCTGTGACCACTCCTTTGCCTAAAGGGGCAAGGAAAGGAATGGCATTACCAGAGACCAGAGATTGCTGGAACCATGAAAGAAGAGCCACCCAACAGAAGTTGTAGTCATAGAAGGACATGGCCACCCTCTATATCTCAACAAACTGGAGAGAGAAAGCAGAAAAAGAGATAACTCAATCTTTCTATCTTCCTGCTCTCTCATCTTATGCTGGTGCCTCCCTTTAGCAGAACCCACTGGAAGCCATAACTCAAGGGACCTTGGGTGATCAGTCTGTTCCTAAGATATACAGCCAGGCAGAGAAAGGCTAAGGATAGGGGGAAAGTAAACAGAGAACAACTAGCACAATCCACCCCCTTTTCCATTCAGCATCATTTCTCAACCTTCACTTTGATGAAGAATCTCATGTTCCCAAAAAAGGAGAAACAAAAAGTTCCATCAGCTACTGTATCATCATGAGGTGATAACAATTCAGTCATATTCCCACTGGAACCTAAACTATAACACTAACCCTCTGGTATTCTAGATAAGGTAGCAGGGAAATGGAAGAAAGTAATTAACATAATACATCACTACTAAGTCCCACATCTGTAGCTGTTCAGGAGGCTGATAATATAAGGAGGTAGTTAATTGCCACTGTTTCATGGTTTCCTTATATTCTTAACTGATAGTGACCCAAACCTCCATTCCTTAAGACTTATTTCTGAGTCCTTTAGTGGTCCCACCTTACTGAATGAGTTGCCACAATTTCCCATTGACCATTATTACTGGAAATGGAAGTACTAAGGGGCACCCCAGAGAATTCCTTGGGTTCTATATGCAGCTCTCCTTGCCATCACTGTGTAGTAGAATCTTAGTATCTCCTTGATGATGAAGATCAATTGCCCCAGCCAGTACACTAACACCATTTCTGCCTATTAGTTCAGCAGCATGAAGAACCTCATATGATCTGCCATTAGCTTCACAGAACCATGAATGTATTCCCTAGAAGAAGATTCCTCCCTTAGAAACTAGGAACTCCAAACCCATGGAACCTGAGTTCATAACAATAGCAAGCAAACTTTCCATAAGCTGTAATCGTGAGCAGGAACATTCCCACATCCACTTTGCTTTATGGACTGTGTATTTTAGCTTTGGAAGAAACAGTGTCTTATATTGGTCATTGATTCAAAGCATGATGACATATTATAGGATAGTGCCTCAACCTTTCAGGAAATTGGTCTCTGAATCAGCACTGAAATTGAGACTTCTGCTGGCTGTTCCACTTTCTACCAGACCAGCTGCCCCTGAACAAAGAGGCACATAGTAAGACCAAATAACTTTATGGAAATAAGTCAACTGCCACACTACTTTCACCATAAAGTGTGTATCTTGGGTAAGGTAATGTTGTGTGTGATACCATAGTAATGAGTAACATATTCTGCAAGTCAACAAAGCTGGCAGGTTTGCAGACAAGGAAAGCAAATCTGTACTCAGAATATGGGACTAACAGGCATGTGCCACCACACCGGGCTAATTTTTGCAATTTTAGTAAAGACAGGTTTTGCCATGTTGGTCAGGCTGGCCTCGAACTCCTGGCCTCCAGTGATCTGCCTGCGTTGGTCTCCCAAAGGGCTGGGATTACAGGTGTGAGCCACCACGTCCAGCCTATTAAACAATTTCTTAACAGGAGTTTTTAATTGCCTTCTGCTTTCAGAGACTCTTTTTCTTTTATTCTGGCAGCAAACCTTTAATCTGATCTCACGAGGAAAGAGGGATAATCCTCAAACCCTTTCATCTTCTCAAATAGGTATCAATTTGCATCTGTAGCATGACTAATTTATAAGCATCATCACTACCACAAGGATACATTGGGCTAGTTGTAAGATGGATTTTGAGATTTGTGAGTCAAATACAAGTGTATGACTAGAAATTCTAAAATAAAGAGGGGTTTTGGCCGAGAGCGGTGGCTCACGCCTGTAATCTCAGCCCTTTGGGAGACCAACGCAGGCAGATCACTGGAGGCCAGGAGTTCGAGGCCAGCCTGGCCAACATGGCAAAACCCATCTTTACTAAAAATACAAAAATTAGCCAGGCATGGTGGCAGGCACCTGTAATCCCAGCTACTTGGGAGGCTGAGGCAGGAGAATCGCTTGAACCTGGGAGGCGGAGGTTGCAGTGAGCCAAGACTGTGCCATTGCACTCCAGCCTGGACAAGAAGAACGAAACCCCGTCTCAAAAAAAAAAAAAAAAAAAAAAAAAAAGAGACAGGGGTTTTAAATAACTGAATAAAATAAAATAAAATAAAATAAAATAAAATAAAATTGGCTTGGCACAGTGGCTTATGCCTGTAATCCCAGCACTTTGGGAGGCTGAGGAGGGCGGATCACGAGGTCATGAGTTTGAGACCAGCCTGGCCAATATGGTGAAACCCCGCCTTTACTAAAAATACAAAAATTAGCCAGGTGTGGTGGCACGCGCCTGTAGTCCCAGCTGCTCAAGAGGGTGAGGCAGAAGAATCACTTGAACCCGAGAAATGGAGGTTGCAGTGAGCCGAAATCACGCCACTGCACTCCGGCCTGAGACGGAGCAAGGCTCTGTCTCAAAACAAAACAAAACAAACGAATACGATTGTATGTTAAAGAAGTACTAAAACAGTAAGAGGGAATACTTTTGAAGGATTTATTATTTATTATATTATTATGATGATGACTACTATTAATATACTATTAAAGGTTGCCAAATCCTACTTTGTCTGGGTCTGGATTTATAATTAAAATTTGCACCCATCAAAAGCAAAATGTCATCTCACTTTGTATTCAATTCCTTTCAAAATGAAGGTCTTAATTTGCTTTAATCCTTTAATGCCTTGCCTCCAGCCAAACTATCAATATTATTAATGCTGCCACTTTTGCTGTCATTTTGTTATTATTAGAAACAAATCTAATATTTTTTCTCCCTTTTGAGACTAATGTAATTTTCTTCCAGGTTGCATCAATAGGTTTAAAGCACTAGGGAAAAGGTAAAAATGGAGTAGTAGCATAGATCTTCCAGGAAGAGAGAAAAAGAAAAGGGAGGAGGCAAAAACCAAGAACACATAAGGACACAGTGATACTGTTGGGTTTAAGCAAAAATCATAGAGCTCTTCAGACATTGGGTTACCTAAGTTTAAACTGCAGTCAGAACTCAAAGAAAATAATCCCTGGGCTCAAAAGGCAATATCATGTAACCACTAAAGTACACACTCTGAAGCCAGATTGGCTGGATCTTGAATCCTGGTCTGCCATTTATTAGCTATGTGATACTAAGAAATTTACTCTATCAATGTGTGCTCACGTTTCCTCATGAAAAATAAGGATAATAATACTACTTACCTTATAGGACATTGCAGGGATTAAATGAGTTATGTAAACATTTACACACATAGTAAGTACTCTATAATCATTAGCCATTATCACTTGGACAACAACTTGTGCAGTCATAATAAAGTGCTATCTGCTTAATTTGTTTCCTATTTGTTCAACAGAAAATGACCAGATGTTGTAACAAGAACTGACTGGCTTGCTCTGGTCATATGGAAAGGAACTTACAACAGACAGGTCTTGGAAATACATTACAAGAGGGTGAACATTACCATAGGGTTGACTGTATTTGCTGCTGGAAAGTAGGTGCTACTAATAGTCATTCTTTTTTATTTTGGAAAAATATAGATGAGTACCCATGGATTTTCTACATCTAAAGATCTACTCATAATTAATCCTAATCATTATTTCTGGCTGTCCTGTATAATTATTTACAGTGGTTATTTTCTCCAGCCTTGGCTGAGTCCTTAACACCACTTCAGCAGTCTTTTCATTAATATCCATTTGACTCTCTCACCCTTTTTTTTACAACAAACTTTATGATTTTTTTCAGGTCCCCAAACATACTATATTCTCTTTCACTAACCAATGCAATTGAAGCTATAGACCAACTTCTCTATACTTACCTTACTTAATGTCATTGACACATATGTGAGACAGCACGTTTAAATGGCATATATTCTCCTGACACTTTTTAGCAAAATAATTTTTTGTTTTTTTTATGTTCCACAGATTTATAAATCAGTACCTAAAAGAGTTCATACAATCTGCTAATAAGTAATTTATGACTGGCTACAATGTTATCTTTTACATCTTGTTGGATGACATCAACAAGCTACCTCAAATAGAGTTAGGTCCCCTTCAAACATGCAAAATATTTACTGTAGTAAAATATCACCATGGCAAGACTTTAATTTCATATACATGAAGAACTTAAATGGGTACATCACAGATTACATCCAGCATGAAATCGACTTTCTCTTCACTATGTCTGTAAACCAGATCTTCAAGAACGACTTTGGTGAATAGAAACCCTGAGCACATCTGTAGCTGAACTCCATGCATGGTGGTATTTTAAAAATGCTAAAGATTTTCCCTATGAGAGAAGACCTAAATCAGCAGCTTTCATCCCCTTTGTACAAGGAGATTTTTATTACCATAGTGCAATTTTTGGTGGTACACCCCATGAGGTTGTAACCTTCATTAAAGAATAGCAGAAAGGAACTGTTCAGGACACCACAAATAAACTTAACAGCCTATATGAAAGCTACCTAAACAAATTTTTTTTGTCAATAAACCTACTAAGCTGTTATCACCAGAATATAATTGGGATACAAAGTTTAGAACCCTTCCCCAAATTAAAAATGTTAAGAAAGCATGGCAGTCAGAAAGGTGATGGTTATACCATTAGGTTTATGAATTAACAAAGGAATCACAATAATTTCTCAAGTACAAAATTCATGAAAGTTTTTAGCTTTTTAGAAACTTACAAAAATGTACAATCTTCCAAAATAAATTATGTTTCTCTTTGCAATTTTGAACCATCTAATTGTACCTATGCTGGATAAAGAATAAATGGATGATAATTTAATGTTATTACTTATACAATATAATGTTATTATATATTATTATAAATAATGTGGAAATACTTTGGAGGCATAAAATTTTCTTATGAAGAAACACACCCAGACTCTATCTCAGAAACATATATATGTGTGTGTATATACATATGAGTATATATGTGTGTATATATGTATACACATACACATGTATATATAAAACACATATATACATATATAAACATATATGTATATATACGTATGTGTGTATATATACGTGTGTCTATATATACACACACACAAACACATACACTCATGCACAAAAACATGCATAGAGACTATGTCAAAGGGATATATATATATGGAGAAAAATGAATATTCATCAACTCATTCAGCGGATATTTACTACATTTTTCAGTGTTTGGATATAAATTGCTTGTGATTAATCTCCTCAATTAGTATTCAGTCTGTCTAGTATCTGAGTGAACTTTGGTGAACTAGAGATATCTAAATCAAATATATATCTTACTTTTATTGATACAAAGAGATGTTGAGTTCATATTTTTAAAAATGCTATGGGACTTTTTTTTTAAAATAGATATTTACTGAACTCCATAGTAAATGTACTCTTTTGGGTGCAGTCAGGTGTAAAAAATGTTAAAAACCATAATTTGTCAGGCCGAGTGTGATGGTTCATGCCTGCAATCCTAGTACTTTGGGAGGCTGAGGTGGGCAGATCACTTGAGCCCAGGAGCTGGAGACCAGCAACATGGTGATACCCCATCTCTACAAAATATACAACAACTAGCTGGTCATGGTGGCATGTACTTGTGGTCCCAGCTGCTCAGGAGGCTGAGGTAAGATAACTGCTTGAGCCCAGGAGGTCGAGGCTGCAGTAAGCCTTATTCAAGCCACTGCATTCCAGCCTGAGTGACAGAGTGAGACCCTGTCTCAAATAATAATAATAATTTATCCTCAAAGAGCCTACAGTCTAGCAAGGGAGAGAAGACTATTCACAAATATTTCTTTTGCAAGTTTAAAAGTGCTCAAAATCACAAGGAAGACATAACTAAAATGCTATGATGGTTCAGGAAAGGAAGCACTTGCCTCTATAAGAATATGTAATCATACTAATTATGCTTTCATAAATTTAGTGAGGCATCATAGCATAGTTATAAGAAGGCTAGGCACAGTGGCTCGTGCCTGTAATCCCAGCACTTTGGGAGGCTGAGATGGGAAGATCACTTGAGCCCAGGAGTTGGAGACAAGCTGGGGCAACATAGTGAGATACCCATCTCTACAAAAAACAAACAAAAAAAGTAGCTAGGTGTGGTGGCATGCACCTGTAGTCCTAGCTATTCAGGAGGCTGAAGTGGGAGGATTGCTTAAACCCAGGAGATTGAGGCTGCAGTGTGCTGTGATCATGCTACTGCACTCCATCCAGCCTGGGTGACATAGTGAGACCCTGTCTCAAAAAAAGAAAAAAGGCTCGTGCACTTTGGGAGGCTAAGGCGGGCAGATCACTTGAGATCAGAAGCTCCAGACCAACCTGACCAACATGGTGAAACCCCTTCTCTACTAAAAATACAAAAATTAGCCCAGTGTGGTGGTGTGTGCCTGTAGTCCCAACTACTTCAGGAGGCTGAGGCAAGAGAATAACTTGAACCTGAGAGATGGAGGTTGCAGTAAGCTGAGATCATGCCAATGCATTCCAGCCTGGGTGACAGAAAGAGAAAGGAGAGAAAGGGGAGAAAGGGGAGAAAGAGAGATAGAGAGAGAGAGAGAGAGGAGGGAGGGAGGGGGAGAGAGAGAGAGAAAGAAAGAAAGAGAAAGAAAGAGAGAGAGAAAGAAAGAAAGAAAGGAAAGAAAGAAAGAAAGAAAGAAAGAAAGAAAGAAAGAAAGAAAGAAAGAAAGAAAGAAAGAAAGAAAGGGAAAGAAATGTTATAAGAACTGGAGGTTCTAAAGTCACAATTAGTTATATTTTAATCCCCTTTAATGAGAGAAAAAAATGGAAAAAACTGAGGTTTACTAAGTATTCTACAAATGATAAGTATTATTGGCCATTAAAACCCTAAAATTGTAAGGAATATTGATGATGACTGTGGCAGACAGATTCTACTATGGTCCTTAATGATCCACTTCTGGTATTCATGTCCTTGTGTAATCTACTTCCCCGACTCCCTAACCTTGAGTGTGAGCTGAATGTAGTGACTTGCTTCCAACCAAAAGAATATGACAGAGGTAATGAGATGTCATTTTCATGGTTAGGTTACATAAGATTGTGACTTCTGTCTTGCTACTGGACTTGCTTGCTTGCTGCTTTGGATGTAGCAAGTTGCCATGTTGGACTCCTTCAGCAAGTAACTGAGGGCAGCCTCTAGCCGACAGCCAGAAAGGAACTGAGGCTCTTAGTCCAATAACCCTTAAGGAACTGAATACATCTAACGACCACATCAGGGCACTTGAAAGTAGATCTTTCTCCAGTTGAGTATTCAGATGAGACCTTACTGGCAGCCAACATCTTGATTACAGCTTCATGAGAAACACAGAAGCAGAAGATCTAGCCAAGACATGCTGATTCCTGACCCAGAGTAACCCATGCCCACTGTTTCCTGACACTCTCTCTCCAACATCAGTGGCAGAAGGCACCCAGGTAGATGCTTCCCACCTCAGCAGCAGTAGCAGAGATGCAGTAAGGAAGCTCATCAGCACCAAGTGACCTGATGAGCAGGCCCTGAGAATTATCGTCTATCCTTAGCCCCAGCATCCTCCACCCATAAGCTGGCACTAGGGAGGGCAGGAAAGCACCTTCCACGCCCTCAGGTAACACCAGCAGGGATCAAGCAAGAGCCCCACTGGCACTGGCCAGCCCAGAGGTCAGGTTCAGGGAAACACTCACTGACCCATGGCCTGGCATCTCCCACACTTCACCTAGTGGAACCAGGCCTGAGAATGTGCACTCACCCCTGCAGGAAGCATCAGCAGAATCAAGCAGGAGCTTCAGTGAACAAAGTGAACAAAAAAGACTCAAATAGCTCTGTATAGGCTCTGAAACCTATATTGCCATTGCAACCACAGCTTCAAAAGTAGGTGAGGAACTATGCACTGTATTAGTCAGGGTGCTGCAATGAAACAGAGCCAATAGGATGGAGACGTATATATGCAGTCAGCCTTTCATATCCCCAGGTTCCAAATCTACAGATTCAACCCACCAAGGGTCAAGAATACTCAGAAAAAAAAAATTATCCTGAATAAGTAGACTTTTTTTTCTGGTCATTATTTCCTAAAGCATACAACCTAACAACTATTTATGTAGTTGTGTTAGGTATTATAAGTAACCTAGAGATGATTTAAAGTATACAGCAGGGTGTGTGTATGTTACATGCAAATACTATGCCATTTTATATAAGGAACTTGAATATCCGCAGATTTTGATATCTACAGGGGTCCTCAAACAAATCCCTCATGGTTACTGAGAATGACTGTGGGGTGTGTGTGTGTGTGTGTGTGTGTGTGTGTGTCTGTGTAGTGATAACACAGAAAGAAAGAGAAAAAAAAATTTTTTATTATACTTTCGGTTTTAGGGTACATGTGCACAATGTGCAGGTTTGTTACATATGTATCCATGTGCCATGTTGTTTTGCTGTACCCATTAACTCGTCATTTAGCATTAGGTATATCTCCTAATGCTGTCCCTCCCCCCTCCCTCCACCCCACAACAGTCCCCGGAGTGTGATGTTCCCCTTCCTGTGTCCATGAGTTCTCATTGTTCAATTCCCACCTATGAGTGAGAACATGTGGTGTTTGGTTTTTTGTCCTTGCGATAGTTTACTGAGAATGATGTTTTCCAGTTTCATCCATGTCCCTACAAAGGACATGAACTCATCATTTTTTATGGCTGCATAGTATTCCATGGTGTATATGTGCCACATTTTCTTAATCCAGTCTATTGTTGTTGGACATTTGGGTTGGTTCCAACCCTTTGCTATTGTGAATAGTGCCGCAATAAACATACGTGTGCATGTGTCTTTATAGCAGCATGATTTATAGTCCTTTGGGTATATACCCAGTAATGGGATGGCTGGGTCAAATGGTATTTCTAGTTCTAGATCCCTGAGGAATCGCCACACTGACTTCCACAACGGTTGAACTAGTTTACAGTCCCACCAACAGTGTAAAAGTGTTCCTATTTCTCCACATCCTCTCCAGCACCTGCTGTTTCCTGACTTTTGAATGATGGCCATTCTAACTGGTGTGAGATGGTATCTCACTGTGGTTTTGATTTGCATTTCTCTGATGGCCATTGATGATGAGCATTTTTTCATGTGTTTTTTGGCTGCATAAATGTCTTCTTTTGAGAAGTGTCTGTTCATGTCCTTCACCCACTTTTTGATGGGGTTGTTTGTTTTTTTCTTGTAAATTTGTTTGAGTTTATTGTAGATTCTGGATATTAGCCCTTTGTCAGATGAGTAGGTTGCAAAAATTTTCTCCCATTCTGTAGGTTGCCTGTTCACTCTGATGGTAGTTTCTTTTGCTGTGTAGAAGCTCTTTAGTTAGAGAAAATTTATTACAGGAGTTGGCTCACACTGTTGAGTCTGAGAAGTCCCACACTCTGCTATCTGCAAGCTGGAGAACCAGGAAAGCTGGTGGTGTAATTCAGTTCAAACACTAAGTCCTGAGCACCTGGAGCGCCAATGTCTCAGGGCAGGAGAAGATGGATGGCCCAGCTGAAAGAGGGAGCAAATTCACCCTCTCCCTACCCTTTTGATCTACTCAGACACTCAATAAATTGGATGATGCCCACTCACATTGGTGAGAGCACATCTTCTTTACTCAGCCTCACTTATCCAAATGCTAATCTCTTCCAGAAACACCTTCATAGACACACCCAGAAATAATGTTTTATCAGCTACCTGGGCATCCCTTAACTCATTCAAGTTTATACATAAAATTGACAATCACAGATTAGGTATGATTCCATTTACATGACATTTTGGAAAAGGCAAAACTATAGAGATGGTAAACAGATCAGTGATTGCCAGGATCTTGGGGAAGGGAGGGCTAAATAAGTGAAGCCCAGGGGATTTTTCAGGATAGTGAAACTATTTTGTATGATTCTGTAATGGTTGATACATGTCACTATGCATATGTCAAAGCCCATGGAACTTTACAGCACCAACCACATCTTAATGTATGCAAATTTTTGAAGAATCATATAGGGGGTCAGGAGATCACAGGACAGAATATAGAGTGTGACAAAAAATAATCTAAATGTATTACAAATGCATGAAATGATCTCACTGAAGAGTTTGTGAGGAAAACATCCTGACCTAACTTTGGAAATGAGAGGAGACTGTAAGACTAAAAAGGAACTGTACATAAGTGCTGGACTCTAGTTGGTCAAATTGTTGTTTCCATGGGGGTACAGGTTAATAATTCTGAAACCACCATACATGGACATACAGGAATTGAACAGTTAAGTAAATGGATGGTGGATGGTGGGAGCCATGTTTCTTACTGTTGAAATGTGAGATTACAGACAAACCAGAGGAGGAGGCCAGAATGATCCATGTGGTAATGCATGAGAGTTGGAGACATCAGTATGAAATCATGTTTAGCTTAATATCGATACAAATGAATACATGTAGAAATGTTTATAAACATATGTGTGTATACACAGGTTAGTAGAAACATATATTTCCTTGTTCTTTCAGCTGAGTGGGGCTTAGAAACAATGACACTCCAGTAGCAACAAATAGACCTAGAACCAAAATTTTGGTTTTTAATACCATTCTCCAATAAAAGGAACCAGAGCTCCTTGAAGAAATGGCTGATTCCAGAGGATGGGTATGGAATATGTACAAAAAGGGGACATATTCTCATACCATTTCTGTACATTTTCCCTACCCATGCTGATGATCCCAAGATGATCCTGGAGTATATTCTAGTCCCAGAAGCAAGGAAGTGCTCAAAAAGAACACAATGATAAGAGTATGTCAAAGGCAAAAAGAAGCCAACTAAAAGAGCTTCCAATGGAAAAATTTGAGCAACAAAATAAATAATGTAGAACTGAATTCTAACCCAAAATATAAAACAAACATCCATGAGTCCACACAGATATGAATAAATGAATGATTGCAAAAGAATTCCAAATAATTGATGTAAATACTCTGCCCTCAAGGAGGTAGAGAATAATTTCCCATCCTTCTGGCTTAGTAAGTGTGGGCTGAACATAACGACTTCTGTCCAAAGAGAATAATATAGAAGCAGGGAGGAAGAGAGTAACTTTACCGTGGAGAAACTTGACAAAAGCTACCATAGCCAAGTGATCAAGGTTAACATCAACAGTGATAAGCCATGTTGATAACTCGTGTCCTTCATATGATGTGATGAGAATGGCACTGTTATGGGTTAAATTGTGTCCCCCAAAAAAGATGTGCTGAAGTTCTTTTTTCCCCCAATTTAGAAAGTTTATTTTCCCAAGATTAAGGATGCACCTGCGACACCGCCTCAGGAGGTCCTGTCAACATGTGTCCAAGGTAGTTGGGGCACAGCTTAGTTTTATACATTTTAGGGAGACATGAAACATTAATCAATATGTGCAAGATGTACATTGGTTCGGTCTGAAAAGGCAGGACAACTCAAAGGGGCAGGAAGGAGGGCGGCTTTCAGGTCACGGGTAGATAAGAGAGAAAAGGCTGTATTCTTTTGAGCCTGATTAGCCTTTCACTGAATACACAGTTTACATGTGAGAGGAGGGTAGAGGAATAATCTCTTATGCCTTAGTCTGGCTTAGCGAATCTACATTTTTACATAAACAACAGGGCAGAGGAAGCAATCAGGTGTGCGTTTGTCTCAGGTGAGCAGAGGGATCACTTTGAGTTCTGGCTTTGATCTGCACCTGTGAAGATAAGCTACCAATTTACTTTGCCAGGGTGAAATTCAACAGAACTGTTTTAGGGTAAAGATCTTGAGACCCACAAGAAATTTCCTTGTGGATAAATTGTAAGGGAAGTATGTAGCTTTTTTTTTTTTTTTTTTCTTAATCTTTGTGGCTATCTTATTTAGGAATAAAATGGGAGGCAAGTTTGCCTAACACAGTTCCCAGCTTGACTTTTCCCTTTGGCTTACTGATTTTGGGGTCCTGAGACGTATTTTTCTTTCAAATTTCCACCCTTTTCTTTTTAAAAATCTTTCAGAGAAAGCATTTTAGAAGAAAATGAGTCTCTGTTCTCAAGTTTTGTCTACCCCAATCCTTATGAATGGAACCTTATTTGCAAAGTCTTTGCAGTTACAATTAGTTAAGGTGAGGTCATCAAGGTGGGCCTTAATCCAATATGACTGGTGTGTTTTATAAGAAGAGGGAAATTTTGACAGACACACAGAGAGGATAGCTAGGTGAAGACAGAGGCAGAAATCAGAATGATGTGTTTATAAGCCAAGGAACACCAAAAATTGACAGTCATTACCAGAAGCTAAGGAGAGAGGTGTGGAATAGATTCTTCCTCACAGCTGTCAGAAGAAACCAACCCGGTTAACACTTTTAGACTTCTGGCCTCCAGAACTGTGAGAAAGAATAAATTTCTCCTATTTGAAAGTCACACAATTTGTGATACTTTGTTATGACAGTCTCGGGAGTCTATTTTAGGTAATTTATCTTTGTGGTCTTCCACCCAAAAACCTATAACTTTAGTGTGTTCTTGATAAACACATCAGACAAATCCCAACTGAGAGACATTCTGTAGGCCCTCGAAACTTTGCAGTTATTAACACTCCTCAAACTGTCAAAGTCATCATAAACAAGGAAAGTCTGAGAAATTGTCAAAGCCAAGAGAAGTCTCAAAAGATCTGATTACTAAACATAGTGAGGAATCTTGGTTGGGAGCCTGGAACAGAAAAAGGACATTAGATAAAAACTAAGGAAATCAAAAGTGTAGACTTGAGTCAATAATATGCATCAATATTGGCTCATTAATTGTGACAAATGTACTATACTAATGTAAGATATTAATAATAGGGGAAATTGGGTGTGGGTCATATGGGAACTCTACTATTTTCACAAATTTTTGTAAATCTAAAACTATTCAAAAACAAGTTTAAGAAATGTAAAATGAAAAATTATTAGCTCATGGGTCATGCAAAAACAGGCAGACCACAGGCCATAATTTGTCAATCTCTAGTCTAGGAAAAAAGATCCAACTCTTTTACCAATTGAGGACATCACGGAGCTAACAAGATTATGTAGAATTCCCAGCCCAGGATCTAAGAGGATAGAAGCTCAGGGAATAATGAGCCTGTGCCATCTTTACATCCTTTTCCATGGTCTTGCCCCAAATCTCATTAAAATGACAGGGAAAAAGTAAAGCATCTACAAGAACAGAGAAAGCATTAGATGAGAGAGGTCACCAATTTTTTTAAAAAAACTGCACTAGGAAATACAACCTAAGACTAAGGCCCTAAAACAAAGCTGAAAAAAGCATTTTTTAAAAATTTTCTTTGTGACATCAGAAATCTACCATAACTCTTTGGAATTACTTAGCCAGGAGGGGAATTACTGAGCCAGAAAGACAGAGGCTCAGGAGGGTTAGCCTGGCATTTGAGATGACCTTTCCCCTGGGGTCATCTGCCTATTTAATAAAAGTCCTTTAAGAGAATGAGTGGTGCTTTTGAAAGCCTTGAGTGGCAAAGGGGATAAAGAAGGGAGTCCAGAGCTCACTGATTATTAATACTGATATGTTAGGGCGTAAGTCTGACATTTTATTTTTTTCTTTTCTGTTTGTTCCCTTTGTTTTTTTGTTTCCTCTGTTTCTCTTTTCTTGCCTTTCTGCAAGTTACTGGAACATTTTTCAGAATTCCATTTTGATTTACTGATAGTGTTTTCGAGTGTATCTCTTCATATAGATTTGTTTAAGTGGTTGCTCTAGGTATTACATTGTACATACCTTTTATTGTACCAAGGAAATTTTCTTTTCTCTTGTGTTTTTTTTTTTTTTTTCATTTTTGTCCTGACCTAGTTGGCAGGAAATTTTCTTTTCTTTTTTTTTTTTTTCATTGCAGCACTATTTATAATAGCAAAGACATGGATGCCCATCAATGATCGAATAAAGAAAATGTGGTACATATACACCATGGAATACTATGCAGCTATAAAAAAAGAATGAGATCATGTCCTTTGCAGGGACATGGATGAAGCCGGAAGCCATCATCCTCAGCAAACTAACAGAGGAACAGAAAACCAAACACCACATGTTCTCACTCGTAAATGGGAGTTAAAACAATGAGAACACGTAAACACAGGGAGGGGAACAACACACACAGGGCTTGTCTGGAGGTGGGGGGAAAGGGGAGTGAGGGCATTAGGACAAATACCCAATGCATGCAGGGCTTAAACCTAGAGGATGGGTGGATAGGTGCAGCAAACCACCATGGCACATATATACCTATGTAACAAACCTGCACCTTCTGCACATGTATCCTGGAACATAAAGTAAAATACAATAAAATAGTAAAATAAAAGAATTAGCCTGGTGTGGTGGTGTGTGCCTGTAGTCTCAGCTACTTGGCAGGCTGAGGTGAGAGGATCGCTTTTGCCCTGGAGGTCAAGGCTGCAGTGAGCCATGATCATGCCTCTATACTCTGGCCTGAGCAACAGAGGGAGGCCCTGTCTCAAAAAAAAAAAACAAAAAGAGAAGAGAAGAGAAAAGAAAATAAAAGAGAAAAAAAATAAAGAAAAGAAGGCCAGGCACGGTGGCTCACTCCTGTAATACCAGCACTTTGGGAGGCCAAGGCGGGTGGATCACTTGAGGTCAGGAGTTTAACAGCAGCCTGGCCAACCTGGAGAAACCCAGCTCTACTTAAAAATACAAAAATTAGCCGGGCTTATTGGCATGCGCCTTTAATCCCAGCTACTTCAGAGGCTGAGGTAGGAGAATTGCTTTAACCTAGGAGGTGGAGGTTGCAGTGGGCCGAGATAGTGCCACTGCACTCCAGCCTGGGTGACAGAGCAAGAATCTGTCTCAAAAAAAAAAAAAAAAAAAAAAAAAAAGTGGGCTGGTTGTGGTGGCTCACGCCTGTACTCCCAGCACCCTGGGAGGCCGAGGCAGGCAGATAACGAGGTCAGGAGATGGAGACCATCCTGGCCAACATGGTGAAACCCCATCCCACTAAAAATACAAAAAAATTAGCTGGGCGTGGTGGCGGGCGCCTGTAGTCCCAGCCACTTGGGAGGCCGAGGCAGGAGAATGGCATGAACCCAGGAAGCAGAGCTTGCAGTGAGCCAAGATAGCGCCACTGCACTCCAGCCTGGGCTACAACAGCAAGACTCCATCTCAAAAAATAAAATAAAATAAAATAAAATAAAATATAAATTTAAAAAAGAAAAAAAAAAAGGCAAGCCAATAACTGGTAACACTTTTCACACTCTTCATCTTGAACTTATCAAAAAAAGTTTGAGTTTCTTCCCAGGTCTGCTTCTCCCATGGCAAACAGAGACTATGAGGCTTCTTCCAATTCTGGTTGACTTGCAGAGTAGCTTTCTTGAAATTGACACCTTTTTTTGAATTGAATTAGTTGACACCTTTTTTTTTTTCTTTTTTTCTTTTTGTGACGGAGTTTCACTCTTGTCTCCCAGGCTGGAGTGCAATGGCGTGATCTCGGCTCACTGCAACCCCCGCCTCCCAGGTTCAAGTGATTCTCCTGCCTCAGCCTCCCAAGTAGCTGGGAGTACAGGCGCGGGCCACCACGCCTGGCTAATTTTTGCATTATTCGTAGAGACGGGGTTTTACCATGTCGGCCAGGCTAGCCTTGAACTCCTGACCTCAGGTGATCCACCCATCTCGGCCTTCCAAAGTGCTGGGATGACAGGCACGAGCCACCGCGCCTGGCAAACACCATTTTTTTTTTTTTTTTTTTTTTTTTGCATACAAAAACAATAAACATTTTCTAAAAATACATACAAACAAAAAGATGCATATCAAACATATTAGGAAGGTTGCACATGGGAAGTCGGGGAATAGAAATGGGGGTGGGAGTTAAAATAAATGAGAGAGGGACTTTATATGGATCAGTGATAATAACTCAATCCTCTGTTTGACAAAGAAGAGGGAGAAGGAAGAGGAAGAAAAAGAAAGTGGGATAAAGGATCAGAAAGGGAGGAAAATAGAAAAAATTAGAGTATGACTCCAGGGTAGACCTGTTTTGTTGTCATTGAGTTGGTTGGTTGGTTTGTCTGTTGTATTCTTCATGTTTCGCCAAGTTGGCCAGACTGGTCTCGAACTCCTAGCCCGAAGTGATCAACCCGCCTCGCCCCCCAGAGTGCCGGGACCACAGGCGTGAGCCACCACGTCCAGCCCCCACATTGCTTCTGGCCTCCGTGGTAGACCTCCCAGACGGAGCGGCCAGGCAGAGGAGCTCCTCACTTCTACCCAGACACGGGGCGGCCGGGCAGAGGGGCTCCTCACTTCCCAGACGGGGCGGCCAGGCAGAGACGCTCCTCACTTCTTCCCAGACGATAGGTGGCTGGGCAGAGGCGCTCCTCACTTCCCAGACGATGGGTGGTCGGGCAGAGGCGCTCCCCACTTCCCAGACGATGGGTGGCCGGGCAGAGGCGCTCCTCACTTCCCAGACGATGGGCAGCCGGGCAGAGGCGCTCCTCACCTCCCAGACGATGGGTGGCCGGGCAGAGGCACTCCTCACTTCCCAGATGAGGCAGCCGGGCAGAGGCGCTCCTCACTTTCCAGACGATGGGTGGCCGGGCAGAGGCGCTCCTCACCTCGCAGACGATGGGTGGCCGGGCAGAGGCGCTCCTCACCTCCCAGACGATGGGTGGCCGGGCAGAGGCGCTCCTCACCTCCCAGACGGGGCGGCCGGGCAGAGGCGCTCCTCACTTCTTCCCGGACAGGGCGGCCGGGCAGAGGCGCTCCTCACTTCTTCCCGACGGGGCGGCCGGGCAGAGGCGCTCCTCACTTCTTCCCGGACGGGGCGGCCGGGCAGAGGCGCTCCTCACTTCCTCCCGGACGGGGCGGCCGGGCAGAGGCGCTCCTCACCTCCCAGATGATGGGAGGCCGGGCAGAGGCGCTCCTCACTTCCCAGACGGGGCGGCCAGGCAGAGGCGCTCCTCACTTCCCAGACAGGGTGGCCAGGCAGAGGCGCTCCTCACTTCCCAGACGATGGGTGGCCGGGCAGAAGCGCTCCTCACTTCCCAGACGGTGGGTGGCCGGGCAGAGGCGCTCCTCACTTCCCAGACGGTGGGTGGCCGGGCAGAGGCGCTCCTCACTTCCCAGACGGTGGGTGGCCGGGCAGAGGCGCTCCTCACTTCCCAGACGGTGGGTGGCCGGGCAGAGGCGCTCCTCACTTCTTCCCGGATGGGGCGGCCGGGCAGAGGCGCTCCTCACTTCCCAGACGGGGCGGCCGGGCAGAGGCGCTCCTCACTTCCCAGACGGTGGGTGGCCGGGCAGAGGCGCTCCTCGCTTCCCAGACGGTGGGTGGCCGGGCATAGGCGCTCCTCGCTTCCCAGACGGTGGGTGGCCGGGCAGAGGTGCTCCTCCCTTCCCAGACGGTGGGTGGCCGGGCAGAGGCGCTCCTCACTTCCCAGACGGTGGGTGGCCGGGCAGAGGCGCTCCTCACTTCCCAGACAGGGCGGCCGGGCAGAGGCGCTCCTCACTTCCCAGACGGTGGGTGGCCGGGCAGAGGCGCTCCTCACTTCCCAGACGGTGGGTGGCCGGGCAGAGGCGCTCCTCACTTCTTCCCGGATGGGGCGGCCGGGCAGAGGCGCTCCTCATTTCTTCCCGGATGGGGCGCCCGGGCAGAGGCGCTCCTCATTTCTTCCCGGACGGGGCGGCCGGGCAGAGGCGCTCCTCATTTCTTCCCAGACGGGGCGGCCGGGCAGAGGCGCTCCTCACTTCCCAGACGGGGCGGCCGGGCAGAGGCGCTCCTCACTTCTTCCCGGACGGGGCGCCCGGGCAGAGGCGCTCCTCATTTCTTCCCGGACGGGGCGGCCGGGCAGAGGCGCTCCTCACTTCCCAGACGGTGGGTGGCCGGGCAGAGGCGCTCCTCACTTCCCAGACGGTGGGTGGCCGGGCAGAGGCGCTCCTCACTTCCCAGACGGTGGGTGGCCGGGCAGAGGCGCTTGTCACTTCCCAGACGGGGAGGCCGGGCAGAGGCGCTCCTCACTTCCCAGACGGGGTGGCCAGGCAGAGGTGCTCCTCACCTCCCAGACGGGGCGGCCGGGCAGAGGCGCTCCCCACCTTCCAGATGGGGCGGCGGCCGGGCAGCGGTTGCAATCCCAGCACCCTGGCAGGCCAAGGCAGGCGGCCGGGGGGTAGAGGCTGCCGCGAGGCCAGACCACGTCACCGCACTCCAGCCCGGGCAACACCGAGCACTGGGTGAGCGAGACTCCGTCTGTAGTCCCAGCACCTCGGGAGGCTGAGGCGGGCAGAGCACTCGGCGTCAGGAGCTGGCGACCAGCGTGGCCAAGATGGCAAACGCGTGCCTGCATCCAAAGGAGAAAAGGCAGGCAGCGGTGGCGCGCGCCGGGAGTCCCAGGCAGTCCGCGGCGCGGGCAGCAGCAAGCCGAGTAGATTGCAGCCTGGGCCAGAGAGGGAAAGAAAGAAGAAAGAAAGAAGAAAGAAAGAAAGAAAGAGAGAGAGAGAGAGAGAAAGAAAGAAAGAAAGAAAGAAAGAAAGAAAGAAAGAAAGAAAGAAAGAAAGAAAGAAAGAAAGAAAGGAGGGAGGGAGGGAGGGAGGGAGGGAGGGAGGGAGGGAGGGAGGGAGGGAAGGAAGGAGGAAATTTTCTTTTATTCTAGTATGCTAAGAATTTTTATCATGAATATTTGGTAAATTTCATCAAACTGTGTATCCATGGAGATGACCAAATAACTTTTTCCAGTATTTCTTAATAAAGTGAATTATATTGATTGGTTTTATTAATCAAAATTAAGCTTTCACTTTTGAAATAAATTCAGATTAGCCAGGTTCTATTAGAAGAGCTAAAATATTAATAAAAAATTGTAACAATACCATGTTCTGGCAAGACGCAGAGAAACAACATTTCTCATCCGATCATTACTGATAAAATGGTATAACCACTCTGAAAAATATTTTGGCAGTTTCTTAAAAAACTAAATATATACAACCATGCAACCCAGGACTTGCACTTTTAGTATTTATCCTAAAGAAATCTTATATCTACACAAAACCCTGCACATCAATGCTCATGGCAGCTTTATTTGTAATAGCCAGAAACTGGAAACAACCAAAATGTCCTTCGATGGGTGAATGGTTAAACAAACTGTGGTATGCTAACACCATGGAATACACAAAAAAAGGAACTCAGATAGACCAAAAAGGCATTGTGCTGAGTGAAAAAGCATCGTTTCAAAAGGTTACATACTGTATGATTCCAACTATATAACACTTTTGAAATGACAAAATTAGAGAGGTGCAGAACAGATGAATGGTGGCCAGGGGTTAGTGATGGTAGAAGTGAGGGGAGTAAGGTGAACAATGAAGACATCTTTGTGTTATAACATAGCATAAGGAATATCTTTGTGAGGACAGAATAGTTCTGCATCTTTTTTTTTTTTTTTAACAGAGTGTGGCTCCATCACCCAGGCTGGAGTGCAGTGACACAATCTCGGCTCACTACAACCTCCACCTCCCGGATTCAAGCGATTCTCATGCCTCAGCCTCCCAATTAGCTGGAACTACAGGCGCACACCACCACACCTGGCTAATTTTTGTATTTTTAGTAGAGACGGGGTTTTACCATGTTGGCCAGGCTGGTCTTGAACTCCTGGCCTCAAGTGATCCCACCCGTCTCAGCCTCCCAAAGTGCTGGGATTACAAGTGTGAGCCACTGCTACCAGCCTAGTTCAGTACCTTGACTGTGGTATTGGTATAGGAATCTATATGTGTGATAAAATGGCATACTACTATAAGCACACATTATACTAATGCTACTTTCTTGGTTTTTATACTGCACTATAGTTACACAAGAATGCAACTATTAGGGGTTACTAGTGAAGGCTAATAGAACTCTCTGAATCATCTTTGTAACTTCCCATAAACACATAATTATTTCAAACTAATTTTTAAAAGATATGTACCCTCAATGAGGTCTTACATGTCTACCATTTTTTTAAAAATTCCAGTAGTCTGTTCCCTCCTTATCCATTTCTCTAGTCATTTTTCTTCACAGCCTTTAATCCTTTCTAAGGTTTAAAAGTTTCACTATGCTGTTTCACTATAATACACTGTTTCACTACAGTACAGTATTAAAACCTCAAACTCCTGGGCTCAAAGGATCCTCCCGCTTCAGCCTCCCAAGTAACTGGGACAACAAGCACGCACTACCATGCACAGCTGGCAATGGTTTCTTAGATATGACACCAAAAGCACAATCAAAAGAAAAAATAAATTAGAATTTATCAAAATACAAAACTTTAGTGTATCAAAGAATACTATCAACAAAGTGGAAAGACAACCCATAAAATGGGAGAAAACATTTGCAAATAATTTATCTGATGAGTTAGGTATGTAGAATATATAAAGAACTCACACAACTCAACAGCTTTCCACAGTAGCTGAACTAATTTACATTCCCACCAAAAGTGTATAAGTTTCCCTTTTCTCTGCAGGCTTGCCAGCATCTATCTATTTTTATTTTTAATAATAGCCAGCCCGGCGCAGTGGCTCACAACTGTAATCCCAGCACTTCGAGAGGCTGAAGCGGGTGGATCACGAGGTCAAGGGATCGAGACATCCTGGCCAACATGGTGAAACCCCATCTCTACTAAAAATACAAAAATTAGCTAGTCATGGTGGCGTGTGCCTGTAGTCCCAGCTACACAGGAGGCTGAGGCAGGAGAATCACTTGAATCCAGGAGGCAAAGGTTGCAGTGAGCTGAGATTGTGCCACTGTACTCCAGCCTGGCAACAGAGCGAGATTCCATCTAAAACATAACATAATAAAAATAAAATAATAATAATAATAGCCATTCTAACTGATATGAGATGGTATCTCGTTACGGTTTTGATTTGCATTTCTCTGACAATTAGCGATGTGGAGCATTTTTTCATGTATTTGTTGCCCACTTGTAGGTCTTCTTTTGGGAAGTGTCTGTTCATGTCTTTTGCTCATTTTTTAAATGGGGTTATTGGTTTTTTGCTTGCTGATTTGTTTAGGTTCCTTATAGCTCTAGATATTAGACTTTTGTCAGATGCATAGTTTGCAAACATTTTCTCCTATTCTGTAGGTTGTTTACTCTGTTGATAGTTACTTTAATTGGTAGCTTTAATTGGAAGCTTGTTACTTTAATTAGGTACCACTGGTCAATTTGTTTCTGTTACAATTGCTTTTGAGGACTCAGTTATGAATTATTTCCCAAGGCTGATGTCCAGAATAGGTTTCTTAGGTTTTCTTCTAGGATTCTTATAGTTTGAGGTCTTACATTTAAATATTTAATTCATCCTGAGTTAACTTTTGTATTTGGTGAAAGGTAGGGGGTCCAGTTTCAGTCTTCTGCATATGGCTAGCCAGTTATCCCAGCACCATTTATTGAATAGAGAGTCCTTTCCCCACTGTTTATTTTTGCTGACTTTGTTAAAGATCAGGTGGTTGTAGATGTGTGGCTTTACTTCTGGGTTCTCTATTCTGTTTCATTGGTCTGTGCGTCTGTTTTTGTCCCAGTACCATGTTGTTTTGATACTGTAGCCTTGTAGTATAGTTTCAAGTAGGTAATGTGATGCCTCCAGCTTTGTTCTTTTTGCTTAGGATTGCTTTGGCTATCTGTACTCTTTTTTGGTTCCATATGAATTTTAGAACAGTTTTTTTCTAGTTCTGTGAAAAATAATGTTGGTAGCTTGATAAGAATAGCATTCAATCTGTAGACTGCTTTTAGCCATTTTAACAATATCGATTCTTCTAATCTATGAGCATGGACTGTTTTTCCATTTGTTTGTACCATGTATGGTTTTTTTCAGCAGTATTTTGTAGTTCTTGGAGAGATCTTTCACCTCCGTCGTTACTTTTGTTTGTTCGTTTTTTGCAGCTATTGTAAATGGGATTGCATTCTTGGTTTGGCTCTCGGCTTGAATGTTATTGGTGTATAGAAATGTTACTGATTTTTGTACATTGATTTTGTATCTGGAAATTTTCCTGAAGTTGTTTATCAGTTCTAGGAGACTTTTTGGCAGTCTTTAGGGTTTTCTATGTATAGATTCCTATCATCAGCAAAGAAAAAGTCAAACTATCTTCTTCTTTTCCTATTTGGATGTCTTTTATTTCTTTCTTTTGCCTGATTGCTGTAGCAAGGACTTTGTATTACCATGTTGAATATGAGTGGTGAGAGTGGGCATTCTTGTCTTGTTCCAATTCTCCAGGGGAATGCTTCCAATTTTTGCCCCTTCAGTGTGATGTTAGCTGGTTTATCATAGATGGCTCTTATTTTGAGGTATGTTCCTTTGGTGACTATTTTTTTAGAGGGCTTTTATCATGATGGGATGTTGAATTTTATAAAAAGCTTTTTCTGTGTCTATTGAGATGATCATATGGTTTTTATTTTTAATTCTGTTTATGTGGTGAATCACATTTATTGATTTGTGTATGTTGAACCAACCTTGCATCCCAGGAATGAAACCAACTTGATCATGATGAATTAACTTTTTAATGTGCTTTGGATTCAGTTTGCTAGTATTTTGTTGAGGATTTTTGTATATACATTCATCAGAGATATTGGCCTGTAGTTTTCTTTTATCACTATGTCTTTGCCAGATTTTGGTATCAGGGTGATGCTGGCTTTACAGAATGAGTTAGAGAGGAGTCCTTCCTCCTCGAGTTTTTTGAATAGTTTCAGTAGAATTGGTACCAGTTCTTCACCACATTAAGAGAGTCAAGCAGAAAAAAAGTTACAGTAGTTCTACATAGATGCAAAATTTCTAAAGCATTTGATAAAACTTAATATCCATTCATGATTTTTAAACCCTTAAGAAAAAAGAAATAAAATGAAAGTTCTTAATCTAATAAAAAGTATCCGTAGAAAACCAAAGAAAAGTAATGTTTTATGTCAAAAGCTTTTCCTCTAAAGTCAGGAACAATTAAAGGGTGCCTAATATCACCATTTCTATTCTATGTTGCACTAGAGCTTCTAACTAGTACATGAAGGATAAGAAAAACAAATTAATGGCATAATTATCTATAAATGATAAATTGTATATGTAGGAAAAAGAGATTTATTCGAATTATAAGAGCATTTAGCAAAATCCCTAGATGAATAATCAATATGACAAAAGTAGTTACATTTCCAAACACCAGCCATAAATTGTTAGCAAATGATTTTTTAAAGATGCCTTTTTAGCCTAAAAAAATCAAGTATCTACAAATAAGTGTACCAAAAGATATATAAGACTTTTATGTCTATTGAAAGACACTCAGGAAAACTGAAGTAAATCGTGATTGGAAGGCTCAATAGCATAAAAATATCAGTTGACTCTAAAATGACTTAATGATTCAGTTCAATCCCAATAAATGTTCCCAAGAGGGTTTTTTTTTTTGACAGAATTTGACAGACTGATTTTAAACTTTATGGAAAATTTAAAGGCCAAGACTATCCAAAACATTCTTTTAAAAAATAAGGTGGGAGTTCTTGCTGTACTAAATATTAACAATGATTATAAAGTAAAATGATAAAGACAATATGATATTGTCACAGAAATTGACAAATAAATCAATGGAGCATAACCAAGATAGGCAATGACTCACATATAAATGGACACTTCATATATAACAATAACGGCACTGCAGAGTACTAAAGAAAAAAAGATAATCTTTTCAGTAAATGGTGCTTTGAAAACAGAACATTCACATGGGAAAAAAATGAAATGTACTCTTTCATCAAAGTAAGCTTCCATGAGTTCAGGGTTCTTTCAGTTTTGTTCACAGCTGTAACCCTAATGCCTAGAAATGTAACTGCAATATAGAAGGTATACATACCCACTCAGTATTTGTGAAGTGAATGAATGAATGAATGAACGAACGAATAAATGACGACTTTGGAAACAGCGCTCAAGTTTTTAATTCATCTGCCTTCTTTTAAACATCTAACTAGGAAAAAAGTACATGAGAGTTACCACTAGATGGCGCAATATAACAAAGAAAGTAATCAACACATTCTTTCCTTCTGAAAGGAATTGCTTCAAGAAAAGCCTGCTGATGTCACCTTTGCTGTAATAACTCATATTTCAGATTTATACCCCATTGCACAGATGTTATTCTGTTCTGCTAAGTATTTTAGTTCTTGTACCAGTACATGTTACCAGTTCCTCCTTCTCCCTTTCCCCACCCTCTCCATCCCTTGCAACTCCCCCAACCTGTATTTAACTGAATTTCCCAATGTACTAAAGCCCTCAGCTGTGGGGTAGTCCACGGTGAGAAAGAATCTGTCCCCTCTGAGTTACACTCTGTTAAACGGGGTCACAGATTAGTGAAACAGTTCTTTCATATTTTACTTCCAGCCTCCTTTCTCTGCGGGACTCCAGAATGGATCCATTGAGGGGTAGATCTGAATGGCAACTACCATGCATTATCAAGGATCACCATTTCTTTGCACCACTAAAGGCTCTCTTGCCAGGTCATGGTTATCCCAGAAGGTGTTTCAGTGTTTATGCCGATAAGCTCCTGTCACTAATCTGTCCGCCCGTTCATATTAGGCTAGTGTGACCAATTTGTCCTGGTTTGCTGGGACTTTCACAGTTTTAGCAGTGGAAGTCTCACGTCCCAGGAAATCGAAATCCCTTAATCTTGGATAAACCAGAACAGCTGGTCACTCTACACTAGGCCCAGATCTCTCTGAACCCCACTCAAGCTCAAACCAGATTGTGTCATACAAGTATAAAATTTTTAACCACATATATAAATTCCTGTTCTCTCTTCCCACTCCACATATAGTCAGCCACCAAGTCTGTCAATTCCACTTCCTATGTATCATTTAAATTCATTTTCTCCTCTAATTCACACGACCTTACTTAGCTCATGTCACATCATTTTATTCAGAATTACTAGGTAATCTTAAATAATAGTTCTACCCCTAGTATTGCTCATCTCCAATTCTCCCTCATGGAATATCTTTCACACCAATGTGATGTGATCACATCACAGTCCTGTAAAAAAAAAATCATCACTACTTTTCCCTCAGCATAGGATTTTGTCCACCTTCTTCATATGGCACATAAAGCTCCTTCCAATATAGCCCTACCTAACATTTCCAGTTTTATCTCCCACCACTCCACTCTTCATACTCTTCACCCCTAGTTCTACTTACTACTCAACTGAACTAATTACTGCTCCCAGAACCCACAATGCCCATAGGCCTTTGCTTCCACTGATCTTATTTTCTAGAATGTCCTCTTGCTTTGCTATCTGGTAATTTACCTTTACTCATCAGAACCACCTAAATTGGGAAGGGAAATTTGCCCAGACCAAGAGATGCTATGTAGACCAAAAAGAAAGAAAGAAATATTCAGACAGCTTACAGGACATACATACACCTTTCTTACCATAATACAAGTCCAAAAAAGTTCCTACTTAACAAAATGTACTATTTTATATACAACCACATATGAAGGGAAAACAACTAAAGTCACATCTGGCCACTGTTATCAATAGGTAATGTTACGCAGTCTTTGTTCTCCAAGTTCAGGATTATTGTGCCAGTCCTGGGCCTCTTTAGATTTTCTAGGCAACACAAACCACAAGTGGATGCTCTGCTCTGATCCAGTTACACCAAGTAACTTGTAAGGCTGCTACTTCTGAATGGTGCCTGAAGCAAGAGAAGCCTCTACAGTGGGTCGAGGCAGTGTCATTCCAGTCTGTCTATCCAGTGGTGCTCCAAGTGTCTGTGGTAAGAGTGCTGCATGGCTCCTCTGGCAAGCCTCGACAGGAAAATGACACAACACATAGCTAGCTAACAGAACCATACACTCCTCTGCTCCCTTGAAGAAGCAGCTCATAGCTCACTATTATGCCCTGGTAAAAACTTTAACATGGAATTCCTATTACATGACCTAATGATTACATGACATAACTTGCCCATTATGAAAAAGACCTAGCTATAATAATGTGCAGCAGCAATCCATTATCAAATAGACTTAGTATGTGCAAGATCAGACTCAAGCAAGATCAGAGCACAAGCAAGTTACACAAGCAGGTGGCCCAGACCCCCACGGCACTTACTTCTGATGCCTTTTGGCTTCTCCCTCAACCAGCACTTGTGGTTTCACGGGGAGTTCCTTACGACCTGTTGAAAGAGGGGGGAAAAATACACTTGGGCCTTATCCCTGTCAAAATACCAATGACATTCTTCATAGAAACAAAAAAATCCTAAAATTTATACAGGACCACAAAAGATCTTGAATAGCCAAGGCAAACCCAAGCCAAAAAACAAAGCTGGAGGCATCATACTACCTGACTTCAAAATATACACAAAGCCACAGTAACCAAAACACCATGGCACTGACATAAAAACAGACACATAGACCAATGAGACAGAATAGAGAACCCAGAAATTAATCCATGTATCTACAGCCAACTGATTTTTGGCAAAGGGACCAAGAACATACATTGGGGAAAGGACAATCTCTTCAATAAACAGTGCTGGGCCAGGCACGATGGCTCATGCCTGTAATCACAACACTTTGGGAGGGTGAGCAGGGAAGATTGCTTGAGCCCAGAAGTTCAAGACCTGCCTGGGCAACAAAGGGAGACCCCTCTCTACAAACACATAAAATATATTTTTTTAAAACAGCCAGGTGCAGTGGCATGCACCAATATCCCAGTGACTTGGGAGGCTGAGGTGGGAGGATCACTTGAGCCTGAGAAGTTGAGGCTGCAGTGAGCCATGATTGCACCATTGCACTCCAGTCTGGGTGGTAAAGCAAGACCCTGTCTCAAATAAATAAATAGATAGATAAATAGTTCTGGGAAAACTGAATATCTATACACAGAAGAATGAAACTAGGCCCCTATCTCTCACCATACACAAAAATCAACTCAAAATGGATCAAAGACCTAAATATAAAACCCAAAACTATAAAAGTTCTAGAAGAAAGCTTTTAGGGGAAATGCTTCAGGACACTGCTCTGGGAAAAAGACTTTATGAATAAGACCTCAAAAGCACAGGCAACAAATGCAAAAATAAATGGGATTATATCAAACTAAAAAGCTTCTGCACAGCAAAGAAAACAATCAACACAGTGAAAAGACAACTTACAGAATGGGAGAAAATATCTGCAAACTACTCATCTGACCAGGGATTGATATCCAGAATACACAAGAACTCAAATATCTCAACAGCAAACAAACAATATGATTAAAAATGGGCAAGTGATCTGAACAGACATTTTTCAAAAGAAAACATGCAAATGACCAACAGGTACATGAAAAAATGCTCAATATCACTAATTATCAGGGAAATGTAAATCACAACCACAATGACATAACAGCTCACCCCAGTCAGGCTGGCTATTATCAAAAATACAAAAAAAAAATGCTGGCAAGGATGCAGAGAGAAGGGAACTCTCATACACTTGGTGGGAATGTAAACTAGTACAGCCAGTAGGGAGAACAGTATGGAGGTTCCTCAAAAAACTACAAATAGAGCCATAGTATGATCCCAAAATTCCTCTACTGGGCATTTATCCAAAGGAGAGGAAATCAACATATTGAAAAGAAACCTGCATGCCCATGTTTACTGCAGCACTATTCACGAGAGCCAAGATAAGGAATCAACCTACGTGTCCAACAACAGACAGATGAATAAGAAAAATGTGGTAAATATATATATATATTTATATACACACACAATTATATATATATATATATATATATATATATGCACACACACACAATGGAGTACTATTCAGCCATAATAAAGAATAAAATCCTGTAATTCAGGGCAACATGGATGGAAATGGAGGACATTACGTTAAGTGAAATAAGCCAGGAACAGAATGTCAAACACTGCATGTTCTCACTCACATGTGGAAGCTAAAAAAAGTTGATCTCAGTGGCCGGGCGCGGTGGCTCAAGCCTGTAATCCCAGCACTTTGGGAGGCCGAGGCAGGTGGATCACAAGGTCAGGAGATCGAGACCATCCTGGCTAACACGGTGAAACCCCGTCTCTACTAAAAAAAATACAAAAAATTAGCCGGGCGTGTTGGCGGGCACCTGTAGTCCCAGCTACTCGGGAGGCTGAGGCAGGAGAATGGCGTGAACCCGGGAGGCGGAGCTTGCAGTGAGCCGAGATCGCGCCACTGCACTCCAGCCTAGGGGACAGAGAAAGACTCCGTCTCAAAAAAAAAAAAGTTGATCTCATAGAAGTAAAAAGTAGAACAAAGGATACTAAAGGCTGAGAAGAGTAGGGGGAAGAGGGAGATAGAGCTTCGTTAAAGGAAACAAATAGATAGGAGAAATAAGTTATAGTGTTCTATGCCACTATAGGATGACTATAATTAACAGTATCTTATAGTTTCAAACAGCTAGAAAAAAAATATTGAATGTTCCCAACACAAAGAAATGATAAATGTTTGAGGTGATGGATATGCTAATTACCCTGATCTGATCACTACACATTGTATGTATCACAACATAACTATGTACCTCATAAATATGTACAATTATTATGTGTCAATTTAAAATTTTCTAAATAAAAAATTCAAAAAATTTTTTAAACCAACTTGGGCCTGGTTCACAGAAGGGTGTCCACATTACACTAGTACCAGTATACTCACTCAGAGATGCCACTGAAGGGGAATGGTGAAGGAAAACCCTCCAAGACGGCAGAAGTTTTGGCAGTATACCTTGAAGTCCCCTCAGCCAGGAAAGAGGGGTGGCCTGTGGTACAGATGTCCACTCATCTGTGGACAGTGAATAATGCTTTGGTCACCTGGTCAGGAAATTGAAAAGAACATGCCTGGAAGACTGATAAAAAGGAAGACTGAAGAAGAGACACATGCACGATCTTTCAGAATGAGCGCTAAATGTGAAGGAATTTGTGTGAGTGCTTACCAAGGTATATCCACTGTAGAGGAGGCCTCAATAATAGGGGTGAACAAAGTGACTGTTCTGGGACTATTAGCACCTTTCCTCATTTTCTGTTTCAATGGGCTTGTGTACAAAATGGCTGTAGTGGCAGAAATGAAGCACAGACCCAACAAAGTGGACTTCCCCTCACCAAGCTAATCTGACTGTTGGCACTGTTCCCAAATTATCAAGAACAGAATCTAAACTGTGAGTCTCCAATACGGCACCATTTCCCAAGGGGATCAGCCAACTCTGTGTTGGTAGGTTGATTATAAAGCACCCCTTCCATCATGGAAATGAAAGCCATTTGTTTGTGCTAGAATAGACAACTATTCTGTGTATGGATTTGCCTCTCTTGCCCATTGTGTTTCTGCCAACACTACCACGTAATTCCTTATTCAATATCATGGTATCCTACTCAACACAGCTTCTAAGGAACACATCTTAGAAGTGTAATTAGAGTTTGAAAATCATGGAAATAACTAGCCTTACTGCACACCCCACCATCTAGAAATATCTGGCCCGATATAACAATGGAATGGCCTACTAGAGACTCAGTTACAACATGAGCTGAGAAACATTTTGTAAGGTTGGGACTGTCTTCAAAGAACAACATACGCTTTGAGCCATTGACCAATGTATGGCACTATTTCTCCCAAAGCCACAAGACACAAGTCCATAATCAAGGAGTAGAAGGGAAAGTGGCTTCTCTCACTGTTACACTTCTTCACAGAATTCTGCTTCCCATAATTTGAACTCTGCTTTATTCCCAAAACAGTTTCCACTGAATTTCTAACAGCTAAATGGCCATTTTAGACTTCATATGCAACTGAACCAACGGGCAAAGAAGGGAATTACTGGCTGGAGTGATTGATCCTGACAACTAAAGAAACATTGGGTTGCTGCTACAAAGTGAGGCCAGGAAGGACTATATATGGGGATGCCATCATTCATGGCAACATGGCACCCCTATATTCCCATTGCTGACAGTAAAAGTTAATGGTAAACTACAATAACCAAGAAAAGACAGGACCACTGATGATTCAGACCCTTCAGGAATGACAGTTTGGATCACACTACTTGGTATATGCTGGCTCAGAGTACAGGAAGCATGAAATGAGCTGGGGAGGAAGGGACACTAACCACAGGCTCATGACTAGACAGAAATAAAGACTAATAACTAAGCGTTATTTCTTACTTGCTCAATGTATATGTGTGTATTTATGTATTTCTATATATATTAACTTTTTTCTTCTCCTTTCCCACTGTAATTTTAAAAATTAATGGCAATTGTTAACTTTACAATTTCATCTTTAGGTTAGAGAAGGTTCATAAGGGACTTTACTGAATTGAGGAGTAATTAACACATAATCCAGAGATTAATGTAATTTGGGATCATCCTTTTATGGGGAAAGGGTGAGAGTGTCAATTTATTTCTTTATGTTTATTTACTTTTTTGAGACCGAGTCTTGTTCTGTCACCCAGGCTGGAGTGCAATGGCACAATCTCCACTCAGGTTCAAGCTATTCTCGTGCCTCAGCCTCCTGAGTAGCTGGGATTACGGGCATGTGCCACCATGCTTAGCTATTTTTCCTATTTTTTTTTATTTTTAGTAGAGATGGGGTTTCATCATGTTGTCCAGACTGGTCTCGAACTTCTGGGCTCAAGTGATCCACCTGCCTCGGCCTCCCAAAGTTCTGGGATTACAGGCGTGAGTCTCTGTGCCCCGCCAAGAGTGTCAATTTCTACAAAGGGTAGCTGTATCTTGTTAAAGAAAAAGCTGCCATTTTTAAATTGCTGTATGGGAAGCTCAAATATACAGAGAAAGTTTTGTGTGAATATTGAGTAAGCAAAGTAATGAGCTGTCCGAGTTGTTATGCCATTGTCTCTCAGTCCAAACACACATTTATACTCTTCTTTATGACCACGGGGCTGGGACTATGAGAGCTATATTTCTACTTTGCCAGTTGGCTTCCTGTTAGTTCTTCAAGGCAGAGTGAGACAGGATACGCTTCCTTCCCGACAAGTGGCTATCATTTATAATACTCAACTTTTTTTTGGCATTCCTAGAACCAGCCTCAACATGTCTCATCAATGAGCCAGCAAGAGTTAGGCAGTGGCCCCTCCTCAGAAGTCTGAGATGCCTCTCCTTTAAGTTTCCTTTGGTGCAAACTTCCTTTTGTGTCCTCAGCCATAGGAGTGGTAGCTTCTTCCTATAGTTACTATATCTATGTTCAATATCTGCTCCTGACTTTTTTTTTTTTTTTTTTTTGCTTTTTTGGTTCCCCAAAACTCCGTAGCCAATTCCTTATGTTAAATTATCTCTGTTGAAATACCAAGTGTGGTTTCTGTTGTTCTGGCTTTATCCTGACTGATACAATCATCCTGCAAGTAAAGAACCCAAACCATTTGCAGTCCTAGCTAAATGCAAAGGAAATATGGAGTAAGTGGTAGAAAAAGGAAATGATAAAAATCAACTTCATCCTTGTGACTTTTTACAACAACAAGAATTGTAGTATTCACGTGTATTTGTTATGTATCTATTAACCAACGATTTCTATTTTGTCCCCTTCCCCTTCCCCCACAGTTTTGCATGGAAAATGTCAGTGGTTGCTTAATTTACAATTTAGTTCGTAGGTCACCAGGCCGCAAAAAGACACATCCAGACCTAATGGGAAGGAATGAGGATCACCAGTGGATCCCCAACTTGAGATGGATACAATGATTGATGGGACTTGGTGTCTCTCCTCTTGTTTGTATGACAAACAGAAGTATGAAGGTATTAAACATGGGTAGAAGGGTGAACTTGAATGCTGAGTAGCAGAAGGGGTGAATAATATGGATTCTGAGTCCATTTGTCCTCAAATGCATTCCTTACCCTTCCCTGCTCTGCTTTGTATCACAAGGGGTTGACCCATTGACTGCGATTCCCAGACTCATATCAGCTGGTTTCTGAAAGATTGGAGGATGAGGAGGGAAGGAATAAACCAGCACATTTCTCCCCCTTCCTCTTCTGAGTCACTTCTCTGGCAGTGACTGCATCTCCTCAGCAGCTCTTCTCATCACACAGGTCCACAGAGGCCCTAGCCTCCAGTAAATGACCTCCAGCTCCAGAATTCAGTGATTCTTGTCTTCTTTTGTCTTTCCAGGCTACAGGCAATGGTTTTCTGTTGTTACTAATATCTGAATTGCTCCCCTTTCTCCATTAGGTGCTCAGTTCCTCCAACACCTGGTAACCACTTTCCTGCATTAAATTTTCCCTGTTGTAAGTACTAGAAATGATTGCTATTTTCCTGATTGTCCATATTAAAACAGATGATAGATATCCCACTCTAGATACATTATAATACTAAATTGATACTCTACAACTCTACTACTTCTGAGAATGTTTATGCAAATATACCTACAAACCTATACAGTGAGGTTCATATGAAGTTATTCACTGCAGCATTGTTTGTAAAGCCAAAAATGAGAAACAAACCCAAGACATTTTCTATAGGGCATTGGTTAAATAAATATTGGTACATCTACAGAGCTGAAAAAAAGAAGGACTCTTCCTATGCACTAATATATATCATGCAGCGAGGAAAGCAGAGTACAGAACAGTATCTGCTGTTCTGAGTACAGTATAGAATGGTATTTATAAGCCACACAGATGTATTACACAGATGTAGTAACAGATACATTATCTTTATTGAAAAAGTAATGAAAATTATAAAAATGCATAAAAAATAAAAAAGTGCAACTCAGTCACTAAATGGTAAACAATTCTGATATCAAAACACTCTATAAAATTGTAGGAAAACAAAAGGTGAAAGAGAAAGGAGAGAGAGCAGATACACAGAGAGCTACAGTCCTCCTTTATGTAACTGGTCAAGAAGCCATAGTGGATATTGTAACTCCCCTCCTCTACCCATTCAAGTTTAGGTTGCCTTTGGCTAGCTTACGCCAGTTAAGGTTCTTTGCCTGGTGGACTGACTCAAACTTTGACTCCTGAGGTGCCCAATCCCACTTTGTTTTTTGGTAACCTTAGTAACTGGGCATTGGAGTATACAGAAGCACCCCACTGTAATCCCTGTTTTATAGCAGTAACCCTAATTTACCTTTGAAAATCAGGGCCAGTCACACCAGCCAATACTAGAAGAGTTTCTTCTCTAGCTATGAACTGCATTTCTGATTGATCACAATGCTTTACAAAACATAACAATGGTGCCCAAAAAGTATTCAGTAATTTCATGTATTATATCAATGGCAGAATTATGACAAGCAGAAATGGCAAATCTAAACACAGATTAAATATCAATTTCGATGATGATAAAATGTTTCTCTGGCCGGGCGTGGTGGCTCATGCCTGTAATGCCAGCACTTTGGGAGGCTGAGGTGGGTTGGATCACCTACGGTCAAGAGTTCGAGACCAGCCTAACCAATATGGTGAAGCCCTGTCTCTACTAAAAATACAAAAATTACCCGGGTATGGTGGCATGTGCCTGTAGTCCCAGCTACTCGGGAGGCTGAGACAGGAGAATTGCTTGAACCTGGGAGGTGGAGGTTGCAGTGAGCCAAGACCACACCACTGCACACCAGCCTGGGTGACAGAATGAGACTCCGTCTCAAAAAAAAAAAAAAAAAAAAAGTTTCTCCCAGAGCTTCCAAATAAAGAAAGCAGATTGAACATAAAAATCCAATTTTAATCTCTCTGAAGCCCCACTAAGCTACAGTAAAGGGATTAAAAAAAACAACTCACAAACCTACAAATACAGAGAGAAAAAAGAGACAATAGCAACAAAATTGTGGAGACTGGAAAACAGAAAAATGACTTAGGATACAGTAGGAAAAGCCAAAAACTACGCTGATATATACCACAGAATCTTCTAAAGGCTCAGGAACCAAGTGGACTTTTGGAAGTGGGGGTGGGGGAGTATTAAATAAGGATTGGTAGAATGCAGTTTTAAAATAAATTCTCCACTCCTTGACTGTGGGCTTGCTTCTAAAGAATAAAGTATGGAAAAAGAGTAACTAGGGAAACCTTTTAGACACCACTTTAACCAAGTGATCAAGGTTAACATCAGCACTCATAGTCACGTGGATATCATGCACCCCTCATATGATGCAATGGAAAGGGCGGTTCACCTCTGTGGTATTCTTCCCCCAAACCCATATTCCCAATCTAATCATGATAAATCCCAATATCAGACAAATCTAAGTTAAGGGGCATCCTACAAAATACCTGGCCATTATTCTTCAAAAATCCCCAAGGCCATGAAAGACAAGACCAAAAAAACTGGCACAGATTGGAGACTAAGGAGTCATGATGACCAAATACAATGTGATATCCTGAAACAGAAAAAAAGATGTCAGCAGAAAAACTGGTGAGATCCTAATAAAGTCTATGGTTTAGTTCATAGCATCATACTCATGTTAATTTCTTAGTTTCGATAAATGCACCATGATTATGAAAGATGTTAACAACAGGTGAAGCTTGATGAGTACACAGGAACTCTCTGTACCATCTTTGCAGCTCTTTTATAAATCTAAAATTATTTCAAAATTTAAAAAAAAATTAATACAAAACTTAAAAGGAGGTAGATCTGTAGTTCCCCTCTCTTACTCATGACATTGAGCAACTACCCCTGCATAAGACTAGAACTGGTGATATCTGGAATACAGAATGATAGAAAACAGCTGTGTGGCTGGACACGGTGGCTCAAACCTGTAATCTTAGCACGTTGGGAGTCCGAGGTGAGAGGCTTGCTTGAGCCCAGGATTTTGATACCAGCCTGAGCAACATGATGAAACCCTGTCTCTACAAATAATTTAAAAAGAAATTAGCCAGGTATAGCATGCACCGGTGGTCCCAGTTACTCAGGAGGCTGAGGCAGAAGAGTCACCTGAGCCCAGGAGGTTGAGGGTGCAGTGAGCCTTGATAACACCACCACACTCCAGCCTGGGTGATAGAATGAGATCCTGTCTCAATAAAAATGAAAAAGAAAAAATAAAAGAAACAGCTGTGGGAATAATTACTCTACTGGAAAATAGGAGCATGATCTGAAGATGTGCATACTTAATGCTAAGATTCAATGCCAACCTTCGAACTGGGCGCCTAGGCCCCACACATTACAGGGCCCTATGTATCATCAAGAGAGGGCTATTAACTTATGAAAAAACATACTGGTATATGTCACTTACCATCCAGCACTCAGAGCTGCCACAGTGCAATCTATAACCTTAAATATTCCCTTTTGTAACACTAACTTCATTTAGGCTCCAAGTAAATGTTTCTCCGCAGTTCTTGCTCAAAATAAAAGGTGACTGGCTGGGCACAGTGGCTCACGCCTGTAATCCCAGTAGTTTGAGAGGCCGAGGCAGTTGGATCTCTTGAGGTCAGGAGTTTGAGACCAGCCTGGCCAACATGGTGAAACCCCGCCTCTACTAAAAATACAAAAATTAGCCAGGTGTGGTGGTGCACTCCTGTCATCCCAGCTACTCAGGAGGCTGAGGTGCGAGAATCACTTGAACCCAAAAGGCAGAGGTTGCAGTGAGCCGAGATCACACCACTACACTCCAGCCTGGGCAACAGAGCAACACTCCATCTCAAAAAAAAAAAAAAAAAAAAAAAAAAAAAGGTGACTACCCTGGCATGCTATGTAGGTGTGTGAGTTGTGCTTCTGCTGTCCGAGACTGTGCTTTGGACAACAGAGAAAATTTGGACAAAAGTAGAAACACTTTGGTAAGAGAAAATACAAATAGTTTGACAAATCTTTCCTCTCTGAGAGCATGAATGAAATAGATACTTTACCAATCTCTCAGATCAGAGTGTCAAATGTCCCTTTTTTTTTTTTTTTGGCTTCTCTTCGGGTTTCACTTGGAATATCCAGTGATAATCACTGATTGCTATACTGTTCAGCACTGTTATGCATGGTAGCTGAGAAACAGTCTGTAATATTAAACAATTCATATTACACTTAAAAAAATTTTTTTAAATTTTTTGTAGAGACAAGGTCTTGCTCTGTCATCCAGGCTGGAATGTAGCGACAATGATCATATCTCACTGCAACTTCAAATTCCTGGGCTGAAGAGCTTTTCCCACCACAGCCTCCTGACTAGCTGGAACTATAGGAGTGAGCCACCACGCCTGGCTAATACTTTTTTTTTTTTTAAGTCTGCATCGCACTATGTTGCCAGTGTCAGAGGCGTTTAAGCCAGAGTGACTCCATCTTTAATAGGGGCTGGGTAAAATAAGGCTGAGAGGTACTGGGCTGCATTCCCAGGAGGTTAAGGCATTCTTAGTCACAGGATCAGACAGGAGGTCGGCACAAGATATAGGTCATAAAAACCTTGCCAATAAAGTAGGTTGTGGTACAGAAGCTGGCCAAAACCCACCAAAACCAAGATGGCAACAAGAGTGACCTCTGGTCATCCTCAATGCTCATTATACACTAATTAAATGCATTAACATGCGAAGAGAACCTCCCACCAGCACCATTACAGTTTACAAAAGCCATGGCAACATCAGGAAGTTACCCTATATGGTCCAAAAGGGGACTGGCCGGGCACAGTGGCTCACACCTGTTATCCCAGCACTTTGGGAGGCTGAGGTGGGCAGATCATGAAGTTAGGAGTTCAAGACTAGCCTAGCCAATGTGGTGAAACCCCATCTCTACTAAAAATACAAAAACTAGCCAGGCATGATGGCACATGCCTATAGTCCCAGCTACTCGGGAGGCTGAGGCAGGAGAATCGCTTGAACCTGGGAGGCGGAGGTTGCAGAGAGCTGAGATGGTGCCACTGCCCTCCAGCCTGGGTGACAGAGCAAGACTCTGTCTCAAAAATAAAAACAAATAAATAAATAAATAAATAAATGGGGGAAGAACCCTGTTTCAGGAATTGCCCCCCTTTCCTGGATAACTCATGAATAATCCATCCCTTGTTTAGCATATAATCAAGAATTAACCATAAAAATGGCCAACCAGCAGCTCAGGCTCTTGCTCTGCCTATGGATGTAGCCATTCTTTTATTCCTTTACTTTTGTAAAACTTGCTTTCACTTTACTCTATGGACTTGCCCTGAATTCTCTCTTGTGCAAGATCCAAGAACCCTCTCTTGGGTTCTGGATCAGGACCCTTTTCCAGTAACACCAGAATTGATCTTGAACTCCTGGCTTCAAATGATTCTCCCTCCTTGGCCCCTCAAAGTGCTGGGATCAGAGGCATGAGCCAACGATGCCCAGCTCATATTACTTACCCTTGAATCTATGCGTGTATATGTCTAGGTGTAATAAGTATGAAGCAAGTTATTCTCTTTAGCATAGTGAGTTTGGGGGGTCCCAGTTTTATACTGACATTTGGGTGTTAATTCTAGAGTCATAATTAGTTTTATTTTTATAAGATGTTTACCAGTATTTAATTAAATTTTCAAAACAAATTAGAAATTCCAGCTTTAAATATTTTATTTAAATTTTTATATTCATTTATTATAATTAGTATTATAAACCAAAAATAAAATTCTAAACTCCCCAATCAGCTGATGGACCCTCCCCTCGGCCAAGAGCATTCCAAAATTAACCTGAAAAACCAGTTCAGGCCATGATGAGAAGTGGGGATCAGACATGCCTCATTATACCCTCCTTGCCTTAGAATTCAGGTACAGCTGACCAGCATTAACACTAAAACAGAGATCTTAAGACTGACAAAACAGACTTTTTGTAGCAATAGGACACCAAATTCCAGCCTGATTCTAGTATAGCATCACATAATGGATAGCAGACCCTGAAAGAAATTGAAGTATTTTATCCCAAAATATATTTCTTTGACATATTTTGAAGTGGCCCTGCAAAGCTGTCTCTTGTGGGGAAAATCTGCATTCTATAGAGAATTCCCATTCCTTTCCAGGTCTTTTTCCTGATCCAGGAGAAAATTAACTAAGAGTGTAGCACCTTTTCAGGTCTGATAAGAGCTCTGAAGACTGCTACCTGGAGGCTTCATCTGCATGATAAAACCTTGGTCTTCACAACCCGTTATTTTAACCTAGACATTCCTTTCTATTGATTCTAGGTCTTTAGATAATAACTCTTTCAATCAATTGCCAATCAGAAAATCTTATGACCTGGAAGTTCCCTCCTTCCCCTCCCCATCTTGAGTTGTCCCACCTTTCCGGACCAAACTAATGTATATCTCACATGTAATAATTGATGTTGTATGTCTCCATAAAACCTATAAAATCAAGCTGTAACTTAACCACCTTGGGCACATGTTCTTAGGACCTCTTGAGACTGTGCCTCAGGCCATGGTTACCCATATTTGTTTCAGAATAAATCTCTTCAAATATTTGACAAAGTTTGGCGTTTTTCATTGACACATGTAAGAATGATCAATTGATCATTTAAAAATGATCCAACGACTGCATATGGAGCACAAAACTAACTGATTAGCTTCACTCGGGGGAAAGAAAATAGCCTACACAACCAAACACTTTTATTAATTACTGTATTTCCACTCTGTAAAAATATGGTAACTTTTATATTTTTTAAAAAGATAAGTACCACTACAACTGAATTCTAATCACTTTGTTGAATACTAAGCATAATTTAATTATATTACTGTTTGAGGAAATATGTATAAAATTATCCCTTAATTTTATGAAATGCAGATTATAACATGTACTGTTTTCCAGGATTTAGTGTATAGTTTGTCTTTTAATTTTCCTTTCAGTCTATGTACATTTAGCCAATAAATAATAAAAATAGAACCAACCACAGCAATAGCTGTCAAGTTCTTTTCTCCCAATTAAGAAACAATTTTCATTTCTCTACCAAGAAATCACTGTTTACAAGAAACATGAGATAACAAGAAAGTCACTTTGTTTCATGTTTCCAAAAAAAACGGTAAGTGAAAGGGAAAAAGCAATCTTTTTTTTTTTTTTTTTTTTTTTGAGACAGAGTCTCGCTCTGTCACCCAGGCTGGAGTGCAGTGGTGCGATCTAGGCTCACAGTAACCTCCGTCTCCCACATTCAAGTGATTCTCATGCCTCAGCCTCCCAAGTAGCTGGGATTGCAGGCATGCACCACCACACCCAGCAAATTTATATATATATATTTCACCAGGTTGGCCAGGCTGGTCTCAAACTCCCAGCTTCAAGTGATCCACCTGCCTTGGCCTCTCAAAGTGTTGGGATTACAGGCGTGAGCCACCACACCCGGCCAGCAATCATTATTTCTTTAATTCCCAAATATGATTTGACTAATTTTTAGTAACCACAACCCCTACATTCAGTACAGATTAAAAGAATTCTTATTTCTAGATCATTTTAACTTTTCAGGAGCTATTAATTTTATCAAGAATAAACTTTTAATTTATATTTTGTTAAATCTCAGTATTTACCATAAAAAACATCACATGGCACTGAGAAGCACAAAAAAACACTTGAACAAATAAAGAGATATATCATGTTTTTGGCCCTTCAACCATTCATGCAATGCTGACTTCCATCAGAGATTAGCTATTTAAGCCTGTCATTAAATATCCAGAGATTCTCTGGTTCCCTCAACTAGTTAACGAGTATATTTGGAATTTCTCTTTCAATCTGAGCCACCTGCCATCTTTTCTCTGCTTTTCAAACTCTATCCATCACTTTCGCCTATGCATTTCCTTTACCTAGACAGGACCTTTTTGGGCTGGGCGCAGTGGCTCACGCCTGTAATCCCAGCACTTTGGGAGGCCAAGGCAGGTGGATCATGAGGTCAAGAGTTCAAGACCAGCCTGGCCAAGATGGTGAAACTCCGTCTCTACTAAAAATGCAAAAATTAGCTAGGCGTGGTGGCAGGTGCCTGTAATCCCAGCTACTCGGGAGGCTGAGGCAAAGAACTGCTTGAACCCAGGAGGCGGAGGTTGCAGTGAGCTCTGATCACGCTGCCAAGTCTTTCTGTTCTCAGTGATATAGCCACTGTAATTTCTACACTATTTTTCACCGCAGCTCCTTGCTCTAGCATTCTGAGGGTTGGGCTGTAGAAAAATATGCACAAGTCTCTTCTATACTCAGCTCATCTGTTCACTACAATGTAGGTCAACTGTCCTTAAACCAAACATAGGTTCCTGAAAACTCTTTCCAAATTAAAATAATGAAGCATTTATGATGTCTTTTTAGGAAAATTTACTTCATCTCCAATTGATAAAGGGAAGTTCTCTTTTAATAGAAGAATGTAGATAATAAATGTAGAAGAAATGATACATCAGAAAAATCACCATTTGCCAATGCCCACTCCTCAATGAAATAATTGATTCAGGTAATGATCATCAGTGGCTATAAAAATTAGCAAATAAAGCGAATACAGCAAAATGATAGCACCTATCAAATCTAAATGGTGGGTAAATTCTTTCAACCTTCCGTATGATTAAAAATTTTTCAATTAAATGTTGGGGAAAAAAGTCTCTCAATTTAAGATGAAGTTTTTCCCAGGAGGATCCATGTTCCCTTATAAAAAGGGAACCCTGATGACTGACCCACCAGTCATCTAGGCATGCCCAGATATATCTCCCAATGTGAACTTCTAAGGTAAGTACAGCTTAAGTCTGAGCTCAGAACCCTGCCACACTTGAGTCGTAATTTCTGCCTTGTCCCTTCCTCTTTCTGATCCTTTCAGTTCTGTTTCCTCCCATCTGTCTTTAGCAAGATCCTTGAAAACATGTATCAGTTTACTATTGCATAAACACAACAGAGTGCAAGCCAGCACCATCCGAGGAGCTTTTTCAAAATGTACACGCCCAGAGCCTGACTCTCTCATATTTCAATTCATTAAGTCTTGAGTGGGGCCTGGGCACATCATTTTGGAAAATGTATCCAGATAACTCCGGTGGACCTCTCTGAAAGAGAACTATTTCTATGAAGTTATCTTTAGGTTTTTACCAGATGAATCTATACACATAAGAAGAAATTTAGAAATCAAAAAGGGAAATACCAAATTAGGAAACTCAAAAAGTTCAATTTGCTGTGGTAGTTATTTTATTTTATTTTATTTTATTTTATTTTTGAGATGGAGTCTCGCTCTGTCGCCCAGGCTGGAGTGCAGTGGCGCGATCTCTGCCCACTGCAAGCTCCACCTCCCAGGTTCACGCCATTCTCCTGCCTCAGCCTCCTGAGTTTTGGGGACTACAGGCGCCCACCACCACACCCACCTAATTTTTTTTGTATTTTTAGTAGAGACGGGGTTTCGCCGTGTTAGCCAGGATGGTATCGATCTCCTGACCTCATGATCCGCTCGCCTCAGCCTCCCAAAGTGCTGGGACTACAGGCGTGAGCCACCGCGCCTGGCCGCTGTGGTAGTTACTAATGCTGCTCACTTATGTCTAATTCTCCTCTCTCTTTCCTAAAGCCCTTGAAGTTAAGACCTGGTCATGCCACTGGCTTTGACCAGTGAAATTATAAGCAGCAGTGGCACATGTCACTTCTAAAAAGAAATATTTAAGAACCAGTGCAGAAGTCACCGTATCCCTTTTTTTCTGCCTTAGCCATGATAAAACATACGGCAAATGGAGCATCCATCAGCCTAGATTCCTGGGTGACTATAATGAAAAAAATCTCCCAGTCAAGCCACATAGGACATAAAATGGAAATGAGAAACTTTTTTGTGATAAACTAAGGATATATAAAAGTTGTTCATTAATGCAGCAAACCTAGGCTATCCTGACTGATAAATTGGCAAATCTGTTTTTTTCACAGAGGTAAAGCCATTTAGGAGAATCAGTTCTCTCTTCACCAATGACTAAAAATTTACACAGAGTTGAATAAAGGAAAAGAAGGGAACTTCAGGGCCAGGGAGACTTACGTTTAAATCCATGTTGTCACCTATTTGTAATAATAAAAAGAATATACAATGACTGTGTAATATACAATTACTTTTAATAACCACTAACATTTATGAAGTACTCACTCTGTACCAGCCACTGTGCTGAGCACTTTACATGAATTATTTCACTAGTCTTTCATTTTACAGATGAGAAAAATGACATTAAAGAAGTTAGATAACTTGCCTAAGGTCACAGATTTAGGAAATGATGGAACAAGAATACTAACGCAGGGAATTAGGCTGCAAAGACTGTGCACTTAACCATTACTCTGTACTGCCTTCCTGTGTGACTTTGACCAAATTAGTTGATCTCTTTGAATCTTAGTTCCCTCAGTTTAGAAGAGGGCTGAGAACGATCATGCAGACTTTTTGCAAAGATTAAGGGAGATAATTATATAAAGCTATTAATATGATTACTGGCATCTAGTAGACCAGGTAGTCCATTATTTTATAGACATGGTAGCTATTATTTTATAGTAGCTAATATTTCACTCATTCACCTCTTCTCTATAAACGGAGAATAGTCAATATAAAGAAAGGTAAAACATGAATGTAACTTGTAAAGGTAACTTGTCATGGCTTATGGGAATTTAGTACTGTAAAATGATAGGTAACACAAATACAATAATCAAACCTTACATTACAATGCTTGCATTACTTAATGGCCAATATTGAACTGACCATTGCTCACTTCTCAAAACAGGGTTTTTTTTTTTTGTTTTCGTTTGGTTTTTTTTTTTTTTTTGAATTGGAGTCTCATTCTGTCACCCAGGCTGGAGTGCAGTGGCACGCTCTCAGCTACCTGCAACCTCTGCCTCCCAGATTCAAGCGATTCTCCTGCCTCAGCCTTTCGAGTAGCTGGGATTACAGGCACATGCCACCATGCCTGGCTAATTTTTCGTATATTTAGTAGACATGAGGTTTCACCATGTTGGCCAGGCTCGTCTCCAACTCCTCACCTCAAGCGATCCACCCACATTGGCCTCCCAAAGTGCTGGGATTACAGGCGTGAGCCACTGCACCCAGCCAAAATAGGTTTTTAAAATAAAGATACAGTGTACAAATAGCACCCATAAAACACCCAATGATACAGTAACTGGACCCAGTAGCTCCACAGCTATTATGTCTGAAGACCCAAGAAAAAATATTTCAAGGGTAGTAGGAGGATATTTTATGGTCAGCTAGTCCCAAATGACATACTGGGATCAATTCACTAAATATGAAGCTAGTTGTTATGTATCTTTTATTTGTTTAACTTCCTCCTTTCTTTTGCTTCCTAATGGTATATATGTTTACAAGAAGCTTTTTTGTCTGGCATGATCATCAGTGTTATATTCTAAATCTCATTTTAAAAAATCAATTTAAAGTTATGTAAAAAGGATGCCTGATGTGAATTCATTCAAGAGTGAAACAGATTGAAGTCTGGGTGGCTTACTGATAGCATGCTTTTTAAAAAAATCAACTTTATTTTTTAGAGCAGTTTTAAGTTCATAGCAAAATAGAGCAGAAAGTGCAGAGAATTTCCTTTTATGACTTTTGCTCCCTCACACACACATACATACACATACACACACACACACACAGCCTCCCCACAATTAACACCTCTTGCCTTTGTTACAATCAACTAGCCTATATTGACATTTTATTATCATCCAAAGTCCATAGTTTATATTAGAGTTCACTTTTGGTGTTGTACATTCTATGGGTTTTGACAAACACATAAGGACATTCATTCACCATTATAGTACCATATAGAATAGTTTCACTGCCCTAAAAATTCCCTACATTCTTCACATTTTTTCCTCCCTCCCTCCAATCTCTCACAACCATTGACCTTTCTACTGTCTCCATAGTTTTGTCTTTTCCAGAATGTCATATGGTTGAAGTCATATAGTATATAGCTTTTTCAGATTGGCTCATTTCACTTAGCAATGTGCATTTAAGATTTCTCTATGTCTTTTCATAGCTTGATGGCTTCTTTTTCTTTTCTTTTCTTTTTTTTTTTTTTGAGACAGGATCTCACTCTGTTGCCCAGGCTGGAATGCAGTGGCACAAACATGGCTCACTGCAGCCTCTCCTTTCCGGGCTCAAGCAATCCTCCTGTCTCAGTCCCCCAAGTAGCTGGGACTACAGGCACGTGCCATCACGTTTGGCTAATTTTTGTATTTTTTGTAGAGACAGGTTTTTGCCACGTTGGCCAGGGTGGTCTCGAACTCTTGGGTGCAAGTGATCCATCCACCTCAGCTTCCCAAACTGCTGGGATTATAGGCGTGAGCCACTGCACCCAGCCGATAGCTTATTTCTTTTTAGCACTGAAAAATATTCCATTGTCTGGATGTACTACAGTTTATTTATCCATTCACCTACTAAGAGACAATTTGGTTGCCTCCAATTTTTGACAATTATGAATAAAGCTGCTATAAACATCTGCATACAGGTTTTATGTGGACATAACTTTTCTACTCATCTGAGTAAATACCAAGGCACATGATTACTGGATTGTATGGCAAAAGTATGTTTAGTTTTTTTAAGAAATTGACAAACTATTTTCAACAGCGGCCGGGTATTTAGTTTTTTAAGAAATTATCAAACTGTTTTCTACATGGCTGTGGTTTGGGCCATATTCCTGAAAGATACCATTGCAAATGCTATAATATCAAATGTTGAAATCCCAAAAGATCAAAATCCCTAAAGTCTAAAATCCCAAAAATCTCGATCCTGATAGACCAAAATCACGGTATAATTCTGGAAAGATAAAAAACAATTTTTTAAAGACATTTACTTACATTTGTAAAGGAGGTTTGTTTGAGAAACATAAAAACACAACCCAACACTTCATAGGCATTTGAGATTATGGCATTTGGGATTTTGTCTTTCGGATTATGATTGGCACTGTGTAACGGCTCTACCATTATGCATTCCCACCAGCAATGAATGAAGAGTTCTTGCTGCACCAGCATTTGGCATTTGGTGTTGTTAATGTTTTGCATTTGAGCCATTCTAGTATGTATGTAGTGGTAGCTCGTTTTAATTTGCAATTTGCTAATGGCATACAATGTCGACAATTTCATATGCTTATTTGCTACCAGTATGTCTTCTTTGGTGAGTTTTTAGAGTACTTTGGACACCAGTCCTTTATCAAACGTATTTTGCAAATATTTTCTCCCAGTCTGTGGCTTGTCATTTCATTCTTTTGACAGTGCTTTCACAGATTAAACGTTTTTAATTTAATGAAGTACAACTTATCAATTATTTCTTTCATGGATCATGCCTTTGGTGTTGGATCTAAAATATTCACCTCAAACCCAAGGTCATCTAGATTTTCTTCTATGTTATCTTCTAGGAGTTTCATAGTTTAGCATTTTACATTTCAGTTTATAATCCATTTTGAGCTGATTTTTGTGAAGTTTAAGATCTGTGTCTAGATTCATCTTTTTGCATGTGAACATCCCCTTGTTCAGCACCATTTGCTGAAAACTTATCTTTTCTCCATTGTATTCCCTTTGCTCCTTTATAAAAAAATCAGTTGATAGTATTTGTATGGGTCTAGACCTGTGCTCTCTATTCTGTTCCATTGATCTATTTTTCTATTATTTTGCAAATACCATACTGTCCTTATTACTGTAGCTTTATAGTAAGTCTTGAAGTCGGGTAGTGACAGTCCTCCAACTTTGTGCTTCTTCAATATTATGTTTGCTATACTAGGTCTTTTGCCTGTGCTTATAAACTTAAGAATCTGTTAATAGGCCAGCACGGTGGCTCACGCCTATAATCCCAGCACTTTGGGAGGCCGAGGCGGGGGGATCACGAGGTCAGGAGATTGAGACCATCCTGGTTAACAGGGTGAAACCCCGTCTCTACTATAAATACAAAAAATTAGCCGGGCGGGGTGGTGGCACCTGTAGTCCCAGCTACTTGAGAAGCTGAGGCAGGAGAATGGCGTGAAAGTGGGAGGCGGAGCTTGCAGTGAGCCGAGATTGCGCCACTGCACTCCAGCCTGGGCAACACAGCGAGACTCCGTTTCAGGAAAAAAAAGAATCTGTTAATATCCTGGAAATTATTTTCTGGGATTTTGGTTTGGTCTGCCTTGGATCTATACATCAAGTTGGGAAGAAGTGATGTCTTGGTAATATTGAGTCTTCCTATCCATAAACATGGAAACTCTCTCCTTTTATTTAGCTTTTTATATCTTCATCAGTTTTATAACTTCCCTCATAAAGGTCTTACATATTTTTGTTAGTTTTATGCCTAAGTATTTGAGTTGGGGGTACTATTGTAAATGGGATTTTGGTTTTAATTCCAAATCTCATTTGTTTGTTGCTGGCATGTAGGAAAGCAATTAATTTTTGTATATCAACCTATTTTTGCCACCTTGTTATAATTGCTTATTAGCTCCAGGAGGGTTTTTTTTGGTCAATTCTTTCAGATTTTCTACATAGACAATCATGTCATCTGCAAACAAAGGCAGTTCTATTTTCTTCTTCCCAATCTGTATACTTCCTTTTCTTGTCTTACTGCATTAGCTAGGACTTCCAATAAATATGATGTTGAAAAGGGTTGGTTAAAGGAGACGTCCTTGCCTTGCTCCTGATCTTAGTGGGAAAGCTTCAACTTCTTACCACTAAGTACGATGTTAGCTGAAAGATTTTTGCATATGTTCTTTATCAAGTTGAGTAAGTTCCCCTCTATTACTAGTTTGCTGAGAGTTCTGATCATGAATGAGAGCTGGTTTTTGTCAGATGCTTTTTCTGCATCTATTGATATGATCATGTGATTTTTCTTCTTTGGCCTGTTGATATGACAGATTACATTCATTGATTTTCAAATGGTGAACCAGATTTGCATTATTAGAATAAACTGCACTTGGTCATAATGCATAATTATCTTTATACATCATTGGATTCGATTTGCTAATATTTTGTTGAGGACTTTCGCATCTATGTTCATGAGACATATTTGTCTGTAGTTTTCTTTTTTTCTAATCTCTCTGTCTGATTTTGGTATTAGATATTAGAGTAATTATGGCCTCATAAAATGAGTTAGGAAATGTTTCCTCTGCTTCTGTCTTCCGAAAGATTATAGAGCATTGGTACAATATTTTTCTTAAATATTTGGTAGGATTTGCCAATGAGCCCATCTGGGCTTGGTGCTTTCTGTTCTAGAAATTATCATTATTTATTCAATTATTTAATATATATAAGCCTATTTAGATTGTCTATTATATAATATTTTGATAAGTCCAATATGTTCATTCCACTCCCATTGTTAAGCTCTTTGAGCAGCTTCATAGTTACCTTTTAAGTTTAGGCTATGCCTTTTAATCCACTGTCATTTTTCAACACCACTGCCTGCATATGTTACTACTTACATTTACCCAAAAGTGTCAAGCTCTGACATACTCCTATGAATTTACAAGGACTTTTCTGTATTCCTGAAGCACCTTTTGTAAGCCATGTTTATCTTACTGAACCCTTCTTTCCCTGGAAGCCTTTCCTGATGTCTCCAAGCAGTCAAGCTGCCCCATTCAACTTGTACAAGAGAAAAACAAAAATTATGTTTTAAAACTACAAAGAGGAAAGTCTAAACTTTTAAACAGTTATTTATATTTTTCAATTTAATTCAAAATATACAATGAAATAAACTATAATATGCTGATTTGGTTGTGGATTAAGTTCTGTCATTTATAAATTTACTATCTAAGATGGACAAACACATTCTGAAAAAGCACATCAACAATGATAAAATACTGAATGAACAGATAACACTTTAATGTAAGACAAGGATTAAAATGTATTAAAATTGCAGGGAAACTTCAGTACCCAATTAGGTATATGCTTACATGTGTTCATATCTAAAAAGTGCATCAGGACAAGTTTGTGTCTTTCTGTCTCTTTTTATTTATTCTGAATAATTAGGAGTTCAAATTCAGGAATTACACAGTGTTTGTAGGGCAAACAATATCTCCATCACTGACTTGTACCTGACCAAGATCTGTGAAATTCTGAGTAAATGACTAAACTCAGTCTCAGTCTCCTCATGGGATAAAAGTACATCGTAACTGGTGGTGACAGTAAATGATGGTAATGATATTTCTCGAATTATTAAAAGTAATGTCTTATATAGACTGCTCTTTCCTCCCACATACAGTATTTGAAACAATTTTTTTTTTTTTTTTTTTTTTACTATGAATCCATAGTGCTCTGTGAGTAAGAACCTAACTGTTAGAGGACTCCTTCTTCAACACAGTTTCCCCTTTATTCATTTTTAAAACTTTAACAAAAGTAGTAGAATATGGTGAACACTAGATGGAGCATCATTCCAAGTAGAATAATTCTTCCTAACCAAGAACTTTCTAGCATAGCTTAAAAATAAATTATGTCAGGGGGTGGAGCCAAGATGGCCGAATAGGAACAGCTCCGGTCTACAGCTCCCAGCCTGAGCGACACAGAAGACGGGTGATTTCTGCATTTCCATTTGAGGTACCGGGTTCATCTCACTAGGGAGTGCCAAACAGTGGGTACAGGACAGTCGGTGCAGCGCACTGTGCACGAGCCGAAGCAGGGCGAGGCACTGCCTCACTCGGGAAGTGCAAGGGATCAGGGAGTTCCCTTTCCTAGTCAAAGAAAGGGGTAACAGACGGCACCTGGAAAATCGGGTCAGTCCCACCCTAATACTGTGCTTTTCCAACGGGCTTGGAAAACGGCACACCAGGAGATTGTGTCCAGCACCTGGCTTGGAGGGTCCTATGCCCATGGAGTCTCGCTGATTGCTAGCACAGCAGTCTGAGATCAAACTGCAAGGCAGCAGCTCGGCTGGGGGAGGGGTGCCCGCCATTGCCCAGGCTTGCTTAGGTAAACAAAGCAGCCAGGAAGCTCGAACTGGGTGGAGCCCACCACAGCTCAAGGAGGCCTGCCTGCCTCTGTAGGCTCCACCTCTGGGGGCAGGGCACAGACAAACAGAAAGTCAGCAGGAACCTCTACAGACTTAAATGTCCCTGTCTGACTGACAGCTTTGAAGAGAGTAGTGGTTCTCCCAGCACACAGCTGGAGATCTGAGAACAGGCAGACTGCCTCCTAAAGTGGGACCCTGACCCCCGAACAGCCTAACTGGGAGGCACCCCCCAGTAGGAACAGACTGACACCTCACTCGGCCAGGTACTCCTCTGAGACAAAACTTCCAGAGGAACTATCAGACAGCTGAATTTGCGGTCTCACGAAAATTCCGCTGTTTGGCAGCCACCGCTGCTGACACCCAGCCAAACAGGGTCTGGAGTGGACCTCTAGCAAACTCCAACAGACCTGCAGCTGAGGGTCCTGTCTGGTAGAAAGAAAACTAACAAACAGAAAGGACATCCACACCAAAAACCCATCTGTACATCACCATCATCAAAGACCAAAAGTAGATAAAACCACAAAGATGGGGAAAAAACAGAGCAGAAAAACTGGAAACTCTAAAAAGCAGAGCACCTCTCCTCCTCCAAAGGAATGCAGTTCCTCACCAGCAACGGAACAAAGCTGGACGGAGAATGACTTTGACGAGTTGAGAGAAGAAGGCTTCAGACGATCAAACTACTCCGAGCTACGGGAGGAAATTCAAAACAATAGCAAAGAAGTTAAAAACTTTGAAAAAAAATTAGACGAATGGATAACTAGAATCACCAATGAAGAGAAGGGCTTAAAGGAGCTGATGGAGCTAAAAGCCAAGTATCGAGAACTACGCGAAGATTGCAGAAGCCTTGGTAGCCGATGCGATCAACTGGAAGAAAGGGTATCAGTGATGGAAGATGAAATGAATGAAATGAAGCGAGAAGGGAAGTTTAGAGAAAAAAGAATAAAAAGAAATGAACAAAGCCTCCAAGAAATATGGGACTATGTGAAAAGACCAAACCTACGTCTGATTGGTGTACCTGAAAGTGACGGGGAGAATGGAACCAAGTTGGAAAACTCTCTGCAGGATATTATCCAGGAGAACTTCCCCAATCTGGCAAGGCAGGCCAACATTCAGATTCAGGAAATACAGAGAACACCACAAAGATACTCCTCGAGAAGAGCAACTCCAAGACACATAATTGTCAGATCCACCAAAGTTGACATGAAGGAAAAAATGTTAAGGGCAGCCAGAGAGAAAGGTCGGGTTACCCACAAAGGGAAGCCCATCAGACTAACAGCTGATCTCTTGGCAGAAACTCTACAAGCCAGAAGAGAGTGGGGGCCGATATTCAACATTCTTAAAGAAAAGAATTTTCAACCCAGAATTTCATATCCAGCCAAACTAAGCTTCATAAGTGAAGGAGAAATAAAATACTTTACAGACAAGCAAATGCTGAGTGATTTTGTCACCACCAGGCCTGCCCTAAAAGAGCTCCTGAAGGAAGCACTAAACATGGAAAGGAACAACCAGTACCAGCCACTGCAAAAACATGCCAAATTGTAAAGACCATCGAGGCTAGGAAGAAACTGCATCAACTAACGAGCAAAATAACCAACTAACATCATAATGACAGGATCAGATTCACACATAACAATATTAACTTTAAATGTAAATGGGCTAAATGCTCCAATTAAAAGACACAGACTGGCAAATTGGATAAGGAGTCAAGACCCATCAGTGTGCTGTATTCAGGAAACCCATCTCACGTGCAGAGACACACATAGACTCAAAATAAAGGGATGGAGGAAGATCTGTCAAGCAACTGGAAAACAAAAAAAGGCAGGGGTTGCAATCCTAGTCTCTGATAAAATAGACTTTAAACCAACAAAGATTAAAAGAGACAAAGAAGGCCATTACATAATGGTAAAGGGATCAATTCAACAAGAAGAGCTAACTATCCTAAATATATATGCACCCAACACAGGAGCACCCAGCTTCATAAAGCAAGTCCTGAGTGACCTACAAAGGGACTTAAACTCCCACACAATAATAATGGGAGATTTTAACACCCCACTGTCAACATTAGACAGATCAACGAGACAGAAAGTTAACAAGGATATCCAGGAATTGAACTCAACTCTGCACAAAGTGGACCTAATAGACATCTACAGAACTCTCCACCCCAAATCAACAGAATATACATTTTTTCCAGCACCACACCACACCTATTCCAAAATTGACCACATGGTTGGAAGTAAAGCTCTCCTCAGCAAATGTAAAAGAACAGAAATTATAACAAACTGTCTCTCAGACCACAGTGCAATCAAACTAGAACTCAGGATTAAGAAACTCACTCAAAACCGCTCAACTACATGGAAACTGAACAACCTGCTCCTGAATGACTACTGGGTATATAAGGAAGTGAAGGCAGAAATAAAGATGTTCTTTGAAACCAACGAGAACAAAGACACAACATACCAGAATCTCTGGGACACATTCAAAGCAGTGTGTAGAGGGAAATTTATAGCACTAAATGCCCACAAGAGAAAGCAGGAAAGATCCAAAATTGACACCCTAACATCACAATTAAAAGAACTAGAAAAGCAAGAGCAAACACATTCAAAAGCTAGCAGAAGGCTAGAAATAACTAAAATCAGAGCAGAACTGAAGGAAATAGAGACACAAAAAACCCTTCAAAAAATTAATGAATCCCGGAACTGGTTTTTTGAAAAGATCAACAAAATTGATAGACCGATAGCAAGACTAATAAAGAAGAAAAGAGAGAAGAATCAAATAGATGCAATAAAAAATGAAAAAGGGGATATCACCACCAATCCCACAGAAATACAATCTACCATCAGAGAATACTACAAACACCTCTACGCAAATAAACTAGAAAATCTACAAGAAATGGATAAATTCCTCAACAAATACACCCTCCCACGACTAAACCAGGAAGAAGTTGAATCTCTGAATAGACCAATAACAGGTTCTGAAATTGTGGCAATAATCAATAGCTTACCAACCAAAAAGAGTCCAGGACCTGATGGATTCACAGCCGAATTCTACCAGAGGTACAAGGAGGAACTGGTACCATTCCTTCTGAAACTATTCCAATCAATAGAAAAAGAGGGAATCCTGCCTAACACATTTTATGAGGCCAGCATCGTCCCGATACCAAAGCCTGGCAGAGACATAACCAAAAAAGAGAATTTCAGACCAACATCTTTAATGAACATTGATGCAAAAATCCTCAATAAAATACTGGCAAACCGAATCCAGCAGCACATCAAAAAGCTTATACACCATGATCAAGTGGGCTTCATCCCTGGGATGCAAGGCTGGTTCAACATATGCAAATCAATAAATGTAATCCAGCATATAAACAGAACTAAAGACAAAAACCACATGATTATCTCAATAGATGCAGAAAAGGCCTTTGACGAAATTCAACAACGCTTCATGCTAAAAACTCTCAATAAATTAGGTATTGATGGGACGTATCTCAAAATAATAAGAGCTATCTATGACAAACCCACAGCCAACATCATACTGAATGGGCAAAAACTAGAAGCATTCCCTTTGAAAACTGGCACAAGACAGGGATGCCCTCTCTCACCACTCCTATTCAACATAGTGCTGGAAGTTCTGGCCAGGGCAATCAGGCAGGAGAAGGAAATAAAGGGTATTCAATTAGGAAAAGAGAAAGTCAAATTGTCCCTGTTTGCAGATGACATGATTGTATATCTAGAAAACCCCACTGTCTCAGCCCAAAATCTCCTTAAGCTGATTAGCAACTTCAGCAAAGTCTCAGGATACAAAATCAATGTACAAAAATCACAAGCATTCTTGTACACCAATCACAGACAAACAGAGAGCCAAATCATGAGTGAACTCCCATTCACAATTGCTTCAAAGAGAATAAAATATCTAGGAATCCAACTTACAAGGGATGTGAAGGACCTCTTCAAGGAGAACTACAAACCACTGCTCAATGAAATAAAAGAGGATACAAACAAATGGAAGAACATTCCATGCTCATGGGTTGGAAGAATCAATATCGTGAAAATGGCCATACTGCCCAAGGTAATTTATAGATTCAATGCCATCCCCATCAAGCTACCAATGACTTTCTTCACAGAATTGGAGAAAACTACTTTAAAGTTCATATGGAACCAAAAAAGAGCCCGCATCGCCAAGTCAATCCTAAGCCAAAAGAACAAAGCTGGAGGCATCATGCTACCTGACTTCAAACTATACTACAAGGCTACAGTAACCAAAACAGCATGGTACTGGTACCACAACAGAGACATAGATCAATGGAACAGAACAGAGCCCTCAGAAATAATGCCGCATATCTACAACTATCTGATCTTTGACAAACCTGACAAAAACAAGAAATGGGGAAAGGATTCCCTATTTAATAAATGGTGCTGGGAAAACTGGCTAGCCATATGTAGAAAGCTGAAACCGGATCCCTTCCTTACACCTTATACAAAAATTAATTCAGGATGGATTAAAGACTTACATGTTAGACCTAAAGCCATAAAAACCCTACAAGAAAACCCAGGCAATACCATTCAGGACATAGGCATGGGCAAGGACTTCATGTCTAAAACACCAAAAGCAATGGCAACAAAAGCCAAAATTGACAAATGGGATCTAATGAAACTAAAGAGCTTCTGCACAGCAAAAGAAACTACCATCAGAGTGAACAGGCAACCTATAAAATGGGAGAAAATTTTCACAACCTACTCATCTGACAAAGGGCTAATATCCAGAATCTACAATGAACTTAAACAAATTTACAAGAAAAAACAAACAACCCCATCAAAAAGTGGGCAAAGGACATGAACAGACACTTCTCAAAAGAAGACATTTATGCAGCCAAAAAACACATGAAAAAATGCTCATCATCACTGGCCATCAGAGAAATGCAAATCAAAACCACAATGAGATACCATCTCACACCAGTTAGAATGGCCATCATTAAAAAGTCAGGAAACAACAGGTGCTGGAGAGGATGTGGAGAAATAGGAACACTTTTACACTGTTGGTGGGACTGTAAACTAGTTCAACCATTGTGGAAGTCAGTGTGGCGATTCCTCACGGACTTAGAACTAGAAATACCATTTGATCCAGCCATCCCATTACTGCGTATATACCCAAAGGACTATAAATCATGCTGCTATAAAGACACATGCACACGTATGTTTATTGCGGCACTATTCACAATAGCAAAGAGTTGGAACCAACCCAAATGTCCAACAACGATAGACTGGATTAAGAAAATGTGGCACATATACACCATGGAATACTATGCAGCCATAAAAAATGATGAGTTCATGTCCTTTGTAGGGACATGGATGAAACTGGAAACCATCATTCTCAGTAAACTATCGCAAGGACAAAAAACCAAACACCACATGTTCTCACTCATAGGTGGGAATTGAACAATGAGAACTCATGGACACAGGAAGGGGAACATCACACTCCGGGGACTGTTGTGGGGTGGGGGGAGGGGGGAGGGACAGCATTAGGAGATACACCTAATGCTAAATGATGAGTTAATGGGTGCAGCAAACCAACATGGCACATGGATACATATGTAACAAACCTGCACATTGTGCACATGCACTCTAAAACCTAAAGTATAATAATAAAAAAACGAAAAAAGAAATGAAAAAAAATTATGTCTTGTATATTTCAAAATAGGAAAAGAGAATAATTCAAATGTTTCTAACATAAATAAAAAACAAACAAGGTGATAGATATCCCAATTACACTGATTTGACCTTTACAAATTATACAAATGTATTCAATAATCACATGTGCCCTGAAAATGTATACCTCTACTATATGTCAATTAAAACGTAAAACTTTCAAAATAATAAGTCATACCTAGAAAAGTAATCACTCATAATTACAGGTCACTGGACACATTTTGCAAGTAAACATAAATGGCTTTGGATATCTCAGGGATGTGGATAGGAAAAAACAGACAATACAAAGATGTGGATACACAGTAATCATATGTGATATTATGGGCTGTGTTCCCCCAAAATTCATATGTTGAAGTCCTAACACCATGTATCTCAGCATGTGACTATCTTGGGATAAAGGATCTTTAAAGAGGTAATTAAGTTAAAATGAAGTCATTAGGATGGACTCTAATTGAATATGACTGGTATCCTTCTAAGAAGAAGAAATTTGGACACAGACACACAAACAAAAAACAATGTGAAGACACAGGAAGAAGACATTTATCTACAAGTCAAAGACAGAGGCCTGGAACAGATCCTTCCTTCATGGTCCTTAGGAGAAACCAACCCTGCTAACATCTTGATCTTGGACTTCTAGCCTCTAGAAGTGTTAAAAAAAAAAAAAAAAAAATTAATTCCTGTTGTTTAAGCTACCCAGTCTGTCATATTTTGTTATGGAAACCCTAGCAAGCTAATGCATATGGAAAGGAATACTAGAATGTGAGATCCATTGAGGACAGGAATTTTGGTCGTTTTTGGTCCCTGATGTGGCCCAAACACCTGGAACAATGCCTGGTACATAGTTGGTGTGCAATAAATATTTGCTAAGTGAACTAATAAAAAAGCAGATTAATAAGATTCTTTTCATAGATAACTCCAATAAATAGCACTAATATTACAGTAATGCTTTTTATTTTCATAAGTCCTGAGGATCCGGACTCTCGGTATCTTACCTAGTGCTGTGGTGTAATTAGTCTGCTGCCACAGCCCAAGTGTATAAAATCCTCTGGTGAATCTCCTGTGATGATTCAAATCCTGGAGTAATTTCCTGAAAAAGAGAAGAGCTAAGAAGACAAAAACCTTGTTGTAATGCAATAAGTGTGAGTTAATACATATTAAAAAAAAAAACAGATCAAATTTGTTAATCCCATCCTAGAGAAAATGTCACAGACAGATGTAATTTGATGGTATTGCTGTTCTCTCAAGGTATTTAGTTAGCTGACTTCCATAAAAGCATCAAAAACATCCTGGATTAGCAATTTAAAAGAAAAAAAAAAGACTTTTCTGTTGTTCTTATTAAAGCACTGCTATGGACACAGGAAAAAGGCTAATTAAATTTCCTTCTGACTTATTCAATTACAGATTCATGGTGCATATCTGTCTTTAACCTGATCTCCAAGTCTTAATGTTATCACAATTACCATCAATCAATACTTAATTTGGTACCTTGAATATGCCAGGCAAATAACAGCAAAATAAAACATAAAGGAAATATGGAACGGCCGGGCGCGGTGGCCCACGCCTGTAATCCCAGCACTTTGGGAGGCCGAGGCAGGTGGATCACCAGGTCAGGAGATCGAGACCATCCTGGCTAACACAGTGAAACCCCGTCTCTACTAAAAATACAAAAAATTAGCCAGGCGTGGTGGCAGGTGCCTGTAGTCCCAGCTACTTGAGAGGCTGAGGCAGGAGAATTGCTTGAACCCAGGAGGCAGAGGTTGCAGTGAGTCGAGATTGTGCCATTGCACTCCAGCCTGGGTGACAGAGCAACACTCCATCTAAAAAAAAAAAAAAAAGGAAATATGGAACATCTACTCTGATTTTCAAACTATATATAAGTATCCTTCAAGTAAGAACTAGAGGAAAAATTCATCAAAATTGTAATAGCAGTTTTGTTAGAGGTGATAAGAAATTCTCTCTTCAAAGTACTCACAATTTTATATGTCTCCATTTAAAAAGCATAATGTTTTTTATTTATTTATTTTATTTTATTTTTTGAGATGGAGTCTCACTCTGTTGCCTAAGCTGGAGTGCAGTGGCATGATCTCTGCTCACTGCAACCTCCGCCTCCTGGGTTCAAGCAATTCTCCTGCCTCAGCCTCCCAAGTAGCTGGGATTACAAGCATGCGCCACTATGCCTGGCTAATTTTTTGTATTTTCAATAGAGAAGGGGTTTTGCCATGTTGCCCAGGCTGGTCTCAAACTCCTGACCTCAAGTGATCTGCCTACCTCGGCCTCCCAAAGTTCTGGGATACAGGTGTGAGCCACTGCGCCTGGCCATAATGTTCTTTTAAAAAAATCATTCTAACTTCTAATCATTACTGGGAGAAAATTTAAGATTAAAAATCCTCCAAAAGGAGAAAGGGATGTACTAATATTTGTTTTTTTCTAATCTGAACAGAGAGAAATTGACTTTTAAAGTACATTTAATCAATACATTTATAATAGAATATGCATGAGAAAGCCAGAATACACCAATTTCATGGGCAAGTGAGAGTAAGCATATTAAATAAAAAATTGGGGCCGGGCATGGTGGCTCACGCCTGTAATCCCAGCACTTTGGGAGGCTGAGGCGGGCGGATCACAAGGTCAGGAGATCGAGAACATCTTGGCTAACACGGTGAAACCCCGCCTCTACTAAAAAAATACAAAAAATTAGCCAGGCGTGGTGGCGGGCACCTGTAGTCCCAGCTACTCAGGAGGCTCAGGCAGGAGAATGGCGTGAACCCGGGAGGCGGAGCTTGCAGTGAGCCGAGATTGCGCCACAGCACTCCAGCCTGGGCGACAGAGTGAGACTCCTCCTCAAAAAAAAAAAGAAAAAAATTGGAAACCCTACTCTAAAAGCAGTTTAAAAATCAAGTCAAAGCTTGTTCTTAGTTTAGGGCCAGGAATTAGTTTTAGAACTGATGCAATCTCAAACCAGAGCCAACAAGTGTTTACCAAAGTCTTTGCCCCAAAGGGAGACACTTGTAATTCTCCAGAAGGGACACTACACTGTTAAGATCGTCTTGAGACTTGGGCTTAGGTAACTGATCGGGGTACACATATTAAATTCATTTCGAAATACCATTTTCTTTTCCAACAAAAATGAAACCTAAATCTTTTTTCACAATATTCAATTTGTAATCAAGGCCTCCTCTACTGAGGGGTTTAATTAGCTTCTTGGGTATTTGCTCCTCTTTCCTGGGAATGACAGCATAAACGGGAAGTTTATGTCTCCAGGGCTTATGCCTTACAGAATGGAAAAATGAAGCTATGGACTTTCTCAAGGATGATTTAGAGAGAAGGGATCATTAAATTACTGTACTCCCCTCCTTATCTTCTCCAGAAGGCTAACAAAGTGACTGCACAAACTGCACTCCATCCCAGGAATACAAACAGTTCTTGGCCAGTATTTGACTAGAAGTCAACTGCAAGCTCTGAGTCAGGTTTTGATCACACACTGGAGCCTGTTCCTGGAAGCAAAGATCATCTTAATGCCTCTCTTAACACCTGTTGTGTCTGCTCCAGTTTCCGTCCTGATAGTCACAAAGCTCCAGAGCTATAAAATCAGAGAGAAAGTCTACCATTTCATATGACCTAAGCGCCACAAGGCGTTGGGTAGTACACAGCCAAATATTGAGCACATTAAAATAGAAGAAACAAGTGCTCCTCCTGAAGGAGATCTTTGTGGTAATGGAATAGTTCTGTATCAATTACTGTGGTTATATCAATCTACACATGTTAAAATGGCACAGAACTATAAATACATTTTGTGCCACTGTCAATTTGCTGGTTTTGATACTCTAGTTAAGTAAGACGTAACTATTGGGGGAAACTGGGTAGAGGGGACATGTGACCTCTCTGTACTGTTGTTGCAAATTCCTGTGAATCTGTACTTATTTCAAAATCGAATGTTTTTGTAAGTGCACCTTGTGTACATTAACATAGTTTGAACATTGTGCAATAGAACAAGTCTAATGCAAACACAGCCTGCTTTCCAAATGTGAGGTCTTCAGCCACAACCCATGAGAAGGCTTGAGGTTGGGAATGCCCTTGCACATGCTTTTCCCTCTACCTGGGATACCCTTTCCCACCTCCTGCACCTCTTATTCCCCTTCCCCAGGCTGGCTCCTTCTCATTTCTCAGGCAACATCTCAAAGCCCCTTCCTTACAGAGGTGTACCCCTGTCCTAACCTTTGCTGTTCTCCGAATATTCCACTCCTTTCACAGCTCCCTTCACCATGTGTAATGATTCAATTACTTGTTTGTTGTCCATCTCCCCACTAGAGTATAAGGTAAACTCCACGAGGCCCTTAGCACACTCCCTGCCACCTGGAAGATGCTCCAAGAAGATTTTGTTTGAATAAATGACCCCACCGACTGAATGGACTCCCTTGTGGCCAAGGGGACTCCAGAAAACTTTAAAACTGAGTTCCCAGCCAATGACAGGACAGAAGGTCAGACATGCCTCATTATAACTTCATCGTATTGGAGTTTAGACACAATAGCTGACCAGCATTAACGTTAAAACGCAGATCATAAGACTGACAGAACAGACTCTTTGTGACAATAAGACACCAAATTATAAACAAATTATACCTAAGGTCATGCCAGGCAAAGATTAAGGCACACATCCCTTCACTTAGAGAATAAACTGTGTTCTAACTGCCACAAGGTTTTTCTCTTTCTCTAGCAGCTTAACAAGCACCGGCCTCAAGATTAGCAATATTAAAACGATTTGCAGCTCCACCAGATGTGGACTAATGGAACCCCTATTCCACCAGCCATCACTACAGCTTTAATTGGACAAGAGGCTGATTTCAGTAACTTTCTCCTGATAGGAAGACTACCGACCATGGACTGGCTCTGGCTAGTTTACACAGACTGCATACTTGCACACCTCCCTGTCCTGAAAAGACCTTTTGACGCATAGGGTCTAACTGTAATACATGTATTATTATTATTTTTTAGAGTCTATCAGGCTGGAGTGCAGCGATCTGATCATACATCACTGCAGCCTCCACCTCTTGGGCTCAAGTGATCCTCCTGCCCCAGCCTCCTGACTAGTTGGGACCCCAAGCACACACTACCCCACCTGGCTATTTTTTTTTACTTTTTGTAGAGATGGGGACGTCACCATGCAGGCCAGGCATTTAACATTTAAATGGTAACTCTTCACTCCAAAATGAACATGGGTTGTATGTTACATGCATGTTTGCTCAATGGGCATGCGTCAGGACAACCCTCATGAATATTCATAGCTCCTCCTGTCACCTGCTGAATATGCATGTCTACCCAAGCTGTTCAGCATAAAGCCGTTACTCCGACCCCTCCTCCGAAGAAATGCCTGTCTCTGGTCCTGGCCATTCTCCAGCCTGCGGAATGGCCACCTTGCAGGCTGTAACCCCTTACAAGAAATAAAGTCTCCTCTCCTGTTTTTTGTTTTTTTGTTTCGTTTTTTTGAGACGGAGTCTCGCTCTGTTGCCCAGGTCATCTCGGCTCACTGCAACCTCCGCCTCCCAAGTTCAAGCGATTCTCCTGCCTCAGCCTCTCAAGTAGCTGGGATTACAGGCGCACGCCACACGCCCGGCTAATTTTTGTATTTTTAGCAGAGACGGGGTTTCACCATGTTGGCCAGACTGGTCTCGAACTTCTGACCTCAGGTGATCTACCCGCCTCGGCCTTCCAACGTGCTGGGATTACAGGCGTGAACCACCGCGCCCGGCCTCCTCTCCTTTTCCAAATTTATACATTTTTATTTTCTTAACACACCTCACTCGAGTTCGTTCACTTCGGCTGCGGGGTGATCTGTCGGCCGTCTCAGCTCAGGCTGACCTCAGCGCCCTCACTTCGGCCACTTCTGTGCCCCTCGGTCTTCTCCCCTCAACTCGGACCTACCGCCCTCATGACAGGGCGCCATTTTCTTCCCTCTAACTCCCCAGCCCAGAGGAGGCGCCTTGGTCCGGTACCTCTGCCCGGCAGGGCGACTTTTCCTCACTTGTGCTTTTGCCTCGGGTCATCCTCTGCCGCTACCTCCCCACTATCCTCACCCTCCGCTTCACGTCCCGTGGCTTCCGCCCTCCCTTCCGGTGCAGGGCCCCGGCCTCGGACCCACAGCCTTGGGGGCTCTTGCCCCTCAGGCCACGCCCCTCAGCCCACAGAACTAGCGGGAAGTGACTGCGAAGCAGCCGCGCTGTGGAGGGACCGGAGGGCGGGGATTGGGGAGGTGGGTCCTCCTCGATCCTGGGCGTTGATTGGCCAACTATCGCGAGGGCGGGACCTCGATTGGGGGCTGGCCGGCAATCTGGGTCTTGTGCCTCTGGCTCCTCAGGGTATTCCCGGCGGCTCCGGGTTTGGCGACAAGGACGGGGGAGTGCGACTGCGTCTCGGGCAGCATGGCCGAGAAGCGGCACACACTGGACTCCGAAGCCCAGCGGCTCCCCGACTCCTTCAAGGGTGAGTCCCGCGTCCCCTGACCCTCCCCCGTGGACCTAGCCCCCGCCCGCAGCGTGCGCTCCGCGGTCTGACAGCCGGGCTCCTGGCCAGTCTCCGCTGCTTCGGGCTGGGCGAGATCTCAAAGCCGCGGCTCTTCCCTAGTAAACTGAGCATCACGAACCCTGTTTGGCAGACTGGGGTCACGGTGGAGGGATGGCGGGGTGCCAACGGCACGTTTCCCATCGCGCGGGCTCGGGTTATCTCGCGGCCGGCAGATGCCAGGCCCCATGCCAGCGCTGCACTATCTCGTGTCACGCACGCGGACGAGGAAACGCAGAGGGAACTGCCAGCCAGCGAGGCGGGGACCGGGACCCCCACATCTCACCCTTTACCGACTCCGCTTCTTTTCCGACTCACCCTCTCGAAGGCCGCCTCCTCCACCCAGCCCTGGCCCGGCCCCGGGGTGAACCCCCTCCTCCCCCAACCCCACCTCCCGAAACTTAGACCGATTTGCAGAAGGAAGAAGTCACTCTGGCTTTCTTCTTCCTCTCTTTCTAGCTCCACTTTCTGCCCCATTTTTCCCCCTCCGCTTTGCTCTGCGTTTTGGAGAACTCTCCTTCCCGGCTTTTGTTCCTCGCCAAGAACCCTGAGTTCTCCCACCCTCACCCCCACCCTCCCTTCCCAGTCTTCAAGGCAGGAGCTGCGAGTGGCTCAGTCTCGTTCCCCTGTGGAGGAACTAGTACTCTGGGGAGGGGGTTCCAATAAAGAGAGATGGTGGACCTCTCAGGAGTCCTGGTATCCACTCAGGAGCTCTTAGTGATCCAGAGGAATTACAGTGTTTCTAAAGATGGAATTTCAGGCAGGGTGTCGGTGAAAGCAATTTAGGGGACGGGATGGGCCTTTCTAGCAGCCCGCAACGAACATGACATTGGAGTCATCTATTCTGATTATTTGTAAAGCCAGCTTTATCCACGCATCTTACCTATAAGTTCCATTTCCCTTGTCCAGGGATCCATGTGTTCATTTCCTTCCCAGGAGCATCAAAGGAATTACAGAAATCTTTATTCCTCACTTTTTCTCTACTAATAACGTTGCAGGATTGTCTTCCCAAATGGAGTGGAGAGTGTAACAGGGAGGAGTTGATGAGAATAATAGCAACCACAACAACAAAAATTGAAACTGAATAGGTCAGACTTCGTACCACTTTTTTTTTTTTTTTTTTTTGAGACGGAGTTTCGCTTTTCTTGCCCAGGCTGGAGTGTGATCTTGGCTCACTGCAACCTCCGGCTTCCCGAATTCAAGTGATTATCCTGCCTCATCCTCCCAAGTGGCTGGGATTCCAGGCTTGCGCCACCATGCCCAGCTGATTTTGTATTTTTTGTAGAGACGGGGTTTTACCATGTTGGTCAGGCTGGTCTTTAACTCCTGACCTCAAATGATCCACACGCCTCGGCCTCCCAAAGTACTGGGATTACAGACATGAGCCACCGCGATCCCCCAGTGCCACATATTTTATGTATATATTATTTTATTGAATCTTCACAACAGATGATTTGGTAGGTATTCTTATCCCCATATTATACTTGATGAAACTGATAGTCAAAGAAGTTAAATTACTTAAAGTCACATAGTTTGTATTTAAATCTAGATTTGACTGATTCTAAAACTTGAATAGGAAAAAAATGGGCGGTAACTGCCTCTTCCATAGTTAGCTGTCTTTTGCTAGATAAGAAGGTGGGTATTAGCATGCGTTCCTCAATAACCCTGACCTCCTGGTGGGAAACTGCAGTGGCAAATCTGCTTGGAGTTCTTTGAGAATCAACATGATCTTTGTACTTAATGTTTATTTACAGACAAGTGGCCACAGATGAGTTTTTAACTTCCAGGTCTTTTTCTTGATTCTACACTTAACTACTGTTTAGACAGAAATCTTTCAAGATCTAATGAAAACCACCGCTTCCTCTCAAAAATTAGACATACAAATAAAATTTTGCATAGTCTGTGTTTTTTTAATGTAAACCTAAGAAATTTGACACTACTAGGAAAGCTATTGCTGGAATTTATTAAATAGAGGCTATTGAATGCTTTCCCTGTGCCAAAACACAGTTTAAGTGCTTTACAAACATTATCTAATTGCATTCTGTAACAGCTCTACAAGGGAAAGGTCATTATTCACCATTTCACAATAAGGATACTGAGGCTCACGTGGTAAAATCACACACAGTTTCTAAAATTTTCAGCCCGGTTTCAAACCCCGGCTATCTGATTTTCTGAACCATTTTCCCTATCCCAGCTATGGATACCAAAATGTAGAACCTTCTCTAACTTCAGTACTTTACTTGAGTTGAGAGACAATAAACAAAAAAAGCCTGGAGGAACACAGCTTCAGTGATGACTTCCAGAAGGCTGCTTGTGAAAGAAGCAGTGGAATTATAAAAGCCTAAACTCTGCCCCTTTGTCTTTGCTGAGAATTAGTCCTAGGTAGGTAAATAGGACCAGACCTAGGGCAAGACTAGTTTTTCTTAAAGGCAGTGCATTCACTTTGTAATGACATACTGCAAGTGAATTGCAAAGAATGTATCACCGTAATTAAGAGCCATGTCAACAAATAAAACCGTTTGGGAGAATGTCTGAAAATAAGAAGAATCAGAGACTGATTGTTTATTTCAGTTGTTATAGCCAATCAGGTTGGAGAGAACTTTGTAACTTCTTCAATAATTAATCTGTTATTCCATCAGTGGTCATAAATTAACTTACGGAAGACCAAGTCTACAAAACTGGCGTATTTATTTATGAATAGATTTTTGGTGCCATTTGATGGTATAAATTTTACGTAGTAAGACAGTCACTGATTCCTAGTCAGCTTTGAGGAAAAAAAAATTAAAGATGTTGATAAAATGATACAGATGGAATTCAAAATCAGTTTTTTTAAGAAGGCATGGAAAAGCAATTTCCTGAAAACTATCGTAACTACAAAAAAGTGAATACCCTTTCCTTGCATCTGTCTGGTATCCTGTGCATATCTCTATCATAATGTTTATTACATAACATATTATATTTATCAGTTTGACTCATCTGTCCCCTCCCCTCCCATAATTAAACTACACTTTTTCTTTTTGGGACAGGGTCTTGCTCTGTCGCCCAGGCTGGGGTGCAATGGTGCAGTCATAGCTCATAGCAGCCTCAAGTGATCCTCCCACCTCAGCCCCTCGAGTAGCTGGGACTACGGGTGTGCACCACCACACCCAGCTAATTTTTTTATTTTTTTTTAAAGACAGGGTCTTACTATGTTGCCCAGGCTGGTCTTGAACTCCTGGACTCAAGCGATCCCACTTTAGCCTCCCAGAGTGCTGGGACAACAGGCGTGAGCTACCACGCCTGGCCTTTAGATCACACTTTTGAAAGCAGAGATTGTGTCCTGTGGTAGCCCAGTATCAAGTACATAGTAGGTATACAAAAACATTTGTTCAAAGAAAAAGGAAGCAGGCAGGGAGATAAAAATCCCCGTGGAGTAAATAACATTGTTAAGTGTTTGCCTTAGCCTTATGTTGGTGGAGCAGTTTTTCTGTTTACCATTTATTTTATTAAGTTTGTTATAACCTAAGCTGTTGATTTTAGGGCATGGCCATTATGTTTATTATATATTATTACAGATAGACTATTTGTCTGGGTTTATATTATCAATAAAAGGATTATAATTGCCAAGATAATATATTGTCCTTAATAAGAAATCTCCTTTTATTTATTAAAGCATGGAAAAAGAAGTTAGAGGTCATGGTTAGTAGAAAGAAGGAAGTGTGTGTCAATAGATAATTTTCTAATAGATAATTTTCTATTGACACACACTTGTTGATAATTAAAATCGATCATTTTAGTTAAAATAATTTTCTATTGACACACACTTGTTGCTACATTCTTTTTTAATCTTTCTCTATTTGCTGGGACTAGTAAAGAAACTTGAACTCCAAGCATTTGGCCTCACATTTCAGAAGATTATCCTTGAAGATACAATCAGTAAAGTCCTAAAGTCTCAGACAATGAAAACTATACTGAACTTGTGGTCCAGTTAAAGTGAGCACTATGGTAAGGTAGTACAGTATAGTGAAATGAGAGTGGAACTTAGAATTAAAAGATTTGGGTTGAGATCACTCTACCATCACTTAAGAGATTTGTATGAAGGATAGTCCAAGAACATTTAGAACTCTGACTTACTGCCCCTAGTGTGGTCTGTTTCTCCTCCAGGGATACAGTCCCCAAGCAGATTGTTAGTTGATATTTTCTCCGTAGTGCCCAGATCCCAAAAGGTAATTCACTTCATAAAATGTTTCTTCCTCTAAACTTATCAATAGTGATCTTAAAGTTGTGGTAATAGTAATGGCTACTGCTTGTTGAATACTTCTTAAGTGTCAAGCCCTTTACATATTTTCTCATTTTATCTTCACAACAACGGAGTGAAATAAGTACTGTTCTTTTCCCCCATTTTACTGATAAGAAAATTTAGTGGTAGATTTTTTGGAACCTAACACCAAAAACGCAAGCTTTTAGCCACTGCTTAGCTGTTAATCACAGTGAAGAACTGAGAACTTTATCATGTAGTTTTCTTCTGCTTCCATTTCCCATTTTTAAATGAAAACGATGTTACCCTCCAAAGACTTATATGAGAAAAAATTGTGAATAATTTTAAGATGTCCAAGTAAAAGAGCTGAAAAAAAAAAAAAACATAAAAAGTGGGAGGGTTTTTGTTCTGTTTTCATGTATTTCAGGCCTAGATGAAATTTAATTAACTTAATACCCATTATGAAATTGTTTTTCTCTCCAATTTTCCAAAACATAAATGTTTTGGTGCTTCCAGACATGGGCCATGTTGAGCCCATTCTTCTACTTTCCTGAATTCTCTAACCTCACGGTTGGAAAAGGTCTGATTTTTTTTAAAAAAAGAAAATACTTGAAGAAAGCAGTTGACAACTACTTGGGGCAGGAGATGGTTCTGTACTGTATCCCAGGATCCTGTCTGCTGTTTCAGTTTGTCTTATGTAAGAGGCAGTCTTTTTTTTTTTCTTTTCCCCCAAAGAAACAACACACTCAACTCATCCAGCAACTATTTAACAAATGTTTTTTGAGTACCTGTTATATACTAAGTATCTTCCATATTGGCTTATTTACTCATCATACTAACCCTCTGAGGAGGTACTCTTATTAGCCCTGTGTTTAGATGGGTAGACTGAGGCACAGTTGAGTAATAAGGTATTTTCTCAAGATCACACAGCTAGTAAGTGGCAGAGCCATCTGTGAACCTATTATGCTATACTGTTTTCATAAAACCAAAATCTCATGAAGACAGACAACTGAATACAATAATTACAAGTGTGATAAATGTTGTTTTAAAAGGGTAAAGTGCTATTGCAGCATTATTTTAGACTGAGAGGTGCAAATTTAAAATTATTGCTGTTGCTCTCACCTATTTTTTTCCTCTTGTAAGGCCTGAAACATTTGAATGCAGGAAAACTACAGAAAATCCTTAAAATATTTAGGAAATAAGACATTTATGCTTATTTACTTTCCTTATTCTTTTTGAGCTAAGCAAAGAATAACTGTTATTGCAAATCTTTCTTAGAAGTATTAGTCCATTTGTTTTCCTTAGTATTTCATAGTAAACACATTTTAAGCTTTGTAATTCAAACCACATAGTGCTTCATCAGTATCAGTTCTTTTGGTCTAGTGTTTATACCTATAGATGGATTTTAACAAGGAGGAAAAGTTACAGTCTTCACTCATGGTTTTTAACTTGATACCATCTGGCCTGTAGCTACTCTAGCCCCGAGAATAATTTCTTCTCTAGAGATTTAAGGATAAGGGCATTCGAACAACTAAGCCATGCCTAATTAAAATACTAATTTGAAAGGCAGGCTATAATGTATTTTTTAACATGTATTTATCGAGACCCTACCATGTGGTAAATTCTGCCTCTTTCTCACTTCTAGCTTTTTAAATCTCTCTCTCTTTGTAGGATGCTGCCTTCATTTTTGTTTCTCCCATTTTTACTCCTTCTATTTCTGTTATTTTCCTTCGCTTCTGTTATGTCCTTCCCTTCTTTGTCTTTTTCTCCTAAAATTCCAGTCATTTGAACAATTTAGTTATAGTAAAAATTTGATTAATTGAAGAGGAATTTATATTCACTTACTCTATACTCTACCTGCCCTTTTGCTTATTTTCACCAGGAGTTTTTGTTTATCAGGCCTTATAAAGGCCTTGTTTCAAAATAAGCAAAAGAGAGAAACTGAGAAGCTGGGAAATGTATCCTTATTTGAAAAACTGGAAGAAAGATCAAATGCATTATTTAATCTATGCAAGTCTTCCTCCTCAAATAAATAGTTGGCTGACATAAAACAGGATCAGCGTGTAACAGCCCATTGTCCAAATCTAGCTGACTCTGTTTCTGTATGTCCCAGAAGTTATGAAATAGCTCTTATATTTTTAAATGATTTTAAAAAAACAAAAGAATACTTTTTCATTACACATGAAAATTATGTGAAATTCAGATTTGTGTCAATAAATTAAGTTTTATTGGAACAGCTATGCTGTTTATGTAGGTACTATCTATGGCTGCTTTTGCACTGCAAAAGTAGAGTTCAGTAGTTGCAACAGACTGCAAAGCCCGAAATATTTAGTTCCTGGTTCTTTACAGGAAAAGTTTGCCAATCCTGACAAAGAATCACTAATGAAGAATTGTAGTGGCCAAAAGTAACACTTAATCCTGAATACATATGTTTTTAAGAAGAAAGTTCAAAAATTGCCAAGACTTTTCAATTTGACCTACTGTTACCCCTAAAAAGTGCTGCTACAACTGAATAGCATGTGTTTTTGAAACTAAACTTCCAGCCCTTCTGTCTTGCCCCACCCAGGCAGGACTGCTCTCATCAATTTACAACATGAAGTGTTTTATTTGCACTTTGTGAAGGCAGAAGGAAAAAAGTGTCCGTTAACTGTTGCAGTTTAGGTATTTCATTAATTCCTTAGCCCATCCTTTCCTTATTATGTACAATAAGCTTATGACTTACAGTCAGATTCTCAGCAGAGGAAATCCAGTTATCTTTTGAACTTTACAATAATAAATCTCAGTGATGAGTGGATTTATTACTCCACATGATTTCCAGTAGTGCTAAGGTTAATAGATCTGAAACTAAATCAGCTGATGGGGAATGGGGACAACTACAGCCCTCTGGACTAATCAGCCTGTGTTGTCATCTTGGAAAGAATGTTTAACTGCCTTTCCAGAAACTTACCCAACAAAAATTACTACACAACTTGTCATTTTTTATTTGTTTCATGGTTTGCTTGGTTTTCTTTTGTTTCTTCCTATAAGGTCTTTAGCCTTATTACTTTAGAACTTCAGGAGGCCTATTTTACACCTACTTCACAGATTTTTGTAAACATTATATGTTTACAGGTATGTAAGGAGGAGCTACATGTGGCTAACATGTCATAGGAATTCATAAATGGTAGTTATTAGGAGTAGTAATAAAAGATACCTTCAGAATGAGAGAATTTTAAGAGTTGTATAATTTCATCTTTTCAGAAAAATTAACTTACATAGGAAATAAGCAGGTACAGAAACACTGCTAAATATATATTCAATGCAGCAGTTTCTAAGTGAGAAATTTGGACACAACAAATTTCATATGAAACAATGGAGTTAATTAATCTTTAATAATGATAAAGAATATGTACTGATATGAAAACATGTTCATAACATGGATGGGAGGGAGAAGATTTTAAATCACTGTATATACCATTCTTTCATTATTGAAAAAATACAGGCTAGAAAAGGTTTAAAAGACGTATATCAAGGCAAAAAACATCCAGAGATAAAGTATAGATAATTTTTCTGTTTGTTGAGCTGTCGTTTCTAATTTTTATAGTAACTTTTGCTTTTAAAGTAAAAAAGCAATTTTAGAAAATGTATGTGAGTTTCCTGGAGGTAAGCCCAACTTGAATGTTCAATAGAAAAATTCAAATGTACAGGCTTATGTCCATATTCAGACCCTTCTTTGATTAGCTAAAAGTTTATTCTACTGCCATTTTGGTAATAAAAGAAAAAAAAATACTCTAAACCAGGGGTCCCCAACTCCCAGGCCACAGACGGATCAGATCAGCAACATTAGATTCTCATAAGAGCACGAACCCTGTTGTGAATTGCACATGTGAGGGATCTAGGTTGTGTGTTCCTTATGAGAACCTAATGCCTGATGATCTGTGGTGGAACAGTTTCATCCCAAAACCATGCTCCCCAACCCTTTCCTGTGGAAAAATTGTCTTCTGCAAAACTGGTGCCTGGTGCCCAAAAGGTTGGGGACCATTGCTCTAAACTATGGCAAAGTAGTATTTACAACCAAGTATCATAGGATCCCTAATTTTTAGGAATGTTCTCAACCAGCAAAATGCCCACAAGTGGCCGGGCGCATTGGCTCACGCTTGTAATCCCAGCACTTTGGGAGGCCGAGGCGGGCAGATCACGAGGTCAGGAGATCGAGACCATCCTGGCTAACACGGCGAAACCCCGTCTCTACTAAAAATACAAAAAACTAGCCAGGCATGGTGGTGGGCGCCTGTAGTCCCAGCTACTGGGGAGGTTGAGGCAGAATAGCATGAACCTGGGAGGCAGAGCTTGCGGTGAGCCAAGATCTCGCCACTGCACTCCAGCCTGGGTGACAGATTGAGATTATGTCTTAAAAAAAAAAAAAAGTCCACAAGTGTATTAACCAAAATATCACTATTTGTCCCTTTCCCCATAAAACTGGTAGGAAGGATTCAGTCCTAAAGTAATACATGGGAAACTTGAAGGAAATGAATTTCCTGAGATTGTGGTGAGTGAGAATTTCTTTTCTCTTATTCCCAGAAGTGGTAGATGACTAAAGGTTCATTTATAGGCCTGCTAGAGTTTAAGCCTCACCTCTGAGCTATGCATTTATAGCACAACGTGCTATAAATAGGCACAGCTGGAATTAAGAGGGCTTTCTCTGTAGAAACATCAGAGTTCATTCTCAGAACTCTAGTGATGCATTCCCAACTTAGACACTGTGTACCTTTTTGAGGTGTAACCAGGTGGGGAAGAATTTTGAGAGTTGAAGATAGGATACTTTCATTTTAAAGGCATTAGAAAAATATGAAAGTGCCATTTTCCCAGTGTATACACTGATTATTCCTAGCCAAGCATTTGATATGTGAAAGACCAAATCCAGTTTTCAAAATGCGTACTTAATTCCTTGTTCCTGGTGATTTTCAATCCCATATACACATCTGGGGTTTTCAAAAACACAATGTGACATGGGAACTGACACAAAAAAAATTGGGCTGAACTTTTTGGCTTGTCCTCATGTAGATCATAAATGAACTTCTTGAGAGTGTTTGAATGTCCCAGCCTAGCCAGACTGGGGGCAGGTATGAAGCAAAGGGCAAATTAAATTGTTTAAAAGGCTTTTTTTTTGGAGATGGAGTATCGCTCTGGCTGGAGTGCAGTGGCGCAATCTCGGCTCACTGCAAGCTCCGCCTCCCGGGTTCACGCCATTCTCCTGCCTCAGCCTTCCGAGTAGCTGGGACTACAGGCGCCCGCCACCACGCCCGGCTAATTTTTTGTATTTTTAGTAGAGACGGGGTTTCACCGTGGTCTCGATCTCCTGACCTCGTGATCCGCCCGCCTCGGTCTCCCAAAGTGCTGGGATTACAAGCGTGAGCCACCGCCCCCGTTCTAAAAGGCTTTTGATCAAAAAGGGTAAGTGCTATTTTCCCATTTTTCTTCATGAAGATACAAACACTTAAGTAAAATAGAAGGATTACAGAAAACTATCATCTAAATTTACTGATCATTTTATCTGTATTCTACAAGGCCAGCCTAATAATCTTTACTTTCCACCGGTAAAGAAACTAAGGTTCAAAGAGGTAAAGATCATGCAACTAAGAAGTATCAGAAGTGAAATTCAAATATAGTTACTCCTTGTTCCTAGGGAATCTCAGTGTAATAAGGGATATAAATGCACAAGAAATTAAAATATTAGATTAAAAAATAATAGAAGATTAAAATCCTACATTGGAAGGTCAATTAAAAATAAATAAAAAATAAAAGATTAGACAAGATATAAGTGCATAAGATAATTTTCAAAAAATGCTATCGAGATTCAAAGGAAAGAAAAAACATATCTAGCTAGAAAACTTGCTGGGAAGTATTTTATTTTATATCTATTCTACTATGCAGGATACTGTGCTAGACATTGAGAATATAAAAGTGAATAAGCAACATCCTTGCCCTCAGGGAGTTTTTACTCTAGTAGTTATGGGAGACTTGGACAGTATTTGAAAAGGCGCCAAATGCTGTCAGATAAATAAGTATTTGTGGTCAATCTGTCCTTGTTTGGAATTCATTTCACCCTGGAAATCTAGACCTATGTCTGTCACAGAGCCTTGAAACTGTCTTTTGCTATAAATAGGCATGGGTGGCATTAAGAGGACTTCCTCTGTAAAAGTATCACATTTCATTCTCACAACTCCAGTCATGTTTTCCCAGTTTGGATACTGTCTTGAGAAAGTGCTCAACCATGAAAACATCCTTATGAGGATTTTTTTTATTGAGGGGTAAATTTAGAACACGGGCTTTGGAGTAAGATGACCCATATTTGAGCCCCAGGTCCTCCATTGTGTGACTTTGGGAAAGTTAAATGTTGCTTTAGTTAGCTCATTTGTAAAAGGGAGTTAAAAATACCCTCACAGGGCTGTTGTAAGAGTTAAATGAGATACGTGTCTAAAGTAACTTTAAAAAATACCTGGGGTATGGACAACCCCTCAAAACAGCCACTGTTGTTATGATCAGTTATGGTAATACTAGATAAAGCTTTCTTCACAAACAGTACTGTGGCCCTGCTTTGAATATTCTCTCAGTGAATATGTCTGTACCCCTAAATTATAACTTAGAAACCTCTAGGATTACTTTAGATCATTGTATTTAAGTATACGTGAAGACATTTACCTCACACTATGACACGGGATCAGAAAACTGCAAAGTCACATACAACCCAAGTACTCACTATATTTCTGATTTTTCATCCTATGTTTTAGAGCACTTGACCTGGGTGCCAACATGTGTCTCTCTTCTCCCATGTTCCCAGCCTGAACACTGCTTATTTCTTGGCCTCCTATTTATTCCAAGTGCCATCTTACTGCCATTTTGCCCTTTCTTCTGAGCAGTAACATGTGCCTGGCATACCTTTTCTCCCCTCTGTCATTAAAATAGCTCCTGAAAATACAGCAGAAGCCTTCCAAGTGGTCGATAAGAAAATCTCTTGTATCCCTTGGCCTTCTCAGTCCCTATGTCCTCTACAGAAAGGAAAAGCAAACCAAAAATGAGGACGACACTGGATACAGACAATAGGAACACAACATTGAGGTGATGGGAGTTCCCAGGATGATAGTGAAAGCAATTGCAGAATGATAGCCATGCACACCAGATGAAGGAAGTCCACACAAGGCTCTGAGAGAGAATTCTTTCAGAAGATAAAATTGATAGTATACCTGACCTCTTTGAGAGGAAATTTAGACAATTGATTTAAGGTTGGATCAATAAGTACGTTGAAAACCGAACAAAGGGAAAAAATAAGACAATAACTCCAGAAAAAACAAAAATGGTACAGGAAGAGAAAACCAGTGATACCTCACTACTTGGCTTAGCTTTAAATTGCACTTATAAATTCATAACATAAAATCTCATATTGATCTAAATGAAGTTATGACATAATCATATTGGAAAGATAGGTTTAAGTATGTGGTGGGGGGAAGGGGGAGGAAAGGGAACTAAATCCTTTTCTGTAGTAGAAAGTTAATAGTCCTCAAAACTGAAAAAGCAAGAAGTAACAAAACAAGCATTTCCTTTTTTCCTTCCTTCCTTCCTTCCCTCCTTTCTTTTCTTTTCTTTCTTTTCTTTCTTTCTTTCCTCGCTTTGTTGCCCAGGCTGGGATACATCACAGCTCACTGCAGCCATGAACTCCCAGGCTCAAGCAATCCCCCTATTTCAGTCTCCTCAGTAGCTGGGACTACAGGTGTGTGCCACCACACCCAGCTAATTTTTTTTAAAAAGTTTCAAGTAGAGATGGGAGTCTCACTAGGTTGCCCATGCTGGTCTCAAACTCCTGAGCTCAAGCAATCTTCCCATCTCAGCTTCCCAAAGTGCTGGGATTATAGGCATGAGCCACCGTGCCTGGCAGAAGCATATTATTATTATTATTATTATTGTTATTTTAAGTAGGGACAGAGTCTCCCTATGTTGCCCAGGCTAGTCTCAAACTCCTGGGCTCAAGGGATCCTCCCTCCTCAGCCTCCCAAAGTGCTGGGATTATAGGCGTGAGCCCCTGTACCCAGCCGCAAAGCATATTATTTAGAAACATGGAGGTAGATATCAAAATGGTCAAAATTGCAAATGTTTTTGAGGAGGAGGAAATTGGAAGAGGTGAGCATGGGAATGCCCTTTTTTGTACTAATCTTACAGAATGGTTTGACTTTTTAAACTTTATGCAAGTGTAACTTCAAAAACACAAATGCACAGCCACGAAGGCCAAAAAAGAAGGTAAAAGAGAAATAGCTACAGGGAAGAAAAATAGGTTACACATTTTATTTATTTATTTATTTTTTAAAATATCATTTAAGGCCGGGCACAGTGGCTTATGCCTGTAATCCCAGCACTTTGGAAGGCCATGATGGGCAGATCACTTGATGTCAGGAGTTCGAGAGCAGCCTGGCCAACATGGTAAAACTCCATCTCTACTAAATACAAAAAGTAGCCGAGCCTGGTGACGGGTGGCTGTAATCCCAGCTATTCAGGAGACTGAGACAGGAGAATCGCATGAACCCAGGAGGTGGAGGTTGCAGTGAGGTGACATTGTGCTACTGCACTCCAGCCTGGGCAACAGGGCGAGACTCTGTCTCAAAAAATAAATAAATAAATAAATCATTTAAAAATATGGTGTGTACACAAGGAAAATTTTCAAAGAATATACGAAAATACCTCTGAATTTAAAGTAATTTTTCCCTCCTTTGTTATACTTCTGTGAATTTTTTGCATTATTACCTTTGTAATCAGACGGAAAAGCTGTTTCATATTACAGGAACAGGAAACAATTAGAAATGTGACAGGAAAACTATGTACAAAGATGTTCACTACAACACTGTTTATAGCACTAAGAAATCAAACAACCTGTGTAATCAGGAAGTGGGCAACAAATGATGCTGCATAAACCTAGTGAAATATTTTACAGGTGTAATTTTTAAAAAGAGGCTCTAAACAACTTTATACTCATATCACATGATTTTCACCTTTAATCATACTGTACTCCTAGCTAAAATGCTGTAATGCCTTTTCCCTCTTTCCCTTTTCTCTTTTCTTTTCTTTTCTTTTGACAGACTCTTCCTGTGTTGCCCAGGCTGGAGTGCAGTGGTGCAATCTCAGCTCACTGCAACCTCCACCTCCTGGGTTCATGCAATTCTCCTTCCTCAGCCTTCCCAGTATCTGGGATTACAGGCAATCGCCACAACACCTAGCTAATTTTTGTATTTTTAGTAGAGACGGGGTTTTATCATGTTGATCAGGCTGGTCTCAAACTGTTGACCTCAAGTGATCCACCTGTCTCGGCCTCCCAAAGTGCTGGGATTACAGGCGTGACCCACCATGCCCAGCGTCCACTTTCTTTTCATTGATATTTTCTTACTATTACATCCTTCAGGAAACTCTCTGACAGCCACCATCACCTCCCCACCCCATTCCATTCTCACCTCCATCCTAACTGCATGAGTTAACTCATTCTGTGTCTTCAAAATATTCTGAACAGATACTCTATATCTGTACTTACCACCTAATATTATAATTATGTGTTTGTCTGACTTTCTCACTAAACTTCAACCCTGAAAGCTGGGATTGGGTCTTACTCATTGTTATCACTTCAGTACAAAGCAGAGGGCCTAATAAATAGTAGATACTTAATAAATGTTTGCTGAATAAAGTAATGAGTAATGTGGAAATATACTTGTGTTATGACATTACATAGATAAGGGAAAGTAGTACCTACACTTCAGGGCTGTATGAGGATTAGATGGGGAAATTCATGTAAAACAGCTGGTGTAATGCCAAGCACATAGGTGTTCAGCGAATGGTAAGTATGAAGATGGTGGTGATTATGCTAGTAACAGTTGTGAGAGTTGTATATTTTTTGTTTTCAACAGACAGCCCCAGTAAAGGCCTTGGACCTTGCGGATGGATTTTGGTGGCGTTCTCATTCTTATTCACAGTTATAACTTTCCCAATCTCAATATGGATGTGCATAAAGGTAAAGAACATTTTATTCACTTCTGGGAAGGGGTCAGCTCCTACCTCCATAAACCTACTTCGTGTGTGCCTGTGTGTGTGTGAGAAAGAGACAGACTGTCTCTCTCTTATAATTCTTATTTCTTCATCTTTCTTTTGGAAAATTTATTCTTCTACCCACCTATTAAAATGGAACCTTAGAACTTCTTTTCAGCCATTGCCCTTCCCCGTGGGCTAACGTAAGGATCACCATCAAAAATTTCCTGGGGCCAGGGATGTGAGATGGTTCTGAGAGAACAAGTTCTTCAGAGTTAGGATGGCGGGGTTTGACTGCTGGCTTTACTGTTTATTGTGTGACCTTTGCTGTTTCCTCACCTGTAAAATGGGAGAAAGTAACAGTACCTACTTCATAGGAGTGTTGCGAGGATTAAATGAATTATGTGTCTAAATGTACTTATCACAATGCCTGGCACATCATAAATACCCTCAGTGCTGGTTATTTTTTCTACAAAGTTGTTAATACTTTGATATATGACTATCATTTACTTATTTCTAAGAAGATAAAATATGCTCCAAGCATTCTCAGATCAATTTATTCTTAAGGGAATCAGAAGAAAAACTGTGAAGACTTCAGCTTTTTGTTTTTCTGAATTAACAGTGCATGAGTAATTTTTTTTTTTTTTTTTTTTTTTTTTTTGAGCCAGAGTCTCAGTCTGTCTCCCAGGCTGGAGTGCAGTGGCACAATCTCGGCGCACTACAACCTCCGCCTCCCGGGTTCAAGTGATTCTCCTGCCTCAGCCTCCCATGTAGCTGGGATTATTGATATTATTATTATTTTTTTTTTTTTGAGACAGAGTCACCCTGTGGCCCAGGCTGGAGTGCAGTGGTGCGATCTCGGCTCACTGCAACCACCACCTTCCAGGTTCAAGTGATTCTCCTGCCTCATCCTCCCGAGTAGCTGGGATTACAGGCGCCCGCCACCATACCTGGATAATTTTTGTATTTTTAGTAGAGACGGGGTTTTACCATGTTGGCCAGGCTGGTCTTGAACTCCTAACCTCCGTGATCTGCCCACCCCGGCCTCCCAAAATGCTGAAATTATAGGCGTGTGCCACCATGCCTGGCCTGCATGAGTAACTGAATAACAATGTTAACAGCTGAGGAGTGAGGTTATAGATTTGTTTCTGTATACTATTCTGTCCTTCCTAAATTTATACAGTGAATATTTTTGCTTTTGTAATCAGTAAGAAAATAATAAATAAGCTTTGAGAAGGTAAACACTGGACATGTGATTTATAGATATGATCTGGATCTAAAGAAAAAAGATGAGGCATCTAATCTGTTTAGAGCAGAAATATATATTTAAGAAGCCATGCATGTAAATATTTGTACTCTTCATGTTAAATTATCATTCATGTTTTTATTCTAGATTATAAAAGAGTATGAAAGAGCCATCATCTTTAGATTGGGTCGCATTTTACAAGGAGGAGCCAAAGGACCTGGTCAGTACTGGGATTCTAGATTGTTTGTCTGAAAACTGAAGTTCTTTTTATTTTTTTAAATTTTTATTTAGTTGTTTTTTTAAAGACAGGGTGTCATTCCATCGCCCAGGCTGGAGCGCAGTGGCATGCTCATGTCTCACTGCAGCCTTGAACTCCTGACCTCAAGCAATCATCCCACCCCAGCCTCCCAAAGCACTAAGATTACAGACGTGCCCAGCCTAAAATTTTTTTATTGATGGATTTCCCTTATGAGGGCCTCTTCTACTCTGTCTTAGATAAGAGTTCATGTAGCATGAGTTGTATAACAATAGCAGTGGTTCTAGCCAATCTTTTGTTACCCTTTCCTTCCTACCCTTCCCCTCCCATTTGAGCTGATAAGATTACCACTTAGGCCAAGAATAGTACAGCTATACAAATTTGAGCATGAGAATCTCTACCAAAGAAAGACTTTCAGTCATTCATTTGGCAAACCAGTTAAGCTCCTACTGTGTTCCAGGCTCTGGGAATTCAAGGCAGACTAAAACACAGTCCCTACCCTCAAGGATCTTCCTGTCTAGTGGTAGGAACCAACAAGGAAACAGATAGCTACAATCCTATGTAATAAGTATTATGATCAAGTACTCACAGAGAGCTGTGAGTAAAGAGAAAACCAGAGAAGTGTTACTGATCTGAACTAGTAGTAGGCTGAGGCAAGGCTTTCTGGAAGTTACATCTTGACTGAGTCTTGAGGTCTGAAAGGGTGTTAACCAACAGGAGGTGTTTGCAGCGGAAATAGCAACATACACAAAGCAACAAAGAGGAGAGTATTGCAGATTCAAGAAACTGCAAGTAGATCAGTCCAGCAAGAGTGCAGGGTGTGAAGAGAGGGGAAGTGGCTGAAGAGGGGAACAAAGGCGGGTTATGCAGGACCATGCGTGGGGGAGGGTTTGTATTTTAGGGGGGATTGCTCTGCTTGCAGCTTAGGAAATAGATTATCGGAGAGAAACTACAAAAAATAGAAAGATGGCCTGGGAAACGATTGCATTGGTCCCAGTGGGGCGGTGGGGGGAAGAGTGATAGCAACAGTGGATTAAGGAAATGAACTCCACAGACCTTAGTGGGGACAGTCAAATGTGGGAAGTAAGCAAGAGGAATCAAAGTTATCATTCCTGGCTTCTGGCTCATTCACAAAGATGAACTGGTGACTTTTCAGTTCACTAGGTTGATTTTCTTAAAACTGAATGGAGAAGTGAACTGATTAGGTTGCTGGTGTCTATATAATGTGTGTATCTTTGTTGTAGGTTTGTTTTTTATTCTGCCATGCACTGACAGCTTCATCAAAGTGGACATGAGAACTATTTCATTTGATATTCCTCCTCAGGAGGTAAGGTTTTCTTTGAATAACTGAGATATCATATGTGAAAGTGCTTTACAATGAGGGACAGAATAGTTAGAATATAGGCTTTATTTATTTATTTATTTTAAATTTTTGTTTGTTGGTTGGTTTTAATCGCTCTGTTGCCCAGGCTGGAGTGCGGTGCAGCTCTGTTCTGTTGGAACATAGTGCGGTCCAGCTCTGTTCTATTGTTCAGTCTTGCTCTGTTGCCCAGGCTGGAGTGCGGTAGTGCAATCTCAGCTCACTGCAACCTCCGCCGTCTGGGTTCAAGTGATTCTAGTGCCTCAGCCTCCTGAGTAGCTGAGACTATAGATGTGCGCCACCACGCCTGGCTAATTTTTTTGTATTTTTAGTAGAGACGGGATTTTGCCATGTTGGCCAGGCTGGTCTCAAACTCCTGACCTCAGGTGATCCGTGCTGGGATTACAGGCGTGAGCCACCGTGCCCTGCCAGAGCATAGGCTTTAGACCTTGACTGCCTTCAGCATTTCTAGCTCAGTGACCTTAAGCAAGTTCTTTAACTTTTCTGTGCCTCAGTTTCCTCATCCAGAAAATAGAGATTGTAATAGTAAGAACTACTGTATAGGGTGGTTCTGAGAAGTGAGATATATGTGCCAAGTGCTTAGAGCAATGGCTGATAAATAGTGAGTGCTATATAAGTTCTTACTGTTACTATTACACTTGGCCTTTTGAGTGCATGGGTTTTGCTTACAGGGATTCAGCCAACCACAGACTGAAAATATTAGGAAAAAACTCCACAAAGTTCCAAGAAGCAAAACTTGAATTTGACATGCATCAAGCATGGCATTGAATCCACATGAATAAAGTGATGTGTAGGTATTGTATTGGATAATAGAAGTAATCTAGAGATGATTTAAGGTGCACAGGAAAATGTACATAGATTATACAGTTGGCTCCATGGATCAAAAATATTTGGGGAAAAAAGCAATAGACAATGATACAATAATACAAATTTTTAAAAATAGTATAGTATAGCAACTATTTACATAGTATTTACATTGTGTTAAGTATTATAAGTACTCTAGAAAGGATTTAATGTACAAAGGAGGATGTGCATAAGTTATATGCAAATATCGTGCCGCTGTGTATAAGAGACTTGAGCATCCTTGGATTTTGGTATCCTCTGGGGGTCCTAGAATCAGTCTCCCACAGATACCGAGGGATGATTATTACAAAACATAGTGTAATGCTAATGTAAGCATAATAATATCATCATTGTTATTACTATCACCATTTTTACTACCACATTTCTCTTCTATGGGTTTCTGATAGAAAACCCTATTAGTACATTTTTTTTTTCTTAAGGTTTTATTCTAGATAAATTGGTTAGACACCAAAGAATTAGAATCTGCTTGTTGGGCATTTTAGATAAAACATAATATTTTATACTAGTGATTATTTTGTGCCTTTTCAAACTATTTCACAAATACTATCATAGACGAAACTCACGGCAGAATCCCTAGAAAGTATATAGTTGCAGTGAAACAAAGGAATTCCTCCAAATTACAGTGGCAGAGCCAAGACTAAAATTGAGCTCTTTGGATTCCTTGTGTAGTGCTGTTTTTTCCACAGCTCCATGCTAAATGCATGGTACATGAACTCCCTTATAGCCCCCAAAAAAGTGATGGCCATCCTGGGAACCATGTTTTTAGGAGGCTTGATAACAGTTGCATACAGAAAACCTAAAAACATCATGAAGGGGGAAGGACAGAAGAACGCTGTCAGTGTTTCCTGGCCAAAGGCCAGATACTCAGCATGGTGATGGAGCCTGGCCATGTTGCCTTCTCATGTCACAAATACCAGAAACCAGCTTAGGAACTTCCTTGTTGGTACTGATCCAAGAAGTGGGTGGGGTCAGACTTTATAATCCACCCAAAGTTAGTGATGCCAGAAATCATTTTGCCCACATTTTACTCATAAGAACAAGAATGAGAGTATCACTGTATTCTCTGTATGTTTTCCCATCGTCTAAGGAAGATTGAGTCTCAGAAGGAGCCCCTTTCAGGGTAGCTGGGCATTCTGGCATTTTCCACTATAAACATTACAGACATCTGGCAGAGTTGCTGTTTAAGCTTCTGCTTTCCAGTGGCTCTCTCCTCTTCTGCAAGCTGCTGAATGCAAAGCAGATTAGAACTTGGCAGCAATCCTTTTTCTGATCCCCTGTGAAGTTTCTGTGAAGGGAAGTTGCCTATGATAAACAGTAGGCAGAGAAGCTGTAGCTTTAGAAAGAAGCTGTGGCAAAGTCAAAGTGGCAAGAATTTGGGAATGACACACATTTTCCCATCATGTCATGGGAAATAATTATTTTTCATACAAGATGGTAATACACTGTACATTTATTTATAAATCCTCCACTTCTCTTCCATGTTAGAAGTATTTTGAGATTACTAAAAAAGGATCACCGCTTTGATGTCTGGCAGGGCTAAACAGCCATGTAACAACATTGTTGTTATTACCTTCCATTTTCATAGCTGTTTACTCTTTCAAAAGGGCTTCATTCACAAGTATGTTCTTATTTGATCTTCACAGAAATTTGGATAGAATTAGGCAGTATTGTTAGCGCAATCTCACAAATGAGGAATCTGTTGCTCAAATGGGTTAAAAGCCTTGCTAGAGGCCATCCAGGGACCTAAGGCAGAGCTGGGACTCAGTTCAGGTCTCCTAACTCTCACTCCTGTGTTCCTCTTCAGTCACTGTTCTCAGGACCACATTTCAGTTCAGTTCATCTCTCATTTATTGACTAACCACTATGTTTCAAGCACTCTGCCAGTGTTAGAGTTACAAAGAATTGCCCTTAAGAAGTTCATAGTCTAAGAGAGAATTAGAAATGCGGATAAATAATGTCACTACAGTAAGGTGCAGTGGATGTGCAAGGGAAGAGTGCTTAACTCTGCCAAGTAAGTCAAGAAAGTTTCACAGAGAGAAGGACATTTAAATGATCAGTAGAAAGGTGCCAGCCTGATGTTGTGAGTGAGAGAGGCTGGAATTCCCAGGCTGGAGCAATCTTCCTGCCTCAGCCTCCTGAGTGGCTGGAACTACAGGTGTATGCCATCATGCCCA